>NC_090824.1:197032882-197643979 GCF_028021215.1 Eschrichtius robustus
GCCTCTCTGCCAAAGACATAATATTCAAACATTTGGGAAAGAAAAGGTCTGATGTGGTGCTGCTTTAAAATACTTGGCCAAAAAGGCATAACTTTCACTATTCCTTTTTTTTTTTTTTTTTAATTTATTTATTTATGGCTGTGTTGGGTCTTCGTTTCTGTGCGAGGGCTTTCTCTAGTTGCGGCAAGCGGGGGCCACTCTTCATGGCGGTGCGCGGGCCTCTCACCGTCGCGGCCTCTCTTGTTGCGGAGCACAGGCTCCAGACGCGCGGGCTCAGTAGTTGTGGCTCACGGGCCTAGTCGCTCCGCGGCGTGTGGGATCTTCCCGGACCAGGGCTCGAACCCGTGTCCCCTGCATTGGCAGGCGGACTCTCAACCACTGCGCCACCAGGGAAGCCCCAATTCCTTTTTTTTTTTAATTGAAGTATAGTTGATTTACAATGTTGTGTTAGCTTCTGCTGTACAGCAAAGTGAATCTCACTATTCTTAAGAAGGAAAGTATGGGGAAAACCACAGAGGGTAAAATTTAGAGGATTTGTCCAAGACCGAACAAATAACTAAAGTAATTTGTTAGTACAGAGTACATTCATTTATTAGGGCCCACAAATGGAAATCTGACCATTTCCAAACTGTAATTTTGTTTATTTCTTTTTATTGGATATGTTTCCCTGTGCTATACAGTACGACCTTGTTGTTTTGTAACTCTGTTTATAATCATTAGGATTATGAGCTTTGATTTAAGCTAAGAATATTTTTTTAAGAAACAACTGGAATGGGATTAAAGTCCATGGTTGCACAATCCCTTATCCACAGTCAAGAATTCTCCATATCTTTGAAAACTGAAAGCTTCCTCAAAAGTTGTAGTATCTGTTTGGTGACAAAAGCTGACCTGATCTAATATAGGGCTTCTTATGGTCTGTCTTTACCTCATTTAGTGTGACTGATCACATATTTCATTACAATATATTATTGTATTTGATTATGGGGTGATTATGATAATGCATCATATTACTATTTTTTAATTATTTTAAAAATCTGAGTTCCAAAACAAATCTTGCTTCCCCACACAGTTCTGAGAGGTAGAGATCTTAAAAACTGCATTACCTAATTGGTTCACAATTTGATTTGTTTAGAGATTCCTATTACTATCAAAGCTCATTCAAGGGATTACATATCATTGATTTGACCTGCTTTTAAAGTCTAAGAACCTGCTGTTCTAAGTCTTAGAATCTGAGAAATTGAACACATCGTTTCTGCCCATGTGTGCATAGGATTTTGTTTGCTAACAACCAGTTAGTAAATTCAAAAACAATAACTGTTTTTATTCCAACTATATGAGTTAAATTCTAGCTTTAATAATGCTTTGCCTCATTTGTTTAAAAAAAAGTGTTAATTGAGCTTCGTTCAACTGATATGAAATGTGAGGTTTTTTGAATAAAAAATACCAGAATCGACACTATTAAAGAGAAGCACAAAACTGAGGCACACAGTTGCCTTAATTCTTCCTTTTGGTTTTACTAGTAATGTGTATGATCTTAGATATTTGTTTCTTGCTCATATTTCTTCATGAACATAGTCATAATCAATGTCTGCAACAATGCAAATGAAGTGTGGATTTTTAAAAATATAATACCAAAACACTGTGATACAGCTATGTGAATTCAAAATTAGCGTGGATTTTTTTTTTGTCACTTCACCACAGCTGCTCTGGATCTTACCCACACTGAAGCCTTCAAACTCTCAAATTCCAACATTTTACTCTCTAAATAAGATTCACTTTCTTCAATGTGGAACTCCTCTCTGTAACTTAAAAACTTCTGGCAGGATGTCACTCCATTTCTGACCTCCTCTGTTGTCATTTTCCCTTTCTCTCAATATGCTGCAGGGCCATTGAGCTCATTTTACTTCCTGGAATACTCCAAGCTCCACTCTGCCTCACAGCCTTTGCACACGCTGTAACCACTTCCAGGTCTGCTATTTCTCATGCATTTTTCAAGTTTGGCTGCTTCTCATCCTTCAAGTCTATCATCAATGCCATGTTCTTAGAAATAACTTTCCTTACCCTCTTATCTATGTCTTTCCCTCCCTGTTATTCTGGAAGACTGCACTCTGTTTATTTCTTAGTAGCAATTATAATTTGCAATTATGTATTTGTTTACTTGCTTGTTTCTCTGTCTTCCCACGAGACTGTGAGCTTCATGAAGGAGAGGAACTTCCTGCTTGTCCATTAATGTGTATGTAGCACCAAGCATCATGCCTGGCACACCCTAAGCTCTCAAGAACTATTTGAATAAACAACATGAGAATTATTTATCCTATGTCTTTCAGTGATAATTTTTCCAAAACATCTCACTCTACGTTTGACTTTTACCAAAACAAAAGATGCTCAGATCACGTCTATCATGAATATTGTCTCAAAAACTCTGAAGAAAATTCTGCCTTTGGGAAGTACATAACTTGAAATAGGTGTATTGTGGAAAATGCATAGAATATTCTAATCTACAGGTAATAAAAGTATATATGGACATGCACACCCATATACTTATATATGGATGTACATATATACTTATATTTACATGTATAACTGTATGTATATATACATATATGAATCTGTGTGCATATGTAAGAGTGGGGGAAGGGATGGGAGAGAAAAGGACGGGGCTGGGGAGGTGGATAGACAAAATAGTATATAGTGAAAATGGCCCCTAGCAATTTTTTTTCTGTTGGAAGGAAAACTGCTTAACAATTTCTCAAGAATTGTAGTCTACTCTCCTCACTGGATGACTTCTTAAGGATGTTTTCCTGACTGTGATCACATAAATGTCGTTGAAATCGACTCTCATCAGGTAACTACTGATGAGATTACAGAATAAAACGTTCAAAAAATGTCCTGGTTTAGACAATAAATTGTATAGTCACCCTAGCTATTGCTCTCTAAGAATGTTACCTATTAAATGCCAGGCGGGAATAGGGATACCAGACCGAGCGTGTGTGTGTGTGTGTGTGTGTGTGTGTGTGTGTATGGGGTTGGGGGAGGGATATGTAGAATGCAGGCACTTGCCCACTCCTTTCTTCAGCCGATTTCTTTAAACCTGGTTCTACCCTTGGCTCACTAGAAATTTAGCTGGCAAAGAATTTTACACCGAATGTGTTCAATTAACACATGTATGCAGTATTTGACATATTTCCATATTTGCTGACTTTCGTGGCTTTACATTTGCAATCAATCATACTCTAGCGTTCATTTAATGTTAATCCTTTTTTAAAGTTTTCAACTTCGTTTTTATTTAAAAGCCCAGTTGCAACCACCAAATACCTGACTCAGCTCACAGCTAGACACAGAGCGTCAAATTTCCCAGCCCACTTAATTTGAAAGCCTGCCAAGATAGGTGAAAGGCCTTATAAATATGTAAAACAGGAAGTTCAAATTACAGTCAAGTAAATCTCTAGTGATTGATGTTCTTTTCAAAACAGTTTTTTAAAAGAACTAATGAAAAGCAGCACATTTCTAAGACACCCCCCCCCCAGGCCCCCAAGGCTTCACCGGAGTTCAGCCTGCACAATGTACTTTTAGTACTGTATTTATTTCGGATTTTTACCACTTCCTGGAGGCCTGGAGAAGCCACAGTGGGAGGATCCAAAAAAACTCAGTACCACAGCCATTTTGTTTGTAAGGCAGACTGGTAGAATTCTATCAGCCGGCAAAGGTTTCTGAAACAATTTTTAAGAAGGAAAAAAAAAAAAAAAAGTATGCCTATTGTTTGTAATGTAGCCGCTAAAAATCATCATTTTATTTTTATTTTCTGCACAAATGGAAGTTGTTGTGGCTAACCAATTCTATTTTTTTTTTTTTTTCCCCAAGGAGTTAAAGCTGCAAACGACATGAATTTTGTGCAAGGCTTCTTTAGGTACCTTCAGGACGTCCAATGGAAAAAGAAAAAAAAATGTTTTGATGGGAATCATTTTTCACTGGCCACATTGGTATCCAAATTAGACATCGCTGTCGGTGAATGACCATCTGCTTAAGAAAAGCATGCTATTCCCTAAAAACCCACATGCAAGAAATAAGAGCGTTGCCGGATCGTCAAAGGGACATTTTCCTGAGCTCACGGGCGGTCGTGGGCGCTATTGTTTTGCAGTGTCACTTCGTAGCGAGCTCAGACTTTGTCATTTGGGGGGCTGTGTGTTTAAAAGCCCAGTGTAAAATGGCACTCACACTGCATTTTTTTCCGAGCTGCAGGAGGCGGGAGGAGCGGGGGACACTGGCCTCCCAGCCAATCAGAGCCCGCCTGCTTGCCATCGCAAAGTTGTTAACCCCAGAGTCTTCTAAGGCTGCCTCGGCCTCCTCTGCTTTTAATCTTCCGCGGATGTTTCTCCGATTTCTCCCAAACGCCCACAGATCCTGGAGAAGCCACCGCGAGCAGCCACCGATCAGGGAAGAAAGTATGACTTTTTATTTACCCAATATTGTGAAGATGTTGGAAGATCCGTGTGCCGTCTGGAGGCCGTTGTTTCTAGGGACACAAGTGTCCAGCCTATATTGTTACAATTCTTTTTCCAGAACTGGCTCCTTCTTCGCCTCCGCTGATGGTAAGTTTGTAATTTTAAACATTTATGTCATTACATCTTTGAACGAGCCGCCAGCTAAGAAGGATTTTCATTGTGTTTCTTCTAACAAAACCAATCTTTGTATTTTTCTTGAGCTTTGATCTCTGCACATTTCCAGCTAATCTTGTCTGGCTAATTTTTACCAAAAGAAAAAAAAAATTAGTGTTTTGTCGTGGTTTTTTTAACCCCATGACTAAAGCTAAATATTTATGATATAAATTATACTTTAATTACTGTGAGCTAAGGGAAACTCAGCTATTTCAAGATGGACTTGTTTTGTGCCAGCAGTGTTGGTAATGCCAAATATGTGCATATCCTCTTTATAAAAATGATGTATTACCTAATCTGTCCAGGACTAAATGATTAGCAGGCAAACTATGGATGTAGTTTGGTTTGAAATAGGCCTATTGTGGTTTTCTTGATGGATTACTTGGAGACAAACTACAGAAAAGCTGCCCTTGGTATAATGAAGGTGGAGATTGACATAACCGGGTTTATATTAAGTTATGGCTGTTACTAAATAGTGGATCTTTTATTTGCTGATGAGATCTAAACTTGTGTTCCATGATAGTAATTCTCTGAGGCTCCTCATTAGATAATCTTTGCAGATCTATCTTGTTTTTTCTCCAAAAAGGTATATTTGGGAGACATTTTGTAATTTTTGGCATTTTTCTAGTTTTTTTTTTTCTCTTTTTGCACACGGTGGGCGATCTTTTTTGTTTTGCATGGATCTGTGCTGGTGGCGCTGTATAGCTCTCCTCAACAATTTACGTCAGTTTCACTAAAAGAAAAAAGGAGGAAAAAAAAAAGAGGTGGGGCAAGATTTGATCTATTATCCTCTCCCTTTATTTCCTTAAAGAAAGTTCGTTTTGGTCAGAGGAAATTATTCAGTTGTATTAGTTTAATGTTTTCTGTGAACTGTGAAGGGTGAGAAGAGACACGTCGTCACAGCCCGTCCGGGGAGCAGTAGGGCCGAGCATGCAGTTTGCAGTTGTGTTTTTCTGATCTGATTATCTCTAGATCAGAAAATTTTCAATAGTAAGCTGTCAGCTTACCCCCTCTTTCCTCAGTAACATTTTGCGTTTTCCTTCTGTTACAATATCATCCATTGCTAATGTCTTCAATTGAACAAAACGTTTTGCGTTTTAGCTCACTGAACGTTGTAAAAGTTGAATTTCATTTTGAACCTAGGAATTTCTTAAATAACTATTCTAAGTTTCTCCTGGGAATTTTCTAGGAGTTTGACATATTAGAATGCCTACATTGTTGTTTGTTTTATTTTGAAGTGATACTTCAGTTGAATTTATGTACATCCTTGTTTTAAAAAGAGCAAATATTTTGGAATAGGATAATTTTTTTAAGAATATGGATACAACTGCTTTTAACTTTTAAAATATTGGTATTTGCATATCTAAATGCAGGGTAAATCTTTTCCATCTTTGTTCTTATTGGGAGTTATCTGATTAGAGAATATGGGATTTAGGCCCAAAGCCTCCCAAGACCAAAAATGTATATTATGATATGACATAGTTTTTGCTGGTCTCTGTGAACATTTTAGTTGTTTATGAAGATAGTAAGTATGTCCTTAATTGAAAAAGAAAGTGGGAGAAATCAGTCATTGTACCTAAAAACACATTATTTTGCCAAATAAAACAAACAAAAAAACTGAGATAGTATCCTAAACCACCTTTTCATATGATTGTAGAGATGATTTCTTGAGTAAAAATTTCTGGAGTTATTATTAAGTGGTTTTATTCACTTTGAAATATGTAAATGCTCATTTCACTAATCATTAAAATTTTGAAGTAAAAGAATGTGTGAAAATGACTAGGAATAGTATTTCCGATTTTTGTGTCCCTATAATTTATTTATCTGTGTAGGACCCTTTCCTTGAACTTCAAAAATAATTATATATTATGCCTTTGTTTTGTTTATACTCTGCTATAAAAATTTGAAAATGTTCACTGTAACATTTTATCTCTTCATAAAATTTAAATGCCCCCATCAAGACTGGTTTTGACATTATAGATTATTTATAGAATGAAATACTGCAGGTATAAATATATTATCTAACCCCCTGATTGTGCTGGAGTTTAGTTCCCTGAAGTTAATCTACTGAATAAAATATACTGCCCAATATGTTTATTGCTAAAATATTCTGTTATTCAGCTGGTGACTTTTTTCATTTTAATTTGTGAAAACTAAAAATGTTTATATAATGTAGCCCCCCCCTTTTAAAAACAGACTGATGCTGTGAAGTCCATATGTAGCTATGCAATGTTCTTTGTTCTCCTATATCATTGACTATTACATCATTGATTATGAGTAACCATTATAGTTACATCTTCACTTTTTAAAATCACCCATAGATATTTATGTTAAAGATATTCTTCTATCTGTGACTCTTACATCACTAAATAAGGAGGTTTAAATCTATGAGGCAAAAACAATTCATTGTTTTATATTATTCTCCATTTTTAAATCCACCTTGGGCTTCATTTTAGCTCTTGATTCTTTAGACATTAATTTTTTTTTTTTTTTTATTGACAACATTTTGTAGGCATTTAGTTTGAGTTTGGTGAGATTATGATTAGAATGATTATAATAAACTATGTTTTATCAGAAAAAATCTTTATTTATTAAATGTAGTGTATAGGGAACTAACTCAGTTTTTCATAGTAACAGTTGCTAGATCATGAACAATAAAGAATTATTTTTTTAATCTTGAAATGTCATTTCAGTCAACAATTACACACTTATTTTTTTTCTTGCACACCTTTTTATCAGAGATAGTAGCAAGTAGCAAAACTGACTATGTTAAAATATCGTTATCATTTTTTTCACCCTGCCCATCCCTCTCATGGAGGGGGAGGGGTCAATGAGTAGTGAAATGGCCAAAAAACAGTTTGCAGAAAGAAGAAATAAATAATGCCAAAGACACGGAAAATCTGTAAATCAAATTCCAAACAATAAACCTCAGAAATATGAACTTGAAATTATGAGCTTGGTCAATAATGGAAATAAACTGAAAATTTTATTAAGACTTCATTTAGTGAACCAACATAATTTCCTAATTTATTAATTTGTATGCATTACTATTGCTAAAGATTGGGGAAATTTTCAGGTTAGCAAACCTATTAGGAAAGATGAAGTAACAAAGGGAAGAAACATTTACAGTAATATTAAGATGACATCATAAAATGCTGAAAAGATCAATATTAGCCAGAACCAATCTAATATACCTTGGAATAAATTTTTTTAAAAGAAGGAAAAATAGCTAAAAATTTTGCCTTCTGAAAACCAAGTTCAATACAGACATGAAACTGTATATATTTCTAATTCCACCCTCTTTTTGTGCGTACTTACCTGTGCTATTTCTTGGACATATTACATGTTTTGCAAAGGGAGAGACGGGGAAAGAAAATAAGAGACCAAATGGGTGTTTGTGTTATGACATTGTTTTTTGTCTTTCCCAAAAGATTCTCAAATGGAGACTCTAAAGGGAAAGTAAAGCAAAGATAATGATTTCTTGAAGAAAAAGATGAAAGGAGTATCCTTTATACTTGATTTATTCAACACTTTTTTCTTTTGGGGGGTTTGTTTGTTCTAGTTTTTCCTCCTATTATGTGCTATGATGCTAAAAGGCTGAGATACAATATTAAGACAAAGAGGCAAGGATCCCTGCTCTCAGGGAGTTTACAGTCCAATGTGGTTCAACATTTTAAAGATACTTAAATCTAAGGTCTTGGATGTGGGAGGTTCCCATCTGAGAATAAAGGCAAAATAAGATTTCTGGGGTAAAAACTTAAAAAAAATTTTTTTAATCTATTTATATAGGATTTAACAAGTGTCCTTCTGTCCTTCTACTGAAGGACCATTATTTGGGACACAGTGAGGGGAAGATAGCCCTCAGATTTTAGATATAGCCCAAACAGATGCTATATAAATAGCTGGTTAGCTAATGCAAATTCCTTTTGCAAACTGAGAAATAAAATATTAACTTATTCGTTTGAGAATAAAGGAGACGGGGATCACTCTGGTCGTAGGAATTTTGGATGTGTCCTTGTGAGGTCCATTTAATGAAAACTTTTTTTTTAACGTGGTGAAGCCTCATTTTGTACATTTTGCTCCCCTTGTCATGAAATAAATGTCAATGTCAATAAAAATTGTGAGATGAAGCAGGGAAATACAATTATAGTGTTGAAGGATTACATTAGAATTAAGATAATTATTTTTATTTTGAAACCTTCTGAAAATTTTAATGATATTTATGTAACAGAAATTTTTATAATAACCATTTGTATTTTAATTTATGAAGGTAATATAATTAGACATTTAGCTAACGGGTAATTAGTTAAGTACATCAGATATGGAGCAGGAAAGTAAGACTGCTGTTATATACAGATGAATTGGAAGGGAAGGAACTCTTCATTAAATCTCTACGCGTGGTTTAAGATCACCTCCAGAATAAAGTCACCAAATTATTTTGTCATACAGCCAATTAAGATACTAAATGTATTATATCATATAGTTTGCTTTTGTACTAACATAGGATCCTACTGATAATGGTGTGAAAAAATGAAATTTATTATTTCAACTAAATTAATAATCAGGAGGCAAGCCAGTTCTAGGTTTGGTTCAATAGCTCAACAATGTTATCAAGTTCCTTGGTAGGTTCCATTCTTTTACACTGCCGTAATGTCAGCAGTGTCTTTCCTCATAGTCACAAGATGGCTGCTGCAGCTCCAAGCATCACATCCTGATATTACAATTTCCAGAGGGAGGAGAGTTTCTCTTATGTATCTTTTTAGAAGGGAAGAAATTCTTTCCCAGAGGCCCACAGCACACTGCTTCTTACAGTTCTTTGGCCAGGTTTGTAGGAAATGCTCATACCTAAACCCTTTCACTGACCTGGAGATTGAAGTTACCTTAATCAGTTTAGCTAGGGAGGAGCTTTTCGAAAGGTGAACACCTGCTGAGTAGCCAGTGCTCAATGTGGCTAGCTCCCATTTGCTTTGTATAAACTTTAATGGCTTTGTAAAAACATTCTTCAGTGATAAAACATGAATATCTGTTTTCATAGAGACCAGACTGCTCATGGATGCAGCTAATTTAGAAAAAATAAACATTTAATTAGAGCTTACTATGTCCCAGCCTCTAGGTTAAATGCTACCTTTATTAAATATCTCCTTAAATCCTCACACAAACTTTGGGGATAGGATAATTATTATACCCATTTTACAAATGAGGAAACTGAGGCTTAGAGAGGTTTGGCCCAGGTTACACAGTAAATGAAAAAGCTGGAGTTTGAACCTGGAAAGTCTGAAATCAGAGCCTGTATAACTACCTATTCTTCTATACTGTCACACTGGATATTTGTGAATTTATGTTCTGTAAATTGGCATATTTTAAATGCACTGTACGATACCCCTGTTTAAATGAATCCTCTAGTGACTAATTTTATAAATCTAATAATCTTTTCTTAAGATGAGTAGTGCTTACCTAATTTATCAGTTGTACATATCTGAATTTTTGTATGTTGAATTTGCTGAAGGCACATGTACTGCATCTCATCTCGTCAGGAACATCTCATGAAATTCTTTTATAAGTTGCATTTCTATAGGGAAAAAAAGATCAGAGAGTAGAGAGTCAGTGAGGCTTTGTTGAAGTGGGTAAATTCATGATTCATAACACTAGGTCGAAAGAGAATACTGGCTCCTATTTCACAACTTACAAGGTCAATTTTATGTACAAAATGTTTCCATCTTTTCCACCTTTGGGATGTATGGAAGTTTTCCCCTCTGGGATATTTTTGGGGGATTCAGTGTACTCTGGATCAGTGGATCTCCAACTTGAGTGTGCACCAGAATCACCTGAAACCCAGGCGTCTGGGCCCACACCTGGGGTTCCAGGATCAGTGGGTCCGGGGTGGGGCCTGAGAGGTTGCCAGCCCCCACATGCTGCGATGCTCTCAGTCCAGAGACCAGCCTTTGAGATGTTGCTCTAGAGGATCAGATGGTACCTGCCAAGGTAAATATGCTGGCTTGAAATGTGCCAAACTGTAAAGGATGTCATTTCATAAGTGGCGAATATATGAATAAATACATATGCAGGATTGAATAGTTGGTCAGGATAGCCTGCTTGAGAGCTGAGCGATGACTTGAAGGAGGATTCCTCTTATGCCTCAGCATGAACAACAGATTTGAGACTTACTTTTCCATCAGTTCATATATGTGTGTATTTTTAACTTAAAAAAAAGTAATCCATAATTTACCAATTATTTTTAAAAGCAAGTAAAAATAGAACTTAGTTGTACTCGGTAGCAAGTTACATCTGAAAAGGACTTGTGTATCTGTGGCATTTTGATGGTTTTTCTCAAGATTTTATCCCACCAGCCACTAAAGCCCCACTTTCATTAAAAGGACACAGTTTCGATGAGACTGAGAAAGAGAGGCCGTCATGCCAATGACCTATATTTAGCTCTGAAACTCAGGCCGCTGCCCCAATGCACTGGAAACCCTCCATCCTCTCAAGACAGAGGTCACAACCTCCAGCTGAAAAACACTCTCACGTGCCAAGGAGCCAAGAGGGCCTTTCCAAGAGTTTAACTGCTTCACTGCTTTGAGACTTAAGAAACAAGTTAGGGACTTCCCTGGTGGCGCAGTGGTTAAGAATCCGCCTGCTAATGCAGGGGGCACGGGTTCGATCCCTGGTCCGGGAAGATCCCACATGCCGCGGAGCAACTAAGCCCGTGTGCCACAACTACCGAGCCCGTGTGCTCTAACTACTGAAGCCCGCACGCCTAGAACCCGTGCTCCGCAAGGAGAGAAGCCACCGCAATGAGAAGCCTGCGCACCAAAACGCAGCCAAAAATAAATAAATGAATTTATTTAAAAAAAAGAAATAATTTAGCTCTGAAGGCTTTTGCTCATTTTTCATTAAAGTATAAAGTCCAAGAAACAAACCTCCCACATAAATGAGTAAAAAACAGTCAGCCAATTCAATGTCCTTAACATTTCCAGAAGCCTGTATAAGCGTTGAGCTATCCTTGTATCCACTGGAGGCCTTGCCAAGAAGCTGGGATGAAGTACCCCGAAGAGGCAGGTTTGTACTGGTTTTGTCCAGTATCAAAAAGCGTCACTTAGCACCTATGTAATGACAGACACACATCATTTAAAATGGCCAGAACTGCCAGAACTGTGCTGTCCAGAACAGTGGTCACTAGCCACATGTGGCTATGTGAATTTAAATTTGAAGTAATTAAAATTAAACATTCAGTGGCTACACCTGGCTGGTGGTTATTGGACAACAGATTTATGGAATGTTTCTGTCTTAGTCGTTCAAGTTGCCGTGACAGAATATCATAAACTGGGTGGCTTATAAACAACCGAAATTTATTTCTCACAGTTCTGGAAGCTAGGACATCCAAGATCAAGGTGCCGGCAGATTCTGTGTCTGGTGAGGGTCCACTTCCTGGTTCATAGATGTGTCCTCGCATGGCAGAAGGGGAGAAGGAGCTCTCTGGGGTCTCTTTTACAAGGGCACCAATCCCATTCATGAAGGCTCCACCCTCATGACCTAATCACCTCCCAAAGGCCCCACCTCCAAATGCCATCACATCGGGGGCTAGGATTTCAATATATGAATTGGATGGGGGGGGGAGGACATAAACATTCAGTCTGCAGCAATGTCCATAGTTGTGGAAAGTTCTCTTGGAACTTCAGACCACGGTAGGCTCACACTGTAGACCAGTGGTTCTCAACTCTGCACTTAGAATCAACCAGAAACTTAAAAATAAAATGCCTGCACCCCATCCTCAGAGGTTCTAGCTGATCTGGGTGGAATCTAGGCGTAAGTATTTTCCAAAAGCTGTCCACGTGATTCTATCAATAATATGTAGCCAGGGTAGAGAATTGCTGAGTGACACTATGGAAGAGAGCCACTAAACCAAAAATTGGGGTGGTCAGTAGATAGTGTTGCTACTTCTTCTCTCGTCTCAATCTTTCAAAAGCTACAATCCATCTTCTAGGAAGTGAGGAAGGTTCAAACTGAAAGAATAACTGGACAGTCCAACCAGTTCTGTCAACATATGCTGATTGCCTAATGAACAACTTTAGTTGGAAGAAAAATGGATCAACTGCCACTCTTCAGTTACAAGTTACTTGATGACCTCAAGAGTGAGTCTTGTATATTGAAAGACTATAGATAGTCTTGTATACTGAAGGACTTTCGGTCTCACTTATACAAACACCTCCCAACTTTTTATATACATTTATACATTTACTACATCTGATTGCCTACTTTGGTACTTTAGCATACATTTTTAAGAAGTTAAGAAAGCCTTACCTATCTCATAAATTGAACTTCTAAATATGGTGATTCTTAAGTTCTCTTTAATGTTTATACTTCATATAACTTAGTAGGAGTTCTACTTAAATGTGTAATAAGCTAACCTCTTACTCCACTAGGTCAAATGTTCTGAAACAGAACAATTACATAGACTAAAAAACATTTCTGTACTTATTCTAAATCTTTCTGAAGTTAAAAGATTCTTACCTACTAAGAAAAGAGTTATCCTACCAAACAATTTGTGGTGTTGCCTTCTCAAGTTTATTTTTTGTCTGCCTTCTCAGCTAATTGAAGTTTCTTGATGACCAGAGATTTTGATTAGAACACAATTAGATCCTTGTCTGAGACACTGATGTGACACAATGAGCCTTATTTATGTTCACTGTACCAAAAAAAAACACAAAACAAAAACTATTCTCAAAGCCTACTTCCCTGAGATATTGAGTCATATCTTTACCTTTTTTTCAAGTCAGGTCAGAATCATTGGTCCCCGTACAAGTGGCTACATCAACTGACAAATATTTGGATTTCGTATTTCTTAATCTTTTAGAATATATAACTGTCCCTTAGAGACCTTTGAACTTGGCAGGCTTCTACATTCTTTTTTTTTTTTTTAGTTCTCTTAATAATTTTATTTTGTGTAGATACAAATAAACATGTTTCAGATTTAAGGATTTCAGTTTCCCCCACCACATAAGAACACTCCCCATGGGGACAATCTTGTTTTACTTCCCATCTGCCAAAAATGGCATTTGATAATAGATGTAGCTCGGTAGAAAAGGCAGGCGTTACTTATAAGTAACTATTCAATTACAGTTATGAGAAAACTTAAGAGCTGGCTACTTATACCCATTCCTGTGAAAAATAACAATCATCATAATAATAGAAATAATAGCTACCATTTATTGAGCTTTACTGTGTTTCAGGCACTGTGCTAAGGGCTTAAAGTGAATTATGCCGTGTAACCCTCAAAGTCCTGTGAATACTACCGTGCCCCCAATTTCCAGAGAGGAACATGGAGGCTTAGAGAAGTACTGTCTCAAGAGCCACAGAATTAGGGAACAGGGGAGCCAAGATTGCAATGCAGGCAGCCTGCCTTGGAACCCCTGCTCTTAACCACTGCTACAAGCTACAAGCACTCAAAGAACTCAGAAGTCCCTCCCGTTCCAGGTTATCTTCATAAAGTAGTATTAAAATGTGGAAGATGTAAATGAAAAAGAAAAAGGCCAAAAAAACCTCCGGTTATCCTATTATGGGGGGAAAACACCAAAACCCAAAAAACCCTATACTATTTGATGTTACTTTTCTTAATCAAGAAAACAAAATGCCATAGCATACAGCTCAGAGCAAGTCATATAATAAAAATACCAAGAAACAAAATAAATAAAAATGTACATATAGCATCATTAGGCTCGCTTTAGTTTAAACAAATATAGAATATTCCAGTCAAGAAATCAATAATTCTTGCAGGCTCCTACATTCTTTCACATTCTGTCTTGTAGGACAATCAACTCTTGCAGATATTAACAGATTTAACTGACACTGAATCTCTCTCATGGCTTTGGTCTGACTATGTGGTCACAATTTCCAAGGCGATTCTATTGACAAGGTTTTTTTTTAACTTCCAGATAGCTGACTGGAAGTCTCTCCATACACATTTCTGTTGAAGACATTATGAGAACACTTTAAATACACAGCTTTGACCAATCTGAGTTCCTCGGTGTGCCCTTTACAACGTGTATAACCTTTGGCCAGTTACTTAACTGTCCAGAACCCCAGTTTTCTCTTCTATGAATCAAAGTGATATACTTACTCACTTGGCTGCTGTGAGATTACAGTGGGGTTCATGCATCTAAAGCACCTAGAATAGTGCCTGACATGACATAAGCACTCAGTATGAGCTTTAAGTTCATTTTTTCACAGTCACTCCTGATTTTAGGGATCAAAATCAGCCTTACTTGGTGTGATGGGAATTAAAAAGATCACTCCATTCAGATGGAAGGTTGTTGCAATATTAGAGAGGCTCCCTTTGTCCTCTCCCAGGTCCTCTACAAAAAGTCAGGGAGTCAGCTAGCCTCTCCAAGAATTAAGTTTCCTTTGCTAACTGCTCTTCACTCATTAAATAAATCCTTATTGAGCTTCTACTACATTAAAACAACAACTATATTGTGCAGAGCCTTAAAGGATTAAAGGGAGAACAGAAGAGAAAGATTTGGGAATTGGGGTAAACTTCGTGGAGCAGGTAATTTTGACCAGAACCTTGGAAGGTGGATAGGCTTTCAACATGTAGAAATTGAGAGAAGACATTCGGGTAAAGAAAGCAGTGTGAGCATAGGCAAGGAGGAGAGAAAACACTATGGCACTTGGGAATACCAGCTAGAAGTCCAGTGTGGGTAGACAGTAAGCTGTAATGCGTGGGACTAGAGACTGGGGGGAGATAGACCCATGATGGTAGCTGGGAAACAGCACAGGGAGGACTTGGAATCCCAAGCTTGGGAACCTGGATGTCAGTCATTGCCCATCAAACATCAGTTCAAGTGCTTGTAACTGGCCAGAAAATGGTGATGGGATAAATAGGGAGGAGCTACTTCTTTGTTATATAAACCTGTTTACCCATTAGGCTGGTAGAGGAAAACTCCAGTGGTCTGGATCTCCGGCCAGATAAGTTTTGATGGGAAGAGTAAAGAGAAGTAAAATAGGTTGAAAGTCTGGGACAATTTTCAGTTAAGTGTGGACACTGGGCAGCAGGGGGCAGCATGAGGGCACTGAAGAATTGCAAGAATGCATAAGGGATTTATTTGCTTTTGTTTACTATTTCTTGACAATTACGAGTTTGTATCTTTAAGGCTACTTGTATTGATAATAACTTAGTATTCTTTTTCCCCAAATGAATAGAAATGTAAAGAGAAAAGAAGAAAAATAACAGGCTGGCTAATGGCAGAATGACATTGCTCTTCATTTGAGACCATAAAAATAGACGGTTGTCTATGTATTATTTCCTTTCCAAATGTATGGGAACTCAAATTTCGTATAAAATTTAAAAGTATACATTTCAATTGGAAACACATCTTTGACTCTAAGATTTTGCATTTTTTTGGAAGCACACTTGTTCAACCACACTATGTTAAAGGAACTAGTGAAACAGTGGGGGAAATCTTGAAAATAAAATCTGAGTTAAACAATGAATAGAAATTTTAAATACACATTCTATTTGACATACCAAATATATGGAATTTCAAATTTTGGGTTTTTATGATTATGAAATTTTATTTTAAAACTGTTTATTCTTTAGATCTAAAATTCAAGATTAGCTACACTAAATTTCATAAGATTTTTCTGGCGTAATCCACCTCACACTAAACTTTTTAAAGGTTTGGATGGTTAGTGATGTTAAGAGTGGAAAATTGGAAATTTCCAGGTAGTTTCTTTTTAGCTCTGGAATTTACCGTTGCAAATGCTACATGACACCCAACAGAGAAACTCTCTCTCTCTCTCAGGTGTGTGAGGAAGGTGGTATCACACTGCTTCACACACTTAGGGAGGAACTTTCTCCTCTCTGTTCCTTCGTGATTCTCTCATTGTCCATCGTAGATGTTTAGGGGGTCGTGATCCCTGTGTGGGTTCCTCATGTACTACTCTTTGCCCCCTCGTTTCACCTTTGCTGCAGGTGCTTCTTTCCATGTACTGCCATAACACCATTGTCACTTTAATAGATACATAAATTACTTTTTTTAATGAAGTATAGTTGCTTTACAAGGTTGTGTTAATTTCTGCTGTACAGCAGTGATTCAGATAGATAGATAGATATAAATTCTTTTTAAAATATTCTTTCCATTATGGTTTATCGTAGGATATTGGATATAGTTCTCTGTGCTATACAGTATGTGTTGTTGTTTATCCATTCTGTATCTAATAGCTTACATCTGCTCACCCCAACCTCCCACTCCATCCCTCTCCCGACCCCCTTTCCTTTGGCAACCACAAGTCCGTTCTCTATGTCTGTGAGTCTGTTTCTGTTTCGAAGATAGGTTCATTTGTGTCATATTTCAGATTCCACATATAAGTGATATCATGGCATTTGTCTTCTCTTTCTGATTTACTTCACTTAGTATGATAATCTCTAGTTGCATCCATGTTGCTGCAAATGGCATTATTTTGTTCTTTTTTATGGCTGAGTAGTATTCCATTGTATATATGTTCCACATCTTCTTTATCCATTCATCTGTCCATGGACATTTAGGTTGTTTCCATGTCTTGGCTATTGTAAATAGTCCTGCTATGAACATAGGGGTGCATGTATCTTTTTGAATTAGAGTTTTGTCTGGATATATGCCCAGGAGTGGGATTGCTGGGTCGTATGGTAGTTCTATTTTTAGTTTTTCAAGGAACCTCCATACTGTTCTCCATAGTGGCTGTATCAATTTACATTCCCACCAACAGCATAAGAGGGTTCCCTTTTCTCCACACCCTCTCCAGCATTTGTTATTTGTAGAGTTTTTAATGATGAATAGTCACATAAATTGATGGCTGACTATTCCAAGATGGTTGAATATTGATTTCCAACTTCATTATGGAAAATCTGAAATGATGAATAAACTTTCTGTTTAAGATAGTTAACCTGAAAATTAGTTCTTAAATATCATGGAAAGAGATGAAAATAAACCACTTTGTAAAGTAAATTTATGAAACATTTCCAGTATACTTTATTTCAATCATTTGTAAATCTGAAAATATAAAGATATAAAATTATTTTAAATGTTCCTTTCAAACCAGGGTATTCCAGAATATGCACACAGGGCATACCCTGTTTGTTTTTACACAAATTAAGTTCATTAAGGACAATACCATCTTTTTCTTTGTATCTCCCATGGTTCGTAATACAATGCTTGCACAGAGATGGAGCCCCATAAATGAAACAATGTTAGGAAAACTTATTAAAGTATATAAAATGTAACCTAGTTTTCTGATGTAATATTTAAACGTACTCTTCATACTTTCATCATACTTTTCAAATTGTTATTGGTTAAATTGTTACTATTATTGTTGTTATTGTTGCTGTTTGGTATTTTCTTCTCAGTGCTTGGACAATAATATTGTGTCAATTACTTTCTTAATTTATTACATAGAAATTCCCTGCACTTTCCCAGTGATAATATCAGACTAACTGCAGATGTTTTATTACCAGACTTAATTATTTTGACCATTTCTGCTTCAGCTTTTGCTTCAAAGTTTTTATCTTTCTTTCCATATTAATTCTGAATCTTTTCCAGTTTTAATGATGTATTTGTAAGCTACATGGATTTCTCAGATCACATTTGACCACACTTATGGCAAGACTGCTTCTACTAAGCATCCTTTAAGAACTTTTTGTTTAATCATCAAGTGTTACTAATTATCAACTAACACAGTATAACATCTTGACTCACTCATTGAAATTACTCTCCCTAAGGCATATCTTCTAGGACTTTATTTGCTCTCATACTCTTCATAAGGGCCTTCTATACTATGTAAACATATAGTCAGGAAATGCTGAAGGCATAGTTTCCATGGAAATCACATATCTCAAATTTAATTTTCTTTTCTTAGCTTTTTACATTTAGAAAATTTCATGTATCCCCATTTTTTTCCGACCAACTACGGCAATGGGGAGATAATCATAAAATTTGAGAGTTGGAAGCATAAGTCTTAGGCCTTTTTTTCAAAGTCGAAGATACTGAGGTCCAGGGAAATTAAGATCAAGATCACACAGCTAGTTGGTGGCAAAGCCAGGATTGGAACCTACATCTTTTAAAGTAAAATGCTAATAAATAAATATTTAATACAGATGAGATAGCCTAGTGTGAATTATTTTTTAATTCATTGATGACTCAATTATAAAAATGTAACATGGCTTAAAAAGCTCTTTGCTTTTAAAAACTAGTCTTAAAAACTCACATAATGGAGGCGATATTATTATAAAATTAGACTATTTCCTGTATACTTAAAATTGTTTTGTTTTTTATTCCCATGGGGAATTAAGAAAGACCATTATATAGAATATTGTTAAAAATTAATGCTGAAGAATCATTGTTTTTCAAGGAGAGCGTGAAAGTTTAGTTATTCAAAAAAACCACAGGCTATGGAACAACCCAAGAAAATAAAGGCAAAGAGAATTCTGTTAAGATGGAAGGAGGATAACAGATGCTGGAGAAACACGCAATAGTGTCCCCTACAAGCCTGATGTGAAAAAGTGTGTATGTGTGTGCATGCATGCGCCCACGGGCACTGGTATTTTTGTGAAGGGAATGAGAAAGGATGGGGGTTGGAAAATTATTCAAGAGGGAACACTTTTTTATTTAGATAGCATTTCTTTTTTTTAAGGTTTGGGTTTTGAATGTTTTTGTTCAAGAGAAAGGAGGACTAAACAGCTAGTGTAAACCCAGTGTAGCGTTTATGTTAAAATGAAGGTAATTAGGACCTGGGTCACCCTACCTGAGCAACCAATTTTCCACCCTCCACTGGAAACTATTTCTTAGTCTATAAGAAAAACACTCAGGTTTTTTGGTGAAATAATATCTAACACTTATTGAAATCTTAGTATCATGACAGGAACTGAAGCCATCTTGTAAGATTTTGTAAGGATTAAATGAGATCATGCAAGTAAAGCACACAGGCCAAAGTAAGAACTCAGTAAATTTGTTTATGTGGCTTGTTTATCTATTCCAAACAATACTTGGAAGTATGCACTATCTCAGTGTAGTGTGGAAGTTAAGAATTTTATCCAGATTCACAGAGCTAGGAAAGAGCAGAGTTGAGATTCAAACCCAAATCGTGTCTGACTCTGGAGGCAGCACTTTTAACCACTATATTACACTCTTTTAACAATTGTTCTTAAATCTCCTCCGTATCATCATCTGCCAGAAACCTTGAATGCTGCTTTAAAGGTAAATTAGTGAACAAAGCCAAGAAAACATTTTTATTTTCTGTTCTAAATGGGGGTTTAGATAAGGAAAAATTTGAGAAAACTATAAAAATTTATAACCATAAAAAATATAATACAGGTACATTTTTTATCTCAAAATAATTCAAACTTATCATAGATTTCCTAAATTTTTATCTTGTGCTAGACACTCTCTCTAGAATAACTGAAAAAATATGGCAAGATAAATTAAAAGTGGTGAAAGAAAGACTATTGAAAACTAAATAAAGTGGGTGAATTTTGGTGTTGTCTTGAAGATTTCCTATTTAAGAAAATGTCTAAAGGGCCCTAGACTAGCAATAAAATCTTCTGTGATCAACTGCACGATTTGAACAGCTGATAGATGTTCTGTTTCAATGTGTTATTTGGGGGCAAATACACCTATGCCCTTCCTAACCAACTATGGTGAAACTGAAATTAAATAACATATTCTTCCTTATATTTATATGGCACTTTGCAATTGTCAAAGATTTTTCACAATACTATCTCCTTTTTTTTTAACATCTTTATTGGAGTATAATTGCTTTACAATGGTGTGTTAGTTTCTGCTTTATAACAAAGTGAATCAGCTATACATATACATATATCCCCATATCTCTTCCCTCTAGCGTCTCCCTCCTTCCCACCCTCCCTATCCCACCCCTCTAGGTGGTCACAAAGCACCGAGCTGATCTCCCTGTGCTACGCGGCTGCTTCCCACTAGCTATCGGTTTTACATTTGGTAGTGTATATATGTCCATGCCGCTCTCTCACTTTGTCCCAGCTTACCCTTCCCCCTCCCCATGTCCTCAAGTCCATTCTCTAGTAGGTCTGTGTCTTTATTCCCGTCCTGCCCCTAGGTTCTTCATGACCACCTTTTTTTTTTTTTAGATTCCATATATATGTGTTAGCATACGGTATTTATTTTTCTTTCTGACTTACTTCACTCTGTATGACAGTCGCTAGGTCCATCCACCTCACTACAAATAACTCAATTTCATTTCTTTTTATGGCTGAGTAGTATTCCATTGTACACATGTGCCACATCTTTATCCATTCATCTGTCGATGGACACTTAGGTTGCTTCCAGGTCCTGGCTATTGTAAATAGAGCTGCAATGAACACACAATACTATCTTATTTGTTCTTCATAATGGTCTATGAGGGGAGGAGAAAAAGTATTCTCTTAGATAAAGCATACGAGAAGCTCAAGGCCCAGTAATGAAATCATTTCTATAGGCTCGTGCTGCTGGTAAATGGTGGGCCTTAGATGAGCATCTGCATCTTCCAACATGGAAGCCAGTGTTCCTTCCAGTATGTAATGCTGTGTCTCACTACACTATGTTGCTACTTTTAATACAAAATGTTACATAGCATTGGACTCTTTTTTCACATAGGCTCACCCTGAGAGAAACCCTAACAACCTGTGCAGAGAGGCCCTGACCCCCTGGGGAGGTGGCTTGACCAGATCTGGAGATTAAGCAGTCACTGGGCCACCGCCTGGTCAATCAATTGGCAATGGGGGGAGGGGGTACAGCAGAGGTCCTTGTAGATTTCAACAGAGGAAACAAAACTCCGAAATGGAAACAAAACAAAAAGATGAGTGTAAGAGTTTACATAGATTAGTTTATATATGTATCGGTCTCTGGTTTCATTTGAGGGTTTCTTAGTTTTGTTTCCTTAGCTAAGAGTTTTGAAGCCTTTACAATGAGTGTTATGTTTTAGACTGTATGTACAAAAGTAAAGCTCAGAAAAGTAGAATGACCTATTCAAAGGAATAGAATAAAAAATATCCTTAAAAAAATAGCTCATGTGGGTTGATCCTGACTTTTGTGTCAGGTCCCTGCTAAACTCTTTGCATTAATGATTTCATTGAATCAATGTAACAACATAGGTGATAGATTGCATCATGATTCCTATCTTATGCATGGAGAAACTGCAGCTCCAAGAGCATAAGTAAGAGTAAAAAAAAATAAAATAAAATAAAAAAACTCTCTGAATCAAAGTTCAACATGCCCTTTTTAGTGGAGACACTTTTGGAAAGAAATGTAGCTAAACATTTTAGTTAATTTAGTATTAAACACCAAATATATTGCCAAAGTATAGCGACCTGCTCAATTCTAGTGCCTGTCTTATTTGCACTGTTTTTACCAGGATAAAAATCTTAAGTGTTAATAAAGATACATTTTTACATTTATAAGAACTTTATGTTTTTTCAAAGTTCACATGTAAGACTTCTTAAGTAATTAGATAACTTGATCAGATAAAACTTCTCTTTCCTTGAATTGCCTAGGTTAGAATTTCCCAAGGTACGCTTTTAAAAAACTAAAGGTAATAATTGATAGTACATGCATGGTAAGGGGTTGCAAGGTGAGATAACTTTGGAAAACACTGTTCTAAGTAAATAAATTTCTGCAGGACTTCTTTGAGCCTATACATTGTGAGCCTATATGTATTTTAAAGAGAAAGATATAATAGGCAATATTTCCCTGACTTATCGGTTTTATATGTAACTCTTTATGGAACTCTCATCTCAGAACATAACTTCTGGGGTTAGTGTTTTATGAACCATACTTCTGAAAAACGCTAAGCTAACATTTGGGAAGAATATTTAATGAGGTGGGACTATCTCAAATTATACTGAGAAGTGAGGACCACAAAATAATATACAGTATTATTCCAATGTTATAAAATAAGAAAGTGAAAAACAAAAACAAAGCCAGAAAGACTGGAGGGAATAAAAACATCAAAAATTTAACTGGCTTATGAATAAATCTATTAACACCAAAATATATATCCAGATATATGTGTTACCACAGTGTCCTTGTGTCGCTTGTACCTAATAGTGTAGTCTAGTGTTTGGGAAACCTAATGCAGAAGAAATTTTAAGATCTGGGTGTGGCGTATGCTCTTGTCAGTAACTCACTTAAACAAGTCAGGTTGGTCATTTGTTTACTATTTCTGCAGCTTTAAAGATGGAAGATGTGGTTCACTTCCTCCTGTCACCAGGATTTTGTGAGGACTTGAGAAATAGCGCAATATATTCTCTTCTAACGTGTAATGTTGTGGGGCGGTGCTGATGATGTGTCCCTGGCTGTGTCCTGAGGCTAAGCTTTGCCTTCAAGATGCTCTCGCACCTGTGAGCGAGAACCTAGAAAAGTCTCACAAGGCACTTCGTTACTTGACCTCGCTTGACTTGCCTGGGAAATGACTGATTAACACGTTTCAGGCACTGCTCAGCCCGTGACTCCTTCAGCTCGCGCCTCAACTCACCAGAGTGAGTTTTCCGCCCACGTTGTCCTGTGGCAGTCGGGATTGCTGCGTCTCCAGGGGCCTCCTCATTGATCACCTCCTTGAATAGTCATCTGGCTTCTCCCAGCCTCCTCTGATCTTCTCCCGGCCCTTCCGCCTCTGCTGTCTTCTAGATGTTGGTGTTCCCCGCGGTTCCATCCCCAGACCCTCCTCTTCATTCCATGAATCATTCTTCACACCCATAACCACACTCCTCAGGTTTGAGACCATTCACTTGCCCTTCGCATCTCTGGAAGAGAGGAGGAACCGGACCCAGAGTGCTTATCTCAGCAATCGGCACAACGTTACTCAAAGTATCGTAAAGAAGAATACATGTAGTGAAAGTAAAACTTTTCTTTCCCTAATATTACGTTTCAGATGAATATAGAAGTAATTTCCTTCCTTGAGTCATAGGAGCAAAGGCAGT
This sequence comes from Eschrichtius robustus, assembly GCF_028021215.1. Lineage (NCBI taxonomy): Eukaryota > Metazoa > Chordata > Mammalia > Artiodactyla > Eschrichtiidae > Eschrichtius > Eschrichtius robustus. The sequence continues at coordinate 197,056,493 of NC_090824.1, forward strand.
TCACACAGTCTCCCTCTTGAATGCTTTCTTCTCTGTCAAGGTCTCTTTGTCCACCACCCACTGGTAACTTTGACTGCAACATTTCAACATAAATTTCTACTTCATTAAAGAGCTTTTTTTCTTGTTCCTCTAAGTTTCATCCCTTCACCCCTCATGTACCATTTATACCATACTGACCTGTGTAACACTGAAGTAGTATGTTTCATATGCTCAAGATTGTAGGGCACCTAAAGGTTCCTACATTTCCTTCTCTCCTCCCTCTCGTTTTTGTCCTTCTGCCCTTACAACATTGGACCCACACGTAGGCTACAGTGTCTGTCAGTAAGTGCCAGTCACTGGATTAAATAAGGCAACAGTAATTTAAGGGGCCTCCCTGGCAGCGCAGTGGTTAAGAATCCGCCTGCTAATGCAGGGGACACGGGTTCGAGCCCTGATCCGGGAGGATCCCACATGTCACGGAGCCACTAAGCCCGTACGCCACAACTACTGAGCCTGCGCTCTAGAGCCCCCGAGCCACAACTACTGAGCCCATGAGCCACAACTACTGAAGCCCGTGCACCTAGAGCCGGTGCGCAATGACAGGAAGCCACTGCAATGAGAAGCCCGCGCACCGCAACAGAGTAGCCCCCGCTCGCTGCAACTAGAGAAAGCCCGTGCGCAGCAACAAAGACCCAACGTAGCCAAAAATAAATAAATAAATTTATTAAAAAAACAGTAATTTAACATAATCCAGTTTAGATAAATACTACGAAATACATATTTTTAATATATGTGGTTTACTTTTTTTCAATTTTTCTTATTTTCTAAGATGTACTTTTATTCTTCTGGAAAATTAATTGTTGGAATATATGACATTCCTCTCAAGTACTAAATTGTTACTGTTCGAGTTCCAAATGATTTCCTATTTATGAGTCCCACCACTTCCCGAACTGCATCTAGTCGTGTCCTCATTAAAATGCTGCCACAGAGGTCTCATCAGCTGCCCACCAGGACGGTGAGGAAAAGATCGGATGATTTAGGGGACCTGGGAATTACGAAAGGCCAGGCCTAAAAATGGTCAGACTTAACCGATCACCACCTGCCCCCCACCCCGAGCAGGATGGTGGTCTAAATATTGGCAAAATCCTTGCTGTGCTAGGAGTAGGTTTTCTATAAATTTAGGATTTTACATTACACGATAAGATGTATCATATTTCATTATCTTTTCTTTTTTTCTTCTAACCCCAATACTGCTGGAACCATTCTGTGGATTTTTAAAAATTCTAACTCATTCTCAGACAGACCTGTTTGGTTTCAGTCATGTATATTGGAGACACAGTTAAATTGAAATAATTTTGAGTCTGTCCTGCTGTAGTTTGCTAGGATTAATCATTTGCCTTTTATTCTTTTTTTTTTTAATTTATTTATTTTATTTATGTTTGCCTATGCTGGGTCTTCGTTGCTGCGCATGGGTTTTCTCTAGTTGCTGTGAGCGGGGGCTACTCTTAGTTGCGGTGCGTGGGAGCACGGGCTTTAGGTGTGCGGGCTTCAGTAATTGTGGCACGTGGGCTCAGTAGTTGTGGCTCGCGGGCTCTAGAGCGCAGGCTCAGTAGTTGTGGCGCACGGGCTTAGTTGCTCCGCGGCATGTGGGATCTTCCCGGACCAGGGCTCGAACCCGTGTCCCCTGCACTGGCAGGCGGATTCTTAACCACTGTGCCACCAGGGAAGCCCTCGCCTTTTATTCTTTTAAGGTAGAGGCAGACTGTTTCTGGATATATTCTGAACTTTTTTATTTTATACAAAACATAGTTCTTAAATATTATGTACTGAATCCAATGCATAAATCAACTCTGTAGAGAAATCAGCAGTTCAGATATTGCTTCTGTGACACCCTATTAAATATGCTGCAACGCAATTGCAACATTTACTTTCTAACATACAACACATCCTAAAGGGCTTCCAGTTTTTATTTTCCTAAATGTTATTTTGGAAGAATTACTTGATGCCATTTCTTTATAGCTTATTATGAAAATAAAAAGAAAGTGAAGGAAAATGATTACTGCAGGTGAAGATGTATTTAGTACTTTTGCACAATGCTCTCAACTAGAGCACTGTATCATTTTTTTTTAATGTTGAGATCATTGTGCATCACATGTCTTAAAGAGATTAATTGCACATTTCCCAAGTAAATACAAACGCAGTATCTTACTTTATTCTTAGCTCTGTGAGGCTACAGGGATCATGTCTGGTTTATTATTGTTCTTCTGCACAAACAGCTTTGCCTAGCTGTCTGTAAACATCCAGGAAATATTTGTTGAATGCTTGAAGGAGGAGGAATCTGGACTCCTGCTACCCAAACTGGTATCAGGATTTATTATTATTATTATTATTATTATTTTTAATCTATTGTCCCATCAATGAGAGTTTATCTTCTTTGGAATTCTTCTCTGAGAATTTAACCTCAGAGGAAGTCGGTCCTAAAGTTAATCCATTTACACGATTCTTTGCTGTCAGCAAACAAACATGCCCACATCTCTCCCACCTTCAAAAACAACGAAACTGGTGGCCAGATACGTCCCCCTTTCTTTCTCTCTTCCTCCTGCCCTGATTGCCAAGCCTCTCTCTCGGCTCACTCCCAGCTCACTCCTCACTTCACTTTATCATCTGGTTTCTGGGGCTCCACTCTGGAGTCAGACCTCAGGGATTCTGGTCTCAGCGTTGCCTCTCACCAGCTTTGAGAGGCAGGACTTGCAACCTCTCTTAACAGGACGCACCTCATAGATATTGAAAATTAAGTGAGATGATGCGTTTAAAATGTACTTCTGCGCTGCCTGGCACACAGTAAACGTTCGATAAGTGGTAGTTATCGTTCTCACTGATTGAACACTCTAATAGGAGTTCAGAGATGAGAAAGATTGACGAAGGCTTAAAAATTATTTTGAATTCACCTAACTACTTACTCATTCTTCAGATTAGGAAATTAGAACCCAGAGAAGTGACGCCGTCAAAATTTCATGAAGGAAGATCACTGAGTTGCATTTTGAAGGATAACAACAGTAGCTTAACATCTATTGAATGTTTACTGTGGACCGGAGACCGTATAAATGCTTGACATGGATTGTTTCATTTGATCTTCAAAACATTCCTGTGAAGTAGCATTTCAGTAGCTAGAAGTAGATGGTCTGAAGCTGGACAGGGAGAATAGAGAGAAAGGAATAAAGAAAAAACCTGGAGACAGGAAAAACTTGGCCGATTTCTAAAGCTGGTGATGAGATGTAAAATCCAGAGTGAAGAGCTTTTTTGTCTTAAGCAGTAAGGAGAAATGATGTTGGAGAGAGTGAGGCAAAATTATGAGGCCTCGACAACCATGCCAAAAAAAAAAGAAAAATTGGCCGTAGCTAATGAGCAAAATCAATCAGTGACTTGGGGAAGGGAGGATACAGATGGAAATGGGGCTTCAGGCTTACTGATTTGGGGGCCTGCACCGCACCGTGAATGCCTGAAGGGCGGTCTGTTCTGTATCTTCATATCCCCAGGGACCCACAGCCTCGACAAGCCACCGTTGGTTCCCAGCAGCCACTGTTAGGAGAGCGGTAGCCCCGTCGCCTATAAAGTAGGAGTTTCATCGAGGCTTATTGAAGGAAGGAGCGAAATCAAGGAGACTTGGACTTGGAGGTTGTTTCTAGGTGGGATGGGATGAAAGCTGAGGTGACGGTGAAGACAGCGGGAAAGGAAATAAGGAGGCAAATCCTAGAAACAATTTCAAAGAGCATTTAATGGGACTTGGGCACATACTGGGCATAAACTAGTATCCAGAGCTGTATTTCAGGTTTACCATATATAGCAAAGTGCAGCGTCGGAGCTCTAGCATTTGACATATTCTCGTTGTTGTTTAAGCAGACGTTTCGTATGTGAAATCAATCGCAATGAATCATGTTTCAAGGTGATGAGCTTATGAGTGATTATTATTACTGTTAAAACATATGTCTCCTTCCTTTCTACTCCTTCTCCCTCCACCCAAGTTCTTGCCAGTTTTATCTTATACCTGTGTTGTTATCATCTCCTACTGAACCCTGGCCAAGTCAACCTTCTCATCTCCACACACACCTGGCAGGTGCCTCTGCCCCGCTTTCTGTCCATAGAGTTGCCCTCTCCCACAAAGACCTTTTCTTCTACCATTTCACTCCCGTTACCAGTTGGAATATTAGCCATCCTTCAGAACCAAATCACACGCTATCTTCCCCATAATGTCTGATCAACCCACCTGGAACTGACTGCCTTCTTTCTGAACTCCCAGAGCACTGCATGCCACCATCCTGCCTGGTCCTGGTCATTTTGTTAACGGGGTGACCCCTTAGCAGGATCTTATTTGTATCCCCCGCCATGATGGTACTGTGTGTTGCCTACTTATTCAATAAAGATTTGTGGCGTGAATGAAAACTATTTTAAATACTGCAAGTTCCTTCCCAACCAAAAGCTTCCCTTTGGGGAAAGGCTAGTATATACAGCTTTACATTAGTATGTATCTTTTGCAACATTGCGAATTTCATCTCACTCTTGTTGGGGGTACTTAGAAAAAAAGGGAAGTTTGAGTTGGGAATAGAAAAAGTGAAAGACAGTGCAGGATTAGCCATTTTTGCAAGGGACCTTTTGGTTGGATAAAGGATGCTGAGGAAAAGTAAACCGGAGCCTTTATTGCTGCACTCCTGCCCCATAGGAGGGAGGGAAGTGAACTGAATGTAAGAGGCTTGGGACTCCAGCCTGTGGGTCTGTGGGAACCAAGTAAGACCTACAAGTCAGAAATCCAGGGCACTGAGCTGGATGGGTACCGGTGGTAGAAAGAAAATGTCTCTCGGCAGGCAGATCACCTGCAAAAGGCAAGCTTGATTGGTAAGCATGTCTCTGAAACTGCCACGGAGGGTGAGTCTAGAATTTCTAGAGAACAAGGAACTTAGTTGTATAGTGCCCATTATTACTAGTGTAGGATATGGAGAATGTTATCAATAGGCTGTTATTTTAATGAAGGTTTTATATATTTTTTATATTCACTTTCTTGGTGGTTCACTCATGACTTAAGACTCTATTTTAGTTCTTAGGTTCCTCAATCAACCGAATTCTACTACTAGGATTTTCAGAAATCTAATATAGCAGGCTGGCGAGGTTTACTGTACTAATATCCAGCATTTTCAGAACTGTTCAACCTGGCTAATTAAGTGTCACGGTCCGCAGTGCGGTGAGGATCCCAGAATGTGACACACCCTCGCCGGGCTCTGGGTCTTCCCACGTGCTGCTCCCCTGGCCCAAGATACCTTTCTTCTCTTCATTTTTGCAACCTTGACCCATACTTACCCTACACAGTTTTTACCCCGATATCATCTCCTCCAAAAAGCCTCTCCTGAATGCTTTCATTAGAGCCACTCACTCCCCACGGATTGGGTGCCACTCCTGCCTGTTTCCAAATAGCCTGAGCTCTCGCCCTCACACTTACCCCAGGTGTGGCAGTTGCCATCCACCGGTCCTGCTCCCACCGTGTAATCTCCTCCGGGAGTCCTGTGGGTGCTGAGTAATTAGCAGCATACTTAGAGGGCCGTGAAGTCTCAAAAAATGTTTGCTCATTGAATGAATAAATGCATCGTCTTAGAATAGGACATGTAGATGAATGTCCATCTGCCGCATGGGAGGTGAGCTGTCAGTATTAGAGCTTGAGGATAATTTTGGCGACCTGCAATCTGTTTTCTCCCCACCCCAGAGGGTGGTAGCGAAGCCAGCCTGAAAGACAGCACTTTGCTTCTGTGCCTTAAGCCGATAACAGTTCCCATCCAATCCAGTATTTAAGAATAGTGATTATTTTTACTAGGTATCCCCCGGGGAGAAAAGTGGAGATACAGGACATTTTTGTGTCTCGGCAAATATTTGAAAATTTGCTGTCAAACCTATTAAACCCACCGCAACAGTCTTTCGGATTTATAAAATATTCTACTGCAAAGAGCTCTCTGGATACTCATTTTCGTGTGTAATATAAGCCACATGGTAGCCATCACATCCATCTAAATCTCTTCTAACAATACATCTTTTCCTTTTTTTTTTTTAAGTTTTCTCTTTTTGGTTTGACAGGAGCACTATAGGTCTTCATATAATTCAGTTGTATAAAGTTTTTCAGAGGACAAATGGTAAGTGTCAACCCATGGCTATGTTGAAGCAGCATTTTCTTCCAGTGTAGAAAAATCATCCGGCTCTCAAATTCTGAACAGTGTCTTGCTTTAAAAAAATTTTCCCTGAAGGTTACGGTGTCCAATAATTATTCCCTTTGCTTCGATGACAGTAAAAGAGTGCGGGTCGATAAAATGCAGGATGAAAAAAAAAAAAAAAAAACCCCATCAAAACCCTACTTTGGAGCAACGTAGGACGCCTCCTGTTTACACGGAGCGCAATGATGGGAACTGACCCAGGATCCACGCGGAGCCCATCAAATGCAATCCAGAGTTTCGTTAGACGTAAAGATAATGGCTGGTAAAAGTTCCCGCAAAGTAGCATCCTGCTCCGAATGCCGTCTGCATTTTCGTTATAAGACGTGAAGCGCCGCGCCGGCCCGGGCTGGGGACGCCCGCTCTCCCACTCCCGGGCCGGGCCGCCGGCGGTGACAGGTGCCCGGGCAGCCGCCGCCGCGCCGAAAGCCGGCGCGCGAGGGGCGGTCGCTTCCCTGCACCCTCGCCTGTCAGCCAACGGCGCCGGGCGGGAGCGAGCGCGGGCGGCGGGCAGCGGGCGCGCGGGGCGGGAAGGCCGGCCGTGGACCCCGGCGTCCGAGCGCCCCGCGCGTCCCGGCCCGGCCTCTCGGCGGCCGCGGGGGCGGGGGCCGGGCGGCCCGGCGCGGGGAGCGGGGCCGGGCGCCGGGGGTTGGCGGGACGCGCGCTCCGTGCCGGCGCCCGGCCTCGAGCCCGCGCCCCCCCCCCCCGCGTGCCCGCGCCGCTGCGCGATGCAGTGTGGGGAATGGCTGGGGTTGGCTGAAGAGCGCACAGTGGAGTTTTAATGTCCGCCATGTTGGCCATGGCGTATTGAGGAGAGCGAGCGAGAGAGGAGCGGAGCGGCTCGGCCTCCCACCTCCCGGCGGCTCTGAGTGCCCGGACGGCGGGCTCCGCGCTCCGCCCCTCCAGTCCCCGGCAGCGGCGGGCGAGTGGGGACCGAACCCCCGGTTCTCCATGATCCCGCTGGCCGGGGCCGTTTCCCCAGAGCGGAGAGGTATCTGCTGCGCCTGAGATGAGTAAACTGTCGTTTCGGGCGCGGGCGCTAGACGCCTCGAAGCCGCTGCCGGTTTTCCGCTGTGAGGATCTGCCCGACCTGCACGAATACGCCTCGATAAACCGGGCCGTGCCGCAGATGCCCACCGGAATGGAGAAGGAAGAGGAGTCGGTACGTGTTAACTCCCTTGCCCGACCCGCCGCCGGGCCCCGCTCCCTCCGCTGCCTGCGGCGGCGGCGGCGGAGCGCAGACCCACACAAAATGGCCGCCATCTTCTCTCCGCCGCCGACTCCCGTCGCCGGCGGGGCCTTTACCCCGCCGCCCCCGGCCTCCCCCCCCGGCCGCCGCGGCCCGGCGGGGCCTCCTCTCGTGCCACCCGCCGACCCCGGCCCCTCGGACCCGGGCCCCGCGGAGTTCGGGCGCCCGCAAGGCACAAAGGGGTCACGTGACGAGGCTGCCGGCAGCCATTTTGTGGTCGGAGTGCTTGGGCTGGGCCTTGTGCATCCGGAGAGGGAGCGGGCGGGCGGGCGGGCGGCGGGGGATGCGGCGGCCGGGCCGCGGAGGCCCCGCCTGCAGGCCTCTCCGCGGGCCGCTGGGTGGCGCTCTGGGGCCGGCTCGGCCTTCGCGCGCCGCCGGCGCCGGCAGCGCAGGTTCCGGGCGCTTGGGGGCCGTGCTCTCCCGGCGGCCGGGGAGGCTGGCGGGGCCGGCGCGGCCCACGTGGAGCCGCCGAGGGGCCGGGCGGGGGCGGTGGGAGCCCTGCCGCGGAAGGTCGCGGCCCCCGAGCCGCCCGGAGCCGACTTAGGTGCTGCGTCCTCTTTGTGGGACTTGTGCCTCCATCCCTCCCCAGTCCTACCTGGTCGGACGACTCCTCCTCCTCCTGACTTTTCCTTTGATCCTTGAGAATATGTTGCGGATTTTGGGGGGCGGGGTACTACGTGGCTCTTCTGGAGCCTGTAACGTTATTAGTTGCTTTCCTAATAGAACCTGAGTCCGCCCGATGGCTGGGTTTCTCGAGCTAGGGGAGAAAGGCCCCGATGTAAGCAGGTGTTAAGAGATATACCTGTTGGAAGAGGGCTTTCTTAACCCGCCACCGAACTCAGGTTAAGTGAACCCCTTCCTAGAAATCTTAACCTGGAGGTGTTTCGGTTGGGGGGGTTTCGGCATGTAAGTGTCGACGGCTCCCGGACGCCGTACCGCAGCTGCGTCTCTCCCCGCTCGTGGAAGTTGGGCTCAGACCCACGGATAATAGGCTCTTCCCCTCGTTCCCCCAGGTCCTTGGCAGGGTCGCTTGATGGCTTCTCACCCTAAGGAATTGCATACCTTGGTTTTCAGGTACAGCCACTTAAACAGGGGGCAGTGTGTTGACAGTTCCAGGAAGTCGAGGAGTCGCTGGATTGGTGCTACAGTTTTGTGGCGGAAAATCGTTCTGTCATACCTGTGTTTGGTGCTGTAAGAATTTTTAAAATGCAGAAATCCTGCTCTGTAATGTCGATTTCGAAAAATAAAGCTGTTTAAACTCTTTGGGTTGTTTGACCTTTCAAAGTCGAATAGTGGTGACCGTCGCATGTTCCTTCCGAGAGTAGTGTCTTAGCGTGTGGAGTAGTTGAGATTGTCCAGCGCGGTCCCGACCTTTAGCACGTTGCCTGTGAGACACCACCTCTCGACTTGTTGCACTTGTATCAGCGGCAGAGTAGAATGGTGCCGCTTGTTTATTTTTAAATAAGTGATTTGTTTTTAAGAATTAAAGTACTTGTGACTGCAGAATCTCGTCTTTTGGTTTTATTTTTGTTTCCAAGTTTTCCAGATAATACTTTCAAGTTGGGGTGTCGACGGTAACACTGCCCTGGAAATTAATTGGTAGTTCCTGTTCTGCAGCCAAGAAAGGGGAGAGCTTTGATAAGAACAGATACCACTGCAGCACACCTTAGAAATTCAGTGAACTCTTGTTCCTCGGAACACTTTGGACTGTCCCAAGGGCCCCAACCTGAAATCAGAGCTGAGCTCAACTGAAGTATCAAGGCTTATGAAGTTTTTACGGATCATTTCTGTTCACTGAAATGATTTTGACGTTTTGTAGTTCATTGTTTTCTAACATGCGGAGTCCCTATTTTTGAGGGATTTTTTTTTTTCCCCCTTCAGACTACCTTTTCCCATCGTCCGTGTAGAATTTGTTTCACTTCACATCCAACCAAAACTATGACCAGTGAAACATAGACTTCAGGAATAGACACTGAACTGAACAGAAGAATGTAAACAGTCCCAGGCAAACAGCTGCTCTCCAGTCCTGCGGCGCGTGCTGGCGGGGGGAGGAGGCTCTGTAGATCACAGGATTGAAAGTAGCGTGTTAGCCCTGAAATGTATACCAAGCACAAATAAAGGTAATTGAATTACGGGTTATAGCCTGAGAAGAACACACTTTTTGATAATTTGCTCAAGAATGATGTGCTTCTTATAAAGACGAACTTATGCCTCCTATTGACACGTCAGGGTCAGGAGCGATCTAGAACCTGAATTGAGTGTCTAGTTTAGAAAACGTGTAATCCTATGTTGATCATGAAAGATAGGGCATAATTAGATGAGGACAGTATTGCATATATGTCACCTCATTAAGAAGGCATTTTATGATCAAATATATCTGGAAAATTGTCATGTGAACTGTACCTGCTAACTGTTACCATATTTTGTTTCTGTGGTAAACGTGGCAGAAATGCTAGGTCTAAACACAGGGAAAATAACACTTATTAAAATATTCCCATTTAACTAATTTTAATATAATAAGCTGAAAGCACTGCCTTAATTAGAAATGCCTCTTAATTTTTAAGAAACAACTTTAAGTAGAAGTCCCCTCCTCCCCTCCAAACATGAATTTTACTCAACTTTAGAACTTAGTTGTTAGTCCTTTTTTGATGAGGATTGAGAAATAACTCCAGATTGTAATAAACTGAAGGACTTGACTGAGACATAGATGTTAGAGATTCAGTGTCTCAATTGGTATAATGGGATACATTGTAACTTGCTACATCAAAAAGCAACAGTTGATAAAGGCTTTGATTTAATGAATAGCAAGTAATTTTCACATCATGGGAAATCAATAGGCTGTCAGCTCTAAATATGAAATAAATAAGTACCTTAATTTAAACACATTGGGGGGGGGCAGAGGTTGCCCCATTATAATTTTTTAACATTTTAATTTTAAGATTACAATCTTTAAGGTTAGAAATGTTGAAATACTACTTAGTGCCATGGCTTCACCTTTCAATGAAAGGGTAGTTTTCCCAAGATATCAGTACAATTGAATGTTTTCGTTACAGTTGGAGCTTTACGTTTTCCTTTATGGATACTTCTCACTTTAGGAAAGACATTCTGAAAAAGTTGGTTTTAAAGTGATACTCAACAAAGTGGAGCTGCTTGGTTCCTCTAGTAGTTGAACTGTTTTCATTGGGATGCCAGAGTGTGTGACTCCATTCAGTGTAAGGGGTGGAGGCTTAACCTCGCTTCTCCAGACGAAGGGGAGGACGGGGAGGACATCGGTGATTAGAACGTCAATGATGATACCGCCTTGTTACTGCCCTACGCAGCCACCTTTGGGACTGTGGGGTGTCGGGCCCAGCCATCGCAGTCCAACACCTGGTTTTAATAGGGTTCTAATCAGGCATGTAGTCTCAATACCCCTGTCTTTCCTCTCTTCAAACTGTATCCTTCATTAGTGGCCAGTATACAACGTTATGAAAACCAGGTTTGTAAAGTAGACAGGTAGGTGTTTTTTGTTTTCAGTTAGGGGTTAAAGTGGAAATACGTACATATCTCTGTTCAGAGGAAAAGTAGTTAAGCACTACACTTTCAAAATGATAAAAATCTAGTTTGTTTTATAAAAACAAGCTTAAATCACTTTAAGTGATAAGTCTAAAAGTTCAATTTCTCATTTTTTTTAAAGAAACTAAGAATCCTTTTTTCCTTTAAAATTTTGTAAACCAAGATTTCTTAGTCCTTAATCTAGATTCCTCCATTCTGTCCACTGCATTGGAAGTGAAAAGAAATATGTGAAGTCGCCACTGTACTAGAAGCAAAGCTTAATTTTTACAGCTAGTTTGAATTAGAAAGGAATTGAGGATATTTGGGGTTTTCCATTAAGTAGCAAATAATTAAAGTCAAAGATAATTGAGAAGCAATAATAAAGTCTAGTTCCAACTTTCTATCCTGCCCAAGATATTTTTGAGTGTGTCAGCTGGGTTCTGAGGGTTATGCGGAAATGATGCTAGAAGTAGTGAATTCCCGTGATACGCATATACAGTTTTGTGACAGTATATTTTTCTGGGGAGAAAATTCGTATTTGTCATCAGTTTCTCAAGGTATTGATAAAGGCAGAAAGCCCAAGGTTAAGATTTGCCGTTCTAGAAATTTCAACAGTCATTTTGGTTTCATCAGTATGGAAGTTATTACATAGACTTAATCAGAGAAGAAAAATTGAAAAATTAATCGGCAACTCGGGAAGACTGAGCACTCTTACCTACAAAAGGAGCCTCTTGAAAACTGTAGGGCCTGGTGCCTAAAGTGTTAATATTAGCTCTTGTTTCGGTGTGCTGTTTGATATTTAAGATTTTGGATTAGTACCATTTGTACTTAGACTTCATTTTCTTATAAAACAGTAATGAAAACTAATGGGCTTACGTGTCGAATGGTGTTTTGTGGGTGCTTGTGATCTGTAATGGAATTTGTGCAGAACTACCTTTTCTTTCTGTTAATCAACAGGACTTAATTAAAAGTGCCATCTAAATACAGGAGAGCTTAAATCTTGTAAATAAGGAATAATAACCTGTGCTTACGGGTTCATGAATTTGTGGCTAGGATTAAATATTAAACTAGCTATTCCTAATAGTATCTAAGACTAGGTTTTAGTTTAGTCTGTATATTGCATTCTACTATATCGTGGTCTGTAGTAGTAGTAGTGGGAGAGAAACAGATGGAAGATGTATGTGGATCTACATACGTACATAATGGCAAGAGATGAAGGTGTGGATTCTGACTGTGGGATTCCATTTTTCTGAAAAGTTAAGGGTACTTGTTATCAGCGATTGGTTAAAACATAATTTTAAAGTAGAGGGTAGCATTTTATATAATGGAATGATGGTATGGTTTGTGATTCTATTTCTTAGGAGAAGACAACCCACAAGGAAATGAGAATTTTATATTGTAATTTGGGAATAAAATGACTTCTGAGTTTCCAAGTGCAAAAGCAGTATGAAAGTATGAAATACATAGGCAGAACTAGATAGTGTCTTTTACTTTTAAAGTAAGCTTTTGAACCCTTGAAGTGTGACTTATATTAATACGTTACAATAACTCCTCTGTAAGAATAAATCAATTTACAGGGAAATCACCAGGAAGAGAAGCGATTCAGATGTTTTAAACAACTTGCTAGAACTACTTTTCAGTGAATTACTTGAAGCTAACTGTTGACTTCTGCCTATTATCTTGGTCAAATTTGCTAAAGCCTCTGATAATAGTTAATGATTTTGAGCAATTTCAGTATTTTAAGCAGAGTGGATACTTAACTTTGCACCTTTAAATGTATGAATTGAATTTCATCCACCAGCCCCACTGTAGGTAGATGAAAACCAAAAACAAACGTGCTGTTAATAAATCTACTGCGACCCATGGTCTGAGTTGTCTCTTTAATGAGTAGGGATATAATCAGTTCTTTAAAAGATAAAGCCCTTCTTCGATTATTTGTTGTCATGGAGGTTATCCTTAAGAAGTTGGTTCAGCTTCAGATACGCATGGTGACAGTTTGCTGAGCTTTGCAACACATTATTAAAGCAAATCATTTTGGTTGAATTTCCTTCAGTATGGCAAGTGCTGGCTGAAGAAGTACAACGCAGCCTTAGGGTAAATCCAGGGGCAAAGGTAAACTGAGGTTTGAAATATCCTGTGGGTGATTTACTAGAGGTTCAAATCTTCTTTCTATATTGGGATGAATTATTTTGATTATCTTAGAATCGCAAGTACCAGTTGTATATCCTCTGAGAGGAAGGTACTTCGGCATTTGTGGCATTTGACAAGTCACTTAAGCTTACTGGATGAACTTTAGTTTCTTCATGTGCCAATGCTCTCCTGACCTACCTTATGTGGGAGGTATAGCTCTGGGGAGTGAGTCAGACGGTATCTGTGAAAATGCTGTACACATGCATTTCATTATTACCAAATACTAAGTGAATGTTCACGGTGGCCTTGCTTTTTGTTGCTGTTCAAAACTACTTACATTTGTACAATCCCTTGTATTTAGGATTGTCTGGTATAAATGTGTTAGATGTGTTGTCTATCCTCAGAGAGTCGTATGATGTAGTTGTGAAAAGTTGTGTCTTTAAATTTAGGTAATTATTAATTGGGAAAAGCATCAAGCTGGGAGTTACTAGAGCTAAGACCTCGTCCAGCTTCTGACTGTGTGTACACACGCGTGCTTGCGTGCTCTCACACACCCGGGTTTTCTTAACTGCAAGATGAAGTAGGGCCGTGATAGTTTCCTGTAGTAATGAGCATATTATGTTACCAATGCATTTAGGTCTGTTAACTTATGTATTTTATGTGTTTATAGAATAATCATTAAATCTTTAATTAGTTGATGGCTTCATTTGCACTCTACATAGACACAGTTTACACAGAAGTAAGTAACCTGGATGCATGGATAATTGGTTCCAGTTTAGTCTAGAAGGCTTATGTTTTAAAGCACTTAAAGAATATAAGTCGGTTGCAGTAGTCACAGAATGCTTTTATTGTTATGAGAGTTTGAAATTAGAATCAGAATACTGTATTGATGGTTGCAAATTTGTGCTTTATCTATAAGATAATAAGAGTCTGAAGGGGAAACAAAATATAAATATGGCTGTTTTGAAGTCTAAAGCAAGAATTTGATCATTGTTCTAATGGCTAAGTGAAGATTTTTGAGGTATATTGTACAAAGACTAAGAAAATATAGATAAATCCAATTTCATTCACTTTTGTAGCAAATATTTATTGTGCACTTACAGTGAACTAAGGACTCTTCTAGGCCCTGTGGATCCGACAGTCAGCAAGCAGTTCCCTTTTTCATGGATCTCATATTCTAGCACCTAGGCTCTATGAGGGCAGGACTTTTTGTTTGCTTTGTTCACTGATGTTTTTTCAGCGCCTGAAATAGTGCCTGACACATAGTAAGTGTTCAGTATTTGTTTAGTTGAATGACTGACTTCTAATGGGAAAACAGAGACAAAAAGCGAATGAATGAAAGTGGCGGTGGATCAAGACCGTATAGAATTTCAGGTGGCAGGAGGAGGACAGAGATGTCTTTGTGTAGAGGGTCAAGGAACGCTGGCCCTGAAACTTGCAGTGGGAGGGGCCAGCCCTGCGAAGGGCTGCATGGAGAACATGCCAGGCAGAGAGACTGCAGATGCAGGGAGCCCAGGCCAGGAGCTGAAGGCCAGCGTGCTAGAGGGAGGCGAAGAGGGTTGCGCAGTGCGAGGGCGCAGAGGACCCCGCCGGGGGTGCGTACCTGGTGAGGCGGTGCAGGCTACTACACGGAGCTTGGGGTGTTTTGAGGTCAAGTAATAAGCCTTTAGAGAGGTTCAGGCAAGGCAGTGCCATGATCCGATGTATGTCTTTTCAAGGTTATTCTCACTACCATGTGCAGAATGAGTCGTACGGGCAAGAGTGGCTCTAACTAGGGTGGTGGGGGGGAAGAAGAGAAATGGATGAACTTGAGGTATATTTTGAGGGTAGCACCAACAGAACTTGGCTGACAGATTAGAGTGTACTAGATGGAGAGAAAGAATCAAGGATTAATCCCTGATCTTTACCTTGAGCAGCTGGGTGGATGGGTGATTAGGCCCCTGCTTCCTGATGTAGGGAAAATTGGAGGAGGGAGGGTATATAAAGGATGGACTTATTACTCAGTTTGAAGTGCCTCTTACTCATTTGTGTTTAGCTGGATACGCAAGAATGTAAGCATTAGAGCAGTCTGCACTAGAGGTGCACAATTCAGAAGTCATGGGCTGTACGATAAATTTGAAGGTCTTTGGGTTACAGGTGTTTTTAAAGCATTAAGGCTCAAGAAGAGGAGGAGCTATTAGAGAATTAAGAAGAAAGGATAAAGGTGTCTCAAGAAGGAAGGACATTGGTTAAGTCCGTCCACTGAGAAGATGAGTGAGGGGAAAGTGACCGTTTGATTTGATTAGGTATGTGCCATTGGCCTATTTTGATGGCATAGTGGGAAGGAAAGCCTGAGTGGAATTGAAGAAATACTGAAAGATAAATAAAAGGGTCAGAGCAAGTATAGACGACTCCTTGGAATAGTTGTGCTGGGAAGAGGCACTGAAAAAATAGCTGAGGGGGATTGGGGGCATCAACAAATCATTTCTTTTAAAAATTAGTTACAAAGTTCAGGCAGACGCAAAGAGGGAAGCAAAGCTGAGTCCTCCATTGCCCCGGCCACTACCTAGAGAGTTTCCAGGCTACAGGCACAGGTAGGGGAGGCCCCGGATAGAGCCTGCCAACCTCCTGGAGTTGTAGAGGCAGAGAATTCAGTTTGGGGAGGCTACAGTGGCTTCAGGCTTAGGTACCAGAGATGCACCGAGGTCTGCAGAGAGGTCCCCTGGAGTCTCTAGCCGAAAACTGGTCTGAGCCTGTCTGGTGGGGGGTGGGGGAGGAAAGCACCTGGAAAGAAGTAGGAGGGACATTTCTGGGAGCTCACACAGGGCTGGGAATATGTTACGTCCTCAGTGACCAGAGTGGAAAGACCTCCTAATGCAGAGGGCATCAGACAAGAGTTCTCAGAGGGTCATTTCCTTAGTGGTAGGGCCAAATTAGCTCTAGACTAAACTGTTCTGGACTTACCCTAATAAAGACTAAACACTAGCCTCAAAAGGAGCCAACTAATTTCGGATAACTGTGTCCCAGAGTAAAGCCCCACCATGTTTAGAGAAATACTAAAAGATCCTACAACATAAAACTCAGTGTTTGGCATCCAATTAAAAAAAAAATCACCAGGTATGCAAAGATGCTGGAAAATCTAACCAATAACTAAGGAAAAAGTTAAACAACAGAAAGAGATGTAGAAATACCCAGGTAATAGAGTTAGTAGACAAAAATGTTAAAATGGCTATTGTAGATAAATAAGTTATTAGAACTAGTGTAATCGTTGGAATACCATTAAAAAGGATGAAATAATCCTATTTCCTCTCCTACTCGAGGACTTTGTTCCTAAAAACTGTTTCCTATCTTTTCCTGGATTGATTTCATGGAGGGCTTGGTCACTGATTTAAGCAGAAGTACTTTTTCCTTTTTAGAAGTAAGGAAGAGTATGATATGACCAGTGGTAGAGTTGGCAGTGGGAGGGTGGAGAATTTATCCTATGATTCTATTGCCTCTATGCAGTATGAGGTGACATCATCACCTCAGAGCAAGGGGGGGCCTTGAGACGAAGGTATGTGTGGGAAGCTCACCTGCTAGAGAAGTGTAACAGGACTGATGGGCTAGCTGGGGGCTCAGGGTTTGTGATCATTTGAAGTGAGACCAGTCTGCTCACTTGGGCAGTTGAATGCAAGCATTCACCTTGAGTTCAAGAATAAAGTAGGTATATAATAAGGTTTTTCTAGGGTTGAGGTTTGCCCAGCAAGTACAAAGGGGGGAAAGAGGGATGAGGGCATTAAAAGTATGTGTGAGGTAGATGATCATGATAGACCTGGGATCCAAACTGGTTAAGCAGGGAAAGGAAGGCCTCAGGGAGCTGGTGCGGACCGGGGAAGTGGTCGGACACACCGGGATGGCTCTGCGGGGGGAGGGGTGCCGTGCTGGAACTGGGGGAGCCTGAGCCAGGAGGGTGCCAGTTAAAGAGTGAGATGCTTGAGTTTCGATTTCAGCGGTGTATCGTCCACGTAGACGTCGTTACTCAGTGATGCCGAACGTGTGGGAATAGTTGAGAAGAAGACCGTGAGCTCTGACTGAGCAACACAGTGGGTACGGCAGCTCTGGGGAGAGGGAGTGAGGGTGTGAACATCTGAGGGGTTAGGGTTTCTGAAAGGACAGTGGAGAGGAAATGGTGTGGCCTGGCAGTGGGGGGCAAGGAGAACACTTAGCCCGTCTGTAAGTGTGTGGGACGAGGGAAGATACACAGCTTCTGCTTGGAAGGGCTCCAGGGAGTGCTGTTTCTGGAAGACACTGCCAGGCTTAAAATAGAGCAAGGGGGTGAGGGAACGTTGAAAGAGGCTGAGACTGTGAAGAGGAGTTTACTGATACATCTTTATTCTAGAGAACAGAGTGGAAGTGTTCGGGAGGGTGGGGAAGAGCAGAAGATTGGGTCAGATTAGGGGACATTAGATCAGAACGGTAGCAAGAGCTAGAGTGATGCTGTCCAGTCGTGAACTCGGTTGGTAACGGATGTGAAGAATGATGGGGTTTATCCAGCCAACCTCAGAGGCACAGGTGGCTCAGAATACCTTCCTGCCGCTGGGGGTGGGGTGAGAGCCCAAAGGACGGGCGGCCCCACTAGACAGACACTGGTGGCTCGATGAACGCCGAGGCCGGTCACTCCTGCCGCTCAGGTGTGTAATAATCTGTACAGAGAAGAGCTTTTGTACAGCACGCTTGTTTCAGGACCCAGGAAATGGGCCTTTACGGTTGTTACTGCGCGCCTGAGAACTCTCCCTCCTCTGCAGTGCTTCTCGACACTGCACCAGTCGCTCACCCTCAGAACATTCTGGAAAATTGGGGGGGGGGTGTTTTTGATTGTCACAGGTTTGGGGGAGGTGCTGTGCGGGCCAGGAACAATGCAAGTGCCACCACGCAGAGGACAGCCTGGCAAAACAAAAAATTGCCTGTTTGACTTTTTGACTGTCCCACAGAACATTCCAGTTGGTGAGGTTCCATTTACAGATTATCTCAGTCAAGAACCTAATTCCATTTTACTTGTAAAGTGTTTTTGGTATAGTTTTGGTATACGCTAAAATTTCCAGGGCTGCAACTGTGTATAAAGTAAGGGAATGTTGTACTTTATTTTGTTGAGAACTTTTGCAGTCACTGTTACCGTTTTGGACATAGTAATAACTTTATCAACACTGTTAGTGGTATTTGAGTCAACAGTAGTATAGGCCTGCAAAAAGTCTGGTTTTTTAGCTCTCTGTAGACATGTAAGCTTCTGTAGTTACTTCGTTTTGTCTTCCTGGGTACATATCCCAATTATTTACATGTTGAAACACATAGTATTTTATTATAACTTAACTTTCCTTTAATTTCTACTTGGTTTTGCAGTTAGATCCTTGGATTGATTATATGAAAACGTGCATAAGTAGAAGAGTGGAGTAATTTGAAAAAAGGGAGCATTGGGTCTGACAGGGTTGAAAACAGCTGTTCTGCTGGGTTCAGAACACGAGCTAAGTTCTGGCTGTGCTACTTATATTTACCCCAGGTCTCTCTAAGTGTGGTATGAGAATGAAATGAGCCTGTGTAAAGTGTATAGCATGGTGCTTTACTTATAGTAAGTGCTCGGATCTTTTTTACTTATTATTTTAGTTTAATTTTTGTCCTTGAAGGATGGAAATGTGTTTTTTAGATAGGATTTTAAAATTTCAACAGATTTCCATGATAGCAAATGATTTTTTTTTTTTTAATTTTATTTATTTATTTATTTATTTATGGCTGCGTTGGGTCTTCGTTTCTGTGCGAGGGCTTTCTCTAGTTGCGGCGAGCGGGGGCCACTCCTCATCGCGGTGCGCGGGCCTCTCACTATCGTGGCCTCTCTTGTTGCGGAGCACAGGCTCCAGACGCGCAGGCTCAGTAGTTGTGGCTCACGGGCCCAGCTGCTCCGCGGCATGTGGGATCCTCCCAGACCAGGGCTCGAACCCGTGTCCCCTGCACTGGCAGGCGGACTCTCAACCACTGCGCCACCAGGGAAGCCCCGCAAATGATTTTTGATATGGAGTGTTTTGATAGTGGGTATGGTTTTTATACGTATCTAGTTGTATTTATGACAGAATGTGAGATAATAAGCAAGGTATCAAAAAACAAGGTCTTAAGTCGTGTCAAGGAAGTCAACTCAAATGGATTATTTTCTCAACTTAAATACATGCTTGGTTTCCCAGCCTCAGATGTATGAAATGTGTTTCAAAGAATTTGCTGGAAAAAATCGTTTTCTGTACTTTTTAACAGGTTCTGTACATTTTAGTGATTTTTGGTTCTGTTTTTAAAAAATGTTTAGACGTTTTTAATCAATTTTTTTATTGAAGTATGGTCGATTTACAGTGTTAATTTCTGCTGTACAGCAAAGCGATTCAGTTATATATATGTGTGTGTACGTATATATATATATATATATAAATATATGTGTGTATATATATATATACACACACGCACACACACACATTATTTTTTAAAATATATTCTTTCCCATTATGGTTTATCATAGGATATTGCATATAGTTCTCTGTGCTGTACAGATTTTTAGTTCTTGAGGCTGCTCTTTCACGTACATCCATGCATCTGGGTCTAAGAATTTCTGTTAAAAGATTAGAATGTACTCTAATTCTGAAAGGTTTATAATTGCTTTTTAACTGGTCTCCCTACTCTAGTTTTCAAATTTACACCCCCCTCAAAGTTGTCAGGATGATATTTTTAAGTGTGAGTCTGGTTGTTATTTTGCTATCTAAAATTCTTAAATTGCTCCTTTTTCTGATAGAATAAAATGCAAAAACCTTTCAGTGGGGTTCCCTGGGCCCTGCAGGATGTGACCGCTGCCTCCATCCCCAGTCTTTCCCCTTTCCCCTCCTTCAGCCCTGTATTCGTTGTTTGTTGCTGCATAACAGATTACTCCCAAACTTAGTAGCTTGAAACAACCAACGCTTAACTCTCTCACACAGCTTCTGAGGGCTAGGAACCTTAGGAGCAGCTTACGTGGGTGATACTGGCCCCGGGTCTTTCACAGAGTCCCAGCAAAGCTGTTGGGACAGCAGCCCAGTAGGGCTGCAGCAGGCTTCCCCCAGAGGAATGGGTCCAAAAGAGAGGGAGAACACACAGTCTCCTGTGACCTAGTTTTGGAAGTTACACATCGTCACTTCTGTCTCTTGCTGTTGGTCACACACACCAACCCTGGTAAGTGTGGGGGGCGCCTCACAAGGCTGTGCATGCCAGGAGACAGGGATCATTGGAGGCTGGCTACCGCAGTTGACCACATGCAGAATGTTGTCCCTCCCCCCTCCCAGAGCCCCCAAAAGTCTCGCCCCGTTACAGCATAAGGGTCTCATCCAGATTGGTTTCAGGTACAGCTGAGGCGTCTCAAATGCAGTTCATTACGTATAGCTTCTCAGGTACAAATTCCTCTCAACCTGTGAAGCTAGAGACATCTGCTCCCACCCTGTGCCACCACCAGTATAGAGTGTTGGCTCAGGCTTGGGATAACCGCTATAAAGCGTTCCTATTCGAGGGGAGTCCCTGGTCCACAGCATTTCTGAAATCCAGTCAGGCAAAATGATGGTAACTCCTTGGTTGAGTGTCAGCTCCTGGGTATAATTCACGCAAGGTGTCACTTTTGCCCTTTGGGCATTTGGTTCACCCTTCCCTTTTCAGGAAGGTAGAACCTGTTTGCTACTGGGTTTTCTTAACTTGCTTCCTGCCAGCAAAGCCCTTAACTTGCTTTTAGGACTCTGAAGGCCTCTTTTCATTTTGTATTGTCTCTTGTCTCCATTAGGTCAAGCTGCTAATGTTTCTGTCTATATAATTCTTTTAAAAGCTTTGTGGGTCTTCCCTGCGTTGTATTGGTCTTCTATTGAATTTTATTCCATTAGCCAAAAGCCACACCCATGAACCTCTCTGAGGTAAGCCTTTTACTACCTCGAGCTCCCGCTGAGGCAACGCCCTTAAGCTTCCTCACGGCCGAGAGAAGCTCTGAAGCCCGTAGTTCTGGTTAGCAGGCCTTTTGTCTGACCGAACAGCACTCTGAGACGCCATCTTGGGTCTTTCGGAGGTCTCAACAGAGGGTTTTCTCGTCACTCCCCCAGCGTAGTTTTTAGGCCGCGTTTTTCTGTCGGAGCCCTGGCTTTGATCTTGGGTCAGAATCCATTTCTGGATTTGAGCCCCGTCTTCAGTCTGGGGAGACGGCATATCGTCCAAACCGTCGAGTCCTGGCTCCTCTGTAACGTTCTTCACTTCATCGTCTCATTTCCACCATGTGTAGCAGAAGAACAAGGCAGGGCTTCCGGCCCTCAGAGGGTGGAAAACCTCCTCAGTAGCTAAATCACCCAGCTCGTGAGGTGGATTTTCCACTTTTCACAGAACTGACGGGCTCGGGGTCAGGGTCGGTAAACTGTGTGCGCCTTGCTGACAGGGAGACCCCTTCCTCTGGCTTCCAGGGACGTTCGCCTCGCCCCGTGAAACACCACAGGGCTTTATGAGCAGCTTCTTCCCCGACACTGTCCTCGGAGACCGGGGCCCCGTGCCCGACCCCTCCAGCAGTTCAGGGTTGTGTTAGTCAGTGAGACTCTGTACCCACGTGTGTGCGCGCCGTCCGTTGCCGCGTGACTGCTTACCCAGAGTTGAGCCGCTCACGGCAGCAGACACTGGTCCCGGCTTCTGAGGGTCCCGACTCTGGGAGCGACTTCACCGGGTGGCCCGGTGTCGGCAGAAGCTGATGGCATTGCAGCCATCGCCGGGCCTCTCTGTGACTCCCTCCCGCGTGTCCGCACAGCCTGACACCTGCCCGCCCCGCGCCCCCCAGCTGGCCGGCCAGGAGCAGGTGTGCGGAGGCGGGTGGGAGCGCGCCGCCGGACTCGGACTCGGGAGCGCCCTGGGCGTGGCCGCCATCACCTGGGCCACAGCCCCGGGTCACACAGGCCCGCCCTGGTACGGCGGGAGGGCCGCCCCAGGGTGTGAGGACCAGGACGTGCCTGGACCGCCTGGAGGCCGGCTGCTCGGTAAGGCGGGTCCACGCTCTTGCAGCTCCTCTCGTCCGCGCCTGCTCGCTGCGCCCCCTGACCCCGCGTGCCTTTCCGGGCCCCACGTTTACTCAGCTTTTCTGAGGCCCTTCTTGACTTACCTCCCCGAGTGACCTCGCCGGGAGTTTTAGAGAACAAATTCAGTTATATGACTGTTGCTTTCATTGCACTTGAAGCCCTCTGAAAGCAGAAACTGTTGTAGCTCAGAAACTTAACACTGTTCTGGCACAGATGTTTCTTTAATCAGTGTTTATATAGTTCTGGAAAAATCTAGGTGTACTTTATGATTATCTGCACTCTAAAATGGTGGTCAGTTACCTGCTTTACCTGCCTTTGAGCTTTTGGAGTAGGCTAGTAAAAGTAGGATTTAAGCTACGGCTTTGCATGTTTTTCTCTGCGATCGCGAGGGACATGAGACATTCTAATAATCCAAAATGTTAAGCCAGAGAAAATGTCTTGGCCTTTCCAGAAGTAAGTTTTGTGAAATGCTCTGCTAAAAGCACTTATTTTATGTGGTGTTGATGTATCAAATATTTGTAAACTTATACTTACAAAGTATAATGCTAAATATTATGGGGTCCACAGACATGTCTTTTCCTTTAAGGAGCTTGGAGTTCATGTGGTAAATAAACCATAATCTGAGGCAGTCGTTTTAAGTCCTTGTTGTAAAGATCAGAAATGTCTATTTTTACTTTGGGTAAATTTGTACGTTATCACTCAGAGTCTAACAAAACTGTGTAAGCCAACTTCTAACATTGAGTTCCTGGAAAGTCATCTCTTTTTTCGTCCCCCCATTTGAAGTAAATATAGGTAGAATCATGCAAAAATCAAAATCAATTATTTTACCGAAAGTTTTTACATTAACATTTTTACATTAAAGTTTTTTACATTAAAAGTAAGTTTTTACATTAAAATTCTTTCTCTCTGATGTGAAAGTGGCTTGAAAACCAAAATTTTGGTTGCACTTATGTTTTTATCACCGTCTTTGAATTTTCCTTTTCATCTATCGTAGTGGTATCTTGACACTATTTGTGAAAATTCTTTATGAACTTTTTTTTGCCTTGGTGAATTTTTCCTTTGTATTGCAATTCCAATGAAATAAAAGCCATCTTTTTTTTTTTTTTTTTTTCTGTATACCAGGAAGTATCATAGAATCAATTCCATAAAAATATGTTCCTTGATTCCTTTGTCTTGAGTTTTTCCATCCACCATTTAAAAACATCTGTTGAGTTCTACTTTATGTATCGTCTGAACTTTTAGGCTGTGATTTTGTGGAATATACCTCAGAAATTCTTCCTATCTTTTTGTAGTTGATGAAACATTTTTGTTCTGTTTTTTTGAAGATGGACAGAAGAAAGAAATGCTTGTGATAGGATTAACATTTTTTTTTTTTCCTCATCTTTCTATTTTTAGGCCTGGTTTTTTTCCATGTAAAATTTCTCAGTTGAACCTTAACTCTTATTCATATCTAAAACTGTTTCTCAGGGGTGCCTTATACATTGGATCACTAGCCAGAGGCCAATTTTAAAACTATAATGTCCCTTAATTTCTGGACCCAGCCATTTTAAGTCCTTCCTGGAATAAATCTTACATTTGAACTTTAAAAATCTGTGCTTTCTAAGATTCTGGTCTAGAAAGTTTTCACTAAGTAGCCTGCCTTACCATGTGGGAAACAATGGAATGTAATATGTGTATCTTTTTAAAGTGCTTCTGGGGCCTGTTGGAGAGGTATCTCGTGACATAAATGTGTTATGCCAGCCGTATCATGTTGGTGTCATGCTGTCTTTTCACTCAGTTTAATGTATTTGGATTTACTGTGAATCAGAGTGGAGAAATTAGAGAACTAGGATGAAAGTTCAGAGAGGCTAGCAAGAGTTTAAAATATCTTGAATAAAAATTCCAGTGTAGTGGTATTTAATTTCCTAAATAGTTCACATGTTATCATCTTCAGTGGCACTTCCCTAATTCAGGGTACTAACATCTCTTGCCTAGATTTCAGTACCTTCCTAACAGGTCTTCCCAAGAGTACAGTTGCTGCTTCCCTGATATTCTTAGCACAACCAGGCGTCCTTTGAAAACTGAAATCTCATTGTGTCACTTCCTGCGAAAGACCTGTAAAGGGTTTCCATTGCTCTTGAAGTGGCTTATCTGTGAGGCCTTATGTAATCTGGCCCCTGCCTCCGTTTTGTTCCTCCAAAGCCTTCAGGTTCCCTCCAACAACAGGATCATTCCTCATTTATCCCATGTACGGAAACATTATTCCCCTGCGGGTTGGCTTAGTACTCTCCCAGTGATCTCTCAGATCTCCTCTCAAGGTCACTTGCTTAGATATCTACCCATTAAGAGAGGTCGGTTACATGCTCCCATAGTATCGTTCTTAGCAATTTACTTTTGTGAACTTCCGGTCCATTTATGGAGATGTTTGATTAGTCTTTACCACATGACTCGGAGCTCCCAGTACCTTTCAGCATTGGAGCTTAATGCCACCATTACTTGTTGAGTGAATGACTGGATTGGCCTATTGCTAATTTATTCATATGTTTCCAGTTCAGTCTATCCCAGAGCTGTGTTTAGAGATTAGAACATAACTCCCTCTGTAATTTAGAATTCCATGAGGATAATGATGGTTCCATCAAATTCTTCTACCATGTGATTACTTTGTGATCAGACAAGTCACTTAACGGCAGACCTCGTGTTTATCAGTTGTAGAAGGAACCTGAACTAGTTGATCTCTAAGTTTGCCTCTGACTCACGTGTTCAGCGGCGTTAAGGGTTTCCCTCCATTTATCAGACAGGGTAGGCAGGGTTGTACTGTGAACACACAGCCGTGAAACCTTAGTGGCATTATAACAAAGACTGGCTTCTAACTGCACTGTCACCTGGGTTGATTTGGGGGTTCTGTTTTATGTGCCCCCATTCCAGGACCCAGCTGACAGGACAGCCTCCATTCTGAGCCTTGCTGGGCACTCTACTAGAGGGAAGAGCTCTGGGAGGTCTCCTGTCTTGTATCAGTTACTCACATGCTCTGGCCAGAAGCCAGACCTGAGGGTTTCATCACCTCAGCTCACAACTCGTTGGCCAGAGCGAGTTACATGGCTCCACCTAACCGTATCGTTGACCAGGAGATACAGTCCTGCCATGATGACCAGATGGCAAAGAACAGAAATAGTTGGCAAACAGCAGTTAATGACAGATCAGCCCTCTTGGTCAACCAAAGATTTGGATCAATGTCCTTCCCACAGACAAAGTATACTCATCTCCTCCCCCGTGAACCCAGCCTGCAAGAAACCAGCTAGACAGCATCAAGCGTGGAATATTAGGATTTCCAGGTGATACACATATTTCCCTGGGTCAGGTTTGGATGTGCTTCCCCTTGACCTGGAGATCTGTGAGTGAAAATATTATCTGCCCCCCCCCCCCCCGCCCCCCATCCAGTTTACTTTGGAAAAACAGAGGCATGATCACCACAGTGACGCTCCCCTTTGGCTGATGGAAACAGCAGTTCCTGACGCATAGCAACTCCAGACTCCCACCAGGCTGGCTTTATAGGGGTCCCCTTTCCCTGGATGTGAGGAATGTTCCTACGTCGGTACCAAGTACAGGCTCCTGGAGGGGCTCCCAGTCCACTGGTTTGTGTGGCTCTTGGCACTGATACCCAGGAGATGCTTCCTTTCTTTCCATCATCTTCTTAGCCTCCTCTGAAGTAGGTATTGGGGGCCAGAGCCCTTCACCGCCTGCTCCCTTCCTGTAGAAGCTAGGAGACCTGAGGTACTTTTAAATCAATCTGGGCTCTTGAGTTTTGCTTGTTTGTTGGCAGCACGACATTGTAGGCTCGTAACGTGGTTCCGTTTAGCTCAGTGTGCAAGATGGCCTGTCCTCTCAGTTCTTTACAGGTGTGTGTCTGTCTCCTGAATGCTGATCCCAGAAGCCTGTTAGCTTTTGCTGGAAGAGCTGCATCCTTAGTGTCTGTCTCTGTCTCTCTTTTTCCTCTGAGCATTTTGTTCAACTGAAAGCACTTAACTGTGTGTCCAGTTTTATCTGGGTCTCTGCTCTGAGACGCTAATCCATTCGTGTGTTTTAACCGTGGGTATCCCGGCCATACCTTGGTTTAAACCTTACCATCTTTGTTAGTCAAAGGCCTTCTTCTTGGTTTGTTAATTTACGGGTTGAGTTGAGAAGCACTCTTCAAGCACTGCAAATCCTCAGATATTTGGCCTCTTCTCTTTTATTCCTGCTTACAAACTAGTCAGTTTTTAAATTTGCTTCTTTCTTGTAATACCAAACAAAGCAACCAACACACCATTTTAACGTCCAGGTTTTTTAACCTCTTCTAGAGCTACAAGTTTATTAATTACATGATCTGCTTTCCAAGTCATGGTAACTGACTTTTACCAAATATTTTGTACTGCCTACTATGGAATGCCACCCTTTCAGCCTCTGAGAAGTTTCCTTGCTGCCTGACCCCCAAGCTAATGGCATGTATTTTAGTCTTTGTGTTGTAATAGTACCCCACTTCTGGGACCAGTTTATGTCAGTCAGGATAGCCAGGTTATGATGTGTGATTACAGACAGTCTCAAAAGTTTCGTTCTTGTTTGTGTCCCATTTTCTCATGGATCAGCTGGGCAGCCAAGCTAATGCAGCAGAGGTCTCCAACGTGGGGACAGGCGGGAGGAGCGCTTTGAAAAATTTGCATCTTCCACCAGCAGTTAAATACTCTGGTCCAGGAGTAACGTAAGTCGCTTTGACTCACAACTCAATGGCCAGCATTAGTCACCTAGCCCCAGCATGTACAGGAGGCCAGAAATGATTTGGTGACCAAAACTAGAGGCTGTCTATTACACGTTCGGTGTTCATCTTTGAAGATGAAGAAAAGAGGGTATTTATTGTAAATTACATCCTATAACTCCCTGCATTGTTGGCGGTGTGCTGGCTTCTCATGTTTAGAAGACATTTGTGAAGACAGAGGTGTAACTTCAGCAGCTAGTTTGCCTTTATAGGGTTTAAAACACACACACACACGGTAAATTTGGAATTCGGCTTATTATTAATTTACTAATTCATGTATGTAGCTACAGTAAAATAATTTCTATTACTAATTTAAGTTGTTGTTATAATTTGCCTGTTAACAATAATAATGACCCAGGGCTTTATGGATATAACTTCATTTAGTCCTCAGTGCAACCTGGTCAGGTAGGTAGCTTTTTCTGCACTTTACTAGTAGGAAAGAAGGTTAAATTGGTTTCATTATTTATAGTACAAAGAGCTAATAAGTGGGTGCTGGGTTCTGTGCTAAGAGGTTTCCCTGCATGTCTTATCTCATTTTATCCTTATAATGGCAGTTCCCTCATTTCACTAATAAGGAAATTAGAATTTAGGGATGTTAAGTCACAATTAGTAAAGGGCAGGATTGGGATTCTAATCCAGGTTTCTGACATAGAAGAATGTGTGCTCTTAAATAGTATGACCTTTTATGTCTTTTTTTTTTTTGATAGAGTATTCTTTCTTTTTTTTTTTTCTTTTTTGGGCCGTGCCGTGTGGCTTGCAGGATCCCAGTTCCCTGAGCAGGGACTGAACCAGGGCGCCCCCCCCCCCCCCCCCAGCAGTGAAAGCACTGAGTCCGAACCACTGGACCGCCAGGGAATCCCGATAGCATATTCTAATAAAGTCAGAAATTTTTCTTCTGTACTGTATGTTTTATATAAGAAAATAATTTATGGTACCAAATAACATTAAATTAATCAAAATCACTTGAAATTATGAAATATTTATTTTCGTCTTATCAATGTGTTTGTTCCTTTAAATAAAGGAGTGAGTTTAAGTGAGGGAAACAAACATTAAACAAAAAAGTTTTGAGATTATCAGAGCCCCTTCTATTTTTTAGCCACTCCAGAAGACACAACTTCAGAAATTACACGGGAGTTTTATGGTTTTGGTAAAACCAGGGGACTTGATTTTAGTTAAGAAAAGGAAGGAAATTTTGTAAGATTATTTTTAGCTTTGGTCCTAAGTGAATAATAAGTACAATGTATGAACTATCACTTCTTCCCGTACTAACCATGTTATAGTATTTTCCACAATTACCTTAAACTTGGACAAATCTTAGCATTCCTACAAGCCCTAAAGTAGTTTTGTGTATGTTCTTTTTTAACCATTTTTTAAGTTGAAGTATGGTTAATTTACAGTGTTGTCTTAGTTTCAGGTATACAGCAAAGTGATTCCGTTTTATATATATATATATATATATATATATATATATATATATATATATATATATATATATATATAATGCATATATATTCTTTTTCAGATTCATTCATTTTTATTACAGGTTATTACAAGATACTGAATATAATTCCCTGTGCTATACAGTAGGACCTTGTTGTTTATGTATAGTAGTGTGTATATGTTAATCCCAAACTCCTAATTTATCTCTCTCCCCTCTCTGCTATCCCCTTTGGTAACCATAAGTTTGTTTTCTATGTCTGTGAGTCTATTTAAAGTTTTACACTTTTGATGGGTAAAACAGAGTATTAATAAAAGCAGTGTATCAACAGCCAAGTCTTGATTGCTACATTGACTGGTAGGAAACTACAATAGGTAAATCTGTTATTTTTGATAGAAGAACAGGGGATGGTCCGGTGTGGTCTAAATTTGTGACTTTGTTTCAGCCTTCTTAGTCCATCAGGGAGTCCTTAGCTCTCTGGGGTGGTAAATCATTCGGTATCCTCCGACTACTTTTATAGTAGATTATATAATCGTACCTAAACAAAGTACTTCTAAAGCCAAGTGAGTCCTTCATAATTTCCTTTTAACTGAAAGCTGATTCCCTTCTTTGAGGGAAACTCATATTACTAATTATTTCTATAAAAAGAAGATTACTTTGGCTCCGCATTTGGTATATGTGGTGTCGAAGATAACAGTAAGCAAAAGTGTTGGAAGTCCAGGGGAAGAAGTAACAAATTTTAATGCTCTTCCTATTGCCCATACAGCAAGGTAAAACAATACTTATTAGAGAAGACTATACTTTACCCTTTACTATGAACCTCTGTATATGTGGGCGATTAAGAGTAGTTAGTTACACCGGGGAGCATAGGTACCCGGTCTAGGCTCTCCTGTGGCTTAATCTTCCTCGGCTCCATCCTGCATATCCAGGTGCCTGGGTGGTGTCCGCTGTTAAGCTTCATGAGCTGCCATCTAGTAAAGTACTCGGAAGAGAATCCTGCAAGGGAAGCGAGGAAATCTGCCCTTGCTTCCTTAACTTACCTGGTTGTAGCTTCCCCACGATCCTTGTACCCACGATGCTGTCACTCATTTCTGCAGCTGTTTAAAGTCCTTTCTGCTTCTCTCTTAGTATTCTGAGTCCTCCCCTGAGTACCAGCCAGAGCTCAGCCATTCATGGGAAAGGCAGAAGACAAGAAGGAGGAATTAAACTACAGTAGAAAGACCATGGGGTTCTGGAGTCAGACCTCAGTCCAAATCCTACTTCCAGCACTTCGGGCAAGTGACTTACCTTACTGAGCTTCACTTTCCCTGCGAAATAGGTATTATAATAATACACCTTCAGAATGAAGACTAAGTGTCTAATATAGGGTCTAATATAGTGATAAGTTTTTTTACTTAATGAGCTTCCCTCTTTTGTCGTGTTCATCGTGTAAATAGTAGAGCGTGCTCTGTGTGTGCCAGCGATCCACCAGACTGCTGAATCTCAAGCATTAAACAGAGCGTAAATAACTGTATCTGCATGAAGAGGCTGCAGACTTTCTGTGGAGAGTCAGATAGTAATATTTTAGGCTTTGCAGGCCTTGCAGTCTCTGTCACAGCTCTTCTGCTGTCATGGAGCAGAGCAGCCGCGGGCAATATGTAAATGAGCACGTGCGGCTGTGTTCTAATACAGTATTTACAGAAACAGGTGGTGGGCCAGATTTGCCCCGCCGGCGACAGCTTGCCAAACCCTCGTCCGTATATTATTGTCCCTACAAGGGAGACCTATTGCCAGAGATTTCATAGTCTTACATCTTAATACAGCCCTCCTTTTTAAAAATAAATTTAGTGAACTTACCTCACTATGAGTTGAACAGTGGAGTCAGGAGGTTATATTTCCCCAAACGGATAAAGTCTGTTATTGTAGAAGAGAGTGTTTCCTGTACCACTGTTTAACTGCAACTTTATTTTAATATTTACCTTACTCTTTCTGGTTTTTTGAATTTTATTTTATTTATTTTTCTACAGCAGGTTCTTATTAGTTAGCTGTTTTATACACATCAGTGTATACATGTCAGTCCCAATCTCCCAGTTCATCCCACCACCACCACCACCCCCCAACCTTACTTTTTAATACTGAAAATTAAAGGCTTGGTCCCACCAAACATTTATATAAATCACACTAACAGTGGTCAGTACATAATTAGGAAATGTTGACTTCTGTATTACTCATTAGGAAAAATCATGGTGCATTTTGGCAAATGCGAAACCACTGAGGGTGCTTCTGTAAAGAAACTGTTCAACGTTGTCTGTTACTGTCTATGCGTTTTCCAAAATTATTTGATCACAGAACTCCTCATAGAACACCTAATTATGTCCCTAGACCTATATTCAGAAGACGATATTCTGAGGCTCTCTGGTCTCACTGACTTAGGAGATCATGCAGTTACTTAGCAGCAATTCTGGAAGAAGAATTTACATCTCTTGCTCTTGCGTATAGTCTACTATTTCCCCCCCCAATTTCCTTCTGCTCTTAGCTTAAAGAAAACAACTATTACAGTTGACCCTTGAACAACATAGGTTTGAACTGTGCAGATCCACTTATACATGGACTTTTTTCTATAAAAACTACACCACTACAGGCCTTCCCTGGCGGTCCAGTTGTTAAGACTCTGTGCTCCTATTGCAGGGGGCACGGGTTCGATCCCTGGTCAGAGAACTATGATCCCACATGCCATGCCAAGTGGCCCAAAAAAAAAAAAAAAACTACACCACTACAGATCCGTGGTTGGTTGAAACCATGGATGCAGAACTGCAGATGCAGGGAGCCCACTGTAAAGTTATACTCAGATATTCGACTGATGGGGGGGGCAGGGTCGATGCTCCTAGCCCCCGAGTTGTTCAAGGGTCGTCAACTGTATTTGGAAATAATTTCAAACTTACAGAAAAGTTGCAAGAAAAAGAGGAGTACACCCATGTATACTGATTGTTACCATTGTGTCCCATTTGCTTTGTTTATGTTTTTCCATACACCCATTCTGTCATACACACACATGCACACGCATGTATTTTTTTTTTCCAGACCATTTGAGATTAGTTGCCTATATCATGGCCCTTTACCCCTAAATTTTCAGCAAGTGTTTCATCTTTTATGATGTGGACATTTTTGAAGATTAGAGTCCCTTTGATTTTTTTTGAATAGGGTGATCCCATTTTGGGTTTGTCTCATGTTTTCTCAGTTAGATTCAGGTGTTGCATTCCCAGCTAGCACATTTTATAAATGATGTTATATTCTCATGGCATCACATCAGGAGGCACATATATCTCTCTGCCCCTCATTGGTAATGTTAATTTTGATCACCCAGTCAAGGTGTGGCCCAGTGTCTCCACTGTATAGTTGCTAGTTTTCCCTTGAATTAATAAGTAATCTGTGGGGAATCTACATCCTTTTGAGAGTCGATGTAGTAAAGTTGTTAAGAGCTTATATATACTCAAGTCACAGCTGGGTTCGAATCCAGCTAACTGTATGAACATAGGCAAGTTTATTATCTGTGAAATAGGGGAGGTTGTTGCCATCTCTTTATCTATCTGTCTATCTGTTTATGAGCTTTAAATGAAACAATGAAATAATGTGAAGCTCAGGCCTGGCATGTAATAAATGCTTAGCAAATGTCAGCTATTATTTTAGTTCTGGAAATACGAATTAATAGGCATAGTAATAAAGCCTAAGGCTTTATAACCCAAAGCTAAAAAAGACTTCCCGAAGTCATTTCTTCCACGAAGATTAACATTTTATCCAAGATGAATGTGTTTTTAAAGTATCTTCTTACTGAGTTTGTTCTTTGTCTTGGTGTTCTTTCCTACCTGCTGTACCCTGTCCCTTCTGGTATGTGTGAGACAGGAAGTTAAGGGGTGAAACCACTATCAGGAAATATTCTTTCTGGATTCAGAGTTGTTTGGTTTCCAATTTCATAAAGATCTTAATTGAACAGACATTTTAAAAATCAGCTGTACCTGTTTTCTTTGTTACCACTGTGATAGTCTCCTGTAACTGTCGTCAAAGACTTTCTAAAAGAGGGGTAGACATGCTAGTAGAATTATAAAGAGATGAGAGAGGTTGAGATGGACTTAAAACACAGGAAGCAGCATCACATACAGATGTTACTAGAAAGTTCCCTATGGCTGGAGCGTGAAGTTCAGGGTAGAAAGTGGTATGGTGTTGGACTGGCAGAATTAGCTAGAGCTCGGCCATCAGGGACCCCATTTTGCCAGGCCAAGATCGTAAAGGCAACAGAGAGCCAAGGATTCAGTGTGACAGTGTCGTGATCATACTTCTTCTTTTTTTTTTTGGCCGTACCACGTGGCCTGCAGGATCTTAGTTCCCTGACCAGGGGTCAGACGCGTGCCCCCTGCAGTGGACTCTCAGAGTCTTAACCACTGGACCGCCAGGGAGTTCCCCATACTTTTTGAGAAAGACCACTGACAGTAGCTACAGAAGGGAAGTGGAGAATAGTGTGATGCTGGAGGTGGGAAGGCTAGCTGCAGCCTGGATGTGACAGTGGGATGAGAGAGCACTGAATGATTTCTAGACATGAAGGAGGAATTTATAAGATCCGGTGCCTGATTTGGAAATGGGGACGTAGGAAGCAAGAGGGAGCTGGGAAATCAAGGCTTCTGACTGGGTGACTGGATGTATGACGGTGCGAGTCACTGAACTTGGCAAGACACAGGGAGGGACAGGTTTGGAGAGCCGGCAGACGGGGATGTTGATGTTACACGAGATATGTCAGTGGAACGTATAGTAAGAGGTCTTCTACATGTGCCTCACGTTCAACAGAAATCTGTGCTGGAGAGTAAGATTTTGAATCGTGTCATCAGCGTGCAGATGGTAGTTAAAGCCATGGTAGTGGATGAAATTGCGAGAGTGAGTATGTACAGGGCTAAGGACTAAGCCTTGGTAGAGCATTTGTTTGGATTAGCTTATGTAAACATGTTTAGTTTTAGATAAGTTTAAATTAGATGTTCAGTTTATTCAGTGCTGTTGCTTTAGGGTCTAACCCCCCAAAATGAGAAACATCTTTGTATTTTATTTGACTGCATGGGTTAAAAGGTATTAAATAACGGCAGGTGACTAGCTCTCTGGGGTACATTGGAGGTGCAGAAATCCTCAGCATAAAGATTATAAACAAAAACAAGAGCTTTTTGAGCTGTTTTAACTTTAATTTTTAGGGAAACATTCTGATTAGACTGTAATTTTATGAGAGTAGAAAGAAACGTAATTTCAGTTCCTTCCCTTTCACATTGCCAAACATCACACTGGGCAGGCAGGCTCTTAATAAGCACAGCACTAACGGCCCACGTCGAAAGGGATGTCAGGGGTACAAATAAGGGACATGAGAAGGTGAGATCAAAATTAAACTGAATTTTGCCTAGGGCTGCCTTTCCTGTGCTACTTAGCAACTTTAAGTCCTGAATATGTTACAAGGAAAGTACTAAATTGACAAATACTTCACACTGACGAGAAACAACAAGACTGGACAGTTTTACCCATACCTTAGCAAAGGTCTTCCTTTACTGTTTCATAGTCTAGAAGTAAAAGCAATTTCAGAGTACTGAGCTTTAAGTGAGAGGAGTAGAGAGTAATAGAATCTTTTACCATTTATTTCTTGTAGAAAATATAAGGATTGAACTGCTCTTTTTCTTGCCAAATAGTCTAATCTGTCTTCAACTATTTTAAGTGTTTACCCTGAGTATTTTAAGCACAAAAGCAAGATGTATTTGTCTTTTTTTTTTTTTTTTTTTTTTGCTTTTATGAAATTTAATTTTATTTTTTTTTTAAGGAAGTCCATTCCAAACCAGAACAGTTTGTGGACCTTAAATAACTGTTGTAGTCTCACTGGCACATTTATTCAACAAACATTTATTGTATACTTGTATGTGTTAGGCACAATACTGGATCTGGGGTAAACAAAGCAAAACAAAAATTCCTATCTTCGTGCATCTTACATTCTGGGGAGAAGAGACAGACAATGAATGAAACAATAAGTAAATTCAGTAGTCTGTGAGGAGGGACGTGCTCCCCAGGAAAATAAAGCAGGGTAGGGGGATAGAATAGGGTTGAGGGGGAGAGATTCCATATTTTTTGCAACATTTTACTATGAAAAATTTCAAACGTACAGTGAGGTTGCAAGCATTTTATAGTGACCACCCATGTACCCCGTGGCTAGACTCCACCATTAACATTTTACTCTGCTTTGCTTTATCACACGTCTGTTCGTCTCTCCATCTATCAATCCTTCTTGTTTTGATGCATTTCTAAGTAAATTACAGACATCAGTGCCTGTTCCCCTAAATACTTCAGCATACATATCATTAATTAGAGTTCAGCATTTATTTACTGTTTTTTTTCTTCTGAGGTAAAATTTACATGCAAAGAAATTCACAAATACTTGGCGTATATTAGCTGGATTTTGACAAATTCGCCTACTTGTATAACCCAGCCCCCAACAAGATATGGAACGTTACCGTCGGCCCAGAAAATTCTTTCATTCCCATTCCAGTCAATCCTTGCCCCCAGGCCTCAGAAGCAGCTACTGTTTTGATTTTTTCTTTTTTCTTTTTTTTTTTTTTTTTTTACCATAGGTTAATGTTGCTTGTTTTGAAACGTCACATAAATGGACTCAGAGTATGGACTCTCTTGTGCGGAGCTATTTTCCCTCACCCCAGTGTTGTGGGGACTTGCCCGTGTTGTGTGTAGGTGGATTGTTCCTTTGTGTTGCTGGGTGGTCCTCCACTGTGTCACCAAGCCACAGTTTGTGCACCAGTCCCCCTGATGATGGACGTTGGGGCTGTTTCCACTTTGGGGCTATTATGAATAAAACCGTATGAACATTCTTATTCAGGTTTTTTTGTGGGCTTGCGTCCTCATTTCTCCTAGGTAAATACCTAGGAGTGGGATTGCTGGGCTGTGTGGAACGTGTATGTTTGGTTTCGTGAGATCTGCCGCCCCTTTTTCTCACTAACCGTGCCTGAGAGTTGAAGTTGTTCCGCATCCTCACCATCGTACGGCGTGGTCAGCCTTTTCAGTTGTAGCCATTCTGGGGGCTGTAGAGTGGAAGAGCTGGTAAAGAATGCTCTGTCTGCAAAGCGGACTTCGGAACAAAGACTTGAAGAAAGTGAGGAAGCAAGCCATTCTGAGTTTGACAGAGAGCAGGGAATCTCGTATGACAAGAGCAGAATGGAAGTAAGGGTTGCCTGGGCACAACAAGGAAGGGGAATTTGCAAATCCTGTTGGACCTTGTAAGCAGTTTTAAGAACTTTGGCTTTTATTCTGAGTGAGGTGGGAAATAATTGGAATGTTCTAACGGAAGAATGGCATGGTTCTGACTTGTATATTAACAGATTACTCTGATTATTGCATGAAGACAGACAGAAATGGAAGCAGGGAAACCAGTCAGAAGGCTGTCGTAATGCGCCAGGCAAGAGTTGGGTGTTTGGATGCAGAACCTGGGAGCCCTTGCTGGAGCACTGTTCCTGAATAGGCATGGATGTCTGGTTCTTAGGATGTCATTAGGAAGCAGCAGAGGAAGTGATTTGGCTCAGCCCTTCTGTTGTGGTAGCAGTGGAGTCTAGCCCTCCATGCATAAGTAAGCAGGGGTTCAGTAACTTCTTAAGTGGCTTTTTACAAATTAGTCATCACTTATTTACCCATAAGAAATCTTATACAATATTGTTGCTTTCAATAACCTGTTTTTAATTCAGTAACCCAAAAGGTCTAAATGTGGTCTTAATTGTTGTTATGGCTGACCGACCGTTAAGGCCATTATTTGCTTAAATAAATACTTAATGAATAAGTTAATATAATTTAATCTTTGTTTAGGAATTTGCCCAGTATAACCTTGAATAACTCTTTCTGGTTTGGTAATATTTATTAGAACTTACTATAGAGCAGGTAGAAATACCTTTTTCATTTTTTTCATTCAATTTAGACTTATCCTTATTTTTCTATAATGATACTTTATAAAATACTGGGTACCTGCAGTAAGGAAAATATAGTTCTAGCTGCTAAGTAGGTTACAAAGACAATCTTGTTTAGTCCTCATCCTTAAAAGAATTTAGAGTTCCCCATACTATAAGAGAATACATCTTTTAAAGGAAAAGATATAAAGGTTAGTTAGACATAGCATCTAATGTTAAGGAACTTAATAACATTTTGGATATCAGTATGTAGACAAATAAATGATTACAGCACGATTTCTTAAGTAGAGAATGTAGTGCTGTAAAAGCACAGATAGGGGAAGCGGAGGGAAGATCATTTTATTTTATTTTTTTTAATAGATCTTTATTGGAGTATAATTACTTCACAATACTATCTTAGTTTCTGTTGTACAGCAAAGTGAATCAGCCATATGCATACATGTATCCCCGTATCCCCTCCCTCTTGAGCCTCCCTCCCACCCTCCCTATGCCACCCCTCTAGGTTGACACAAAGCACCGAGCTGATCTCCCTGTGCTCTGTGGCTGCTTCCCACCAGCCAACTATTTTACGTTCGGTAGTGTATATATGTCCATGCCACTCTCACTTCGCCCCAGCTTCGCCTTCCAACCCCGTGTCCTCAAGTCCATTTTCTGTGTCTGTCTCTTTATTCCTGTCCTGCCCCTAGGTTCTTCAGAACCATTTTTTTTTTTAGATTCCATATATATGTGTTAGCATACGGTATTTGTTTTTCTCTTTCTGACTTACTTCACTCTGTATGACAGTCTCTAGGTCCATCCACCTCACTACAAGTAACTCAATTTCGTTTCTTTTTATGGCTGAGTAATATTCCATTGTATATATGTGCCACATCTTCTTTATCCATTCATCTGTTGATGGGCATTTAGGTTGCTTCCATGTCCTGGCTATTGTAAATAGAGCTGCAATGAACATTGGGGTGCATGTGTCTTTTTTTGTTGTTGTTACAAACCCGCAGTTTATTGTTATATTGTTGCTTTAAACAGTCACATGCATTTTAAGAAAAGGGAAACAGTCTTTTATATTTACCCATAATTTGGTTCTTTGTTCGCTCCTGATAAATCTGTTTGCATCTGCTATTGTTTCCCTTCCATCTGAAGAACTTTCTTTAGCATTTCTTTTTTTTTTTTTTAATTAATCTATTTAATTTATTTATTTTTGGCTGCGTTGGGTCTTCATTGCTGCGCACAGGCTTTCTCTAGTTGCGGCGAGCGGGGGTTACTCTTCGTTGCGGTGCACAGGCTTCTCATTGCGGTGGCTTCTCTTGTGGAGCACGGGCTCTAGGCACGCGGGCTTCAGTAGTTGTGGCGTGTGCATGTGTCCTTTTTTTTTTTTAATTAATTAATTAATTTATTTATTTATTTATTTTTAGCTGTTGGGTCTTCGTTTCTGTGCGAGGGCTTTCTCCAGTTGCGGCAAGCGGGGGCCACTCTTCATCGCGGTGCGCCGGCCTCTCACTATCGCGGCCTCTCTTGTTGCGGAGCGCAGGCTCCAGACGCGCAGGCTCAGTAGTTGTGGCTCACGGGCCTAGTCGCTCCGCGGCGTGTGGGATCTTCCCAGACCAGGGCTCGAACCCGTGTCCCCTGCACTGGCAGGCAGATTCTCAACCACTGCGCCACCAGGGAAGCCCTATTTTTAGTTTTTTAAGGAGCCTCCATACTGTTCTCCATAGTGGCTGTATCAGTTTACATTCCCACCTGCAGTGCAAGAGGGTTCCCTTTTCTCCACACCCTCTCCAGCATTTATTGTTTGTAGATTTTCTGATGATGGCCTCATTGTGGTTTTGATGTGCATTCCTCTAATGATTAATGATGGTGACGGCAGAGGAGGCAAGAACATCCACTGGAGAAAAGACAGCCTCTTCCATAAGTGGGGCTGGGAAAACTGGACAGCTACATGTAAAAGAATGAAACTAGAACACTCCCTAACACCAGACACAAAAATAAACTCCACATGGAGTAAAGACCTAAATGTAAGGCCAGACACTATAAAACTCTTAGAGGAAAACATAGGAAAAACGCTTTTTGACATAAACCACAGCAAGATCTTTTGTGACCCGCCTCCTAGAGGAATGGGAATAAAAACAAAAATAAACAAATGGGACCTAATGAAACTTAAAAGCTTTTGCACAGCAAAGGAAACTATAAACAAGACAAAAAGAAAGATCATTTTAAACCAGACTTTGAAGAACAAATGGGAATTTTCTTGGGGGTGGGGCTGGCGTATGGTCCATCTGTGTGAGCAAAGGCACACAACAGATGTTTAAGACACAGTACTGGCCCTTCGGATGGGTCTTATCTACCGATACTTAATGTCACTCTTAATCAATAAAAATGATATTTTCTGACCTCTCAAATATGTGATATGCCCTGTTTATAACCAGTTAACCATTTTGCATTAATTACCAATGCTTTTATCAAAGAGACCATTACCACCTGAAAAGGCAGAAATTTTCTAGGGGTAAGCAGAAATAACAAAGGGGAAAGTAAAAGAAAAAACATTAAGTGCTGGAAAGGAAAGAGGGAAAGATGGGTAAGAAAAAAAAAGATATATGTATGTGAAACAAATAATAAAAATAAGTAGCAGAGTGGCTTGCTGGACTTCGGGTCTGAGGAGGAAGCTAAGATTCCTGCTTGGGTTTCTGTCTCTAAAGCCCACGCTCTTGCAGTGCACCAGGTGGGCTGAAGTAACAAAAGTGAATCTTCGGAGCCTGCAGTTGCAGGGTTCATGGGGACACGAAAGTGTGCCTCTGAACTTCCCGAAGATCATCGTTCAGTCTTTTCTGATCCTCTTTTTTATTGTTCACATTGCTATGTATAGAAAACATGATCTATCATTACTTGCAGCGCAAGAGGCTTTTAAAGTCATTTGCTTAATTGTAAGTTACGATTCATCTGATTCCATTTTATGTAAGGTTGAATATCTTAAAATTCTTTAGATTATTTAATAGTATTTACTTTGTTCCCTGTAAGATCAGATTTATTTGAGAGGGTATGCCTCTGTTATTTTATGAAAAATGGGAATTGATCCTGGTGTTTTGATGATTAACTCTTAAATTGCAACTGAGCCTAATTATTATAAATATTCTATGATATAAAGAAACTTTACCCTCCCAAGGTGTCAAGCAAGTAAGTGGTCTTCACACACAGCTATTTCCTTTTCTTAAAATAATCTTTTAACTCCTGTTCTAGCTTAAATGTCACTTGGCAGTAGTGAAAGTGATACTGTCCTTGAAATCCCTTTCCTATTTATATTTCCCATTAACACATTGTTCTTTTCCTTCACAGCACTTATCACACTTTACAGTTTATTTTTAGGGCTGTTTTATTAGTGTCTGTCCTCTCTACTACAGTGTCAGGAACTGTCCTATTTTATTTACCATTGTGTTCCCAGGAGAGGCACATAGTGGGCAGTCAGTAAGTATAGACTAAGTTAGTTAATGAGAAGCTTAAGCCCAGATGTTCTGCCCTGTATCTCCACTTGTTGTCCTATACCAGCATGTCCCAAACTGCATTACAAAAGTTCTCCATGAGCTATTAATGGATACTTTCTGAAAAAATGATTCTGTGGTCATAGATTTGGAATGACTGAACCCTCCGTCATGAGCAACCACAGTTTACATTGGCGTGTTAAAAGCTTTCATTCCAAAAGTTTAAAAATCCAACGCTCTCTCTTTTTTTTTTAACTGTCAAACTCATTATTGGACTACCTATTGATAATTTGAAATTAAATATTCCAGTGAACACAGTTTGGGAAGGCTGGCTTATTCAGTGCTGCAAGTAGATGTATCTAGAAGTTTCATTGACAGATATTATCTTCCAGGAACATCTGGCATTTTATATAATTGTAATTTAGGATCGGATCATCTTAGTTATTTAGTCAAGGCATTCAATAAGTAATTATTGAGTTGAATTCATAGCTCATCTTATTCTAATTTATTTCATGTATTACTTGGCTTCACCATTTCACAGCTTCCTACTCAAAGCAAAAATGTCATTTTCACTTATAATTTAATGTTTTTTTCTTGGAAATAGATGTATATAGTTTGGGGTTTTAAAAATACGTTCTTTACCTGGAAAGCTGCAAGTGTAATGTTTTTACTCTGGAACTAAACTTGACTTAAATGGGAAGGGTTTTACTGAACTAAATAGTGTCTTTCAGAAATTACCTTTGTTCTAGAAAATCATGTAGTGAGATATACTCAAATATTTTTTGTCAAAAAGAATTACAAAGAATTTTAGAAAATAAGGGAAATAAAGAAAATTATAGAAGACTATTTCAAAATTATATCACCAGGAGGTGATCTGTTAACTGTTTGGTGTACATACTTTGAAACTTGACACATATGTGTGCCTGCTTGCATCTGTGGTGTGTGTGTGTGTGTGTGTGTGTGTGTGTGTGTGTACATACACAGATACCTACATACATATTCATTTATTCAACAAATATTTAAGCACCATGCTTTGTACTCGGCACTGTTTTCGGGTGGTTATTTAGCAGTGAACAGAATAGACAAAAATCCCTGCCCTCACGATGCTTAGATTGGGGTGGGGAGGAAGGGGTGACAACAGTAAACAAACCAAGGATATGACATGTCAGAGGACTGTAAGAGCTTTGGAAAAATATAGCAGTGAATAGAATAAAGGGGCATAGAGAGAAGGATTGTTAAATACGTGTTTAGCTACTTTTGGACTTTTTCCTATATTTGTGTGTGTTCAGTTATGTCTTTTGCTTTTAAAAAAGATTAAATACAAATATCCTGAACATACAATTTTCAGATCTGTCTTTTTACTTAATAAATTGATGGGTTTTTCCATTTCATTAAATATTATTCTGAACCATTTAAAGGCTATGCATGTTCCGTTTTCTAGAATATGGTCCGTTTTCTAGACAGCAGCCAGGGTGACCTTTAAAGTCCTTCAGCCACTGTCGCTCTTAGTACAAGGACAAATCCTTAGCATGCCCCATGTCCCTGCGTGATTTGATCCCGACGCCCTGTGCACCCTCACTCCCCGTGCTCCAGCCACACCGGCACCTGTGTGTGGTCTCCTTCCTATCCTCGAGTCTTTGCACATACACAGGGCTACAGTAAATAGGAAGGTTTAAGGTTATAGTTACACACCAGTTGTTGAGGAGTGATTTTTAAGGCTTAGAAGGACAT
Organism: Eschrichtius robustus; assembly: GCF_028021215.1. NCBI lineage: Eukaryota > Metazoa > Chordata > Mammalia > Artiodactyla > Eschrichtiidae > Eschrichtius > Eschrichtius robustus. The sequence continues at coordinate 197,098,036 of NC_090824.1, forward strand.
ATTTGTTGTATATTGTACACATCTTGGTTCCTTACGTTCCTTATGAGGAAATTTTGTCAAATATTTTATAAAACACATGTAAGATTTTTTTAAAGCAGTATTTACTGTAATATGATAAAAAGTTTGATTTCACGATTATAGAAAAATGGATATAAAGATAAGGAAGTCTTTCTACAGAATGCTGTTAACACGAGGAAGAATATGAATGGTAACAAGCATATGGTAAATCTTCAGCTTCTCTAGTAATGAAAGGTACACATTTGCTACCATGTTTTAGGTAGGTAGTGTGTCTCAGGCATTTTATCTTAACCACAATCCCATATGGTAGGTACACAGTGTACATTTATAGGTAATAAAACTTGCTGGTATGAATATCTTGTCCCAAGTCCCAAAGTCATGGAGCTAGTAAACCGTGGAGCCAACATTCAAATCCAGAGCAAATTACAAATCATGATTACAAATCCTGATTCTGATTACAAATCATGTTCTTAACCACCATACCACAGTGCCTATAAAAAATCTAAAGCCCCTAGTGGTCCCACTTCACACCTAGAAAGTAATTTTCATTGTGGTTCATCTAGAGAAATGAATGAAGTAGCCAGGAAATTTCTGAAAAAGAATTGTGAGGAGTGAATTTAGTATCTGGTCAGCACTAGATAATAAAATGTAGTCTGAGGCTGCACTTTTAAAAACACATTAAATACTAGCATAGGAGGCAGTTGAGTAGAGGAGGGCAAAAGAACTTGGAAATACTCCCAAGTGCAAGTGGAATTTCTGAGAAAGGGACATTTTTAGTCATTAAGGGGAATAGGTGACTTTATGCATGACGTTCACATACCCTTTGAGGTGGCTTGCTATCTCTCCTTATACACAAAAATAGATAAACCGTCTCTCACATGTTCACCTACACAGAGAAATGCTAATGGATTCAGGACAAAATGCAAATGAAGAATGTAGTGTGCCTCGCTCCCCGCTCCCCCGCTGCCTCCTTGAGTTTGATGTAAGTAGGGGGCGTAGGTCACAGAACATTTCTCTCGCTCTTTGAGGGTATCTGAGAGGAGAAGAGTACACCTGTGATTGATTTCCCAGCTGGGGCTCAGAAGCACCCTGTGTCAGAGGGCACAAGGGCCAGTACACATGCCCACAGGCTTTCGGAGTCACCCCTCCCGCCCCTTCACACTGAGTTTCTACCAGCTCCCAGGAGCCACAAGGCAGCCTGAATCAAAGATGAGTTATAAAAATGAAAGGTTTTGTTTACACACCCTAGTTTGTGACTATACGATTTATACCTGTTACTAAGGGTGACAGAATCATAAAGGAAAAGGTTAATAAATTTGACTAATAGAACTTTCCTGCGTGGAAAAAATACTCTAAACAAAGTCAGAAGTCAAACTTTAGGAAAATAGTTGTCAATTTTATTACATGGGGGCTAATTTCCTTAATATTGAAAAGGAAAATAATCCACATATTTAAAAAACATCAATGAGAAAAAGAAAAGCAGCACTTTTGAAAATGAGCAAACAGCAACACGTAAGGGAAGAAAAACTCATTGTAAAGAAATTAACCTAAAATAACAAGATGGGTCATTTTAAAATTGAAAAGAGATGTTAAGGAGTTACTACAAGGAGTGGTAGGAATATGTGCTGTAACTTCATATACCCTTTGAGTGCTTCCGTCTCTTGTCCTACAGATGCTTTCACGGGCTCACAAAGGTGTCTCATATATATAGTAGTACAGGATTGGTTTTTGCAGCGTTCAGGGAGAAGGATAGGCATTTAAGTTGCTCCCAGGTTTCTTTCCCTATCAATTCGTGTCTGGTTAAATAAGTTATGGTACATCCACATAGTGGAATACAATGCAGCTGTTGCAAAAATGGTAGTGAAAGTATCAGGATGGAGAAATCTCCAAGGTATGTCGAGGGACCAACGCCCTAGGGATAAAGCGCTGTATGTTGCGCAGCAGAATCCTAGCTGTGAATTGATATATACGTATATATAAAATTAACAGAGGCTACTTATTATGAAGGCTGGAATTTTTTGTTTTCATACTGTTGGAATGTTTTTCATCCCTCAACTTGTATTTTATATATAGTATTTTAAAAACTAGCTTAAATTTAATGAAATGTTTACCAAAATTCAGTGATGATGGGGTGGGTTGAGAACAGATATTTTTCTGTGGCAGCTGGTAAAAATCTTTGTGTGTCAACTCAACCAAAGCTTATTTTGAGCACCTGTAACATGCCAGGCATTGTACTAAACATTTAATACACATTTATCTTACTTAAATCTCCAACCATCCGTGGAAGATTCTATTTTTCTTTTCCTGGAGGAAACAGATTTAGAAGAATGAAGTGTCTTGCCAGGAGTCACAAACTCTGGAGCCTTTGCCTTCAATCCCTGTACTTTACTACTGTTCAAAAAGGGCTCTGGAAATTCAGAAGAAAGGTTATTACTCGAGACAAAGACGAGGTTTGAATCTGTGTCAGCTTCGTGAATGAAAAATGGAGACAATAATCTGTACCCTTCTTTGGAATGATCATATTAGTTGATTTGTATGACATTTATGAAACACTGTATGAATAAGCAATTAGAATCGATAAAATATTTTTTATACATAGCCTGCTTTTGTCATACAGTACGTTCGACTGTTTTAACCCTCTTTTTTTTTTAAATTCATATACACTTGTAATGTAGGAATCTTCTGATTTTTTTTTTTTAATTTATTTATTTATGGCTGTGCTGGGTCTTCGTTTCCGCACGAGGGCTTTCTCCAGTTGCGGCAAGCGGGGGCCACTCCTCATCGCGGTGCGCGGGCCTCTCACTGTCGCGGCCTCTCCTGTTGCGGAGCACAGGCTCCAGACGCACAGGCTCAGCAGTTGTGGCTCACGGGCCCAGTTGCTCCGCGGCACGTGGGATCTTCCCAGACCAAGGCTCGAACCCGTGTCCCCTGCATTGGCAGGCAGATTCTCAACCACTGCGCCGCCAGGGAAGCCCTTAACCCTCTTTTTAAAAAAGTCTCAGCTGTAGAATGCAAACTTTTTTTTTTTTAATTAATTAATTTATTTATTTTTGGCTGCATTGGGTCTTCATTGCTGCGCATGGGCTTTCTCTACTTGCTGCGACCGGGGTCTGCTCTTTGTTGCGGTGCGCACGCTTCTCATTGCAGTGGCCTCTCTTGTTGCGGTGCGCGGGCCTCTCACCGTCGCGGCCTCTCTCGTTGCGGAGCACAGGCTCCAGACGCGCAGGCTCAGTAATCGTGGCTCACGGGCCCGGTTGCTCCGCGGCATGTGGGATCTTCCCGGACCAGGGCTCGAACTCGTGTCCCCTGCATTGGCGGGCCGATTCTTAACCACTGCGCCACCAGGGAAGTCCCTGTAAAAAGCAAACTTTAGTAACAGTGTTGTCAGTTTTCGGAATCTTTTGTATAATTTAACTCTCAATTTCGGTGTAGTACCTCTTCTTAAATTGCGGAAATATACAGTGTATGTAACCAACTCTTGTTTCTATTCAAATTGTTTTTACCACAACTGTATTGTTAGCATCCTTGCAAGGCTACTAAAATCCCTCTATTTTAAAAACAAATGAACACCTCTTCCTGAGGCTGTATGTTCTGTTTGCTGGTTTTTTAAAACGTAGCTTACGTCCTTTTCCCTCTCCTCAGGAACACCATCTTCAGCGGGCTATCTCGGCACAGCAGGTGTATGGCGAGAAGAGGGACAACATGGTTATTCCAGTCCCGGAGGCGGAGAGCAACATCGCGTACTACGAGTCCATTTACCCCGGGGAGTTCAGGATGCCAAAGCAGCTCATTCACATACAGCGTAAGTAATTCCTCTTTTGGTAGCTGTACTTTGCAGTCTCTTCTTCTGTAACTCTCGACAGGTTTTTATCAGTTCGGGGCCATTTTCAGTACCCATTTCACCGACCGGAACCAGCTTGAGAGTTATTAGAACCCATTTTCACCTTTTATAATTGTGCTTGAGCTCTCTGCCTGACAGGAAAGATAGCATTTTCATCCTAGATTTTTAGCTTCATCTCAACATGGGACCTTATGCTACTGGAGATGAGTAGGATAAAGAATATACCTTAGATGTAGAAATCATTTTCTTACTCTTCAGAAATAGTAATGTTAATTGCCTTAAAGAATTTCTCAATAGAAGTCAGAAGTCAGCAAACCTTTTCTGTAAGTATTTCAGGCTTTGTGGGTCGTTCAGGCTCTGTCACAGCTATTTACTCTGTGTTCCAATAAAACTCTATTGACTAAAACAGATGGCAACCCAGTATTGGCCTACGGGCTGTAGTTTACCAACCCCGTCTGTGTTTCTACTAATTTTTTTCTTTTTTGGCCGAGCTGCGCGGCTTGTGGGATCTTAGTTCCCTAACCAGGGATCGAACCCGGACCCTTGGCAGTGAAAGTGCTGAGTCCTTACCACCGGACCGCCAGAGAATTCCCCTAATTTTTAAAAATTTAGCGTTTTTAATTGGTAACTTGTCTCACTTGGTACTGATAGGCTCTTCATTGGAAGTGATCCTTGGATAGCTAATCACACTTGATGATGAACAGCTGAGAGCTTGTAGACTTAGGGGAATGTATTTCATTCACTCAGTCCCCAAGTAGTGGACAACTTAAACACATAATTGAAAGGTTACTAAGGTAAAATTGCTACAGCTTTCATTGTGGTCTTGCTGACCTTTATCATCAAGAGGTTTTTCCGGGGGCCTGCCTCAGCTTTTTCTCAGGACAATATAAATCTGTTTTGTCTTTATTGTTCTTTCTAGGGACATAGAGAAACTAGCTTTAACCAGTTTCCAACTTATTAACTACTTTTCTGACTCATTTAACCTCTCTCCATATGATCTAGTTCCTGTCCTGGATTCTAAGCATTTTTTTTTTTTTTTTTTTTTAACTATTTCTTGAGTACGAAAACTAAAAGTAAACATAATGCCTGTATTGACTCTTACCAGTTCTGTATTGGCATTTGATATTTTTAACTTGTAATGTTTTTTCATCTTTACCTCTGACTTGTACCTAACCTTACTGACTTCCTTTAGAAAAAAGAGAAATTTTTCCAATTTATTAAAGGCTACTTTGAAGTGAACCAAACAAGTGGCATGTGTTTTCTTGCCCACTCACATGTTTAATAACATGTAAGACACAGACATCGTAACAATTTTGACCAATATTAGGACGTAAAAATTAGTTCTCTGGAAAATCATGTCAGTGTGAAAGTTCCAGAGCTGATCCTTCCTCTACGTGTTAACTAGAACCACATTGCGTTCCACAGCCACAGGCTCTATTATCTCACGAATATAGGCTTTTAGGTTAAAGCAGCATTGAGCAAGATAAAATTACATTAATCAATTTACATTATCATTACTATCAGAAAAAAAAATTCGAATGCATGTTTTACAAATAGTTGCTTATTGACCAAAATTCACAAACCACATTTTATTCGTAGCTCATGGATTAAATTGTGGTCAGAAGAGTCAAAAGGGACTGTATTTAAAAAGGAATTGACTTTGCTGACATTGTAATCAAATAATAGTAATAAAATGGGAGCAGAATTGTAAATTATTTGGGAAAAAATTTTTTGCATCAGTACAAATTTGGAAAGATGTATTACATTGGAATGTTAATAAGCTAAATTAGTGTTAGCTGCCTTTGGATTTCTTTTAACATTTTGTCTTGGATGGTTATAGAGTCACAGAACATGTGAAGCCTTGTATAATCACCACCGCAGTTAAGATACTCAATTGTACCATCACCACAAGACTCCATCTTGTTGCTCCTTTAAATGCACCCCTAGCCCCTGGCAACCACTGATCTGTTCTCCATCTCTGTAATTATGTTTGTTGATGAAGGTAACATAGATGGAATCATGCAGTATATATCCTTCTGAGATTGACTGTTTCCTCTTAGCATAGCCTCCTTGGCGTTCATCCAAGCTGTTGCATGTATCAGTCATCCTTCTTTGCTCTTGCTGAGCAGTCTTCCGTGATCCACGTGCACCGCATGTCTCACTGCTCACCCACTGAAAGACATTTGGGTAGTGTCCAGATTTTAACTACTGATATTTCAAATAAAGCTGCTATGAGTGTTCATGTACAGATTTTTGAGTGAACATAAATTTTTATTTCTCTGGCTTAAATACCATAAGAGTAGTTGCTGGGTCATCCATTTTTGGTTTGACAAGAACGTCTACACTGTATCCCAGAGTAGCGGTACTGTTTTACATGATCATCAGCAGTGTATGTGTGATCCAGTTTCTCCTGTATCCTTGCCAGCACTTGAGGTTATTACTTTTTAATTTTAGCCATTCTAATAGGTGTGCAGTGATATCTCATTGTACTTTAAATTTGTGTTTCTCTAAATGGCTAATATGTTAAACGTCTTCTCATGTGTTTGCCATCTATATATCCTATTTGGTGAAATCATTGCACAGGTCTTTTGCCCATTTTCTAATTAGATTGTTTAATGTTGAGTTTTGAGGATTTTGTTTTGTTTATGTATCCTAGACACACGCCTTTGTCATATGTGATCTGGAAATATTTTCTCCCAGTATATAATTTGTCTTTTCATTCTCTTAACAGTTTTTCACAGAGCAGAAGTTTTTAATTTTGATGAGATCCATTTACCAATTTTCCTCTTACAGATCATGATTTTGGTATCAACTCTAAGAATACTCTTTGTTTTGCTTGGGGTCCAAAGATTTTCTCCTATGACCTGTTCTAGAAGTTTCACAGTTTTACATTTTACATTTTTTAAAATTTATTTATTTTTGGCTGCGTTGGGTCTTCGTTTAGTTGCAGCAAGCGGGGGTTACTCTTCTTTGTCTAGTTGCAGCGAGCGGGGGCTACTCGTCGTTGCGGTGCGCAGGCTTCTCACTGCGGTGGCTTCTCTTGTTGTGGAACATGGGCTCTAGGTGCACGGGCTTCAGTAGTTGTGGCATGTGGGCTCAGTAGTTGTGGCTCGTGGGCTCTAGAGCGCAGGCTCAGTAGTTGTGGCTCACGGGCTTAGTTGCTCCTCGGCATGTGGGATCTTCCCGGACCAGGGCTCGAACCCGTGTCCCCTGCATTGGCAGGCAGATTCTTAACCACTGCGCCACCAGGGAAGTCCCTACCTTTTACATTTAAGTGTGTGATCAATTTTGAGTGTGAGGTTTAGGTCACGGTGTTCCCCCTGCCCCCATTCTGAGTATCTAATTGTTCCAGCACCATTTATTGAAAAAGTGATCCCTCCTCCATTGATTGCTTTTGCTTCTTGGCCAGAAATAAATTATGCATGTTGATGTGTCTCTATTTCTGGCTTCTGTATTCTATTCCACTGATTTCTGTGTTTTTCCCAAGACAGTACCACTGTCCTGATTACTGCAGCTATATGATAATCCTTAACATCAGGAAGAGTACTTCCTCCTTTATTTTTCTCCTTCAAGATTGTTTTGGGTATTCTAGGGCTTTTCCCTGTAAATATTACAACAAGTTTGTATCTGCAAAGAAGCCTGCTGAGGTTTTGATAGGAACTGCATTTAACCCTATAGATCGTTGTGGGGAGAACTGACATCTTTTCTGTGTGAGTCTTCCAGTCCATGACCACCGTGTGACCCTCCAAGTATTTAGGTCTTCTTTGATTTCTTTTATAAAGTTGACACTTTATAATTTTCATCATAGAGAGCCATGGTGTTTTAGTACTTTTTTTTTTTTAGATTTATACCTGTTTTCTTTGGAACAATTGAAAACGGTATTGCACTTTTGATTTTGGTTTCCACTTTTTCATTGTCTGTATACAGAAATGCAGCTTAATTGTATGTTGAGCTTGTGTCCTGTGGCCTTAACTGAAATTACATGTTAGTTCTAGGAGATGTTTGCAGATTCTTTGGGATTTTCTGAATGGAAAATCATGTCGTAGTCTGCAAATAGAAATGGTTTTGTTTTTCCTTTCCAACCTGTATGTCTTTAATTGTTCTTTCTTGCCTTAGTATAGTGGTTAGAACTTGAATATGATTTTAAAATAAGAATGGTGAGAGCAGACATCCTTGCCTTGTTCCTGATCTTAGAGGGAAAGAATTCAGTCTTTCACCATTAAGTATTATGTCACCTGTAGGGTGTTTTTTTTTTTTTTTGTAGTTGCTTCTATGAGATTGAGGAAGTTCCCCTGTATTCCTAGGGTACTGGGAGTTTGTATCATGACTGTTGAATTTGTCAGATGCTTTTTCTGCATCAATTGATAAGGCCATGTGATTTTTTTTTTCCTTCTTTAGCCTTTGATATGATAGGTTGCACTGGTTGGTTTTCAAATATTGCACCAGCCTTGCATACCTGGAATAAATCCCACTTGGCTGTGGGGTATTATTTTTTTCATACATTGTTGGGTGGGATTTTATTGAGGAGTTTTGCATCTAAATTCATGAAAGATGTTGGTTGGTAGTCTTTTGTTTGTGTGTGTGTGCTCTGCCTTGTCAGGTTTTGGTATCAGGGTAATACTGGCCTCATAAAACAAGTTGGGAAGTGTTCCCTCTTATTTTCTGGAAGAAATTGTGTAAAATTGATGTTAATTCTTTAAAAATTGGTATTGGCTTTTAGTATACTACAATACACAAGAAAAGGCAAGTTATACTTCAAATTTCTGCAAAGTTAAAATTGAATCTTGAATGCCAGGTGGTCTAACAAGTTGCTTATGAAGGGTACATTGCCTTGAATTATGTATGTAGACCGGTTCATTTCAATTCTCATAATTTCTATTTTGTAAAACTCTTAAACTAATTTACACAAACTGCTCCTTGGAGTTTTTAAGATGGTAATTAGTATTGCCTAAAAAAGTAATGATAAACACGTTTGAGAATTATTGCCTGTTATATTCTCCTTCCACCCCCCGGAGTTACAATGCACATTACTTATAGGCTCTGGGAATCTTGCAGTTAAAAAAGAAAGTTTTAACCCAGCATTTTCCAAATATATTCATTACATATTATCTGTTAACATTTCATTGAACATTTATTTGGAAAATCTCAACGTTTTTCTTGTCTTTAACAGGCTTAGGAAAGAGAGCATAATTTTCTCCTGTCAGAGCTGTAAAGGAAGAAACCTGTATTAAAACCATCATCCCCTTCTTATAGTTCCAAACTGTGGTTACTTTCTAAACTATTTCAGAGTGCTATTCAACATCTCCTGCTCCAAAGGGTCTTAATGTTGTTTCTCTTTTGATTGGTGATCTGGAAGGCTTCTGGATTGTACAGCTAGGACTTCTCCTTTCCTATTCATGCTGGCAGAAAGGACAAAAACAGTTCTGACCAGAATAGGCAGGAACAATTCTGTCTCTCCCTTCCCCTTGCGCTTGGGTCTCAAGGTTCTCCTGTTAATCCTCAAAGGAAATCGTTTTTTAACAGGCAGTCTTGGTGTATATTTGAATATGTATATATGTGTGTGTATAGATAACAGATCTGTGCATTTCCAGTTCTGTCCACTGGTGGAGCCAAGAAGCGAAAAATATTCAGTAGCAATAAGCACACCTAGCACCTATTCCCTGATCTGTTCCCCACTAAATAGGGCCAAGAATACGCAGAGAAATGTCTGATCCCAGGGCTGGGGCAGGGTAAGTACAAGATAAACCTGGAACATCTTGTTATGCCAGAAATTAAGAACTCACAAAAATGGCAGAGGCATATCACAGGGGGACATAGGAGTTTCCACTGGCTAATTTGGGGACATTTTAAGCAGTGGAATAATTGGGTACAAGAACGACTTATAAACATGGAAAAAGTAGGAATTCATGAGTCCATACTGGTAATAAGCCGTGCTAAATGGGGGAGAAGTGTAGTCTTGTGGTTTTACAGTACAGAATGCCAAGAGCTGAACGGTGCTGTGGGAAGGGAGCGCTGGAGAAACATCTTCGCACTAAGCGCGACCGAGATTGAGCTGCACAAGAATCGCCAGTGTGTGCTCGCTGTAAGCGGAAATTCTCATGAGGGGCAGGACACTTCCGTGGCCTTGAACTCTCCCCACAAACTGCTCATTAGTTACGGCGGCAGGCGGGGGCGGCAGTTATACGGCGGGGTAATGGGGCAATATCTTGACTGGTGGCCACAGTTATCACCACTTAGGAGAAACAGATGAACATCGTGTGCCTCTAGGTGTGAGGCCCTGGGAAGGACTAAGAATAAAGTCGAGTGGTGTGGCAGCTAAGAGAGAATAACCTAATCACAGTGGGGAAAATCCCACCGACGCAGAGTGAGCGACCTGCTAGTGGTGGGAATGGTAATACTCCTGAAACAGACATCGTCAGTGTCCTAAAAGACAGCGAAAGGCTGTGGAAATGTTCCAGAGTAAAGGAGGCTAAAGAGACGGCAGTAAAAATAATACCTGATCCCAGAGTGGTCCTGTACTGTAGTGGGAAATGTTATGAATTATTGGATCAGCTGGCAAAAGTGGAATATAAAGTTGATGAGTGTACTGTGATTATGTGGAAACACACTCTGAAGTATTTAGCAGGAAAGAGCCCTTATGAAGGTAATTTACCCTCTGGTGGCTCAAAAAAATAGTCTGTGTGGGATGTGTATATGTGTGCAGTGTGTGTGTGTATATACACATGGAGAGGGGAGAGGACACACACATGCAAGTGATAAAGCAAATGGAGTACAATTTTAACAGCAGGTGAATCTGGGTACAGGATATGCAGGTGTCCCTTGTGCTGTTTTTATTTGGAGGCTTTTATAAGTTTGAATTTATTTATAAATTAAAAGATTTAAAAAAAATAGATCCTTGTAGAGCCTCCTTTTTTTGTTACCTCTCAGAACAGATGTATCCTTTCTTTATGCCCTGAATCTGAAACATTACATTTGCTCCTTCCCTTTCCCCTTTATTCTCCTGGTTCTGCTTTCTCACAGATAAAATCCATAGCACCAACCATGCAGATACAGCAGAACTTTATCTACAGAGGACTTCATATGTAGGATTTCAAATCTTTCAGATCTGGGATTCTCTGTTTACTCTCCCCAGGTACATTCTAGAAGTGACTCTGTAGTTTATAAGTATAAAGAAGTTGAAGAATTTCATGATCTAGCTAGCCAGTGATCGCTTTTGTCTTCTTAGGTCCAAGCAAGGATGTCAAATACCTACCACCCCACAGTAAATACCACTGTTACGATGGTCTTTTCTGCTGCCCAGAATTTATTCCAGGGTCTTTGCAAGTAGATGTTACCAGTCATGGGGAGCCTAGTGCTTGAGCGGAAACCTGTGTGCCATCCCTGCTGTGGGAAGTTTCTCCTCAGCCTTGAATAGTGTGCCTTCCTTTCCATCAGGAGTTATATTCTGTTCCCAGTCTACATTTTGGGCCATTTTGTGGACCCAAATACCCTTTCACTCTTTGCTTCCTGTAATTTAAAAATGCTGCTTGGAGTTATGGACATACCCACCTGTGCACACTTAGTCTGAGCCGTAATATGGCATTTGTTACGTAGACATTTATGTGCATTTCACCTCTACTACTGGACTCTAAGCACAGGGGTTTGTACCACTTTGTTTCTCCTTTAAAATAATATAATCAATTTACGTCTACTGTTGTGTTCTTTTTATGAGGTTTATTTTCTGTAGAATTTTCTCCTCCGTCTTTATAGAATACTGTATTTTGTTTAGCCGTATACATATCTGGGTTTATCTCTAGCAGAATGTTTTAAACGGAGTCAGCTTCTGCAGTATGGCTCCCCTTGTTTTAACAATCATTGGCTAACTAGGGCTCACTGTAATTGGTAGAACTCAATTAGAAGAGGCAACTCATTTGCCTGTTTCTCTTTAGGCCTTGTTTTCTGCGCTCAGTAACATGGCCCAGAAAATTTGAAAATACTCCTGTTTCTAGAACCATGATACATACGTTACATCTTTATCAGCTGCAGCTGAGCTGTGAGTTGGACATTTGGCTGAAGCCAAATTACACTTCAATCATTGGCTGTGGTTTTTTGGTCAAATGAAATCCTAAAGTGAGTTTTTACATGTTAGTGTTTCTCTAGGGTTTTAATATTTTATATCTGAACAAGATTTGGTTCTCCTCATATGTGAAGGTCTTAGATGTGTTTGCATTAACTAAAGAAAAGCTTCTGGCAGAGGCAAGAGCAGCCGCTCAGGTACTTGCTAACCTCAGTGGCAAAGACATGGAGCTCCCTAGGGTGGGACTCTTCCTTTCCCATCTCCATTCTGTTCCTTAATTTGTTGGATGTGACTTGTCACTGATGATATAAGGTATGCCAGAAGTATGTCAAGTGTATTTTGATAGTGCATAAGTAAAGTGATACTAGGCAGGCTTGTTTCATTTTTATGAATCATTAAGCTTTGTAAATGTGATTTGCTCTAAAGAAAAATAAATTTTATAGTGGAGGGTGCCAAAGCAATGTATAAACAAGACCCTAAACATGTATAAAATACACCCTTAAGGAGGCAGAACATTGATAGTTGGCCCCTATCAGTTTGGCTTTCTGGATTATTGGATCACCACTCTTTAATAGAACTTTCAATGATGATGGAAATGTTTTTATAATCTGTAGCATCTGGTAGCAGCAGTAACCACTAGCCACATGTAATACTTAGCACTTGAAATGTGGCTACTGAATTTTGCATTAAGTTAATTTAAATCTAATTGGTCACACATGGCTAGTGGTTACTCCACAGATGTGGTTTTTTTTGGTTAGGGACAAAACAACAAGTGTGTTTAATCCAGCGGTTTTAAACCACTTGGGAATCTCCAAAATCTCTGTTTACATAGCAACAGCAAACAGAATTAGATGGTGGAAAATCACTGAAGGGCCGATGGTGCAGGAAACATGGGTGCAGAGAGGGTAATGTATAGAGATTTTTATGAAGGATCTGAATATTCATTTATTTTAACTAGGAATGTTACAGAAGTGTGATAGAGGTCAAAATGAAAATGAAACATAGCGTTATAGTTCCACAAATATTCGTTGGGTTCCTATGGGCCAGGTACTATGTTAGTCTTGAAGCAGGGATGGCACATGTTGGGCAGGCAGAGTCCCCCCCAACCTGTTCCTGTCACAGACGTCACCACGCCGACTGCAGGTGTTTTCAGGGTTTTTTCCCACTTGAATAGAGTCAAAATCCAAATGCTTTTCAGTAGAGTACTGCGTGCAGAGTTGGCATACAAGATGAACATGTTTACTGCCTCTGCACTGATGTACAGAGATGGATAAGACACAATGCTTCCTCTCTGGGAGATCAAGCACATTCGAATGCTTAACAAATAAGATTGTAAAGTAAGAAGGGGAGTGACCTAGAAAAGGCTTTTTTTTGTTTTTTTTTAAATAAATTTATTAATTTATTTATTTTTGGCTGCATTGGGTCTTCGTTGCTGTGCGCGGGCTTTCTCTAGTTGCGGCGAGCGGGGGCTACTCTTCGTTGCGGTGCACGGGCTTCTCATTGCGGTGGCTTCTTTTGTTGCGGAGCACGAGCTCTAAGTGTGCGGGCTTCAGTAGTTGTGGCTCGTGGGCTCAGTAGTTGTGGCTCGCGGGCTCAGTAGTTGTGGCTCACGGGCTCTAGAGCGCAGGCTCAGTAGTTGTGGCGCACGGGCTTAGCTGCTCCGCGGCATGTGGGATCTTCCGGGACCAGGGCTCGAACCCGTGTCCCCTGCATTGGCAGGCGGATTCTTAACCACTGCGCCACCAGGGAAGTCCCTTTTTTCTTAAACTTTAAGTGTGGGAAGCTTCGATTGTTTGTGAGTCTGAAAACAAAATCTTTCAAAAATCTTTCCTATTTCTTTAGAGATTATCCAGACATCCGTGAGAGGTTTTGTCCATGTATTCACACAGTAAACGATTGCTTATGGTTTCTTCTGTCAGCTTTTAGTTTGGATGCTGAACAGCCCGATTATGATTTGGATTCTGAAGATGAAGTATTTGTGAATAAACTGAAGAAGAAAATGGACATCTGCCCACTGCAATTTGAGGAGATGATCGACCGTCTAGAAAAAGGCAGTGGTCAGCAGGTACAGCTTCACTGTATATATATTAAGTGTGTGTGTATGTCTATATAAATATCGCTTCCATATGGAAACAGTGTAATGCTGGGGAGAGGGTAAGCGAGCAGGCTGTGGACAAGCATGAATTCATATCTTATCTCTGCCCATTACTGGCCTGTGTAATATTCAGTATGTTTCAATTTCTCTGTGCCTCTCTTTCCCCATCTGTAAAATAGATGGATAAACATTGCAGGATTGTTGCGAAAATTAAATAATTTATATAAAGCATCTAGCTCATGGTCTGACACGTACAAGGTACTCAGCATGTCTGTTGTTGTTAATGCTGTTATTTTGATTATTGTCATTTAACTTTGGAAGTACTTTTGAGCCTTTTATTTGTATTATGTGAAAATGACATAGTGATTTTACATTTAGCCAGTCAGTCTGCAGGAAGCCAAACTACTGCTAAAAGAAGACGATGAATTAATTAGAGAAGTTTATGAATACTGGATTAAAAAGAGAAAAAACTGTCGAGGGCCATCTCTTATCCCATCAGTAAAACAAGAGAAGCGAGATGGTTCCAGCACAAATGATCCTTATGTGGCTTTTAGAAGACGTACTGAAAAAATGCAGACTCGAAAAGTAAGAGAACCTGGGGAAATTTTTTTGTAATTTTTTTTGATGTAAGAAAATTTATTTATAATTATGAGTATCTCAGTATCTGAAGGCTGTGTTTTAATTTGTGTTTCGACAGACTTTCTATATATTGTAATGAAAAATATTAATTTAAAATGTCAGCCTTAAAATTCATTAGAGTTATTAATCATATACTTTAATGTTAATCCATTAAAAACCATATTCAAAATTGATTTCCTGGTAATCCATGTTCCCTTTCAGTGTCTTTAAATTCTAATCTCACCCTTCAAATATATATATTCTTAACATATCACTAGCCATACTCAGAATGCCAGTAGTCAGAAATGCTTACTGACATAAACAAAGCAAATTCCTATTTGCAGAATCGCAAAAATGATGAGGCCTCTTATGAAAAAATGCTTAAGCTGCGTCGAGATCTGAGTCGGGCTGTGACTATTCTAGAGATGATAAAAAGAAGAGAAAAGAGTAAAAGAGAGCTATTGCATTTAACACTGGAAATTATGGAAAAGAGGTAAAGTATATTTTAATAGCATTAGCAGCGTGGTACCATTAGAATTTTGTGTAGAGTTAATTTGTGTCCTAAGCAATTATCTGTAACTCCAGAAATATATTCTTTTAATAATAGAGACTACTGAAATGTGTGCTATGGTGTGCTTTGTATAATTTTACATACGTTCTTCTCTTTATTTTCACTTTTAAAGTGACTGGGTTCAGTAAAATTAAGTTATTAAGTTATGCCAGGTATTTACATTTTGAAATCATATTCTTTTGCCCTTACTTGAGTTGTGTGCAGGGCTGTGAGGGAGAGAACATTTGTCACTTCTAAAGTTTTTATTTTATTTACTAGATGCTACTGAATTTTTTCTTAACACTTAACTGGGCTTTTTAACAGGGAAGTATAAGAAGGGGAGAGGGCGAGGCCCATAATCTTACCACTCAGGTAATCCTTTAGCGGGAGCACAGTGAAAACGTCAAGCCTCACTCCCCGATTTCGTAGCCCCTGTTCCCAAAGAAAACCACTAATCAGTTTATTGTGATTCATTTCAGAAAAGTTAGTTTTATAGCCCAGGCAACTCAAATTAGCAGAAAGTTCCTCAGCACCATTTTAGGCATGAATTTCAACATCTCCACCAAATCTTTCACCAAAATTGCTGGTGGTTAAAATTTAAACCTTTGTTTTCTTTCCCACAGTTATCTATTCATGGTGCCAAGATAAAGCTATAAGCCAAAAAGCAAAAGAAAGAAACAATAGGAATTATGTAATCTTTAGTTTTAATAAGCATTCAGCAAGTAGTTTACCTGCAGTGTTACCTTAGGTCTAATCAGGGTTTGTAGTTATAGCTCAGTTAGTTAGTAGTCGTCACGAGGATGAGTACTTCCTGAACTAACTTTTTCGACTTCCTTTCTTTGCCGTTTCAGGTATAGTCTGGGTGACTACAGTGGCGAGATCGTGTCTGAGGTCATGGCGCAGAGACAGCCCATGAAACCTGCTTACTCCATCCCCGTCGTCGCCCTCACCAACAGCGGCCAGTTCAAACACCAGGAAGCCATGGACGTGAAGGAGTTTAAAGCTAATAAGGTGATAAAAATTTCTGTGGGCAGTAGTAGCTGATCATGTTGAGTGGTATTTTATCACTAGATTCAGAGTGAAATAGAAAAAATATGTATATAAACCCTACCGTGAAAGCCAGCGTTTGATTTAAGACTGGCCTGTGGATATAGCAGTAGAACTTGTAAAGAGAGATACCTTACAGTTTAATAATTAACTTTTCTTTAAAAACCGTAATGCCATAAACTGCATAAAACTTGGTATAAATATTTATGTCAACCGTGATACCTGCCGTGATCTTTTTCTTCCTAACAAATATCATTTCTGCCTCTGATCTTTCTTGCCTGTTGCCTGTACCTCAAATTCATACCTCTCCTAGGCTCTGCCCTCACCTGCCATACATATTTCTGACATGCACTGTGTTCATTGCTCTGTCACTCTTGCCTCTGTGTTTTATTCCCGTGTTGTTTCTCTATTTAATGATTTCGTATCTTTATCCTCTAAAACGGCTCACAATTCACTTTCATTGTTCAGCTAGCAAGTCCTTACTACTCTTTATTTTTTTTAATATCTCAGCATTATGGATTTATTTTTCACTATGTTCACAGTTATCTGAAGTTTGCTTTGTGTATATGTTTTCATTATTACTTTCCCAATATTGATTTGTTAATTCTTTAGAATAAAGACTAGACATCCCTTTTTAAAAATTCTCTCCTAGAATTTTCATAGAAAATTAAGAAACAGATACAGGAGCCAGCAGTAAAGACTCATTGTTGTTAAAGGATTTCAGCAGCTGGAGAACTTCTGTTCTCTTCTTTTACTTGATTATGATTATGTGTAGGTTGTAGAAACATATTCCTGTTTTCACAGAGACCAACCTCTAAGACTTTACAATAGAAGATGACAAAATGCCAAGGGTCTTGTATCTCTTATGAGTGGGAATGCCTTCATTTTAGCAGTAAACTTATTTTTAAAACTCCCCCCAGACTTTCAGTTTGTTGAACATGGTTGCTAGTGTGTAATTCGTGACTGTATTGCAGCCAGATAAGGCCGACCTTACCCGACCTAAACGTAAATATGAGAAGAAGCCCAAAGTCTTACCTCCGTCCGCTGCTGCTGCCCCTCAACAGGCCGGCCCCGCCACGCTGCCCGTCTTCAACGCTAAAGACCTGAACCAGTATGACTTTCCCAGCTCGGACGAAGAACCTCTCTCCCAGGTGAGTGGAAGGATTTCTGATTTCTCATGAACGCAGAGGAGGAATGGAGGAAGGCACATGTTCTGACTCACTTCCTTTTATTTCAAGGTTCTGTCTGGCTCTTCGGAGGCTGAGGAAGAGAATGATCCCGATGGTCCTTTTGCTTTCCGTAGGAAGGCAGGCTGTCAGTACTATGCTGTAAGTTTCCGGTTCTCTTTTTAAGTAACAAACTGTTTACCTGGAGCTGACAAAACAAAAAATAATTCAGATTTTTCTTTTTAAGCCTCACTTAGACCAAACTGGCAACTGGCCTTGGACCAGTCCTAGCGACGGAGGGTTAGGGGACGCGCGATACCGCTACTGCTTGACCACCCTGAGCGTGCCCCAGCGGTGTATCGGATTTGCGCGGAGACGGGTTGGGCGCGGTGGAAGGTAAGGCGTTTCTGTGTTCCTAGCAGAGGGATGTTTTAGCTGGTGGGCGATGGCATCTAAAGCTTAAAGTGAGGTGATCCTCCTAAAGAGCTCGTTTTGTTCCTGTCTGCTATTCTTAACTGATTTTTTTGACTGAGGTACTTCACCACTTTATTACCTGTTTCTTATACAACCGTAGCTTTTAATGCATAACTAATGGTTCCCTAATGGATCTGCTTTTCTTTCCAAGATCGAAAGCCTCAGAGATAGATGAAGGCAAGTGTAAATCAGGATTACAAAAAATCGTTTTAGGAGTTCTGGGAGATATTGAGAAAAAGGATTAAGTAAGCTAAGAAATGTCATATAACTGGTACACTGAGTTAACTCGTCAGTGGAAAGGCTCCAGGGTCCATGCAGGACCTGATCTTGACATCAGCTTGTCAGGACGCCTGCCTTTGTTGAGACCTTGATAGAGCCCTTCATACTCTGGATGCCTTTATGTGAGAAGTTGTGTGTGGGAGGGGGGAGGAGTTGCAGAACACATGAAAGCGAAGGAAAAGAAAGACACTCGTATAATATTAGTGAAAAGAAATTAAAAGGCAAAACAGATAAATGATCAGGGTGCTTTGAGGAAGAAAGCTAAGGGTATAATTTACGGTCAGTTAATGACTTGTACACGTTTCTTTTCATTTTTGAATCTTGAGGGCAGTTATGATCACTTCACCGTTAGTTTAGAATTATCCAGTCACTAAAATACATTTTATTGAGCGCTTTTTCAACCCCATCATTATGTTGACATCATAGTAGTGAAAATCCTCTACATGGGCTATATTTTATTCGATACTAGCATGAGTCAGTGTTAACATCTTAAGATGGAATCATTTATAAAGTTTATATAAATAAAATGAAAATATATCCTCTCGAGTGGTAGCTTCAAATATTTTGTCTATAAAAAATTTAAGTAGTGTAAATATCCAAAGATCACATACCTTTTACTGCTTTTCTCCTACCTACCCCCTCCAAAAAAAAAAAAAAATGAAGTTTTTGCTTAAATAAAGAACAGATATGTTAGCAATATTTCATGAATGTTTTGGTGCTTTATAATGGAAGTGAAAAATCAGATTCTCTTGTATGGTGACAGTAAAGCCAACCGTAGAACTGTTAGAAGACTCTAGCTGTTGTAAGATGGATAGTATACCTTATTCTTTAAGGCGGATTACTTTCTTCTTTAATCGAATCATTATAAAGTGGAAGAACCTTAACAGAAATTGAGATTTTAGCCCATAGAGCCAAATAACGAAATCATCAAATTTATAGCTCTTAAATATTCAGTATGAGGTGGCTTTTGGGGACTTGGGGGAGTAGCTGTTTTACATGTCTGTTTGTGCCTTATTTTTAACAGGGTCTTACTGGACAGAGCTCACTCGGACTATGACAGCATGTTTCGCCATCTGGATTTGGAAATGCTTTCCTCACCACAACATTCTCCAGTCAATCAGATTGCCAATACCTCAGAAACAAATACCTCGGACAAATCTTTCTCTAAAGACCTCAGTCAGATACTAGTCAATATCAAATCATGTAGATGGCGGCATTTTAGGCCTCGGACACCATCCCTACGTGACAGTGACAGTGATGGAGTCTCCTGTAGAAAATGGTATCGGAATGTAAGTCGAACAGGAGCAGCACAACCCGGGACCCAGACATGCAGCGCCTCTGCGCAGAGTAAAAGCGGCAGTGGCTCAGCGCACTTTGGTATGTTCATTCATTATGACGTGCGTTTCTGTAGAAGCATTGGGTTCATCAGTTTTTGGAATATGTGGTCTATTATACTTACAGCTAAAAGTCCTTTCCTCTTAAAATAGTATTTTTTAACAATCTAGGTTTAAGTATTTATTTGAGTCCTGATTGTACGTGTGTCTTCATTTAAACATTTCTGCATACGTAAGATGTTTATTGCTATTTAATATATGACATTTGTTTCCTGGATACACTTTGTGAACTACCAACCAAGATTCAACTATTATGTTTCAAATAATAAAAAAAAGAAAATGGACCATAAATTGATAGTGTTTTATATTTGGACACTTTTCTGGTCTTTTACTTAGACTGCTTTAAAGTAAGCCAGCAAGTCGATAGATATACAAGCTTTCTCTGCTTACACAGTCATTCAGAATAATTTGTAAGAGGGAAACTAATTTTTCAAAGAACAACGTTTGTGTAAGGATTATTTTAATAATTTTGGAAACATTTTCAGGTAATACCTACTTTAGCATTATGCCTACATTGTGCAATGTGTCTAAAATAAATGCCATCTACTTAAAATATTCCTCAAATTTTAGTTTTCTATTTTAAAGCAAATATCTGTTGTTTGAGGCATGTAGATTATAGAAATTCACTGTTAAAATTGTCATACAGATTTTTATAAAGATGTTGATTCTGTCCCCCTAATTAATCTGTAAGGCTACAGTTAAACCTAATAAATATGAAAATGTGTTTCTTATTCTTAAAGACCTTCAGAAAAGGTCTAATAAACTAATTTAAAAGGTCTAATAAACTAATTTACTTTGTGGTTAGAAATAAAGTACTTCTGCGAAGCGGAAGTCTTTCAGCTCATAAGAAAAATAATAACATTTCAGAAATCAAGTAGAAGATAATCTAACTTATTCTGAGGCCTACCTAACAGATTATTTATAATCCCATTAATTTCAGAGTCTATATCATGAAGAGTCAGTTTCTCTCTGCTTTTATAGTCTTAAAAATCAAAATGAAGAATTTTTCAGTACGAAGGAGGACTTATATATTGGTGTGAGTGTAGAGATTTTAATAGTATAAACTTGTAATATGTTTCCCTGATAAAGATTTTTAAGTTGTTTAAAATTCTTTTGAGACTAGACGTAGAAAATTGGCTTGTCCTGTCAATTCCTCATCTTCTCCACCTCTTAAAATAAAGTCATATAACTATCCTAAGGCTCTTACAGTGATTTTTTTAATGTAAATTGTTTTGCCATACTACTTAAGTAAGCATTGATACTGTAAAACTTACTTGATTTGTGTTTGCCAAAGAATATTAAAAGGTGAACATGGAACAGTAGTATTACCAAAAGTATAGCTGAAAAAAAATCTTTAATAACCATATAATTTTCTTTTTAATCATTTCCTTCCCCTGTATATGTGACAAAATTAAATGGGTTTATCAGTTTTTTTCTGTTGCATCTAATTGTTTTCAATTTTCCCTTAAATTTTACTAGATCTTCCTGTATACTTAGAGAATAGATTACCTGCAGGTTGCTTTAGGATAATGCTTCATTCTTTCATGTTTGTGAACATTCCAGAAACCTAAAGCTTTTCTCTTCGTGCTCTATAAAGTATGTAACAATGGACTGATATCATGTATAGCTTTAACTTAAGGGAATTCAGCTATAGGCCCCTGGAGAAAAAATTAAAATTTTAGCAGTTCAGATATTATACAGGATTCTAAGTACTGTTGAACTAAAAGAGTGAGCCACGCTGGGAACGGGAGAAGTGAGTCTATTACTGTTCCTCTTGCAGCGTCAGTGCCTGCATTGCTGCCTTGCTCTTAAGCATCTCATCTTGTCGATGTAGTTGTAGTTTTAAAGATTTTTTTTTTCATTTGGTATAGCCCCCAGGTACAAACCAAACTGCTCCGTCTGGTATTCAGCCACAGAAGCTCCGATCTAGTGTGATGCCAGAGGCAACGCGGCCGTGTCGGGCTTGTTGAAAGGAGGAGGTGGACCCGTCGTGGTACACGCTAAAGGAATTTTTAAGGCCTAATTTTTACCACACTGACTTTAGAACTTAACCAGTCATTATATGACCTACGAGTCAGCTGATATACTTGCCTGCCGCCTAAGCCAAATATGTGGGTTTTGATTTAGCCATTTTTGATTATTCTATCATTGTTTTAAATACTAATATTTATGTGTATGCTGTGACATAGTGATGCCCTCTGGACTGATTATCCCTTTTCTAAATAAGCCTCTATAAGGGCCTGTTCTCACTTTGAAATAGGAAATTCTAATGAGGCTGTCAGGAGCCGTTGTTTTTGGTAAAGGGCCTGAGCTTTATCACACCAGCTCTCGTAGCCTCTGTGTCAGCTGCTGCTTGGAGTCTTTTGTGCTTGCTTCCCTGTCTTGACCATTTTGCAGAGTTGTGCAGTCAGACCAGTAGCCTGGTTAGTCAGTGCTAGAGTGCTTGGGCCTCTGGATACTGTACAGCAGAATGACGCAGTGTTAGAATTTTTAGGACTCGATTTAGTACTTAAGGATAAATTGTGTATTTGAAATAATCTTTAGTTAATATGTGATTTGGACAGTTTCCAAATACATTTTTCTAATTTTTTCTTATCTACAAAAATATCTTTGGGGAATTCCCAGGCGGTCCAGTGGTTAGGACTTCGCACTCTCTCCCTGCCGAGGGCCCGGGTTCAATCCCTGCTCGGGGAACTAAAATCCCACAAGCTGGGTGGTGCAGCCAAAAGAGAAAAGGAAAAAAAAAAAAAACTTTATAAAAAAAATCTTTGAAAGCTTAGTGTTTGTTCAGTGACTAAGTATTCATTTGCATGTGTTTGAGGGGATATCAGATTCAGAATTAATACCTTTTTTCATAATTAGGAAGGACTCTGTAATTCAGAAAGACTGAAAACAGAAAAGTGATTTTAAAACCATTATATGTTCAGGATTTGAATTCCTAGTTCCCAGTGAAATTTCATCAGCATTTTAAGTCATTTTTCCAAACTCCCATATCTACAGTATAGATTTGGTTTATTTTCATAAGTCAATAAGAAATTGTAGCAAGAATGATAGGTTCTAATAAGTCTCAATATCTATAGCTTACTCAGCAGTGCAGTTTACTTCTACTTGTAGCATAAATTTTTTTTTTTAATTTTTATTGGAGTATATAATTGATTAACAATGTTGTGTTAGTTTCTGCTGTACAGCAAAGTGACTCAGTTATACATACACATGTATCTACTCTTTTTTAGATTCTTTTCCCATATAGGTCATTACAGAGTATTGAGGAGAGTTCCCTGTGCTCTACACAGGTCCTTATTAGCATAAAATTTTAATATTATGGTAAAAAAGGAACTCTAGATTTGAACACTGAATATTTTCATTGTTAGATTTTATAGATTTGTGGGACCTTATCCTTACCCAGATGTGTTTCAAAACTCGGAATTACTTCCTCAGCAGATTCTGGAGTAACACCCATAGTGAAATACATTAATAGTTTTACAGTTGTGTAGTGAAGTGCGAGAATAGTCACACTCAGTGGAAAGTTTGACCACAAATAACCTGACGTTCAAGACGTTTGCAGCCAGATGAATTCAGGTTTGGTCGTGTTTTGCTGGCATATGAATTACAACAAACTTTTGTTTTCAGATTGGATGTTTTAGGTAACTGATAAGGGCTCATGAACCTCCAGACTATCAATTCAGGCTTACTGATTAGGCGGTCACACTGTAATACTGTCTGCAGTCATTTCAGCTTATGTTTGTTTCTTTATAGTTACCCTTCTCTCCTGTATTAAAATAATTTTCTGCCTGTGTACTGCTCAGAGAAATTTCTAATTGAGGAGTATCTTTTAAAACAGGTGTTTGGGTTTGTTGGTGTTTTTTTTTTTTTTTTTTTAACAAAATATACATTTTGGTAATCTGGAATCCATCTTCTCAAACTGAATTTTCAAATTGTTTACTTTTTCTTAAGTACCTGTCACCTCCTGCCCCCCACAGCCCTGCCGCCCCCAGTCATTCCATTGATCTGCTCCAGCTCCAGGAATGTGACTTAAAGGCCAGCAGGCTGAACACTAGGCCATTCCCGGCGCTGGTGTACCTACCACGTGATAGGTCCTTGCGTAAGGCGTGGACTCGTAAAGTTTTAGATTATTTCATCTAAATTCCTACCCCAGAGGATTGTTAGAAGCTACCCACACAGCGGTGGTTTCTGGCTTCTGCCTCGGCACCTCTAGGGGCAGATTAAAATTCAGCAACTTTCTAGATCAGGTTATTCTGCAGTTGGGAGTCTTGTTTAGAAAGTTTGTCCATATATCGAGCAAAAGCTGCCTCCTTAAATTTAAACCCGCAGGTCCTGTTTGCCCTTGGAAGCACACTGAGTAAGTTTTCTTGCTCTCCCACATCATAGTGTCCTCCAGATATCTGAAGTCCTGTCGTGCTCCTTCCCTGTTCTCAGCTTTTAATCTTGTGCCTCCCGTGACTCTGCTCCCCTCCCTAGACCCCTGTCTGTCAGATGCTCTATAGATGAGATTTCTTTTAAAGCATGATGCACACTGTTGGTACATAAAAAGTTTGATTACTTTTTGTAAATAATATTAAATCTAAAACAGACTTTTGTCTATTTCTTTTTATATTTAAAATCTCATTGGTTTGGGGGTAGTTTTGTTTCCCCTTCCACTACTGAATATCTTTGTGACCTCACATGAAAGTTTCTTCATCTCTAGTATGAGATTATAGAAGGAAATCTCCAAGAATCCCTCCTGATCTAAAATTTTTTGGTCCTTTGAAATGATTCTGATTCTGGGTCTGGTGATCTGTCCACAAAACCACCGTGTCCATCTCTATGTGAACTGCAAACTTGACGGCCACACGATATCTGGAGGTAGACATACAACCTAAAAACGTCACCTTGATAGAGATACAGGGAAATATGCTCATTTTGGTTTATTTCCACTTAGCATTTGGTTAGACTTTGAATTATAATGACATCCAAGGTCTTCTCAGTTTCCTGTGTAAGTAATAGTGCAAAACCCAGCTCAGATTTTATTTGCCCAAATTTACTGCCTTACCTTTGTCCAAGCTTTCCTACTCATTCATACAGCCTTTTGGATTGGAATTTTATTTCTCAGAAGAAATATAAAATCTTAGCATCTCATGGCTTGAAAAGGACTTTAATGATGACCTAATTTAATCTCGTGTATTTCAGATGAACATACTGAGCCCCAAAAGATTAAATAACTTGCTCAGGTGAACTCAGCCAGTTATGACGGAGCTGAGAATGAAAGAAAAAATCAAGATCTCTTGGCCCCTAGACCCATGGTTTTTATTACCATCACTTCTAGCTTATATGTTACTCTGTGCATTTCTTCTAGAACATTTATCAAAAATGTCCAAGGGAAATTTTTATAACTGGTCTCTGGAGTATAGAGATATGTAAGAAATAGGCTAACATAGGGATCCAAAATCTCAATGAGCGTTAGTGATCTAAAATGTCAGTTGCATTTTTATTTCTAAATCTGTATTTGAAGGAAGTTAACAGTTGTTTAAAAAAAGTGAAATTCACAAAACCCTCAGAGACTAAGGACTGAAATGTTGATTTAAACAGGGCAAAAATATTTGGAACCTTTATTCAAGTCGATTTCCAGTTTAATATTGCTAATGTTTAAATTAAAACAAACACCAGCAGAATTCTGCAAAAGAATATTTTCATTCATATAAATGGAGTTTTGTATATAGATCTTTACAGTGAATGCTAAATTATTGTTTTCTAGATGTGTAATGACGTGACCTTCCAGAAATGGTCCTTTTTTTTTTTTTTTTTGTCTTTTTTTAAGTTTATTAAATATCTCCTACCAGGAAATTCAAGATTTAGGCAACGCACTCAAGCTTAGGAAATTAAAGTAGAAATCGCAAAAACATATTAGCAAACCCATCTAATAAATTAAGGATCTTTAGTTTTAAACAATTGCTTTTATGGATTTTTTTTCAACATAGAGATATTGTTTTAATTATAATCACTCTTTCAGGGCAGCATTTTTTTTTTTTTTTTCCTTCAAGTTCTGGTTTAACACGTTTCTGTTATATGGAAATGGTCACGTTGACAGAAAGTTTATGTCAGTATTTAGGGATTATCCTATTATCAATAAAAGCTTTTTCCAGTAGAATTCAGATCTGAGAATTATAAACATAGTAGGAAGAGAAACTCATCAAAGGGCATATATCAACTAAACAGATTTGTAACACCCAAAATAAGAAAATGAAAAGTAGAATTTTTCCAACAAGAAATTATTTTTTGCCTTTGTAACCCAAGAAATTAGTTCAGTGCAAGTATAAAAGCCTGTGTAAATACTAATAACTTCTGAGGTTTTCTTAAATATTATTTCACAGTTTTCTGATTCGTTCAAAATGTGGTAGAATTTCTACTTAACATCTGTCTAAGCATTTTGTAGTTGTCCTAGGCAGAAGCTGTATCCTGGGGGATAAAGGTTCTTATGAGTTACAAGTGCAAATTGTAAAACTTGATGAAGTAATATTCTAAAGAAATTATCAAAATGTCTTTAACTAAAGACAACAACAAATTAGCTGGCAGTATTTTGAAAACATTAAACTTTAGATTGAGGAAATATGCATGATTTATAGATTCCCTAGTACCCAGGGATGCATGATAACCCTTTTTTTTCTGTTTTAAATAGTTCTTACCCAACCGTCACAGGCTTCTTAAAAGAAGCCTTAAAGTCAGATGTTGTGATTGTATGTGCTTTTTTTTTTTTCTTTTTTTTAAATTGGCAAAAAAAAAAAAAAAGAAAAAGAAAAAGGTTTCCTTTTTAAAAACTGCACACACTTTTTGGGGGAGTAATAAATGAACATTTTTTTGTTTGTTTTTTTTAGAACTGAGCTCTCCATAGACAAACATAAGTAGCATAACACAGTGTCTTTCCTCAGACATCATTCTGTACAGTAAACCAACATAAACATCTCCGTTCTTATTGACTGGATTTTTTCCAGGTGGGTTAATTGGGTGGGGAAAATTAATTAACCTTTGGAGCCTCTTTTCTTCCTGTTAAACTTAAAGGATGGGTTCTTTTTTAAAAAAAAAAGTGATAAACCAACAACCTTATATTTCATATGAAGGAAATTTTTGTAATGACTAAAATTAGAAAATATGTAGAACAATTAGTATTTCTACACAGAACTGCTAGGGATCATCTGAATGCATTGGGACAGTAGTATGAATAAACTAGAAACTAAATGGTGATTATCAGATTTCTTCTCAAGCTCAGTGCAACGTTGAATTTCAAATACGCGGATGAAAAAAGCTGGTATTACCTTTTACACACTGTCTAGCACAAGTGTCACAGCTTACAAAAAATAATGGTTTTGAAACGTGGGAAGTGAGCACTTCTCTTTCCTCTGTGCAACTCGGAAAGTTTCATGTTGTTTTTCTTTAAACTCACGCCACTCTCGTTAAGTGTGGTTATAAAAATGCTGAAATTTCCGTTCGGAAGTGATCTTTAACGGGATGCTAAAATGCTTTAGTTTTTTCTTAAATGCTAAAATTTGTCTTAGTGTACTGTAAGATGTGTGTGACAGCCGTGCCCTTTTGTAAAGTGTCTTCTCATTTTATGTTCAGCATTTACAGCCGAACAATACCAGCAGCACCAGCATCAGCTGGCGCTCATGCAGAAACAGCAGCTTGCACAAATTCAGCAACAGCAAGCAAGTAGTCATTCCTCCACCGCCACGTCACAGGTGAGGGATTTGTCTGTCTTATGATTATCCCTCGTGGTTTCCCACCAGAGTTCATCTCTAATTACCAACTGTTGCCATAGAGCCTTGCATCTAACCAGCAGAAAAGTGGCTTTCACCTGAATCTACATCATAGCCATTCTATACAGGGTTTAGAAAGAACGTTACAGGTGAGTATAGAAGCTGTTGCCCCCCTGCTCCCTCTTTTAAAAAGTAAAACTAAAAAGCATAGTCCGATGAGATGGAGACCCTGTCTTCAAGTCTGACCTGTAGTCTGTGAATGTACCTCTTTAATATACAACCCCACCCAGCTCTCTATGTGGAGCGTTTGAATTATTATTAAAATTTATGCTAAAATAACCTCTTTTACTATTAAAAGAAATCACTTGTGAACTTAAAGCATGATAAATGTGTGCCATTTAAACATATTTAAGGCTTAACTAAAGGCTGAGATTCGTGTCTCTAAGCATCTTAGAGGAAAAATTCGTTTAAAAAAATTCAAGGGGCTTCTTAATTTCTAGGCTGAGTTAGAATGTGATGTTTTGTTCCTTCTCTTCTAAAGGGATAGTTATCTTACTGTCCCAAAGGTGCCTTTGGTCACGTGTGTATATGTATGTGTAAGTTAGATGAAGGAAGTTTTACATACTTACTTATTCAAATTATATGAATTTATTCATTCATTGATTCATTCATTGCAAATCACTGAAATTGTTTTACTAGCATATTTCTTGTCCAACACTTTGTGTTGGATGTTTACTGTTTCCACATTATAAAAGGTTTATTTTGGTAATTCCATATTATATATTGTCACATAAGAAGATCAAAATTCATAATCGTTGAGTTATAAGATGATTTGAACATTAATCAAATTTATGCCTGTCGGAGAGATGAAGATATTTCAGTGGTTTGCGACTGTCATTTATATTCAGACTGATTTTGGTAACCTGTGTAGCTTTAATAATAATTTGAGACTAAGTGATGCTGATTAGATTTGTATTTTCTTTTTAGGGTTTTGTTTCCAAGACTTTGGATTCTGCTAGCGCTCAATTTGCTGCTTCTGCTTTGGTGACATCAGAACAGCTGATGGGATTCAAGATGAAGGAGGATGTGGTGCTTGGAATTGGGGTGAACGGCGTCCTTCCAACCTCAGGTAAGGGTAAAGACGTTTAAGGTGTTTTGATAATGTCTGTAACGTACGTCTGTAATAAACAAGGAGCAGAGTTGGCGGTTGTTCAACTGCTTCTTTCCTTTTCCGTAGGAGTATACAAGGGCTTACACCTCAGTAGTACTACACCCCCGGCACTTGTCCACACGAGTCCGTCGACGGCAGGGCCAGCTTTGCTACAGCCTGCGAACATGACCCAGACAGCGGGTTCCCACAGTGGGCCGAGTCACCCAGGGACTGCTGCCGGTTCTGCAACAACTCAGGTTCTGATTGGGAACAACATCCGATTAACTGTACCTTCATCAGTCGCCACTGTAAACTCTCTTGCCCCCATAAACGCACGACACATACCTAGGACTTTAAGTGCTGTCCCATCGTCTGCCTTAAAGCTGGCTGCCGCAGCAAACTGTCAAGTTTCCAAGGTCCCGTCTTCATCCTCTGTAGATGCAGTTCCACGGTGAGTAGTTATTTGAGCCCAAAGTGTTTGAAAAATATGAAATCTGACTTAAATTCTCTGGCATTGCTCTCTACTTATTTCTTGGTGTTTTTTGCTCTTTTCCTTATATACATTAAAAATGTATAGATGAGAATTCCTTATTTATGTAAGAAATAAACAGATAAATGTTGTAATTCAATATTGCTGAGAATTTGAACTTTAAAGGGAGTATAGTGAATATTGCATGTATGATTGGGACATGACTTAGTCTAATAAGAGCTTATAGTGTTCTCACTCTTTATTTGACCTTTGGATCGAAGGAGTTGTCTTTAGAATGTTTCTTTTGCTTATAATTTCTTCCACAGCTTCTCACGTAGACAGAATTAATAAAACCCACCATGGCTAGTACACTAATTAAGGCTCTCTTAATAATGTAAATAATGTAAAGGGTTACAGTATTCATGCCAGGTCAACTTTTAATCAAACCATTATTTTCTGTGCTAACTTGTTTTCTTAGGTTTCAGTAGACGGTTTAGAATGTTTGCTCAGGCTCTATTCTGTTTTAAATATTAACGGGAATTCAAATCTTGCTGTCTACTTGAGGGGAAACAAAAAGAGAAAGACAGGGGTTTTCAGCTGAGTTAGAAGATGAGCATAAAAGTGTGAAAAGTTAAGTAATATTAATTGTAAGTGATAGGTAAAAATTGTTCTAGAGGTATCACAAAGTATAATATGCTTGTCAAATTAGCATGTATAGAGTATGGCTATAATTTCAATATAAGAGATATTTTTTACACCAGGGATATTCTGGGAATGTTCTACCAAAAAAAAAAAAAAAATCAGATTTCATCTTGGCTGGGCAGAAGGGAGGAAGAAAAAAGAGTTGGGGAAATACGTATGTGTTTCAGAGGTTAACAAGTAACCTAGTTTGTCTAGAGATTTGGGAAGATTAGTGGTAGAAGTTGGAGTGGTTGGCGGCCGGACTTTGAGGCGTCTTGGCTGCCGCTCTGACACGTAGGCTTCCTCAGCTGGGAGTGGCCCAGGGCAGGGAGCAGGCTTTGTAGCAACGGACTGCAGCTATTAGTTTCTGGACCCGTGCATCCCTTCTGCTTCTGAACTTAAGTGGTAGTCACGTCTGCTCAGTGCTCATGCATTCTTAATATTCTGGGTCTAGTCATAGCTAGCCAAACAACTATAGCTCTTACTTAAATATATAATACGTGGTTTTCATCGCTACAGAATTATATAACCGCGGGAGACTCGAAGTGTAAGGGAAACGTTCGCATCACTTACTTTAGCTCCTCTGTTTAAAGATGAGGGAACTGAGTGTGCAGGGCAGAGACTGAGACACAGATGTAGAGGACAAACGTATGGACGCCAAGGGGGGAAAGCAGCGGGGGGGTGGGGTGGTGGTGTGATGAATTGGGAGATTGGGGTTGACATGTATACGCTGATCTGTGTAAAATGGATGACTAATAAGAACGTGCTGTATAAAAAAATAAATAAAATAAAATTTTAAAAATAAATAAATAAAGATGAGGGAACTGAGCTCTGCGAGCACGTCGGCAGTCGAGGGGCAGGGGCAGCGGGGACCCTGGTCTTCTGATTGCTCAGCTCCACGTAGAGAAAGAACTCGGACTTCAAAGTCCTGACATGAATGACCTTCACTCACATTGTTCCTTTTTAAAACTCTTAGGAAAGGTTTAATAGAGGAGGAGATTGAAACTATAAACTAAAGCTTGGTTATTCTTTATGTGTTGTAACACCTAGGTTGCTTGGGTGCTACAACAGGTTTGTTGGTAATGTAGTTGACCATGGAATGTGCAGCGGACACAAGCCTGACTTCCGGTTGTGTGTTCCGAATGATAAACCATAAAAGTTCATATTCCTCTACTTGCTATCCTGTCCCAAAAGAGTCAGATCTCTTTCTATTATTAAAAACATTTAAACTTTTTATTGGGAAGATCATCTTGATTTGTTAAATTGATTGCAGATAAGTAATTTATTGAACTTTTTTCAACAGGGAGAATCATGAATCAGAAAAGCCAGCACTAAACAACATAGCAGACAATACAGTAGCGATGGAGGTGACGTAGCTTCCTCAGGAGTGGAGCCGCAGCCTGGGGACTTGATTAGGTGCTATGCATCAGTAGCATTTTGAATGCAAGGGATGATGGAACGCAGCACGTGCGTTTCTGTGGCAGCTGTGGGGACTCGACAGCAATGCTCATCTCTCATGCTTCCATTTTTCTTTTCTTACTGTTAATAGGGAAAAAAATCAACATCTGTAAATTAAGAATACAGCAATTATCTGTACAGTACTGCATATTTGTAATACCCTTGTATATATGTTACTTGAATACAGAGATGTTCATTTGTGATGCTTTGCACTTGGGGGTGGGGGGGGGAGGGAAATAAATTGCAACAAAGAGTGTGAGATGATGTGAGAGTGTGTAGAGATGAGGTGTCATCCCATCATGTGCATGGTGCAGAGCCTGCTGTTTTATCTATTTATTGTGCCGTGTTTACAGTTTTGTACACTGTACCTTCATTGGTTCCTGTGCTGTAGTGAATGTGTTAGGTAGCTGTGGACTCCTTGGTATTTTGTAAATGGTATAACATAACTTGGTTCCCCTCTGGGTCCCTGAGTTTTCTGTGTATCATGTGAAAAAAAATGGTGACATACATACAGAATTTTACAAAAAAAAAAAAAAAGGCATCAGTTTTTTAAAAATGGGGAATGTACTGTTAAATGGGGATCTTCCTGGTCTACTATCATTAGGACAAGTAACGAGCTAAAAATGAAGTCTCTTGAATCTTCCCATCCCCACCTGCCCACGGAGCTGTGGGTAGTTTCTGGTACTTAAAGCACTAATGTTATGTTGCTGCTCTGCAAACAGCCCAGTAGTCCCATTTCCTTCCACACCAGAAAGTGTTAAATCAAGTATGCAAATGGAGTCCTTACAACTGGAGTTTATGTTGTCTTGCCCTTTTTTTAGCACAAGAAAAAAATTGTACTTTTTTATTGTCGAATTGTTTCAAAGACTTCATTCTTTACTTGTTCTTACAAAAAGGATATAAGGGAGAAGAATGCAGTAATTGCTGTACGTGTATCATCATTCCAGTTTCTAAAAACAGCCAGCCAGCTTTTTTCCTTTTAAGATTCTCCAGAAGGCTGCGAGGCCAGAACCACAAATATCGGGTGCCTTCCTTTGGAAATATTTGACCTCTCTTCTGTGAAGAGAATGGTACTTAACAGACTACTACTAGTGCTTTGTCAGTACCGAAGTCTGAATGCCCAGTCCAATGGCATACATTATCCTTAAGGTTTTTAATCCCACCTGGAAAAATTGTGATAGAATTCTCACAAAATAAACCCAGGGCATTACATGTTGACAAACTAATGTGTAGTGGTCTTTTGCTTTTATTTTCAACCCAAGAACTTTTGTGTGACTTTAATTAAAATCATTCAGTAAAGCGGGGGGCAGGGCCGGTCATGGGAACGTGAGCAATTACTTTCCAGTTCATTTTTCTCAACAATTATTTATTGAATGATTACCTAGTATGCTTGGGACTGTTTTAGGTCCACTACAGTGAAAAAAATTCCTGCCCATTCTATGACCATGGAATTTATAATTTCATTGAGTGATAAAAACAAGATGAATATGTAAAATTTAAATTGTATTATGGTGAGTATTTGGGGGGAAAGTAAAGCAAGGAGAGGGGAGAAGCAGTGCCAGGATGGGGTGGAGGTTGCCGTTTCCGGTAGGGTGGGCAGAGAAGCGCCCACAGAGATGATGGGGCAGGGGGGTGGAGAGGATACATACAAGGGTTGGGGCGTGCCTGGTTTGCTGAAGGAACAGCAGTGTGGCTCTGGTGCACAGGCAAAGAGGAGCGGAGTAGGTAAGGTCAGAGGGCATCGGGGAGGCTGCTCGTGGCGGGCCTGATAGGTGACTTTAAGGACTTAGGATTTTGGAGCAGAGGAGTGATGTGGTTAGAACAGGCTCACTCTGGCTTAGGTGTTCAGAATACAGTAAAGGACCAAAATTTCTCCAAATGTGATGAAGACAGTCCACAGACCTCAGGAAATCAACGAACCACAAGCACACACACGAAGAAAATTTGTTAAAGCATATAATCAAATTGCTAAATATCGATGATTAAGAGAAAAATCTTAAAAATAACTGATTTTTAAAAAGACGTATTACAGAGAAAAATAAGAATGACGGCAGATGTTCACTGGAAGACATGCAAGCTGAGAGGCAGTGGAGCAATACCCTTACTGAACAAAAAAACTCTCAACCTAGAATTCTAAACCTTGCAACATTGTTTTTCAAAAACGAAGGTGAAATATTTCTTCATACATACAAAATCTGACAGAATTCATCGCAAGCAGACGTCCGATACCAGAATGTTAAAGGATGTCCTTGAAGCAGATGAAAGTGGTATCAGAGATCTGGGTGCACGCAAACAAAAGACCATCAGGAATGGTAAATATATGTGTATGCATTAAAACTCTTTTCCTGATCTTTTAAGTCTTTAAAAGAATCGGCTTTTTGAAGCAAAAATAATAAGAGTGTATTATGGCATTGTAACACAAGGAGAAGGAACATATATGAGAACAGTAGCACAAAGGTCAGGGAAGGAAGAGGGCCTAAGGGCCTGATCCTACACTCAGAATGGTATAATATCCCTTGAAGGTAGACTGTGGTAAGTTAAGGATGTATACTCAAGTCCTAAAGCAACCACTAAAATCACAAAACAAAGAGGTACGGCTAATAAGCAGGAAAGAAAAGAAAGTAAAATCGTAAAAAATATTCTATTGACCCAAAAGAAAACAGAAAAAGAAAAAGGAAACAGAGGACAGAGTAAATAGAAAACAAATATGAACATGGTAGATTTAAACCCAGCCACATCAATAATAATATTAAATGCTAATGGTCTAAACAACCCAAGTGAAAGGCAAAGATTGTCAGATGGTATAAAAAAAGAAAAACCCGTCTATATACTGCCTTCAAGAAACCCACTGCAAATCTAAAGACACAAATAGGACAAAAGTAAAAGGATGGAGAAGGATATACCATGTTAACACTCATCAGGATCTAGAGTGGCTGTATTAATATCAGACAGTACATTTCAGAGCAAAGAATATTACCAGGAATTTTAAAAGGTCACTTCATAATGATAGAAGGATCACTTTATCAAGAAGACATAACATTCTTAAACATTTATTCATCTAATTACAGAAATTCAAAAATACATGAAACAAAAGTGATGGAATTAAAAGGAGAAATAGGCAAATATACAATTAAAATTAGAGGTTTCAGTATCCCCTTTCCAATACTTGATAGAGCAAGTAGACAGAAAATCAGTGAGGGCTTGAACCACGTTATCAACTAAGTTGCCCTAATTGACATTTTTAGAACACTCTATCCAACAAATGCAGAATACACATTTGCTTCAAATGCAAATGAAATGTTTAGCAAGGTACACCGTACTGTGGGCCATAAAGAGAATCTCAATAAATTTAAAAGGATTTAAATCATACAATGTATTTGCTCTGACTAGAATAAAGTTAGTATTATTAACAGATCTAGAAAGCCCTTAAATATTTGGAACCTAATAACAAACTTCTAAATATCATATGGGTCAAAGCAGAAATCAAAAGGGGCGTTAGAACATATTTTGAACTATGGACACTGGAAAACTATGGAAAATGGAAGTATACATATCAACAGTTGTGAGATGTAACTAAATCAGCACTTGAAGGAAATTTATACCAAAAATTAAGAAATAAATCAATAACCTAAACTTCTACCTCCTTACAAAACTAGAATAAGAAGTGCAAATTAAACCTAAAGCAGAGAGAAGAAAGGAAATGATGAAGATCAGAATGGAAGGAAAATTTAAAAAGTGAAACAATAGAGAAAACCAGTGAAACCAAAAGCTGGTTCTCCGAGTAGATCAATAAGATTGATAAACCTCTAGCCAGACAAATTAGAATAAAAAGAAGATAGAATTTACCAATATCAGGAGTATAAGAGGAAACATTACTACAGATTCTACTGAAATTAAAATACAAGGAAACATTAAAAACTATATGCCAATAAATGTGACAACTTAGGTGAAATGGAAAAGTCCCTTAAAAGACACAAATTACCAAAGCTCTCTCCAGAAGAAATAGATTTAAAAACAAAAACAAAAAACTACAACAAAAGAAAACTACAGGTTAATGTGCCTCATGAACATTGACACAAAAAATGCTTAACATTTTTTAGCAAGTCAATTGCAACAATATATACAAATGATACGACATTATGACCAGTAAGAATCAAAAATGACTGTGTGCCATATCTAGGTGACTAATGCCTGAGATACCTACATAGTTTCTCATGGTCCAGGAGTGGTATCGTAAAGCAGCTGAAATTTACCCCATGCTTCTAAGGAGGTGTGGATAGAGCTTACTTAGATGGAGCCAGAGCTGTAGAGAGTCAGCACCAGAGGACGAGGGACACAGTTCTGTATCAGCAACCAAGGATCAGATGGGGCCCCATATATCCTAGCATGTGCCAATCTGTGTTCAGATGACAACTGAAGCCCAGGCAGCCCTGGTTCAAATTCTGGCTGTACGCCTAACTGTGTAACGTTGTGTAAGTTACTTAACCTCTCCCAGTGTCTTCATCTCTAAAACAAGGAAAATAATAGCACCTACATTGTTGGGAGATTTAAATGAGACCATGCAAGTACAGTACTCACTCAGGCCAGTGTTCAAAAAAAAAAAAAAAAAGATAAAGAATGTAGTGCCTTCCCCTAAAAAGAATTAAATTTCATTTTGTCAAGACGATGCAGTCAGGTGGGAACTGGGAAAATAACTCACAGCTTAATACTTGTTCTGGGGTTTTGTTTTTTGTTATTTTTTGCCAAATAACTTGACACACAGAGGTACCCTTCGTTTCTTGCCCTTCCTATTATTATGAGAAATTAAGTAAGTCTCTCAATCTACTGTGGCCTAAATTGCAAAAGGAAAAGACACATGAAAAGTCTGGACAGTAATATACTGGAGCCAGCTCACATTGACTCATGAGAATCAACTGTTAAATTTTTGGGGATTTTATGAACTGGTTCTTAAACAGCCATTATTAGAAAGTAAATTATATAAACTTACAAATAAATAAATTACATAAAAACAAGGATAATGATACAAGAAAAGAAAACTACAGAACAATATCCCTGATGAATATTAATGCAAAATCTTCAACAAAATATGAGCAAACAGAATTCAATAGCACATTAAAAGAATTATACACTATGACCAAGTAACCTGAAATGCAATGAGGGTTTAATATACAAGTCAATCAATATAATGCACCACATTAACAGAATGACGGAAGAAACCCACATGATCATCTCAACTGACGCAGAAAAAGCATTTGACAAAATGTGATGCTTTTTCACGATACAAACACTCAACAAACTACGAATAGAAGAAAACTATCTCAACATAATAAAGGCCTATAGGACAACCTCAGAGCAAACATCGTACTCAGTGGTGAAAGACTGAAAGCTTTTCCTCTAAGATCAGAAACAAAACAAGGATGCCTGCTTTCACCACTCCTATTCAACACAGTACTGGAAGTCCTGGCCAGAGCAATTAAGCAAGAAAAAGAAATAAAAGGCATGCAAATTGGAAAAGAAATAGTAAAACTATCTCTGTAACAGATGACATGACCTTACATAGAGAAACCCCTAAAGATTTCTCAAAAACACCTATTGGAACTAATACACAAAAGTAGCAAAGTTGCATGATACAAGATCAAAACACAAAAATAAGTAGTGTTTTTACACACCAACAATGAACAATCTGAAAAGGAAATTGGAAACGAATTCCACTTACAATAGCATCAAAAAGAATACAATACTTAGGAATAAACTTAAACAAGGAAATGAAAGACATACACTGAAAACTACAAAACGTTGCTGAAATAAAGACATCAATAAATGGAAAGAGAGCCTGTGTTCATGGATTGGAAGACTTAATATTGTTAAGATGTCAGTTCAACCCCAAACAACCTACAGATTCAAAGCAATCCCTATCAAAATCCCAATGGCAATTTTTGCAGAAATAGAAAAAAATCCATCCTAAAATTCATATAGAATCTCAAGGAACCCTGAAGAGCCAAAACTATCTTGAACAAAGTTGGAGGTCTCACATTTCCTGATTTTAAAACTTACCACAAAGCTCTGTGATCCAGCAATCCCACTCCTGGGCATATATCTGGAGAAAACCATAATTCAAAAAGATACATGCACCCCAATGTCCATTGCAACACTATTTACAATAGCCAAGACATGGAAACAACCTATATGTCCATCAACAGATGAATGAATGAAGAAGATGTGGTATATATACAATGGAATACTACTCAGCCATAAAAAAGAATGAAATAATGCCATTTGCAGCAACATAGGTGGACCTGGAGATTATCATACTAAGTGAAATAAGCCAGACAGAGAAAGACAAATATCATACGAGATCAGTTATATGTGGAATCTAAAAAACTGATACAAACGAACTTATTTACAAAACAAACAGACTCACAGACATAGGAAACAAACTTGTGGTTACCAAAGGGGAAAGGTGTGGGGGGAGGGATAAGTTAGGAATTTGGGAGTAACATATATACACTACTATATATAAAATACATAAACAACAAGGACCTACTGTGTAGCACAGGGAACTCTACTCAATATTTTGTAATAACCTATATGGGAAAAGAATCTGAAAAAGAATGGATATATGTATATATGTATAACTGATTCACCTTGCTGTACACATGAAACTAACACAACATTGTAAATCAACTATACTTCAATTAAAAAGTATTTTTTAAATAAAAGAATATATAAAGAACTCCTATAACTTAACAACAAAATAACCCAATAAAAAAAATGGGTGAATGATTTGAATAAGACATTTCTCCAAAGAAGATTACAAATAGCCACAAGCGTATGAAAAGATGCTCAACATGCCTAACCATTAGAGAAATGCAAACCCAAACCAGAATGAGATACTACCATCTCATACCCATTAGGATAATGACTATTAAAAAAAAAAAAAGAAAAAACAGAAAATAACAAGTGTTGGTGAGGACACGGAGGAATGTGAACCCTTGTGCACTGTTGGTGGGGATGTAAAGTGGTTCAAATGCTAAAAGAACAGTGTGATAGTCCCTCCAAAGACTAAAAACAGAACTACCATATGACCCAGCAATTCTACTTCTGGGCACATATGTATAAGAAATTGAAAGCAGAGTCTAGAAGAGCTATTTGTACACCCACATTTACAGCAGCATTATTCACAATAACCAAGAGGTGGAAACTACCAAGTGTTCATCAACAGAAGAATGGATAAAGAAGACGTGCTATATACATACAATGAAATACTATTCAGCCTTTAGAAAGTAGGAAATCCTGTCATATGCTACAACATGAATGAATCTTGAGGACATTATGCTAAGTGAAATAAACCCACCACAAAAAGACAAATACGGTATGATTCCACTTACATAAAGTATCCAAAGTAGTCAAACTCATAGAAACAAAGTAGAATGGTGGTTGTCAGGGGCTGGGGGAAGGGAGACATGGGGAGATATTCTTCAATGGGTACAGAGACTGGGTTTTACAAGATGAGAACAGTTCTGGGGCTTGCACAGCAATGTAAATATACTTAACGCTACTGAAATAAATGGTTAAGATGGTAAATTTTATATCGTGTGTTTTATCACAAAATTTTTTTTAAATCAAA
Source organism: Eschrichtius robustus (assembly GCF_028021215.1). Lineage (NCBI taxonomy): Eukaryota > Metazoa > Chordata > Mammalia > Artiodactyla > Eschrichtiidae > Eschrichtius > Eschrichtius robustus. The sequence goes on from NC_090824.1 coordinate 197,136,707, forward strand.
GGTAATAAACAAACAGACCTCATCATTTCCTAGTTACTTCGCTCTACCCAGTTTACACTCTTGAGGTTACTTCTACTGTGTTTATGAGGTAGACCTACTATGTACAGCTGGGCCTCTGCACATCACTTCCCAACTCGGCGTTCAAGGACATCTCGTTGATAGCTTGAAATCGGCCATGATGGGAGTATTTACCCCCCGCAGAAATTGGGAAACACTAAAAATTGTTTGTTTGGAGTGCTGGTTGCTGAATATGTACCTGCCACCACGAGGCTCAGCAGAGATGCTGGTCTCAGTCCTGTCTGCCGCTGAACGATAAACTCTCCACCGGCACAGTGCTCGGGATAATGAGGGTGAGTGTTGAGACGTGTGAAGAGCTTTACTTCTGCCACTGGCCCCAGGGGAAAGGGATGTAAAAAGAAAAAGATCACAAGGACCTGATGGGGAGAGTGTGTCAAGCCTGCAGTTCTGTGTCTCAGCCTCTACACAACTGCTGCATTACTCACAGTGGCCTTGCTGCCCAGGACAGCCCAGATCAAACCCTGCAAACCAAACTAAGCCTGCACACCCAGCTCTATGCAAATAGATCTCTCTATTATCAGCGGAGAGACGGCCCAAAGCAAGTGGTTCTGGATTCATCCTAATGCCACCAAAGGCAAAAAGATCCGGATCGTTGAGGACATAGGTGGTAAAGTCCGGCTGATAAGGTGTCCTATGACTCTTTCTTCAAAGACTTGCTACTTGTTTGCTAATTTGGCAACTTTGATGAGCGCTATTATTATATTAGCACTAGGAGGAAGTCACTGGTGCCCCCTTGTGGCAAACTTTGCAAAAGAGCAAACCCCCAACTGCCCAGAAGACGCGGAAAAGGAAAGGTGACAACAACAAGCGCAGAACAGGGTGACCTGCTGCTCTGGCACTTATGTGTGCTGCTCTGGCACTTATGTTATGAATGGGGGCAGTGGTGGGACGCAGGTCTACACTGTCTCTAGAAATGTGCTGAGTCAACGTAACGCTTCAGAAAATGTTTTTAAGAAATAGAGGCAGCTTGTCCTTGTAGAAGGAGGATTGCACTGCAAGTGTTAACTGCAGCTGTGCCAGCCTCACCTGGGCATGTTTCTCAAAGTCTCGTCCTCCATCCGACGGCCTGCATCATAGTCCCCAGTACGCTGATAAAAATGCACATTCCGGGGGCTTCCCTGGTGGTCCAGTGGGTAAGATTCTCGCTCCCAATGCAGGGGTCCGGGTTCAATCCCTGGTCAGGGAACTAGATCCCACATGCATGCTGCAACTAAGAGTTCGCATGCTGCAACTAAAGACCCCATGCAGCCTAAATAAATAAATAAACATTTTTTTAAAAATGCACATTCCCAAACGTCACCCAAACCCTACAGATTCAGTTTCTCTGGGAGTGCACGTGCTAAACAAGCTCCCCAGGTGTTTCTTATGAACACTGATGTTTGAGAACCGCGTGAATTCAAAGATGAGCCAGAAATTCAAGTGGGTCGTGATTGTTGTCATAGCCATCTGTCACTGAAAGGCTCTCATTGACTCTGTCCCTGGTCAAAGGAAACTGAAGGGGCAGGACAATTAAGTGTGATATGTGCTCCTGGATGGATCCTGGTCCAGGAAAAGGATATTCGTGAGGCATTTGAAAAATGTCTGAAGATTCGTTAATAGTATTGTTTCCATGTCAATGTCCTTGTTTTGGAATACGGTCCACAATATTGTAATAACTTTGTATGGGCACAGATGGTTACTATACCGTGGTGATCATTTCATAATGTATACAAATGTCAAATCACTATGTTGTACACCTGAAACTAACATAATATTGTACATCAGCTATATTTCAACGTAAACGTCCTTGATAGGAATTCCTTGGCAGTCCAGTGGTTAGGACTCCGAGCTTTCACTGCCGAGGGCCTGGGTTCCATCCCTGGTCAGGGAACTAAGAATCCGCAAGCCATGCTACACGGCACAGAAAAAAAAGAAAGAAAGAAAAAGTCCTTATTGTGATAATTGAACTATGATTACATGTGTAGTGTTAACATTTGGGAAAGCTAGGTAGGGAGCCTCTAGGACTTCTTTGCACTATGTTTTGCAACTTTTTTGAAAATACAAAATTATTTCAATATTTTAAGTTACAAATTAAAAAAATTTAAGTCTCCCACTTGGTAAGCACGCATTTTATATCTTCGCTACTGTAAGTGTGGACCAGCTGCATCAGGTACCCCTGAGAGCGAAGAAACAGGGGACCGCTCCAGACTGGTTGGCGTCAGGTGCAACAAGCAGGGAACTTACATAGAGGCTGGTCTCGGGCGCCAAGCATAAAGTCAAGAAGAGCTCCACGCCCACCCACCAGACAGGCCTTAGGGGACTCAGTCAGGTATTCAGGCCAGATGGTCTCAACACCCGCGCACTCTCAAGGCTTCCTCCTCCAAACCGCTGCTCGCGGGGGAAGAGTAGGCGGAAGGCACAGTCCCAGGACAGCGGAGGCGTGAGCAGCGTCCGACTGGCCGGTCCACGTGCAGGTCACCTGGAGGTCACGTCCTCTCCGAGACCTCCTTCCCCACACTTGCACGGCACCCTGGGCTCACGGAGGCCGCCCGGGGCTCTGGGGCGTCGGGACCCTCACCTGCAGCACCCCGGGCAGGACAGACACTGCCATCCTGTTCTAGCCCCAGCATCCCGTGCTGGTCACTCGCGTCACCCAGGCCCCGCGGCGGCTGGGGTGGTGGCGTGAAAGGCGGTCCAGGATGTGCTTTCCTCCAAGCCCACCAAGGCTGGTCTTCAGAATCCACCAAGGAAGTGGCATCTCTCCTCGTGTCCTTTCCCTCTTATCCGTAGGCCCCCCCGGTACCCCAGGCTCCCGGCCTTTCTCTCGAGCCACGAGGATCACGCTCTCAGCTAGTGCCCGGCCCAGAGGGCCCTAGCGACCAGCCCACTCTGCAGCCGGGGCCAAGGCCTCCTGCACAGTGGAGGCCCCAGGACGTTTGCACGTGCCAAGCGCGGAGCAGGGACGAGGGGCACTGGGGCGGGGGGTGAGGCGGGCCGGACACCACTGCCAAATGTGGGAGGACCTTCCGGGCCCCTCAGGTCTCACCGCGCACTTGTCTTTACTCCAGGCCAACCCTCGGAGGAAGCAGCTGCCAGGCCGGTGACACCATCACTGCAGAAAGCGGGGAGGAGGCCGCAGTGACAGCCACACCCGGTCCCGGGGACAACAGTCAGCGACTCGGAGATCCGCGGGGGGACGGTCTGAGCCTCACGGCAGTTTATCCCTCAAAGCCTGGCGTGCAGAGGTCTCCCCCGACTCCCTTTCTTATCTCAACCCTGCTGGGAGTGTGTGAGCGTGTGAGCGTATGTGTGAGTGTGAGCGTGTGTGTGTGTCAGCGTGTGTGTGTGTGTGTGTGTGTGTGCGCGCGCGCATATGCATGAGAAAGAGACCTTGAGATTCAGAGAATGAAATGAGAGAGACAGAAACGTCCTTAAAAATCCATCCAAACCGGGTGTGTAGAGTCAGCGCCACCTAGAATCCCGCCTGCACAGTTTCACTTCTCCCTCCCCCCTCCCCCCTCAGGAGACCTCACATTCTAGAACCCCGTTCCCAAAGGGGAGGGCTGGGCTGGGAGTAGGGGAAGCCGAATCCTCCAGCGAGTTTTTAAGCTGCTTTTGTGGGAGAACTACAGCAACAGTTCTCACACTGCTTTGCCTAATAATCATAAGAGGTAATTCTCCTAGTTTTTGGGCAGGATCCAAAAAGGGGCATTAAAAAAAATTTTTTTTTATTAGAGTATAGTTGATTTACAATGTCGTGTTAATTTCTGCTGTACAGCAAAGTGACTCGGTTATACTTATATATACACACACTCTTTTTCATATTCTTTTCCATTATGGTTTATTATAGGATATTGGATATAGTTCCCTGTGCTCTACAGTAGAACCTCATTGTTTATCCATCCTATATATACTAGTTTGCATCTGCTAATCCCCAAACTCCCACTCCATCCCTCCCCCACACCCCCTCCCCCTTGGCAACCACATGTCTGTTCTCTATGAGTCTGTTTCTGTTTTGTAGATATGTTCATTTGTGTCGTATTTTAGATTCCACATATAAGTGATATCACATGATATTTGTCTTTGTCTGACTTACACTTCACTTAGTGTGATAATCTCTAGGTCCATCCATGGGGCTGCAAATGGCATTATTTCATTCTTTTTTATGGCTGAGTCGTATTCCATTGTATATATGTACCACATCTTTATCCATTCCTGTGTCAATGGACATTTAGGTTGCTTCCATGTCTTGGCTATTGTGAACAGTGTTGCTGTGAACATTGGGGTGCATGGATCTTTTCGAATTAGAGTTTTGTCCAGGTATGTGGAAGAAGCATTTTTAATAAATATTCCCAGGGAATTTGGCTGAGGGGGGTCTGAAGAACACCTTCTGAGGAGCAGTGCTTCTCAAACTTTAACATGCATTCCTAGGGAATTGGGGTTTGTTTTTTTTTTTTTTAGCTTTATTTATTTATTTACTTATTTATGGCTGTGTTGGGTCTTCGTTTCTGTGCGAGGGCTTTCTCTAATTGCAGCAAGTGGGGGCCACTCTTCATCGCGGTGCACGGGCCTCTCACCATCGCAGTCTCTCTTGTTGCGGAGCACAGGCTCCAGACGCGCAGGCTCAGCAATTGTGGCTCACGGGCCCAGTTGCTCCGTGGCATGTGGGATCCTTCCAGACCAGGGCTCGAACCCGTGTCCCCTGCATTGGCAGGCAGACTCTCAACCACTGCGCCACCAGGGAAGCCCTAGGAAATTGTTAAAATGCACATTCTGATTCAGTGGGTCTGGGTGGAAGGTCCTGCATTTCCAACAAGCTCTGAGAACATGCAAATATTGCCTGACACAGAACCTGCTCAGAAAAGCAGGTTTCCCTGGTATGCGGTGTTGGTCCGTTGTACCCCTGACTGCTTTGTTCTCTGATACCATGTGTTTTGCTCTGTTCTAAGCTTCCTGAGTTCTCAAAACTACAGCTCAATCTAGGAAAGCTATGACAGTAATTTTGTGTAGCCTTCTCCCTGCTAAAAAATAAATAAAATGTTGTGTGATGGCTTGAGCTTAGATAAAATTGTGTTAGACAACCAAACAGAACGAAATCTTGCCAGTCAGCTCAGAATGAGTCTATTTTTGAAAGCCATATAAAATTCAATAGAAAGTCTGCTGGGACCAGGTGCCTTCCGGTCTTTGGAGACAAAACTGCTAATTCAGGCTCCAGCTGCGAACATATTTTTCTTCTTAAGTTTTCTTTCCCTCTTGGGAAAAAGACTTTTCAGTTCAGTGACAGCGGAGCTCCAGAGCCCATTCGGAAAGAACTTAAACTGTTCTCCAGTTTGTTATCTGCTGAACTTTGTGCCTTCCACAGGCCCTAGTAGCGGGGCACCTTCACTGTGTCCATGGCCGTGGGAGAGATGGCACCTTGGCCTTGGATGATCGTGCAGAATCAGGGTTTCAGAAAGGCCACAAGAGGCCCCTGAGATTCTTTAGTTGCTAAGGTTGTTGGAGATTTTCCTCCTATTTTAAAAAATTTTTACTTTTTTAATTGTGGTAAAATATACATAACAAAATTTACCATTTTAATTATTTTTTTAAGCATATAGTTCAGTGGCATGAAGTACATTCACATTGTTGTGCAACCATCACCACTATGCAGCTCCAGAACTTTTTCATCTTCCTAAACTGAAACTCTGTACCAATCAAATGAGAACTCCCACTTCCCCTCCCCCCAGCCCCTGGTAACCACTGTTCTGCTCTCTATCTCTATGAATTTGACTACCTAGATACCCCATATGTCTTCGTCAGCTCAGGCCACCATAACAAATGACCACAGACTGGATGGCTTATACAATAGACATTGATTTTTTCATGGCTCTGGAGGCTGGAAGTCTGAGATCAGGGTGCCAGGATGTTTCTAGTGAGGGCTCTCTTCCTGACGTGCAGATGGCCACCTTCTCACTATGTCCACACCTGGTAAGGAGTAGGGGAGGGAAGGAGAGAGAGAAGGAGAGAGAGAGAGAACTAGCTGGTGTCTTATAAGAACACTAATCTTATTGGATTAGGGCCCCACCCTTATTACCTCATTTAACCTTTTTATTTTTTTAAGGCCACGCCATGCAGCATGCGGGATCTTAGTTCCCCGACCAGGGATTGAACCCATGCCCTCTGCATTGGGAGCGTGGAGTCTTAACCACTGGACCACCAGGGAAATCCCCTTTTTTCCTCTCATTTAACCTTAATTACCTTCATCAAGGCCTCATCTCCAAATACAGTCAGATTGGGGGTTGGCGCTTCAACATGAGAACCGTGGGAGGACTCAGTTCAGTCTATAACATCATGAAAGAGGGATCAGACAGTATTTGTTCTTTTGTGTCTGGCTTATTTTGCTTAGTATAATGTCCTCAAGGTTCACCCGTGTTATAGCATGATCAGAATTTCATTCCTTTTTAAGCTCAAATAACATTCCATTGTATGTATATACCACATTTAGTTTATTTATTCATCTTTTAAAAAATATATATTTATTTATTTATTTTTGGCTGCGTTGGGTCTTTGTTGCTGCATGTGGGCTTTCTCTAGTTGCGGCGAGTGGGGGCTACTCTTTGTTGCGGTGCGCGGGCTTCTCATTGCAGTGGCTTCTCTTGTTGTGGAGCATGGGCTCTAGGCACACGGGCTTCAATAGTTGTGGCACGCAGGCTTCAGTAGTTGTGGCATGTGGGCTCAGTAGTTGTGGCACATGGGCTTAGTTGCTCTGTGGCATGTGGATCTTCCCAGACCAGGGCTTGAACCTGTGTCCCCTGCATTGGCAGGCGGATTCTTAACCACTGGACCACCAGGGAAGTCCTATTTATTCATCTGTTGAGGGACATTTGGTTTTTCCCATCTTTTGGCTATTGTGAATAATGAACACTGTGTACAGGAATCTGTTTGAGTCTCTGCTTTCAGTTTATTCTATGTATACCCAGAAGTGGAACTGCTGGATCAAATGGTAATTCTATGGTTATTCTACTGAGAAACTGCCATATGTCTTTAGACTCCTGAGGATGGGCACATGTTGACATGTGGTTCCAAGGCCCCATCATATCACCTCAACCCAGGGCTGACCCTGGCAGAATCATAATGGGAGAATTTTATCCTTCTCTCTCTGAAATATGTTCAGCATCTCTAGTGCTTCGTGGTTGTCTGGGGTCTAACCTCTGGTCCCCGACCTTCCTTCAAGGCCCTCAAGAAGGCAGCTAGTTACTTGATGTTGTTGTTGTTCTTTTTTTTTTTTTTAAGTCTTTATTGAATTTCTTACAATATTGCTTCTGTTTTATGTCTTGGTTTTTTGGCCGTGAGCCATGTGGGATCTTAGCGCCCCGACCAGGGATCGAACCTGCACCTCCTGCATTGGAAGGCAGAGTCATAACCACTGGACCACCAGGGAAGCCCCTTTGTTCATTTTAAAATGGAAACACGCACTTCTTATTTAGAAGACAACGTGACAACGTCTCTCAAAATTGGAAACTCACGAGGAGTGCAACCTAGTGATGCCACTTCTTTCACTGACAGGAATATTGTGCAGGATGTTTCACCCTCAGGCCTGTCAGCCTTTCCTTTATGTCTTATGGATTTCATCTTTCTGAAAAAGTGCTTTCCGTCACCAAGATTATACATTTTTTCTCCAACAATTTTTCTAATTTTTTTTTTAAGTGTTGCAATTTTTTAAAATTAATTAATTAATTTATTTTTAGCTGTGTTGAGTCTTCGTTTCTATGCGAGGGCTTTCTCCAGTTGCGGTGAGCGGGGGCCACTCTTCATCGCGGTGCGCGGGCCTCTCACTGCCGCGGCCTCTCCTGTTGCGGAGCACAGGCTTCAGACGCGCAGGCTCAGTAGTTGTGGCTCACGGGCTTAGTTGCTCCGCGGCATATGGGATCTTCCCAGACCAGGGCTCGAACCCGTGTCCCCTGCATTGGCAGGCAGATTCTCAACCACTGCGCCACCAGGGAAGCCCCATATGGCTTCTCTTAACTAAAATTTGTTGAACAAAAATCGCTTTCATCACTTTTGTTAGGAACTGTCAAAAGAATAATTATATGTAATCACCTCTCAAACTATGAATGCACGTGAAATAGAATTCTTGGTGCAAGTTTACATCAAAACTGAAACATTACTGTAGATCCTCATACTTTTTTCTTAAGCTATGAGAAACTGAACTGAATATTTATTTCCTGACTGATCTTAAACACTTTTCTTCTTTTCATTGGAGAACATTTTGACAAATTGATTAAATACACTTCTGCTTATATTACATGGCTTATTTCTTTATGTTTGTTTATGGCAAGTGATGCTATTTTTTTCACATGTGGTAGTCATATACATTTTTCTTTTAAAATACATTTATATTAGTAAACATGAATCAAATTAAAAAAATGTACACATTGAAATTTGGGAAACACTGACAAAACAAAATAAAAAGTATTGGGACTTCCCTGGTGGTGCAGTGGTTAAGAATCCGCCTGCCAATGCTGGGGACACGGGTTCGAGCCCTGGTCCAGGAAGATCCCACATGCCGTGGAGCAACTAAGCCCGTGTGCCACGACTACTGAGCCTACGCTCTAAGGCCCGTGAGCCACAAGTACTGAGCCTATGTGCCACAGCTACTGAACCCGCGCGCCTAGAGCCCGTACTCCGCAACAAGAAAAGCCACCGCAATGAGAAGGCCACGCACCACAACAAAGAGTACCCCCAGCTCGCCGCAACTAAGGAAAGCCTGTGCGCAGCAATGAAGAACCAATGCATCCAAAAATAATAATAAATAAATTTTTTAAAATATGAAAAAATAAATAAACAAAAAATATTTACCCAAGTGCCTGCAAATAGTAAACACACAATGAAAGGTAGCTACTATGTTTTAAACATTTTAACTTATTTTTTTAATTAAATTATGGTGAAATTATACATTTATACTATTTATTTACAATTTAAAGTTGACCCAACAAATAGATATTGCCTGCCTGTAGCATGCCAGGCCATGGGAATTCAAAGATGAGAATGAAGGAAATAGCCCCTGCTTTCAAGAAGCTTTCATTTTAGTGGAGAGAAAGAGATACTAAACAACTAGTGACGTCACAATGTTTTATTTCTTATTATGGACTATGTACTTTGAAAGGAAAGTACAAATGGAGTGAGTATTGGCAAGAGAGCTCTCTGAGACGGAGCCAGGAGGCCATCAAGAGAAGGTGACCTATGCGTGTCTCAGCCTGGATGGAATCTGACCTTTTGACCTGATGAAGTCATCCAGAACATCTGCCAGAAACTCCCGACAACCTACCAACTTGTCGGACACTTATCCTAAAATAATAACTCATGACAGTCTTTCTGTTTATCAGACACCTATCCTAAAACCACCTGTGATTCCTTAGGGACAATATATTTTCTGACCTACGCCACAGTCCATCACAATTATTGTCAGGCAACTTTTAACAACTTCACGGCTTTTTGTCTTTATAAGCTCCTGACTCTTTCTCTTCCCCAGAACACTCTTTTGTGGTTACCCGAATCTGTCTTCCGAATTGCAGTTCTTAAGATCCCCAGTAAACTCTTCTGATCTGCAGCCTCTTGCATTATTGTTTTGGTTGACATTACAAAGTGCTATAGGAGCACAGGGAAGTGGGTCTGCCGGGGGGGGGGGCGGGGGGGGGTGGGGTGGGGGGTGTCCGGAACTCTTTCAGGAGGAAAGCAATTGAGCAGAAAGGTGAAGGGTGACGAGAGGGAATGAAGTTTCTGGATGGGGACAGAGGGGGATGAGGCTTCACAGGAAGGAACCCTGAGGGCCTAGCGTGCCAAGCGCCACATTTTCACTTGCCTCATTGTGGCTGGCGGAGAGCCGCTGAATGATTTTGTTCTGGGAGGCGAAACAATCTGCATGTTAGAAAGTTCACTCAGGCAGGAGCCACGTGGAGAAACCACTGGAGGGAACAAGGCTACAAGCAGGAGTGACAGGCAGCTGTGTAGCAGCCCACGTGGGAACTGATGCGGCCACAGCTGGGCAGAACGAGGAGAGGGTGGGCAGATGGCACGCTGGGCCAGTGGAAAAGCTGGCTCCGTGGCGGCTGGGAGACACAGCGCAAGGGAAGGCCCTCTCCAGCCCTTCCCACAAACCTACCAGATTTCTAGAGAATCCTGCAGTCAGCGCCGCTTTCTCTTAGGCAAACCAGAACAGCATTCTTTGCAGCCACAGGATGACACTGTCATGCAAAATAACAGGAACTGTTTGGTTTCCAAATCAAGCAACTGTTGATTGCCTTGTCTTTGGAAATCAGTATTCCATTCACAATACTGCAAATGCCTGCTGATGAATGTGACTTGAACAGATGTTAAAATAATGTTTTGGGCAATGAGGGTGCTCTGTGAACAAGGTTAGAATCTTCCCATTACAATTTTCCAACACCACACACCTGGCATCTTTGCTAATTGAAACTGCTGGATATCATTCGCCATGAATCCTCCTCCTAGGGCTAATGTAGCATGAAATTATGCCAATCGAAGCAAAACAGAACGCATAATGAACACTGGCAAAACCAGTGGCTGTGATAGCAGCTTTGCATATGGAGAATAAAATCAAGTTTTCTTCTTGGAACATGTGGCCAATTCTTTTTTGTTTTTTTTTAAGTAGAATGCACAAAGCAAAATAAGGAATGTTTACTAAATTGCATTGTAAGGTAAAAATTCACTGGTTATGGAAACAGCAATAAGGATCATAAAAAGGATTCTACTCAAGATTTTCTCTGGTTTCTGGAAGGTGTTTGTGACAACCTGGTGCAGATCTTGCACGTTAAATACTCAAGGCAAATCTGGCTGTTTAGGGCCCAATCACCAAAGACATACAATTCTCTCATCAGCTGCAGTGCTTCTCTGTTTCTTTGCCCTCACCTAAGGGTTAGGTAAACCTTAATAATAATAATAGTAGTAGTAACTAATATTTATTGAGTGTGTGCTATGAGCCAGATATGGCCTCAGAGCTATGCATATATTTTCTCAATCCTCTAGACAATCGTATGAGGCAAGTACTATTATTATTCATACTTTTTAGCTGAGGAAACCAAGGCACAGAGAAGTTTACTAATTTACTGATTTGCTGAAAGTCGGACAGGGCAGAGTCAGCACTCAGACCTGGGGACTCCTGACTGCCTTCTGCACTGCCTCTAATTGGGAGGAGAGCTTTGGTGTCATATCTTGGGTTTATACCTTAAGCAGAGTCTCCTGCCCGTGAAACTAGAAAACCTATCACACAGTCTTCCTGTCAATGAAATACAGCTAAAAGATATAATTAAAAGGTAAGATTTCATTCACAGTGATGACCTTACTGCCACCAAAATAAGACTCAAAATACTTGGGCATTAATTTAACTTAGGAACCAAGAGAGCTAATCAATGAAAACTGCAAAATCAAAGTGGAGACTTTTAAACCGAGTCCATCCTCATTAGAGTATAGAAAAATATTTAATATTCTTTCTTGTTTTTTCTGGATAAACCTCATCACAAATTTATAAAGTTCTAGAAAATATTCTTTGAGAATTTTAATTAAAATGAATACTACAAAGAGAAAAATCACGTCTTCTCTCGGCATCTGGGGGGATTGGTTTCAGGACCCCTTGGAGATACCAAAATCTGTGGATGTTCAAGTTCCTGATATAAAATGGTGTATATTTGCATACGATCTACATACATGCTCCCTTATACTTTAAATCGCCTCTAGATTCCTTGTAATAGCTTATACAATGTCAATGCTATGTAAATAGTTGTCAGTGCACAGAAAATTCAAGTACTGATTTTTGGCACTTTCTGGATTTTTTTTCTGAATACTTTCAGTCCGCAGTTGGTTGAATCTGTGGATGTGGAACCTGAAGATACGAAGGGCTGACTGTACTTTATAAATTTATCTATTTATTTATTTATTTACTTTTGGCTGTATTGGGTCTTCGTTTCTGTGCGAGGGCTTTCTCCAGTTGTGGCGAGTGGGGGCCACTCTTCATCGCGGTGCGCGGGCCTCTCACTGTCGCGGCCTCTCTTGTTGCGGAGCACAGGCTCCAGACGCGCAGGCTCAGTAGTTGTGGCTCACAGGCTTAGTCGCTCCGCGGCATGTGGGATCTTCCCAGACCAGGGCTCGAACCCGTGTCCCCTGCATTGGCAGGCAGATTCCCAACCACTGTGCCACCAGGGAAGCCCCTGCCTGTACTTTAAAATCACAATTAAGACTAAACAAGGCTCTCCAGAAATTAACTTCAACCATTACTTGGATGTAGGGAATTATAAACCCAGGAGTACCACAGCAGAGGGGAAAAGGAAACTAATAAATACTGTTGGAACAAGTCTACAGCTGGGTAGCAGATGGACAAATCTGTCTGAGTCCCCAAACTGCAAACTATTACAAGTGGATTTAAAAAAAATTAAAATATATAAAATCTATAAAGCACTAGCACAACCAGCTGGAAAAGATAAATAAACTTATGAATGAACAAGTCAAAGTTATTATCAGTTCTAAGATGTTTGGATATTTTAAAGATATATAATCGCATAATGGAACATATTTTGTACACGTCAAAAAGAAAACAACAGTCAAGAAATTACATATGTGAGAATACAAGTGACAAAAGCTGTCTGTTAAGTACATGCAAATAACAGAAACAAAAGTATTTATTAAATGCCCATATTTCATTCCAGGAGTGATTTCCAAGTAGATGAATTCAGAGTGTACAAGGAGGGAAACAGAAAGATAAAATCAGTACTAAGTAAACTATAAGCATACATTTTACTTTTTCATAAGATTTAGGTTTTTTTAATTTTAATTTTATTTATTTATTTTTGGCTGCGTTGGGTCTTTGTTGCTGCACACAGGCTTTTCTCTAGTTGTAGCGAGCGGGGGCTACTCTTCGTTGCGGTGCACGGGCTTCTCACTGCGGTGGCTTCTCTTGTTGCGGAGCATGGGCTCTAGGCGCGTGGGCTTCAGTAGTTGCGGCTCGCAGGCTCTAGAGCGCAGGCTCAGTAGCTTTGGTGCAGGGGCCTAGTTGCTCGGTGGCATGTGGGATCTTCCTGGACCAGGGATGAAACCCATGTCCCCTGCATTGGCAGGCGGATTCTCAACCACTGTGCCACCTGGGAAGTCCCATTTAGGTTTATTTTGTCATAGAGAGATTAGTTAACTTGAACTTCATAAATTTCTTATATTGGTTACTCATCAAATAAGCTAACATTACTCCTATATACTGTTTAAGATTATTAAAATGTGTGTTTGTAGTCAACTAAACTGAATCATAATTTTGACTAATGTTTTTATAACAGTAATTATGTTTTATAGTATGTCAGCTTAAACATCATTTCCAAGATCCTTAGGTAACTTAAGAACTTGGATTAATAAATCCATTTGATTAATGAATTATTTTTTGATACCTGAATAATTTCGAAGTAAGACTGAATAGTGAACACCAATTAATAAGCATGATTTTAAGTTTTGGGGTTTTACTTTTGGGGTTCTTTTTTAATGCACGAGTGGTTATATCTTTGGGTTGTGTTAAAAAATGTGTTCATTTTGCTGCTTTAATAAGGTGTATGTATGTGGCTATAGAGAGTTGTGTTATGTATATCAGTGAGCTTTGCTAGTCACTGAAATGCTTATTTGTAACAAACAGGTCTCTGTTACCTAGCTCCCAGTTTTCTATTTGAAATACAATTTAGTTACTTTAGTTAAAAGTTATAACTGGGGCTTCCCTGGTGGCGCAGTGGTTGAGAGTCTGCCTGCTAATGCAGGGGACACGGGTTCGAGCCCTGGTCTGGGAAGATCCCACATGCCGCAGAGCGACTGGGCCCGTGAGCCACAACTACTGAGCCTGCGTGTCTGGAGCCTGTGCTCTGCAACAACAGAGGCCGCGATAGTGAAGAGGCCCGCGCACCGCAATGAGGAGTGGCCCCTGCTTGCTGCAACTAAAGCCCTCGCACAGAAACGAAGACTCAACACAGCCAAAAATAAATATAAAAATAAATAAATAAATAAATAAAAATATTTTTTAAAAAAAGTTATAATTGATATTCATGGCTAAGACTACACTAGCGGCAATAGTGACAGAAAATTACAAGCGTGTATGCAAAGTAATTAGATGAGTTTTTGTTTTCAAAGAAAAAAGAGAGTAGTTTTGTCTTAAAAGTAAAACTTTGTTTCAGAATACATGAATATGATGAAAGATACAGTTTGAGTGAGTAACCAGTTGCTGAGCATGTGAAGGGAGTTTACTTGCCTTAGTTTATACTCCCTGAGTCTGAAAAGACACCATGATACATGTTAAATTTTGACAAACTTTGCCAGTTTTGACAGGTTTATTCACTAAATAACTGTGTAGACGTGGGGGAGCATCACGAGATGTTTACTTTCATAAGTTCTATTGATGCACAACTAGGACATGGTTTGCTACCTGTTGCATGAGAGAGTGGTCCTAGAGCTCGTGCCAGGGGCTCTGGGGGGTTAAAAAGGTTACCCTTTACCTTCTCGGAAATCTGCTCGAATTCCATAGCTTACCAGAATAATGTCCTTGATTATTCAAAACAAAACACAAAATGTTCCTCACTTGTGAAAGAGCCAAGGTTCCTTACAATCCTGAGCTTTCTTCCATGTTTATTTTTAAATATTTTCACGTTAGTTAAATAAGTAACTGAGAAATGATTCTCAGGCTCCCTGTGATCCTATCTCAGTAAAGTATCCAAATATCTTCTTCTTATTCTTTTGATTTTGTCTTTCGAAAATCAAGCCTTAAAATTTTAAAAAGGGGGAGATATCTTTTACACTTAAACTATTTTTGATATCTCCTAGATGACCCTAGGACATCACAAAGATGTATTCTTTTCACCTTACAAAAGGAGAAATAATTGTTTGCTCGATATGCTCCATATTTTTTTAATTAAAAAAAATTTAATTGAAGTATAGTTGATCTACAGTGTTGTGTTAATTTCTGCTGCACAGCAAAGTGATTCAGTTTTATATATATATATATATATATATATGTATATATATATATATATATACATATATATATATATACATTCTTTCTTTAGTATTCTTTTCCATTATGGTTTATCACAGGACATTGTATATAGTTCTCTGTGCTCTACAGTAGGACCTTGTTGTTTATCCATCCTATATATAATAGTTTGTATCTGCTAATTCCAAACTCCCAGCCCATCCTTCCCCTCCGTATTTCTTTATTAGCTCAACACTATTGTAAGAACTGCATGGAATAAACCGTCAAATCAGAAGAGATGTTCAGCCTTCCCTACGTTAAGTTTGTATCAGTAAAATGTCATTACTATCCGTATTCTGGAATTTGGATGTTTAATGGGAAGGTCTTGGAGATTTATAAATGCCCTCAGTATCTCTATTGTATTCTTACTTTCAGGGGAAGCACGGATTAAATCTTGATGAAATAGTAAGGTACTGACCCCCATAGAGAACTTTACTTTCCTCCATCCTGATACCATGTTTACGGTAATCTTTTAACCACAGCTATTTGGTCTCATGATCATACAGGTGTCTGCTTCCCTCAGATGCTTGTCTGAAGGCTCAGAGATAAGACAGGATTTGTTCCTCATGAAATGACAGTTGCAGAGTCCTATGGAAAGGACTGTAATTGGTACTTATAAACTATTGATAATTCAAAGACTAGATGGCTGTGTACAGGCTTGTGAGCTGGCGTTGCTTAGATAACATGCAAAAGATTCAGTGAACTCAGCGGGGGTTTCCAGGACTCTTTTTTTTTTTTTTTTTTTTAATTTATTTATTTTTGGCTGCGTTGGGTCTTTGTTGCTGCGTGAGGGCTTTCTCTGGCGAGCGGGGGCTACTTTTCGTTGCGGTGTGTGTGCTTCTCATCGCGGTGGCTTCTCTTGTTGCGGAGCACGGGCTCTAGGCACGTGGGCTTCAGTAGTTGCGGCACATGGGCTCAGTAGTTGTGGCGCACGGGCTTAGTTGCTCCGCGACATGTGGGATCTTCCTGGACAAGGGCTCGAACCCGTGTCCCCTGCGTTGGCAGGTGGATTCTTAACCACTACGCCACCAGGGCAGTCCCTCCAGGACTCTTTTTAATCCATGCAGACATACCTATGAAAGCAGATTGCCGACCCCAGACCCAGCCACGTAAGAATCAATTCCATAGGACTGAACTGAGGGAAATTTCACTCTGGTATTTTGTTTAGAATATTGCTGGTATTAGTTTTAATACTCTAATTTCCATGCAAAGAGTAGGAAGCCCTGTCTCTATCTTTTTAAGTTATAGCTCTCAATTTAGTATCCCATGCTTTGGTAAACTGAAACATTTGTACATTTTTAATGTACAAACTTTTTCAAACTTTTGTACGTTTTTAATGGTATCTGATTCTCACTCACCACTCAGAATTCAGAAAACGCTTTTACTGAATCACCTCTCTCTTTATACTACCATTATTTGTATAGGTTTAATAATAATTTGTCCTCCTTTTTACCAGAAAATAATGGAAAACTCACTTGTGCAATCAGGATCATATCCAGAGTGCTCTATTTGAGAACGATTCTGATTCAGTCAGGTCTAAATAGGTGTTGCTGGTGAAATCTGGTAACTAGAGTGTCTTAGGAGTGGTAGTTGCCCAGTAGTGTATGGTTCTGGGTTGCAGAGTAAACTCAAGTTGGCCTGATAGGTAATTAATTTTCTCGCTACACGCACGTAAATAATTAAGCCAAGCAAATCTAATGAGACCAGCTTTCTCGGATCGAAAACAATCTTTGGCCATTATTTCTGATTGCAAGTGAGGGAAACTGTCAGAATATTTATGCAAAACTTGAAAACAGACAAAAGAGATTTCTGGGTGTTCTTTCAGTGCAGTGCTAGGTTTGCCCTTTGATTTTCTTTCTATTGATTGGGCTGTTTTGCAACTCTTTAAAGGTGAACCTAAAGAGGTCTGGTAGTGATGCAAATAATCTGTCTGGTGGAAAAGATAACCACAAGTTCCAGTCTATTGCCCTGTAGCATATTAAACAGTTTTTAATCTAACCCAGCAATTTCATCCTAAAAATCCTTTATTAAATTGCCTGTAAGTGCCCCGCTCTGCAAATGCTCCTGGAGCCATTATTAACATCTTCCTGGATTCCTCATTAATTAATGAATTGGAAAAAAACTTTGAAATGTGTTTTTATATATTTGCATTAAGGTTATGATTTTACCTATTTTAGCAGAGATTCAAAATGTTTGTTAAATAAACGCACAGCCCCACAGATGAAGAGTCAGGCTGTGCACTTTGAAGATGCGAGAAGGGGGCTGAAGTCCAGCCCAGGCTCCCACCACTAATCCTCTTGCCTGTCGTGGGGCTGCATGCATCCACAGGAAGGGCATCTTTTTCTTACACAAAGATGTGCCTCTGGGGATGAACATATACACACTACTATATATAAAACAGATAAACAGCAAGGACCTACTGTAGAGCACAGGGAATTATATTCAATACCTTATAGTAACCTATAATGGAAAAGAATCTGAAAAAGAATATAAATATATATGTATAACTGAATCACTTTGCTGTACACTTGAAACTAACACAACATTGTAAATTAACTATACTTCAATTTAAAAAACTAGAAGAAAAGATATGTGTACATAACAGCACATTAATAACATCAAAACATTCCGAACACTCTATGTAGTTACACAATGGGCTGTGTCAATGCCTAGGAGTGTTTCTATAAACCAATAGTACATGAAAAAGAGCAGAATAAAAAAAAAATATAGGGGCTTCCCTGGTGGTCCAGTGGTTAAGACTCCGCGCTTCCACTACAGGGGACGCGGGTTCGATCCCTAGTCGGGGAACTGAGATCCCACATGCCACAGGGCGCGACCAAAAAAAAAAAAGTAAATTACTTGATGGCAAGATCCTGTGGCCCCAGCTCTACAGCCCCTGGCACCTGGCAGGCATGGTGCTCACTACACACGTGATAATAGAACACATTTGTACGGGATATACACACTAAAGAGAGTATTGTAAAATTATGATGTGTGTGTAACAATCCAACTCCAACGAGGCTGGAGAGGATTAGAGCCGTGTTGTCAAGGCTCTGCTACCAGACTGGCGTTTGAACTTCACGCTGTGTCTAAGGAGAGCTGCAGAATGTTTTTCAAGAAACAATTTGATGACAACAGTATTACCGGAAGTTGTGGTGACCATTTGGACAAAGATGAATGTGGGATAAAGTTGGCTTCTGCATTCCCAGTCTTGAAAAGTGGCAGAAGATTGAGAGTGAATGATTCTCCATTTATACAGTAAAGGGGAGTTTGAAGTAATGTAAATAGCAACAAGATTGACGTTGATTCTTTTTCTGTAAAGTTGAGTAAATTTCTAATTAATTTGGTGGTAACAATCTTTTATATATATTTATTTATTGAAGTATAGTTGATTTACAGTGTTGTGTTAATTACTGCTGTCCAGCAAAGTGATTCAGTTATATAGATAGATAGATAGATAGATACATTCTTTGTTTCAAAAATAAATTTATTTATTTATTTGGCTGCGCCGGGTCTTAGTTGTGGCACATGGGATCTTTAGTTGTGGCATGCATGTGGGATCTAGTTCCCGGGCCCCCTGCATTAGGAGTGCAGAGTCTTAACCACTGGACCACCAGGGAAGTCCCCCTTTTTTATATTCTTTCCCATTATGGTTTATCATAGGATATTGAAAATAGTTCTCTGTGCTATACAGTAGGACCTTGTTGTTTTAACAATCTTAATTTAAAAAAAAAAGCAACACCTTGATTGACCTGGTTCTCTGTTCAAGTGGCCTTGCACGGGGTTATCACTAGAGGGCAACCTCATCACATGCACTTGACATCTTTAGAGCTTGCCTGGTGTAGTGCAGCCCTTGGACCAGCAGCATTGTCGCCATCAGGGTGCTTATTAGAAATGCAGGCTCTGGGGCTCCCCCGAGACCCACAGAATCAGAATCTGTACCGTGACAGGCTCCCCGGTGGCTGGGATGCACATCAGAGCATGAGAAGCGCTGCCCGGGGCACACAGGGCTCTTCCCACCTTTCTGTTAATGATGTGCCAGCCTCAGTCACTCGTTTGCTTTATCTTGCTCATCCCCGCCCTCTTCCTCCACGTTTTCCTGTGGCCTTTGTCCACGTTCACTTTTATCCCACAAACGGTGGCATATGTCCACGGAAAAGCAGGACAGGAGTAGGTTTAAGAGCTGACCCAGCAAACCCCACAGCTGTGCAGCCCTTTACGAGGACCAGCGCTTTTTTAAGGCCAACACGGAACAGCTGTTTCCACCCTCTTGCATTTCTGCGGGATAAGAAGATCAATTCTGTTTTTGATTTACCAAAACAGAAATAGACAACAGCTGCCTTTTAAAGCGTGTTTACCACGGAGGTCACATTTTAAAGTCAGATTTAGCTCTTGAAATCAGTTTGTCCGGAAAACCAAACAGCATAATCAGCCAACCCCCCACTCTAAGGGCAGGGCAGGAAGGGGTCTATCTCTGGATGAGGCGTGACTGGATCTCGGTGCATGGGAGCCTCACGTGGGACTGGCTCGAGGTGTCTCTGCCCTCGTTCCTCTCCACCAGGAGCTGCCAGGTTTAGGGCAATAAGGTAACTCTTGGCTCCATTTCTGCCTTTTATGCTAGTGGAATCCTACCCACCCACATCCGTGTTTCCCCGCATCTTACTGCTCTCAAAGAGGCAGGCTTGCCCTCAACGCAGGGAGGTGGGCTTGCAGAGAGGGTTGGAAACAGCACACTCCCAGGGCAGCAGCTAGAGCCTTGACCCGTTCTCTCCGTTACAGTTCAACTCCATTCTCAAAATCGAACGCAGCAGTTCTCAAACTTTCCAGGGCATCAGAATCCCCTAGAGGACTTGTAAAAACACGGGTTGCTGGACCCCACCTGCAAAGTATCTGATTCAGTGGGGCCTGGTGCATTTCTACCACGTTTCCAGACTGGCGATCACATGTTGAACACCTAAAGCATCTTTTGCTTTTTTTTTTTTGGACCCATCTCTTGGCTTGTGGGATCTTAGTTTCCTGACCAGGGATCCAACCCGGGCCCCCGGCAGTGAAAGCGTGGAGTCTTAACCACCGGGCCGCCAGGGAAGTCCCCGAGGTGCTCTAAAGCATCCTAATGCACTACTGTATGCTCCTGCAGAGAGCCGAAGATTGTTGGGTCAGGCCTGGGGGACTCGGGTAGACCCGAGCCAGCAATTCTGGCTTTTGTTCCCCACTAAGAAGCCCATTTAAAACTGTCTATAAGACATAGACACCAGACGCAGAGAACAAATGTATGGATACCAAGGGGGAAGGGGGGGCGGTGGGAGGAATTGGGAGGCTGGGATTGACACATATACACTATCGATACTGTGTATAAAGTAGACAACTGATGGGAACATACTGTAGAGCACAGGGAACTCTACCTAATGCACTGGGGTGACCTAAATGGGAGGGAAATCCAAAAGGGAAGGGATATCTGTATGTGTCTGGCTGATTCATTTTGTTGTGCAGTGGAGGCCAACACAACAGTGTAAAGCAACCATACTCCAAAAAAAATTAATAAAAAAAAAAAGATCACCACTAAAACTGTCTATAGAACTAAGTACAGATACACTATGACCAGATTTAGCCCAAGCTCACCAAGGGGCAGGATTACTCTCTGAATTTCGGTCTTGTTTCCAGGCAAACAGGCCTCCTGCTAAAGAACCTGCCTCTTGCCTCTCCCTCCATGGCCCACAAGGTGGGACTACTGGGCTGCCACAAAGAAGGCTGGGAAAATCCCCATGATATGAGGGCATCCGTCATGGTTCTAAGGGTACCAAAGGCATCTTAGCTTCAGCTTACGAATGTAACTGTTTCAGGTTACCCATAACCAAAGCACAGTGTGACTCCAAGAACTCCTGATGGTACTCCTTCCATCAGGAGAAAGGTAACTGAGTTGTCTGTGGTCAGCAATCTCCCCAACATAATTACTTCAAAGAATATATTCCTAAAAAAAAAAAAAATATATATATATATATATATATATTCCTGCAAATACGGTTAGCTCTTAAACCTGAAATAAGCACTGTCACCAGTTAACGCTGAAGACATTGTGAGATAAACAGACATTTAACACCCAATAAACAGAGATCACTCCTCCTGTGCAGAATTATGTGCTTGGTACCGGCCAGGGCATAGCTTTAGACAGTTTTCCCACCTAACAGCTCTTTGCTGCCTACATATTTACGTTTGCCATTATTTGGGACACAAACAAATAGATTTATATTACTTTGGCACATCAAAAGCCACCATGTATTACAGGTAGGGAGAACCCAAGAAATCTTTTAAGGTATGAATTTGTCAGAGTAGATTTTAGGCCAAAAGTCTGCCATCTAGTGTCATGAATGATTAGTGCAGACACAGCCAAAACGGTGGTAAGAAAAAGAAAGGAAACTAAAGAATTTTAAGGGCCTAAGTTTTGCCAAGCATTGCCATAAGCAGTTGATTTCTTTACATCTTCCAGTCTCCCCCAGTCTTCTTTGTTATGACTATGTCACTGCTGTAACTTGTCTTCACGAGCAGAGGATGAAAAGCAAAAGAGAAGCTTCTTGTAAATTTATATGTAAGTAGAAGAGAGAAAAAGCAAGAGAGGGATACAGAATTGGGGAGTTCAAAGACTCGCAGATGTGAGAACCTTTTTCCATGACCATGTAAATTAAATGAATTAACAGATATAAACATTGCCTGGAACGTAAGAATTTCCCAAAGGGTAGCTATGATGATGATGATGATGGTGATGATGATGAATGATGGTTCTATAATAAGCTTCTTTTTTAATACAAATTTATTTATTTATTTTGGCTGCGTTGGGTCTCATTGCTGCGCACGGGCTTTCTCTGGTTGTGACGAGTGGGGGTTACTCTTTTTTGTGGTGGGCGGGCTTCTCATTGCGGTGGCTTCTCTTGTTGCGGAACACGGGCTCTAGGCACACAGGCTTCAGTAGTTGCAGCACGCGGGCTCAGTAGTTGCGGCACGTGGGCTCTAGGCGTGCAGGCTTCAGTAGTTGTGGCACACGGGCTTAGTTGCTCCGCGGCATGTGGGATCTTCCCAGACCAGGGCTCGAACTCGTGTCCCCTGCGTTGGCAGGTGGATTCTCAACCACTGTGCCACCAGGGAAGCCCCTAAAATAAGCTTCTTGAGGCAGAGACC
Source organism: Eschrichtius robustus (assembly GCF_028021215.1). Classification (NCBI taxonomy): domain Eukaryota; kingdom Metazoa; phylum Chordata; class Mammalia; order Artiodactyla; family Eschrichtiidae; genus Eschrichtius; species Eschrichtius robustus. The sequence goes on from NC_090824.1 coordinate 197,158,977, forward strand.
ACATCATATATGATTGCGTCCTCTACTCTCCTCCCTTGAGCCTAAGCAAGACACGTGTGGGTTTTCCTCTTGACAAACCTTTAGCTGAAAGTTATTTCTTCCCTGACCTACTCACATTTCCAGCAGATGCTCAAATGACGTGTCTTTCCTCAGAGGGAACTGTGCTTGTTTTTCAGGACAGATTTCTGGGGAATTTTTTTCCTAAAGTCACTATTACTGTAGACTTCTCCTTCTAAATCAAAACCAGAAATTACATCACAGTCTACCTCCCAATTGTATATTTAGCTACTTTAGACATGTAGATATTTGAGATGATTTAATCCAGTTTTCTCATTTTACAGGTAGAGACTGAAACCCTGAGGTTAACTTAACTCCAGGGTACCACAACTTATCAGTGGTACCTGCCTCTGGGCCTCCAGCTTCATGTCCTGCCCTGTGTGCCACACAGGCTCGCCTGGGATGCTGAGGCCTGGGATGGAACTGCTGTCCTGGGCCTCTCTCCCTGGTACAATAACAGGGTTCTGCTGCATCTTGACTATTTATTGATGGATTTGGAATCTTTAGGGGTAAAACTGTAATGGACCTGGCAAATGTCCATCCTGGAAGCCAGGATCATAAATCCCTTTGACTAAGTTTTTTTGGAGCATAGATTTTTAAAAAAGGTATTTGAAAAGGGCAAATTAAAGGAAAGAAGGAGAAAAAAAATCCGGGAAAATAAAGTCAATTAGTTTAACCTCAGGAGCTGGGAAAATAAGATATTGATTCTATAATCACCTTGACAGGAACCACGTGAAATGAAGGAGACAGCATTTTCCCAATTAGACAATACATCGTGTTAAATTAACCAGATTTCTTTGATAGGATTACAAAGTACCGCATAGAACAGCGTAGAACAGCATGTTAGATACTGTGCTCCTGTACGTGGTGGATTTCAGAGAAATGGAGGCGATCCTCATCTCGTGTCATGTGGATTTCAGCAGGTGCCTCAACTCAGACCTAGATAGGAATTGCTCGTAGTCAGATCATCCTTCAAGCATAATCAGGTGGCTGCTCCCGCCAGGGTTAGGTTAGTAAGTGATTGGCAGTGAGGAGGCCGGCCTGTCCTGGGCTGGGCCCCGGAACACCATTTCTGTGGCCTTGTGGCCACAGTGGGAGAACTAACTCCTCTTGTGTCCCTGCCCCCAGCCCTGCAGGGGCTGCCTGAGCAGTAGCTGATTCTGTGGATGTGAAGTTTCCAGCTGGCATCTTTCTACCCATCAAGGGCTTCTCGCCTAGCAACCATTTGGGCTCCTCGTCCTGCAGTTCCCTGACGGGCTGGTGTGGGTCACCCCACGTTGGGAAGGTATTCTTTTTTTCTTCTTTAATTAATTAATTTATTTATTTATTTATTTTTGGCTGCGTTGGGTCTTCGTTGCTGCGCGGGCTTTTCTCTAGTTGCGGCGAGCGGGGGCTACTCTTCGTTGTGGTGTGCGGCCTTCTCATTGCGGTGGCTTCTCTTGTTGCGGAGCACGGGCTCTAGGCTCGTGGGCTTCAGTAGTTGTGGCGCATGGGCTCAGTAGCTGTGGTTCACGGGCTCTAGAGCGCAGGCTCAGTAGTTGTGGTGTGTGGGCTTAGTTGCTCCGTGGCATATGGGATCTTCCCGGACCAGGGCTCGATCCCGTGTCCCCTGCATTGGCAGGCGGATTCTCAACCACTGTGCCACCAGGGAAGCCTGGGAAGGTATTCTTGATGCAGGGAACGCCGCTGGAACCCTTAAAGGTAAACCATGTGTGATGCTGAGACTGGCAGGCTGTTTACATCGTGATGTTTGGTCGTCTGCTTCCCAAGTCTCACAGGTAAATACTCAATGATACACTTTGAGGTTTTCATTTACCAGAAGCAATATGACTGTGGATCCTAACTTTTCTTAGGTTCCTCTTTTTTTTTTTTTTTTGGCCATGCCACGCGGCTTGTGGGATTTTAGTTCCAGGGATCGAACCCGGGCCCTTGGCCGTGAGAGGGTAGAGTCCTAACTACTGGATGGCCAGGAAATTCCCACAGGTTCCTCTTTTCGATATTTCAAAGTGAAAAAGATCTCCCCTCAGGAACCTTAAATTCATATTACTAAGTGAAAGAAGCCAATCTGAAAAGGCTCTATCCTGTATGATTCCAACTATATGATGTTCCTGGGAGAGAAGAAACTATGGAAACAGTGAGAAGTTCAGTGGTTGCCAGGGTTTGGTGGGGCAGGGATGAACAGGTGCAGCACAGGGGATTTTTAGGGCAGTGAAAACGCTCTGTATGATGCTATAATGGTGGATACGTGTCGTTATACATTTGTCCAAACCCATAGCGTGTACAACACCGAGCGTGAACCCTAATGGAAACTCTGGACTTTGGGTGATAATGATGTGTCGGTGTAGGTTCATCCTTAGTAAAAAAACGTGCCTGCTGGTGAGTGATGTTGACTGTGGCGCAGGTGGCACGTGGGAATCTCTGCACCTTCCTCTCCGTTTGGCTGTGAACATGACACTACTCTTTTAAAAAAAGTAACCCCCCCCAAAAAATAATAATAATAAAATAAATAAAACAAAACCTTCCTCAATCCCAATCTTCCCGCAAATCAGGTGACTTCCAGGAAGCTGGAAATGAAATCTGATCATGATGGATAATCTGCTTGTTTCCCGAGTCCCTCGCTCCCTTCTCACCACCCGGTACATTTTCAGGCTGGTTCCCTGGGCACGTGGGGACCATCCCCGCAGAGCAGCCCGGCGGGTTCCCCCAGGGCCGCCTCTGTGCCGAGCTCTGTGCTCCCCTCCGGCCCACGGGTGTGCCCAGCACCAGGCTCTCGGATTCCCTTTCCGGACCCAAAGAGCCTCCTCGGCCCGCAGCCGACCCTGGCGGGACCTCCCCATCTCACGCTCACAAGCACACGCGCGCACACACTCCGCAAACCCCAGAGGTCCCTTACAGACAAGTTCCCTACGACAGGGCTTCCCTGTGAGCTTTGCCTCAGAGTTAAAGCCCAGCAGCGACCCTCAGCCCGTGGCCGGGGGGAGGGGCGATGGGGGATAAACACACCACCTTCCCCAGCCTGGGGGGTGGGAGGTCAGTTCTCAGGCGTGGTCCACAGCCTCTGCAGCGTCCGCAGCAGTAGGGGGACCCCTTTGCCCACAGTGGCCCTCCGGCCAGTCACTGCACCCGGATCCCTGAAAAAGCCTGCAGTGGCTCTTACCGCCTGCAGAACGAAGCACCGATTCCACTGCCTGGCTTTCAGCCTCCTTGTGACCTGCCCCCCAACTACCTTTTCGGGGTTTCTCCTTCTTTCTGTGAATCAGACTAAACTGCTCACTTTACCTTCGGCTTCGCCCACCTCTTTCTGTTAAAAGCGTGCTCATCTTCAAGGCTCAGCGGAAACCTCACCTCCTCCCTGAAGCCTTTCCTGACTACCTTCTTTTCTCCTCTTAATCCTTAAATGCTTCAAGTCTTAAATTCTACCTTACACAGTAGTCATGTGTTTTGTCTCCCCGACTAGACTGTATGTTCCTTGGGGTCAAAGACTTTGTTGGTAACTTCGCATCCCACATACTAACGTAACGCAAACAAGAAACTCAGTAAATTTCCCTGGAACAAAACGCCCCATTGCCCAGAGATAGATCTACTCTAAGAAGATCTATTACCAACGTCAAAGCCCAGAGACTAACACTTGTCAGCATGACCACGTCTCGGGTTTTCTTTTTGTCTCTTCTCTGCTGTGATCAGCAGCTTATAATAATAACATTTACGTGTTAAGCCTCCCTCTCGTTGGGCGGCTCTGGTTGGTTTCTATGAGGACTGTCAGTCAGCAGCTCTATAGTTAAGTACAGATCACCTCCTTTCTCCGCATCAGTCTCTGGCCCCTCCCGCTCCCCTGGGGCGGGAGGTGCACGCAAGCTGTGGCCAGGAGACTGTTCAGTGTGCGCACATCATGGGAGAGGCTCCGGGGCTTGGGGCTGTGTTGGTGCTCAGAGACAAGGTGTGGCTCCAAGGAGATGTTCTTCATCCCTGCGTTTGCCTGCAGCTTTCCCTGTGGTTCTTGTGTCTACGGTGTATGCCTGCTGAATACACCCCTGCCTCGACCAATGGGCTGCCCCCTGCTGCATGACCTAGACTGTCTCTAACCTGGGAAGGAATCCCCGTCTCCTCTCCCCACGTGTTGCTCTTCCATCCACTCCAGTGACAATAAAAACTTTAGGTATTTCATTCCATAATTGGAGATGACATTGCAAATACCAGCAAAACCATCCAAGCCACATGGGTTTTTCTAATTGAAGAACAGTTGATTTACAATGTTGTGTTAGTTTCTGGTGTACAGCAAAGTGATTCAGCAAAGTGATTCTTTTCATGTTCTTTTCCATTATGGTTTATTACAGGATATTGAATATAGTTCCCTGTACATACTATAGTTCCCCTGTAGTATGACCTTGCTGTTTATCTATTTTATATATAGCAGTTTGTATCTGCTTATCCCAAACTCCTAATTTATCCCTCCCCCGCTTTCCCCTTTGGTAACCATAAGTTTGTTTCCTATGTCCGTGAGTCTATTTCTGTTTTGTAAATAAGGTCATTTGTATCATATTTTAGATTCCACATATCAGTGATATCATATGGTATTTGTCTTTCTCTGTCTGACTTACTTCACTTAGTATGATCATCTCTAGGTCCATCCATGTTGCTGCAAATGGCATTATTTCATTCTTTTTTTATGGCTGAGTAATATTCCATTGTATACATGTACCACATCTTCTTTACCCATTCATCTGTTGATGGACACTTAGGTTGCTTCCATGTCTTGGCTATTGTAAATAGTGCTGCTTTGAACATTGGGGGGCATTATCTTTTCAAATTAGAGTTTTCTCCAGGTATATGCCCAGGAATGGGATTGCTGGACTATATCAAGCCACAGGTTTAAACTAACACTATAGTGCTAACTACTGAATGCAGACAAGAGATGGGCAAAGAGTCTGGGGTACCCGATCCAGTCTTTGCCGACCTTGTAGAGAGCAACGTATGTCATGTTTCATGGCCGGGCTTAGCAAGGGTGTAACTGAAGGAGAAGTGGTCAAAGTGCTTCAGATGCCAGCCTGGGGAGGACCAAAATATCGCCAGGTGTTAACTCCTGACCATTAAAGCAAGACCATTAAAGCTTCACCTTGCGGGCAAAGCTCTCCTTCCTTAACACCCTTCCATTCACAGCTGTCCCTCCTCCTCAGGGTCTCTCCCTCTGATCTTCCTCATTCTCTGCTTCTCTCTTGGGAAGTGGCTTCGGGCCGGACATTGCTCCTACTCTCACCTGAGAAGGATGAGCAAACGCTCCTGGGGCACTGCCATCCCCAGCCGCCCGGTCATCAAGAGGCTCCACACCCTTCCCCAGCCCACCCCTAACACACACAGCGGGCAGAGAAGAGGCCACACAGACGTCATTGATTCACCAGCAGCTAGGACCCTCCCCACACCCTCATTCCCTGTGACTCAGATACTTGATGGAACAACACAGTAGCAGGTTTTAGACAAGATTCTGTGTGGTTTTGCTGGTGAAAGTCTCCAAGGACTCAGCTTACTCTGCCCTCTGAATACCCGTGGCTTCAATTCTTTCAGAAGCAGGAACTGGGAGCCTGGACTCCGGGATGAGACGTTCCTGAGTCTGAGTCCTGATTCTCGCACTTGTCGTCTCTGTGACCGAGGCAACTGACGAACCCACTCAGTTTTATCCTCCAGCAAGAGAGAAGAAAATGGCACATACCTCCTTCGTTTGTTGGGAGGATTGAATTAAATAATCCATTTCAGGCGCTCGGCACAATTCCTGGCACATGAGAAGCACACGAAGTATCTTCCTTATTATATTATTTAGAGAAGTAGGTTGACCCACATTTTTCTTCAAATTTCATTAAACCATATTCATTCTACCATCCCTCCACCTACCCAAGCCCGGGCCCCACCAAGCAAACCCAGGAATTGTTGTGTTTTTTTTAATTGAAGTGTAGTTGATTTACAGTGTTGTGTCAATTTCTGCTGTACAGCAAAGTGACTCAGTTGTACATATATAGACGTTCTTTTTTTAATATTCTTTTCCATTATAGTTTATCCCAGGAGACTGGGTATAGTTCCCTGTGTTCTACAGTAGGACCTTGTTGTTTATCCATTCTAAATTTAATAGTTTGCGTCTACCAACCCCAAACTCCTGGGAATTGCTTTTGAACCCAGTTAAGGTCCTTGACGTCCTGTATGTTCCCAAAAGTGTGATGCAGAACTCTTTTGAAATTTTGTTCCAGTTTCTGCTTTTTTCTGGTCATCGGGATAGATGACCACACACACGCAGGTGGCCTCGTGTTCTTTCCCAGAAAGCCCACGGGCCAGCGTTGCAGTTACAGGTTTAGGTTCTCTGGGGTAGGGTGGGGTTGGGCACCTCTGGGCAACTGATGCTGGCTGTAGCATCTCCTCTTTTCCAGGAGGTTCCCTCAGGGCTGATCCAACTCTGTTGGAGGGTGGGCAAGTCTAGAAGAAACATTTTTTGGAATTCCCTGGTGGTCCTGTGCTTAGGACTCTGCGCTTTCACTGCTAAGGGCCCGGGTTCAATCCCTGGTCGGGGAACTAAGATCCTACAAGCTGCGTGCGTGGCCAAAAAAAAAGAAGAAAAAGAAGAAGAAACATTTTTGAGATTGTTTATGTTGTGACCTACCTGAGACAAATTGGCCATTCATAATCATCAGGCCCTTGTAAGGATTCATGGCTGTGGGTCATCACACAAAGACAGAGGTAGGTGAGTTTGTTCCATAACACCACTATCTATCAAGCAGGTGGTTACAATAAAGGCAAGTCTCAGAGAACTGTCACACCTACAAATATTTACTAGCGAGCTGGCAAATCCTGGTCGCGGAGCCTGTTCTGTAAGTTCCATGAAATGGCAGCTCTGTTCTCTGAGACACACCATCCAGGACCTTGCATGAAAAGTTTGCCTAAGGCAGGCTCCATGATATCCTAGCAGGAGGATTCGGCAGACGTGGTCAGGACCGGGTGTCCGGAAGCCTGGACACAGGACTGCGTCTGGAACCTTGGGCTCTGTTCCAAAGTATGCAGCAACAGGCTGGCAGGGGCAGGAGGGTCCCAGCAAGGCCACGATGTTGGAAGCCGGTCCACGTGGCTTCACCCCAGTCATTTCACCAAAGTCAAGTCAGTTATAAAACCCATTATGCTAATTATCAAAGCCCCATGATGATCAGAGAGAAAGCTAACTGAAAGGCCTAGAGATTTCCTCTCTGGAATATGGGCTTCTGATTAGTCTTTCAAACTAAATAAACACCCCTCAATCGAAACCCCAGTTAAGAGTGGTGAAGATCAGGGACTTCCCTGGCAGTCCAGTGGTTAAGACTTCGCCTTCCAATGCACGGGGTGCGAGTTTGATCCCTGGTTGGGGAGCTAAGATCCCACATGCCTAGTGGCCAAAAAACCAAAACATAAAAAAACCCAGAAGCAGTATTGTAATAAATGCAATAAAGACTTTAAAAATAGTCCACATCAAAAAAATCTTTAAGAAAAAAAAGGAATGGTGAAGATCAAAATTCACACACACACACACACAAACCCCACCTTTGCTGAAGTACTTAAAAATAAATTACAGACCGTATAACAGCTTACAGCCCTTCAAATGCCTTTTTTTGAAAAGTTTGTTTTATTGAAGTATAGTTGAATTACAATGTTGTGTTAATTACTGCTGTACAGCAAAGTGACTTGGTTATACACATATATACATTCTTTTCCATATTCTTTTCATTATGGTTTATCATAGGATATTGAATATAGTTCCCTGTGCTATACAGTAGGACCTTGTTGTTTATCCCAAATGCTTTTTGTGCTATCCAAATCAGAAAAAAAAAAAAAAGGCACTGCTTACATTTAGCTACCAATTAAAAGAACTAGCCACAAAATCAGAGAATGAAGGTCACATCTGGGCTTGGTCTTGTGCCCAATAAGGTAGCTGGCTGCCTGCATGACCCTCATCACTCGGTGAGCTGACCTGCCGTTTCTCCAAGTGTCCCCAGAATGACTACACATTAAGATGTGGAAAACTCTAGGGGCCTTTGAAAAGGTAGAGCTTGGGGCCCTGACCATCTGCTGCAATGGCTCATGGGAAGCTGATGGGGGAAAGGTCCTGAAAAAGGAGCCCGGGGGAGACAGTCCCTGCTCACGGAGGAGTCATGAATGAAAAGAGGAGGCTAGAGCTAACAAATTCGACAACCTAGAAGAAATGGACAACTTTCTAGAAACATAGAGCCCATCAAAACCAAATCAAGAAGAAATAGGTAACTTGAACAGATCAATCAGTAGAAGTGAAACAGAAAAGGGGGCAGTCTGGCAAGACAGAAAGCTTGCAGAAAGTGACCACTCAATTCCAGCCAAACACTACAGAGGAAACTGTGGTTCCACCTTCACTCCCACCAGCAAAGGCTGAGTGGGGAGCCTAGACTACTACCCTTCCCGGGTTTGGGGTAATGAGACACCTCCTGGGGTGGTGTCAGAGGAAGCCCATCAGAGAGTCAAAACTTTCACCCCTGCCCAGAGGTAATGAGGTCACCCGTCCTGGTCTCATTAGGGGACACACAGGGAGAGTAACAAGGCATCCCTCTGCCTCCTACCCAGGGTGGTATCAGGGAGGACTAGCGGGGGCCTAAACTCCCACTCCTGCTCTGCAGTAGCAGGGATCCCCTCTCCCCCAGGTGTCAAGGGAGAAACAGTGGAAAACCTGAACTTCAACCCCAGGGCAGTGTCAGAGGGGCCTGCTAAAACAGAAGATTTAAATAAGATCCAATATTACTCAGCCATAAAAAAAAAAAAGAATGAAATAATGCCATTTGCAACAACATGGATGGACCTAGAGATTGTCATACTAAGTGAAGTAAGTCAGAAAGAGAAAGACAAATATCATATGATATCACTTATATGTGGAATCTTAAAATATATACATATATATATATATATATATATACACAAACACAAATAAATAAGATCCAGAGTTTCCCATCATAATACCTAAAACGTCCAGGCTTCAGTGGAGAATCACTCATCATACCAAGAACCAGGAATATCTTGACTTGGATGAGAAAAGACAATCAACAGGCCAACACCAACTTTACACAGACGTTAGAATTATCTGACAAAGATTTTAAACAGCCATGATAAATATGCTTCAAAGAGCAATTACAAACATGCCCCAAATAAATGAAAAATAGTCTGAGTAAAGAAATAGAAGCTATAATGAAGAACAAACTGGAAATTTTAGAACCAAAACCACAATAACCAAAATGAAAACCTCATTGAATGGGCTCAACAGAAGAATTCAGGGACAGAGGTAAGAATCAGTGAACCAGAAGGTAAAACAATGGAAATCACCCAATCTGAACACCAGAGAGAGAAAAAATGAACAGAGCCTCAAGGACCTGTGGGAAAACACCAAAAGATTTATGTCAACCAAGTCCCAGGAGAGGAGGAAAAGGATGAGGCTAGAAAAATATTTAAAGAAATAATGGCTGAAATATCCTCAAATTTGGCAAAAGACATAAACTGACAGATTCAAGAATCTGAGAGATCCCAAACAGGAAAAACTCAAAGAAATCCACACCAAGACACATTACAGTCAAACTTCTGAAAACTAAAGACAAGCGGAAAATGTGAGAGCAAGGAGAGAGAGAAACACCTTACCTATAAGAGAGAAACAAATGGAGTAACAGCAGATTTCTCACCAGAAACCATGGAAGCTAGGAGAAAGTGGCACCACATTTTTCAGGTGCTGACAGAAAAGAACTGTCAACCCAGAATTCTATATCCAGTGAAAAGTCCCTTCAGGAATGAAAGGGAAATCAAGACATTCTCAAATGAAAGAAAACTAAGAAAATTTTAAACTAGCAGAACTGCTCTAAAAGCAGGGCTAAAGAAAGTTCTCTAAACAGGAAATGATAGAATATTGGAACATCAGGAAAGAAAAGAGAACAGAAAGAGTAAAAATATGGGTACATATCATAAACTTTCCTTCTCCTCTGGAATTTTCTAAATTTTGTTTGACAGTTGAAGCAAGAAATATAACACTGTCTGATATGGTTCTCAGTGTATGTAGTGGAAATATTCAAGACAATTCTATAATGGGGAAGAGTAAAGGGAAGTAAAGGGAGGTGAAGTTTGTACACTTCACTCAAACTGGTTAAATCTTGATATCAGTAGACTGTGATAAGTTATGCATATAGAGGATTAGCACAAGAGAGATTTTGTAGTGATTAAATACTTCTATATCTTGATTGCAGTGATGATATGAGTCTACACATGTGGTAAAATGACATAGGACTACACACATGCACATTACAATAACGTAAATTTTCTGGTTTTGATATTGTATTGCACTATAGCTACAGAAGATGTAACCATTGAGGAAAACTGGGTGAAGGGTACACAGACTTCCTTTTACTATCTTTACAACTTCCCGTGAATGTATAATTATAGTTGCCCCTCGGTATCTATGGGAGATTGGTTCCAGTACCCGCAGCAGACACCAAAATCCATGGATAATCAAGTCCAATCATTGGCCCTCAATATTTGGGGTTCCACATCCTCAGATTCAACTAACTGTGGAAAGGGTAGTACTGTACTTACTATTGAAAAAAACTGCATATCATTGGACCCGTGCAGTTCAAACCCATGTTGTTCAAGGACAGACTGTATTTCGAAATTAAAAGTTTTTTTACAAAGTGAATATAGGACATCATGATAACATATGAATGGAAGGCAGTAGACATTCTTAAAAATGAGAAGGTTATATCTTTTTTTAAACATCTTTATTGGAATATAATTGCTTTACAATGTTGTGTTAGTTTCTGCTGTATAACGAAGTGAATCAGCTATATGTATACATATATCCCCATATCCCCTCCCTCTTGTATCTCCCTCCCACCCTCCCTATCCCAACCCTCTAGGTGGTCACAAAGCACCGAACTGATCTCCGTGTGCTATGCAGCTGCTTTCCACTAGCTATCTATTTTACATTCGGTAGTGTATATATGTCAATGCTACTCTCTCATTTCATCCCAGCTTACCCTTCTCCCTCCCCGTGTCCTCAAGTCCATTCTCTACGTCTGCATCTTTATTCCTGTCCTGCCCCTAGGTTCATCAGAACCTTTTTCTTTTTTTTTTTAGATTCCATATATATGTGTTAGCATACGATATTCATTTTTCTCTTTCTGACTTACTTCACTCTGCATGACAGACTCTAGGTCCATCCACCTCACTACAAATAGCTCAAATTCGTGAGAAGGTTATATCTTAATCAGGACTTTTGGGGCTGTAAGTGACAGAAATCTGAATCCAGCCAGTTTAAGCAAACCAGAAATTTACTAGCTCACATAACTTCATCTCTTAGTTTTTCTTCTCTCTGTGAAGTGGTCTCATTTTGTCCTGTAGTAGCCAGGCTTCCTTCAAGGGACATGACTAAAGAGTAACCATCTTAGAGCTGTAGATCCAAGAGACAAGGGGTTCTGTCTGTCTATCTCTCTCTCTCTCTATCTCTCTATCTATCTATCATCTTTATCTATCTATCTATATCTATCTATCTTCTATATCTATCTACCTATCTATATCTGTCTGTCTATCATCTATCTCTATCATCTATCTCTATCATCTATCTCTATCTCTATCTAGCTAGCTAGCCATCTATATCTATCTAGCTATCTATCTACGTATCTAGCTAGCCATCTAAATCTATCTATCTACCTATCTGTATCTATTTATCTATCATCTATCTCTATCTACCTATCTATACCTATCTATCTATCTATCATCTATCCCTATCTATCTACCTGTCTATCTATACCTATCTACCTATCTAGCTAGCCATCTATATCTATCTATCTATCTATCTATCTATCTATCTATCTATCTATCTATCTATCTATCTATCTAATCTATCTACCTACCTACCTGTCTATCTACCTACCCATCTACCTATCTATCTATCTACCTATCTATTTACCTACATAAATGCAACACCCCAGGAAAGGACCCTGATTGACCTGTCCTGTCACATGCCCATCCTGGGCCCATTACTGTGGTCAGGAGGTGGGCTATTGTGACTGACAGCCTGCCCCTCCCCTTCCCCACCCACCAAATGGGAGGGAAGTGCTGTTAGCAGAAGGGAGAAATGCTGGGTGGCAAATATATTAGATGTCCACTGCAGAGTATCCAGTTGTCTTACAAGGATTATAGGGGTGAGGGGATGATAAGGTTTTGAAAGGAGGGTAAATAGGGTTCCTGGACCTAATTCCGTGTGTCTGGAGGCTTACCCACACCAGCAAGCAATTCGTGGATGCCAGCAGCTTGTCTGAGAATGCAGCTCGATTCTGACACCATCTACCCTGGGATAGAATTGGATTTCACAGGTAAGGGGCCCAGTCCCACAGGACCACCCTCTATTACAGATGCTGTCGCAAGCTTGGGTTGTTACCTGTACTTCTAACCCACTGGCTATAAATCAGAGGTTCCCCCGACCCTCTCTTTGGGTTCAATTAATTTGCTAGAACGGCTCACGGAACTCAGGAAAACCCATTTACTCCCTAGATTACTGATTTATTATAAAAGGATGTTGAAGGATACTAGTCAACAGCCAGATGAAGAGACCCATAGGGTGAGGTCCTGAACAAAAGAGCTCCTGTCCTGGTGGAGTGTGAGGCCAGCACGGTGGCACGTGGAGGTGCTCTGATTCCCCCATGTGGAAGCTCTCCAAAAAAAAAGAGCCAGAAAACTGTCTTTGGGTTTTGTTGTGTTTTTTTTTTTTAATGGAGGCATCATTACGTAGTCATAATTGACTAAATCATTGGCCACTGATGATTGATTCCCCTCCCTGGAAATCAAGGAAAGTTCCAACCCTCTAATCACAGGGTTGGTTCTCCTGGCAACAAGTCCCCACTTAGATGCTTCTAAAAGTCACCTCATTCACATGACACCTTTATCACTCTCAACACAGGATATTCCAAGGGTTTGAGGAGCTGCAAACCAGGAGCTGTGGCCGAAGACCAAACATAGATGAAAAATATATGTTTGTCATCTGAATGACCAAATATATATTTTTTTATAAATCATAGTATCGCAGAGAGAAAGACCACAAAAGACATAGAACAGGGCACAAAAGAGGTAGGAGGGTAAATAACAGAAATAGGAGAGGAAGCAGCAGGGCTGGCAAATGGCTCCGGGTCAAAGCTCCTTCAGGCCCAGGAGGGGAACCCATCCAGCTTTCAGGGAGGTATTTGAGGTAAGAGTCAAAAGAGTTCCTTGGAACTTTGAAGAATTTTTGTGAATTCCCTTTTGGAATTCAGAAACCCAAGCAAGTTGTAGGCAGGCAGTAAACGTGAATGATTTAATTTCTGGTTAGAGGAAAGACAAGGTGAAAACCATAGGAAACTGTTTTTGCTTCATGGACCAATCTTCAGATAACACAAAGCTGAGAGCCAAATCAGATGGATAAACAGGCAGAGAAATAACAACAGTAAAAGGAAGAAAGCAGAGGGGAGAGGGTGGAGTGATGTGAGTCTGTGTCACTGGAGGAAACACGGTGAAGGCCACCTGGTGTGAGTTTAATTCTTGCATCTCACAGTCACTTGTATCAGAGAAAGAAGATGTCCCTGGACCGTAGATCCCACAGCCTCTAAGGGGAGGCCGGGTATACAACACTCCTATTAAATGACTTGGGTGGAGGGTTCGACACGCTTTCCAGAAACTCCCAGGTGTTCAGGGCTTCATTGTGAAGAGGTAGCTATAAAACCCCCCACCTGCATGAAATTATAACCAACAGGATCAACGACTTCCTCTTCTTTTTTGTTTTTGGGGTTTTTTTTTTTTTTTTGCTCTGAACTATGTGTTTACAAACAGAAGTATAAATAACAATTGCCTCCCTTTTCTGTATGCCTACCATGCCAGAAATTTTCATCTCGTTGGATCACTCCAGCAGCCCTTCGAAGTGGGTCATATGATCATTGCCACCTGCAGAGGAGGGCACTGGGGTGGAGAGCCCGTATTCAAATGTGGATCTGATGCCAGAGGCTGCATTCTCAGCTTCTTCCCCAAGGCTTTCTGCTGAAGAGGAATCCTAGCTATTTTCCCCCAATGCACGTGAATCTGCTTTTTCACCTGCACACAACTGGCAGTTTCTTGAGGCAGGGGGTAAATTAAGGAGAACTTTGCAACGCATTAGGATATTTTCATACCAATTAGAAGCTAAGTTCCAATGATTTGCTGTTGGTTATCAAAACAGAGATGAACAGTCTGAGTCATATGGTAATTTCTTTCCAATTTGGCTTCAGTGCCCATTGCTAAGTAATTTCAAAAGTGGGCCAAAGGCGTGGGAATGACTTGAGTGATGTCATGATTAGGCAACATGATTACCACCCTGGGAGGCTGAGACCTGGATTCTAACGTGGCGCTTACTTCTCGCCACCCCTCCTCCACCCACCCATCCAAGTTCAGATTAAGCGAGTTGCCCCCGTTTTGTGGTTTTTTATCTCCTGGCCGTGCAGCTGCCTGACGCACTCTCATCTTTCAGGCTGAGCTGCCAATTTTCCATTCTGGGTTCCAGGATTAAGACAAAGAATCACCCTCCAAAATGATGTCGGAGGTTGTTTTTTTTTTTCCTCTCTTTCTCTCTCTCGGCATCAGTGTTTTTAATGGAAACCTGATTCACTTGTCACCAAAAAAAAACCCAGAGTGCTGCATCAGAGGATTTGGACAAAACCTCCGTCCTGGGATCCTATTTCTCAGCACACAGCTGATCACCCTGTGTGCTGAGAAGAAGGCGTCAGAGAAAAGCCCAGAAAGGCAGCCCCTCCCAGGGGTTGGATGGAGGTTCTCTGAGACCCCAGGGGAACGTTCTTGAACAGACGATGTCCTGACACATGAGAGCACCTAACTGTGTCAGTTCTGGGAGGTTCACCATCTCTAGGATGAAACGTCCACAATTCAACAGTATCAGATATAACAATATTAAGATTCAAAGTGTTTTGAATACATACATACCATCTTTTTTTTTTTTAAATAAATTTATTTATTTATTTATTTATTTTTGGCTGTGTTGGGTCTTCGTTTCTGTGCGAGGGCTTTCTCTAGTTGCGGCGAGTGGGGGCCACTCTTCATCACGGTGCACGGGCCTCTCACTGTCGCAGCCTCTCTTGTTGCGGAGCACAGGCTCCAGACGCGCAGGCTCAGTAGTTGTGGCTCACGGGCCTAGTTGCTCCGCGGCATGTGGGATGTTCCCAGACCAGGACTCGAACCCGTGTCCCCTGCATTGGCAGGCAGATTCTCAACCACTGCGCCACCAGGAGAGCCCACATACCATCTTCTTGATTGTTCTCAGAGATGGGCTCTGCCACTAACCAGCAGCTGGTCAAACTATAAATTGGGAAAGATTTTAGGAATCTCTACTTCATGGGTTTTAAATGAGAGAAGGGGCATGGATCAGAGATCCAGCCCACAGAAAGCAGTAGAAAGAGGTAGTTCATGGTAGGGATGCTCGTTCCAATTACCTGCATCAAAAATCTGTTTCTACCATTTACTAGGCAGGTGAGTAGAGTTAGTGACTTGACCTTTCAGTGCCTCCCATTTCCTCATCCAAAATGGGGTGGAAATGATAATAATAGTGTCTCCTCATAGAGCTGTTTTGGGTATCCAATGAGTTAATATGTGTGAAGCATCTAGAACCATCCTAAGCACATAATATGTCCTTTATACGTGTTTTCTACCATTCTTATAGTAAGTGTCCAATAAACGGTTTGTAGGAATGTATTATTAGGGGAAGAGTTGTCCCTTTTATGTAATTCTATATGTGGTCTTTAACCCTACAGGTTAGCATTTTTTTTTGAAAAAGATAATATTTCTTTTCTTTTTTAAAAATAAATTTATTTATTTATTTACTTACTTATTTACTCTATTTATTTATTTATTTTTGGCTGCGTTGGGTCTTTGTTGCCGCACTCGGGCTTTCTCTAGTTGTGGCGAGCGGGGGCTACTCTTCGTTGCAGTGCACGGGCTTCTCATTGCGGTGGCTTCTCTTGTTGCGGAGCACGGGCTCTAGGCGTACCAGCTTCAGTAGTTGTGGCACACGGGCTTAGCTGCTCCGTGGCAGGTGGGATCTTCCCCAACCAGGGATTGAACCCATGTCCCCTGCATTGGCAGGTGGATTCTTAACCACTGAGCCACCAGGGAAGTCCCCAGGTTAGCTTTTTTTTTTTCTTTTTCTTTTTTTTTGGTTATTTATTTATTTATTTATTTTTGGCTGTGTTGGGTCTTCGTTTCTGTGCGAGGGCTTTCTCTAGTTGTGGCAAGCGGGCGCCACTCTTCATCGCGGTGCGCGGGCCTCTCACTGTCGCAGCCCTCTCACTATCGCGGCCTCTCTTGTTGCGGAGCACAGGCTTCAGACGCGCAGGCTCAGTAGTTGTGGCACACGGGCTTCGTTGCTCCGCGGCATGTGGGATCTTCCCAGACCAGGGCTCAAACCCCTGTCCCCTGCATTGGCAGGCAGACTCTCAACCACTGTGCCACCAGGGAAGACCCCCCAGGTTAGCTTTTTATTATTTTCTTTTTAATTTTTATTGGAGTATAGTTGATTTACAATGTTGTGTTAGTTTCTGCTGTACAACAAAGTGAATCAGGTATACATATACATATATCCACTCTTTTTTAGAATCTTTTCCCATATAGGGCATTGCAGAGTATTGAGTAGAGTTCCCTGTGCTATACAGTAGGTCCTTATTAGTTCTGTATTTCATATAGAGTAGTGTGTATATGTCAATCCCAATCTCCCAATTTATCCCTCCCCCATCCCCCCAGTAACCATAAGTTTGTTTTCTACATCTGTGACTCTATTTCTGTCTTGTAAATAAGTTCATTTGTACCATTACTTTAGATTCCTCATATAAACGATATCATATGATATTTGTCTTTCTCTGTCTGACTTACTTCACTCAGTATGACAATCTCTAGGTCCTTCCAGGTTGCTGCCAATGGCATTATTTTGTTCTTTTTTATGGCTGAGTAACATTCCAGGTTAGCATTTTAGATAGGTACCTACAGATAGCCTCAGATAGACATGGTCGTCTTTGCCAGTACATAGAATAAGCACATGGCTACAAGGTCAGAGTTCAGGGGAAAAAAAGATAAATAATATTTACTGAGCATCTACTATGTGCCAGATACTTCACATGTATAGACTCAATCAATCCTCACGATAACCCTGAAGGTAAATGTAGTATAGGTGAGAATAAATGCACTGAGAAATAATTGACTGCAAATCACAAAGCAGGAAGAAACAGGCCAGGATCTGAAGACCATCTGACTCTGAAAGTCCACGTCTTCCCCCTACCTCCTGTCTTGGGAAGGAACTCAGACCAAAGATCTATCACCCCCTGCTCAGTGATGCCCCACTTCACTTTTAACAGGAGGCAGGGTCCTTCCTTCGCTCCACATTAGAACATTAAAGAGGCAGACAGGGGCTTCCCTGGTGGCGCAGCGGTTGAGAATCTGCCTGCCAATGCAGGGCACATGGGTTCGAGCCCTGGTCTGGGAAGATCCCACATGCCGCGGAGCAACTAGGCCCGTGAGCCACAACTACTGAGCCTGCGCGTCTGGAGCCTGTGCTCCGCAATAAGAGAGCCCGTGATAGTGAGAGGCCCGCGCACCACGATGAAGAGTGGCCCCTGCTTGCCGCAACTAGAGAAAGCCCTCGCACAGAAACGAAGACCCAACACAGCCAAAAATAAATAAATAAATAAATATTTAAAAAAAAAAAAAAAAAAAGAGGCAGACACGCCTGCTGACAATTCCCACTGAAGTGTGAATACCTGATATGAGGTCCTTTCCTGATACCAGATTTGGTTGCGACAGGCACAAAAGGGCACTGGTCCCAGAAAAGGGAGGCCAGGTCAAATCTACATCACCACTTCATACTTTCCTAGTCAGTGCTACTTGCTCTGGAAAACTCTAATTTTTAATGTCTGCTGCTTATAGGGTTGGCAGACTTTAAAATATCTATTATTTTTTTTAGTAAAAGTATGTCCCATGCAATATTTGGGGCATACTAAAAAATTACTTGTTCTTTAATCTGAAATTGCAGTTTAACAGGGTAGCCTGTATTTTACCTGGCAACCCTAGTTCTTTGACCTGAAAGCTTTCCACTGAGATGTCACACAGACAGAAGGGATAAAGATACCATCATGAAGTGTCCTGACATCAGAGAAGTAGTCCCAGTGCCTTCCTAACCCACAAGCTTAAAATGAACTTTGAGCTACACTCATGAACGTGTACACTGGGCTTGGCAACAGCCTGTCCCCAGGGTCCCCAGACCTACTGACCAAGGGAGTGGTTACCAGGTGGTAGTGAGGGGATGAGGAGGAGGGGGCAGGATGGGTCGTCACACTGCGCTTTTTAAAAAAATTTTTATTGGAGTCTAGTTGATTTACAGTGTTGTGTTAGTTTCTGCTGTGCAGCAAAGTGACTCAGTTATACATATACATATATCCACTCTTTTTTTAGATTCTTTTCCCATAGAGGTCATTGCAGAGTATTGAGTAGAGTTCCCTGTGCTATACAGTCGATCCTTATTAGTTATCTGTGAAGCCCACGTGGTAGATTTCTATTGCTGCAAATTACCACAAACTTAGTGGCTTAAAACAGCACCCATTTATTATCTCAGTTTCTCTAGGCCACCTGTCCAGGTGGACTTAACCAGGCTTAGGGTCTCATGAGGCTGAAATCAAGGGGTCGCCAGCCTGGGCTCTTATCTGGAGGTCCTGGGGGAGAATTTGCTTCCAGACTCACTGAGGTTGTTGACAGAACTTAGTCCCTTCTTGTGCATTTTAGGACTGACGTCCTGTGTCTTGGTCAGCTGTCAGCCGGGAGCCATTCCCAGCATCTAGAGCCCACCCGCGTCGCTGGCTCATGGTCCTCTCCATCTTCAAACCAGCACCAGTGCATTAAATCCTCATCAAGCCTCAGACCTCTCTCTCTGACTTCCTGCTTTCCTCTTATGCTAACGACTCATGGAATTACCTTGGGCCCGTCTAGATAGTTCAGGATAATCTCCTTATTTGAAGGTCGACTGATTAATGACCTTAATTACATCTGCAAAGTCCCATTTGCTGTGTAATGAAGTACACAGGCTAACACTAGGGGCAAAGATCATGGGGTCAAAATTCTGCCTACCCCAACAGACTTTGGAAGTCGACGGCTATTCTGGTTAGGGTTGGACAACCTCCCAAAGCAGAAGCAACTTCCTGTGATACTGGGGGCTGCAAGTGCTCACTTATCCACTGCTGGTCCAGTGTGAAATAATCAAGGTAGAACCGAAGGAACTCTCTTCTGATCCCAGCTCTGCACCTGCCAGATCAGGTGAACCTAGACAAGACAGCTAAAGTCTTGTGTCTCCCTCTACTTTATGTGTCTGATGTGGCAAACTGGAGGAAGAGTCTACCTCTTGACCAAACACCCACATGTGGGTTTTAGGCCTGACCCTCAGGCTCTACCTGCCAGGCCTCGAGCATTGCAGCCTCCGAGGGAGCTGAACTGAAGGACTCCGTGCCCTGGCCTTGCACTTGCACTTGCACTCATCTGTATTCCCAGGCCAGATGTCTCTATTTGGAGGCATCTTTACTGGGAGCCTTCGGCAGATGTCTTCTTCAGGAGACTGCTAAGCCCTCCTAATAGAGAAACCTTGAAGACGCCTCTCCATGCTGACTTAGTATTCAGAACTGTTCCACGCCGACCCCCATCCCAGCCCGGGTCCACAAAACTGCAGGCACCTTTGGCTCAGGGCTTTCCCAGTAGTGAGAAATGCCCCATCTGTGCTGCTACTCCTGACCCTCACTTGGTGCTGTTCAGGGGGAAATGGAACAGGAGGCACCAGCTCACTCTCCAACCCAGCCTCCTACTTCTTCTATGGCAGTGAGTAATCAAAGCCTTGACTGTGACTTTCACCGTTACTTTCACTGGCCTAATCGGTTGCTCCAAAAGACACCTGGCAGTCCAGCTCTCTCCAGCTCAGCAGAGCTCTCTCATGCGGGATCTTAGTTCCCCGACCAGGGATGGACCCCGAGCTCGCTGCAGTGGAAGCATGGAATCCTAACCACTGGACCGCCAGGGAAGCCCCTCCAGCCCAGCAGAGCTCTTGACAACACTGGTCAGCCCAGTGGTCCTAGAAACAACATGAGCTATATGACTCATTCATTCATTTATTCAGTAACATTTATTCAGCACTGTAATGGGTGGGGCTCTGGCTGGGTGCCGGGTGTACACAGATGAGTGAGATCTGTTCCATCACTGGCAGGAAGGTTACACTGCTGTTGAGGCGTGTGACCCATGAATTATGACAGTGTAGTTAATTCTCCCATCAAGTATTTGCTGAAAGCTTAACTTCTCACTTGAGATCCCATATAGTCCTCAGAATGACTCTTTGAGATAAATTTTATGATTATCTTTACGGATAATTAAACCAAGGCTCAGAGGATGAAATATTTTGCTCAGGGCCCCACAACTGGTCAGTGACAGTCAGGATGCAAACTCAGGACCTCATTTAACTTCAGTGCCCTCTCTCCTTCATCCCAGCTAGAGATATGTCCTCTTAGGACACATAAGACAGGGCTGATTCTTCCTGGGGTTAAAGAAGGAGAGGAATGCTATAATACCTCAGGACTTTGAAAAAATAAAGTGCTACGTATGATGGTTGCTGCTACATCATCATCACAATTTACACTCTTAGTACTTCTTTTTTAAAAGTACAGTTGATTTACAATGTTGTGTTAGTTTCAGGTGTACAGAACAGTGATTCAGATATATATATATATTCTTTTTCAGATTCTTTTCCATTATAGGTTATTACAAGATATTATAGGTTATAATATAATAATATAATTACAAGATACATAGGTTGTAATAATATAATTACAAAATACATAAAATTACAAGATATTATAGGTTATAATATATAATATTATATAATTATATATAATATAATATATAATATAGGTTATAATACCCTGTGCTATACAGTAGGTCCTTGTTGTTTATCTATTTTATATATGGTAGTGTGTGTCTGTTAATCCCAAACTCCTAATTTATCCTTCCCCTCCCCTTTCCCCTTTGGTAACCAACCATAAGTTTGTTTTCTATGTTTGTGAGTCTATTTCTATTTTTTAAATAAGTTATTTGTATCATTTTTTTAGATTCCACATATAAGTGATATCATATGGTATTTGTCTTTCTCTGTCTGACTTACTTCACTTAGTATGATCATCTCTAGGTCCATCCATGTTGTTGCAAATGGCATTATTTTACTCTTTTTAATGGCTGAGTAATATTCCATTGTATATATGTACCACATCTTCTTTAGCCATTCATCTGTTGATGGACATTTAGGTTGCTTCCATGTCTTGGCTATTGTAAATAGTGCTGTTGTGAACATTGGGGTGCATGTATCTTTTCATATTAGAGTTTTTGTCTTTTCCAGATATATGCCCAAGAGTGGGATTGCTGGATCATATGGTAGCTCTATTTTTAGTTTTTTTAAGGGCCCTCCATATTGTTCTCCATAGTGGTTGTACCAATTTACATTCCCACCAAGAGTGCAAGAGGGTTCCCTTTTCTCCACACCCTCTCCAGCATTTATTATTTGTAGACTTTTTGATGATGGCCATTCTGACTGATGTGAGGTGGTACCTCATTGTAGTTTTGATTTACATTTCTCTAATAATTAACCATGTTACTTTTAGTACTTTTAATAAGTAAGATAAAATAAAAGGTCCAAGTCATCTGTAAGCCATCATGCAAAGACCTGCGTCCTCTCTGCGGTGGAAAGTCCCCTGTGGTCTCTGTCACCCACTGACCTCATCCACAGTCAGTTCCTCAGAGGCTGTACTGAGGACACCAATATTCAAGACAGTGGTGCAAATGGCCTTCTTCAGGAGGGATTTTGGAAAGTCCGTCTTTACATAAAGACCCATTAAACTCAATGACTGTCAAAAAATGCTTTCTCTTCAATGAGGTCCTTTAAGGATCAGACGCCTCTCCGGACATAAAAGAATCCATTTATCCCATCTCACCAGCTTGAAGGGAAAAGTGAGACGTGGGTGTTGGCAGAATGCGGGGTGACAATACAGGGCGCAGCCCTCAGAGCCAGGAAGAGGGCAGAAGCCAGCATGATGTAATCACCTCCTCCCTAGAGTATTTCCTCTCAGTTTCCAAGGAGGGTGAAGTTGTTGGCAAATATTTCAGATAAGTGCTCTCGTCAGAATCCATTCACTGGTGCTCTAGAGCGTGTCCGGGCAGAGACGGATGCCACGGGGCCCAGCCCTGGCCTGTGCCCTCCAAAGGTGACATCGGAATCTCACTGGTTTACTCCACCCCGACCTCTCACCCTTCTTCCTTTCCAGGCTGAAAAATGCAGCAGTCCA
This sequence comes from Eschrichtius robustus, assembly GCF_028021215.1. Taxonomy (NCBI): domain Eukaryota; kingdom Metazoa; phylum Chordata; class Mammalia; order Artiodactyla; family Eschrichtiidae; genus Eschrichtius; species Eschrichtius robustus. The sequence goes on from NC_090824.1 coordinate 197,181,458, forward strand.
CACCAACTCTGGAGGCCCTGCCCCTTGGCTTTGTTTCTGCCCCTGAAACATTCTGCAGCCACAGAGCAAATCCAATGTTCTTTTTTTTTTATTGGGGTATAGTTGATTTACAGTGATGTTAGTTTCAGGTGTACAGCAAAGTGAATCAGTTATACATATACATATATCCACTCTTTTTCAGATTCTTTTCCCATATAGGTCATCAAAGAGTATTGAGTAGAGGTTCCCGTACTATACAGTAGGTCCTTATTAGTTATCTATTTTATATATAGTAGTGTGTATATGTCAATTCCAATCTCCCAATTTATCCCCCCGCCCTTATCCCCTGGTAACCATAAGTTTGTTTTCTATATCTGTGACTCTATTTCTGTTTTGTAGATAAGTTCATTTGTACCCTTTTTATTAGCAAATCCAGTGGTCTTGTCTCAGGTCACCCTCAGACGGACATAAATCAGTCGGCCGCAGTGACTGTTTATGATACCCTTTTTCCTCTTAGACCTCAGTTCCTCCTGGACTATAGAGGTTCAAGGTACAAACAAAAAAGACTGAATTTTATTCTGCCAGGTTCGATGGTAGCCACATCATAACCTCACTTAACATCAGCCTTCCCGGTTATCAGATAAGACTAGTATATGCATTTATCACCTGAAATTTTATAGAGTACTTTAAGTTTATTGCAGAAGGCTCCTAGAGGGCTACAGAGTGTCGTGCTGCTCTTATTGGCTATTGAGTAGTAACAGCAATCATTGGAATCCCCATTCATTTGCATTCCTTCTCTTAATAAACATCTATTGAGCACCCACTGCATGCAGGGCCCTCTGCTGGACACCCACGGGGTACAGAGACACAATCTCTGTCCTTCCAGAACGTACCATTTCCTACTGAAAGCAAGCCAAGCAGAGTACAGGAGGGGAGGAAACTAAGGTCCTGGGTGGTGTGTCCTATTGGTTCCACAAAACTTGACACTGTGAATAACCACACAAGGCTGATGCTGAGGCAGGTCCCTCTGTAGCCATGTGAGAGGCAAGGCCCTGGCAAGCCCCCAGTTACCCCTCATTGGGCTTTAATGCATGCAGGTCGTTTGGTGTCTGCCAAAGGCCGACAGAGTTAATTTCAGCTCTGTGGGCACTTTGGGGCTTTAAGTGCAGTCATTTTAAATTCATGAGAGGCAAAGGAGAAATAGCTGGCTCTCCAGCCATACTGGGCGGCCTTACTGATCCCTTATTGGTAAGGGATCAGAGGAGCCACGCCCTAGTGGGGCTGGGGAGAGTGATGACTCACGCTGAGCCATTAGGTAGGGCAGGAAGCAGCTGATTCTAGGCGGGGCCTGCATCCCCTGGTGGGCAGGTTGCATTAGGGTCTTGGCAGGAGTTTAACTGCAGCTCTCCATCTTTCTTGGGTTCTTCCTGGGAATTTGGGGAGAGAGAGTTGAGCACTCGGATGAGCTAAGCTAGACAAATAGGAAGGAAATGTGGGGTTTTGCCAGCCATCACCTTAAAGTAGGTGACAGCAAATCTGAACTGCGGAGCCTCTCAGGGAGATAAGTGGAACCAAGAGGAACACAGGACAAACAAGTAATCTTTTCCACCCCTTTGGCTTTGGAGCTCAGAGCACCTGGTAAGAACCCCCAAAGTTGTAGTTTTCCAGGAACTGCCAGCAGCCTGGAGAGACCCTCTTGTGTGAGTTCCATGGAACCCTGGCTTGGCCATGGTGACCTTAGCTTACTTCCATTCTCTGCACCTCGAAAATCCTCATTTGTAAAATGAGGTTAATAACATAAGCCACCTATTGGGTTGTTTGTGAGGATTAATGAATCAAAACATATGAGACACCTAGAACAAGGTATAGCTCAGAGTAAGGGATTAATCAATGTTTGGTTCTTTTGAGGGGATCAAGAGGAAGGAAGGCATGTATCAACACCAGCAATTGGTAGGGATGTTGATTGTTAAATTACGGCTGGAAGTAACCTTATGTTCTTCCTGGTGTTAATAAGCCACAGTAACACATCTTCCTGCAGGAAGTGACCCTGTACCTCGTGAACCCAACCTGGATACAGTTCTGTCCTTGTTCTAAACCTGAGGCTCTGCTTCCTTCACTGTCTAGAGCAATGCATCTCAAACTTGAATGGTGCATAAATCACCTGGCAGTCTTTGTAAACTGCAGATTATGACTCAGTAGATTTGGGGGTAACTGAGACTCTGCATTTCTAACAAGCTCCTGGGCGATGCCACTGCTGCTGGTTCACAGACTTTGAGTCCCCAGGATCTAGCTAGCACAGTCCAGCAGAACTTCCCGTGATGATGGAAATCTTCTGTATCTGCACTGTTCAATACAGTAGCCATGAGCCATAATCATATTTGCCTGTGGGGCACTTGAAATGTGGTACTGGAAACTGAAGTTTTAAATTTAACTGAAGTGTAAATAACCACAAGTGGTTAGTGACTGCAGTATGGGTCAGCACAGCTCTAGACCCTTATGTCCAGGAGGTCAAGGTCATGAGTTGGATCCTCGTTAGAGTCACAGACAAGACTGTGTTCAGGACCACATATTATGTATTGGATGACAGTGGGACCTGAGCAAAAGAGGAAAATAGCTCTACCCAGACCGTCTGTTACTGAACCAAACTGGGGTCCACTCACCTGCTGCCTGGCAAAGCCAATCTGCTGACACCAGGTTGTGGTGAAGGAAAGTACAGTATTTATTGCAGGGTGCCAAGCAAGGAGAATGGGCAGCTAATGCTTAAAAGACCCAAAATCCCCAATGGCTTTCAGGGAAGGGTTTTTTGGTTTTTGGTTTTTTTTGGTTGCATTGGGTCTTTGTTGCTGTGCACAGGCTTTCTCTAGTTGCGGCGAGCGGGGGCTACTCTTCGTTGTAGTGCGTGGGCATCTCATTGCGGTGGTTTCTCTTGTTGCGGAGCATGGGCTCTAGGTGCATGGACTTCAGTAGTTGTGGCTCGTGGGCTCAGTAGTTGTGGCTCGTGGGCTGTAGAGTGCAGGCTCAGTAGTTGTGGTGCACGGGCTTAGTTGCTCCGCAGCATGGGGGTTTTCCCAGACCAGGGATTGAACTCGTGTACCCTGCATTGACAGGTGGATTCTTAACCATTGTGAAGTCCCTGGGGAAGTGTTTTTAAAGGCAGCATTTGGGGTGAGGGTTGCAGCTTGTGGACTTTCTTCTGATTGGCTGGTGGTGAGGTAACAGGGCAATGTTTCAGAAATCTTAACCATCAACCTTCTGGTTCCAACCAGTCTGGGGTCTGTGTGCTTGTTGTCAGCATGTAGTCAGCATCTTCCACATGGGCGGGAGTCTTAGTTTCTGAAGAACAACTCAAAGAGATGCATAAGACTGATAATATATATCTCTTGAGGAGGAATTCTGTTTTATTTCTGAACTATTGTTTAAGGTATCATTACTTTTTTTGCTTACCTGCTTTTCCTTTGTTTCTGCAATCCCTCACTTCCCTAATTAGTAACTGCTTGAGTCTGCTCTTTGGAACTCAGGGAAGGCCTAGGAGACTAAAGCCTTTTTCTACAAACAAGAAATGGGGGACACAGAGGGGCTTTTGTACCCTGGAGGACCCCACAGTGTCCTGCTCGATTTCACACCTACACACCCAGAAAATACAGTCAAAATATATGCTCTGGCGTCTGTAATTGTTGGTAAAAATAACCTTCCTATTTGCAGACAAACTTCCTAGCAGAGCTGTCTGATCAACTCCCTTCCTTCACCTCTGGACCTGGGGCTAGAACCACTGTTTATCATCTTTGTGCTGGTAAAGAAAAAATAAGAAGAAGGTACTTAATTAACATTGAATCAGCGATAACCTCAGCTCCATAATTTTAAATCCTTAGTTGTTTTTCCTGCATGTCTTCAGTGGGTGCCCTTGATATCCACACACATAATAGAAATAGACATTCTCTGAACTTAAAAAATGGAAAGTTGAATGAAATTAAATAGGTGAAAAGATCTTTCTCTGACTATATTGATAAATAATAGTGTAAGAACTTGGAATGTTTGGTGAAGAGGAATTTTCTTCCGGTTAAAAATTACATCCAAGTCTTTAGCTTTCTTCCAGGGTGTTCCAAATAATCTTTGATTTCTGCCAGCACTTTCTTGGATATGGTTCACTTGTCAAAGATCCTGGATAAATAGTGACGAGCCTTTCACCCATATCGGTGACAAAAACTGACTCCAATCCAGAGCACGGAGCTGGATTCTGAATAGATGCTTTAAAATGGATATGAAAAGAAAGGCAGCCCTGTGTTTCAATGCATCTTTGTGAGAAATGTGTCCATGCTCTTACCTGCCTTGGATGTGACATGTAAGAGATCAATTTCAATTGTCTCCGAGTTACAGTACTGATTTTAGAAATGACATGGCATTTTTTTGACACTTTGCATTTTTAGCATGTGAATATTTGGAACTATAGGCAACACTTTATACATAGGTCAAAGTAAAGAGCTATTGTATTAGCTATAGTTATATGTTATATATAACCACAATTATGAGAAATCCCTACTGCAAAAAAGAATACAAAATTGAATTTAATAACAACTAGGTCTTTAATGCTTACCTTTAAAAAATTTTTTTTTATTGAAGTATAGTTGATTTACAGTATTGTGTTAATTTCTGCTGTACAGCAAAGTGACTCAGTTAGACACATGTAGACATTCTTTTTTATATTATTTTCCGTTATGGTTTATTATCTTTTATTTTATGATACTAGAAAGTACTTTCTATACCTGCATTGCTTTTATTAAACATGTTATAGGAATGAGATATACTGAGACTATCCAATATATGCCCTCATACTATGCTACCAAGATATGTGTGTTGAAAAAGAATGATTCTTTTTTTTTTAATAAATTTATTTATTTATTTATTTTTGGCTGTGTTGGGTCTTCACTGCGGTCCATGGGCTTCTCATTGCGGTGGCTTCTCTTGTTGCGGAGCATGGGGTATAGGCGCATGGGCTTCAGTAGTTGTGGCATGTGGGTTCTGGAGTGCAGGCTCAGTAGTTGTGGCGCATGGGCTTAGTTGCTCCACGGCGTGTGGGATCTTCCCGGACCAGGGATTGAACCCATGTCCCCTGCACTGGCAGGCGGATTCTTAACCAATGCACCACCAGGGAAGCCCCGATTCAATTTTTATTCAAGAACAAAATTGTGTTTCCTGCTGTAGTGAATAGTGAAAGGGGGACCTTTACAATCAACATCACATAGAAATTAAAGTGGGAGTAAACATTAAAATGCCTTAGAAATGGACTATAAAATATAGGAAGCTTGAACATTTTGTTTATTATGACAGAGCACCTACTAGATTAACTCTCAGATGAGGAAGAATTCTAGTGGTCCAAGGAATAAAGGTGTATTTTTCTCTTTTCTTTTCTCTTTTTATTGCCTCCCCTGTCCTTAATTTCCCTTTCTAGCTATCTCTGTTCTTCAGCTGTTAGAAAGGTTTTCTTTATTTCTTTGTCTATCCAATATTTTCTTCCACTGGAAAGATGTCTCCCCTTAACTGGCCATCAGATGTACCCACGCAAGATGTGGCAGAGAGATATAAACAACACACCCAGGATCCCTTCCCACAGGCAATTTAGACTGTATCTGGGGAGACAACCCTGCATGTATGAAGCGATAAGCAGAAGTAAATATGTGATTGAAAACCACTCACCACTCACATAGAAAAGGTGGATTGTTTGACCACAAGTAGGAGGAGGGAAAAAAAATCTCCGTGAGGATTCGTGATGTAAGGCTAAGGGCTGGGAAGTAACTGCAGGAAACCAGGCCAATATATTAAGCGTCTGGGAGAGGCTAAACTAAGCCTCTAAGACTAAAAGTTTATTTGGCAATAATAGCTCATTTAGGCAGAAGCAGTCTGGGCACAAGGCCACAAATGTGAGCGCTCCTGAAAAAAAGCCCTTGACAAAGCTTGTATTGTACACCTGTTGGGTATGGACAGGCTAGTTCTGGCTCTTCAGTGATACCTGGACCTACAAATGATAACCTGGACATCTGCTTAGAAGAATTAGAGAAGTACTTATATGGATCATAAACTCAGGAGTAATGCAGGGACCTGGGATCTGGTGCCTGGACCAGAATCAGGCAGAGCTGGGTCATCAGGATCTTATCCAAGCTCTTCTGTGTCATTTGAAGCTGCAAGTTCCTTTTGTTTCATTAATTGCCTTTCAGAGAGAGTGCTGGGTAATGTTTGGCCAGGTCTAGGTAAGGATACTTCTTTAACCATCAGACTTGGGGAAAAGGTTGGACTAAACCTATGGTGATTTTACACAGTACTTTTGGAGTTGTCTCTTGGCATTGTGAGTTGCATTCTTGATAAAGTGTGTTCTCAAAAGCATGTTGCTGAGGGTAAGAGAAGAAGACAGAAAATAAAAGCCCATGAACAGTCAAGATCTTAGAAAATGCTACAGGAACTGATGAATAAGAAACAAGAGTTTGGTCTTGACAAATAATGAAACCGTAGAGAATAAATGAGAGAAAAATATTGAATGCTATGATCACTTAAGAATTTTTTTAAAAAATTCACGGCTGTAAGTTAATGAGATCAAATTGAAAATGACCCATGTTGAAATTTACAATAGCAGAGATAAGAAGATACAAAAACTTCTTTTTCAATTCTTCAAGTCTGAGAACTAAGGGGCACCAGTGAGATTGTGTCTGCATGGCAACACAAACAGATTTGAAAGGTTAAAAATTCACACAAACAATTATTTTCTTCACTCATGCAAATGCCTAGATTGCTGCCTTTCCCACTGCATTGGTGAATAGGCCTTTGTCTCAAGGGTCTTTGAGACTCAGCCTTTGTTGAGAATCCCTGGGGGACGGGGAGGAGCAAGTTGGGGCAAGGGAGGAACTGTAAAGTAGTTTAGAAGAGAATCCTTCTTTTTTATGGAACAGATTTTTATATTTTTTTTTTTTTCAGATTTTTATATTTTTAATGTTCTTTTTTTAAGGTTTCTAATCAGTGGACTTTATTATTTTCATTTAAAATTTTTTTTTAATTAATTTATTATTTATTTATTTATTTTTGGCTGTGTTGGGTCTTCGTTGCTGCATGCGGGCTTTCTCTAGTTGGGGCTACTCTTCATTGTGGTGGCTTCTCTTGCTGTGGAGCATGGGCTCTAGGTGCACAGGCTTCAGTAGTTGCGGCACGCGGGCTCAGTAGTTGTGGCTCGTGGGCTCTAGAGCGCAGGCTCAGCAGTTGTAGCACGCAGGCCTAGTTGCTCCATGGCATGTGGGATCTTCCCAGACCAGGGCTTGAGCTCGTGTCCCCTGCCTTGATGGGCAGACTCCCAACCACTGCACCACCAGGGAAGCCTGGTGTGCGGGCTTCTCATTGCGGTGGCTTCTCTTGCTGCGGAGCATGGGTTCTAGGCTCACAGGCTTCAGTAGTTGTGTTACGCGGGCTCAGTAGTTGTGGCTCTCGGGCTCTAGAGTGCAGGCTCAGTAGTTGTGGTGCATGGGCTTAGTTGCTCCAAGGCATGTGGGATCTTCCCGGACCAGGGCTCGAACCTGTGTCCCATGCACTGGCAGGTGGATTCTTAACCACTGCACCACCAGGGAATTCCCATTAAAATTTTTTTTTAAATTTTACATTGGAGTATAGTTGATTTACAATGTTGTGTTAATTGCAGGTGTACAGCAAAGTGATTCAGTTATACATATACATGTATCTGTTCTTTTTCAGATTCTTTTCCTATATAGGTCATTACAGGGTATTGGGTAGAGTTCCCTGTACTACAGTAGGTCCTTGTTGGTTATCTGTTTTATATATAGTAGTGTGTGTATGTTAGAAGACAGGATAATTCTTCATGCAACTAAGTATTTTTTGTTAGAGTCCCAGGATATGTCCCATATTATGGAGCCCTACCCAAGCACACTTTTCAGAAAGGATCCCTGGCTCTGTGTGACCCCCAAAGCTGAGAGCTCTCTATGTACTGCCCACCCTTCCCATATTGGGGCTATTTGTCACTCTGCATTCCCACGGCCCAAGGCCATGAGTGATCAACGTGATTCTCTAGCCGGGTGAATATATTTGAAATGTGATTAAAGAGAAAAAAAAAAAGAGATGAAAAGGCATCAGAGCTTGGATTTAATTGTTGACTTATGAGAGAAAACAATGATACTGGATTGATAAGGTGTATGTGATCCCCAACTCAAACTAGCTAAAGCAAAGAGAAACTTATTCCAGGGTACAAGTGTCTCATGGAGCCCAAGGAAAGAAACGATGCTGGGTCTCAGGGGGGAAGGGATCCAGGCTCTCAGGTCCTGGCAGCATCTTGCTCCTGCTTGGTGAACATCTACCCCTTCCTTCCTTAACTCAGCCAGCCAGGTCCTGGATCCTACCTTAATCACGACCTCAGGAGCACAGAGGTCCCCTGCGGAGGTGAGCCTACTCTTTACCGTGCCCCAAAGCCTTGAGATACATAAAGTGTACTACATCCTAATCTCTGCTGCCTTCCCTCTCACCAGGAATCCCTGGAACCTGCAAGGCTTCTGACCACACCCCAAAGGCATCTCAGGGCATTCTCTTCCTCTGCCGGCTGGGACCCTAGTCACCCTTCAGGGACCAGCTCAAATCTGTAAAATCTTGCCCAACTGTTCTACCCCAAACTAGCCTTTCCTTCCTTTGTCTCCATTGAGAAGCATGTTACTAATCTTTTAAATTTCTCTCCACAGTCAGCCTTGGCACCTAGTAGTGGCTTAATAAGTATGTACCACGTTGAACCAAACCAGCACGTCTGAGCCGGCAGGTCCGTTCTTCCCAAGGTGGACCGCCAGCCCTCCTGGACACGTCACATGAATCATCATGACACTGACAGGTCTGGGGGTTGCCACAAAGAGCTTGTGCCCAAGTCAAACAAGGAGATAGCTTTGACACATGTAAATCCATCTTTGTAGGTAGAAAAAGACATAAAGTAATGACTCAGAGGAACACTGAAAAGACAAAGTAGTGTTACATCTTCTTTTCAACGTTCCCATTGTCCCTGTGTTAAATATCTAAGCACCAAGTTTTGCCCTTGAAGTGCTGTACTGGCTCCCAGCTTGGTGACTTTTTTTTTTATTGAAGTCTAGTTGATTTACAATGTTGTGTGAATTACTACTGTACAGCGAAGTGACTCAGTTTTTGACTTTTTAAAATATTCTTTTCCATTATGGTTTATCACAGGATATTGAATATAGTTCCCTATGCTACACAGTAGGACCTTGTTGCTTATCCATTCTCTAGATAAAGTTTGCACCCTTATGTTCATAGCAGCACTGTTCACAATATCCAGCTTAGTGACTTTAAGGTGCCGTTTGATCCCAACTTGATCAAAAGCCACCTCCCTCTTTGTCTAACTTCAAAGAGTAAGTAGGATGTAGGAAAAAGCATCTTTTTTTTTTTTTCAAAATTTCTTCCTTTGAAATTTGTTTTTCTGTGATATCTGAGGGTTTCTAGTAAGAAATAGTAAGTAAAATAAGACAATCACAGAATCGAAAGCTTAACCCCCATTAAGTAACAATACAGGTTCACATGTATCCCTTGTGTTGTGCTGTATTTTTGTAAGTAAAAACAAAAAGACAATCAGCTCCAGTCTTTGCCTTCAGAATCCCCTCTCAATATCTGTGCTTATCCAAACAGCTAATGCTGTGTCTGTCCTCTTCCTTCTGGGCCACCTCCCATACACTCCCACCCAGAGACCAGCCTCCAGCAGGTCAGCCAGTTCCCCCGTAAGCTTAAAAGATTCATGAACAAAGACAGCCGTATACTCTCTCCCCTTGTCGGGTTGGGGGGCACTTTCCCTGGCAAGGACTCCCCAGGGGCGTGTTACCATCTACTTTAGCTACAATCACCATTGTTCAGCCGAGGTTCCCCTACCAAAAGCCATGGTGCAAAAGGACTCGCTTTCCCATTTGGGTGCCCACCAGGGCCTAGGTCTGTCAGTTCTCAGGGCTCCCTGGCACCGAATGCTTCCCCTAGGGAGGTGGTGCCTCTCTGGTGGGAAGCAAAAGCCACCACTTGGCTCCTGACAACCGACGCCCAGAGCATCCTGGTTTGTCTTGGTGTCTAACAGCTCGAGTTAAATTGCGTTTTATCCCTAAGACAACACTTTGAATATCATGGCTCTTTGCAGATAGTAAGTAAGCACAATATAAACAAAACTGCAGCAAAGGGACATTTATGTTTTCATTTGGTGGAGTGGGCTTTTTTGGTTTTTGGTTTTTGTTTTGTTGCTTTGGTTGAATCATAGTCCTCCGGTATTTAGAAAAGAACAAAAAGGAGCAGTTTCCGGATCCACCTGATAAAAACCTCTGGGCCTGGAATCTCTTTCATTGCCCATGGGATTAAATTTTAGAGCCAAAACACTAGGTTTGAGTAGAAAAGAATGCGTTGAAAAAAGGCAAAGCAAGGTTCTATTTTTAAAAAATGAAACCTGAAATGGGACTTGAAAGAGGTTCCAGGTGTAAAGTTGTCTAGGGAAAGTTTATTGAATTTTTATTCTTCATTTTAGTTTTGTTTTGGGCAAGAAGCAATCCAGAATTCTCTTCAGAATACGAATTTTGACACCATTAATAGCTGGACTTTGCATTCTCTTTCTCCACCAACAAGCAGTCTTGTTTCCTGGATGGTTATAGCTTATTTGTATAGAGAAGACGTTTTGTAGAGACCTTTGCTTACCAAGCAGAGCTCAAGAGTACTCACACTGTGTTTCTGGAATCCTCTTTTCAAAAAAATTTTATTATCTATCTATCTATGGTCCCACCACGTGGCTTGCGGGATCATAGTTCCCTGACCAGGGATTGAACCTGGGCACCAGGCAGTGAGAGTGCAGAGTCCTAACCACTGGACCACCAGGGAAGTCCCTTTAATTTTTATTTTCGATTGGAGTATAGTTCATTAACAATGTTGTGTTAGTTTCAGGTGTACACCGAAGTGATTCAATTATACTTAGACATGTACCTATTCTTTTTCAAATTCTTTTCATGTCTGTCATTACAGAAGATTGAGTAGAGTTCCCTATGCTACAGTAGGACCTCGCTGGTTATCTGGAATCCTCTTGTCTTCCTTTTAAGGCCTGCTTGCTTCAAATTTCTTTTATACTGACTTTTTATTTCATGAGAAATACATGGTCATCAAAGAAAAAAATCAGAAAGTACGGGCAAGAAAAATAAAAATCACCTGTAAACCCACTCTTTAGATAGGATGATGTGGTAGGTATATCCTTCATATTTATAAACAGAATAAGTTTTGTTTGTTCTCATTTTTTAAAATTTTATTGAAGTATAATTGCTTTACAATGTTGTGTTAACTTCTGCTGTACAGCAAAGTGATTCAGTTATACATATACATACAGTCTTTTTTAATATATTCTTTTCCATGATGGTTTATCACACGATATTGAATATAGTTCCCTGTGCTATACAGTAGGACGTTGTTGTTTATCCGTTCTCTATATATAATAGTTTGCATCTGCTCATCCCAAACTCCCAGTCCGTCCCTCCCCCACCCTCCCTCCCCCTTGGCAGTCACAGTCTGTTCTCTATGTCTCTGAGTCTGTTTCTGTTTCATAGATATATTCATTTGTGTCGTATTTTAGGTTCCACATATAAGTGATATCATATGGTATTTGTCTTTCTCTTTCTGATTTACTTCAGTTAGTATGATAATCTCTAGTTGTATCCATGTTGCTGCAAATGGCATTATTTCATTCTTTTTTTATCGCTGAGTAGTATTCATTGTATATATGTACCACATCTTCTTTATCCATCATCTATTGATGGACATTTAAGTTGTTTCCATGTCTTGGCTATTGTGAATAGTGCTGCTATGAACATAGGGATGCATGTATCTTTTCAAATTATAGTTTTGTCTGGGTATATGTCCAGGAGTGGGATTGCTGGATCATATGGTAGTTCTATTTTTAGTTTTTTAAGGAACCTCCATACTGTTCTCCATAGTGGCTGCACCAATTTATATTCCCACCAACAGTGTAGAAGGGTTCCCTTTTCTCCACACCCTCTCCAGCATTTGTTATTTGCAGACCTTTTGATGATGGTCATTCTGACCAGTGTGAGGTGCTACTTAGTTATTGTTTTGATTTGCATTTCTCTAATAATTCTTCCTTGTTTTCTTTTTTATTTATTTATTTTTAAATTTATTTTTGGGCTGCGTTGGGTCTTTGTTGCCGCACGCGGGCTTTCTCTAGTTGCGGCGAGCAGGGGCTACTCTTCACTGTGGTGCGTGGGCTTCTCGTTGCAGTGGTTCTCTTGTTGTGGAGCACGGGCTCTAGGCACTTCAGTAGTTGTGGCATGCGGGCTCAGTAGTTGTGGCTCACGGGCTCTAGAGTGCAGGCTCAGTAGTTGTGGCACACGGGCTTTGTTGCTCTGAGGCATGTGGGATCTTCCCGGACCAGGGATCGAACCCATGTCCCCGGCATTGGCAGGCAGATTCTTAACAATTATGCCACCAGGGAAGTCCTGCTTGTTTTCTTGAATGAAGGTGGCAGACATTCTTTGTATAGAGAGAAACAGAAATTCACCATGAAGCAGAACCTCTAGGTTGTGTGAAGGTCACTTCAGTGGCCCTTTTAGTTTTGCAATAATAATGTTCAGCAGGATCTCTTGGTCCTGAGTTCAGAGTTCAAGTGGATCTCTTCCTTGAATTAACAAAGCTGACCCTCCCTCCCAAACTTCTCTCCATTGATATAAAAATATTTGGGAGATGGTGGTAGACCAGTTGAGGAGCTCAGTGTTTGTCTTGGGTTTGGTGTGGCCTGGTCATCCATTCCCTGATCCTCAAAGGTCAGTGTTGGAGAGGCTGGTTGGAGTGGATCGAGGTGGGTCCAGAGAAGAGCCAGGAGATGGTTTAAATAAAAAAAACTTGACAAGGACACACGTCCAGGTTGGAAACTCAAGCTCAGCATGTGGGGACGGTGGGAAAACTATACACAACCCAGCACGTGGTTGCTGTTCAAAGCAACTCCAGGCCTAGTCACCTTGGCAATTTGTGCCTTGGGGAGCAATGGCTGAGGAGAAGAGTGTTCACTAAGAAGAGTCATTAGCCTCCAATGTGGCGGTGCATCTGAGGCTCGGGCAGAAATATGAACCAATGGAGTCATCCCAGTAATGGTCGACAACCATTTTCTGCCAAACTACAGTTGGCCAGCCTTCAGTTACAACACAGGGAGGCTGCAAGGAGCAGTGGGGGAGGGGTGGGATGGGGAGAGGGACTGTGGAGTCTCCAACTCCCCCTCTGCCTGGCATGAATGCAGGTGTGTGTGTGTGTATGTGTGTGTGTGTCGGGGGATGGTACTTCAGAAGTTGGGGGATTTGAACACCTGGAGGTGGGAAGGGTCCTTAAGAAGACGTTATGAGTGGAGCGTGTAGGTGTGGAAGCAATCAACTGTACACATGTGACAAGACTGTATTTGTGCCCTAAAGGGGAGAAGCAAGTTATACCTTGTATGATTGTGCTTGTGTATGTGTGTGTTATTTTTATTGAAGGCAGCCCGTTGATTGGTGCTAGTGCTTTAGTTCAGGGAACTTCAGGCATGATGACAGAGCAAAGCAAAGTGGTTTTTTTTATTTTGGTGACGTGGTCTTTCTGACCTACCTCTTAAGTATCCAACTATTTCACTGATAGGTCAAGCCAGTTCCATTATTCCATCTCATAATGATTGGATGGAATCAGGAGAAAGGCCTACAAAAAGATATAGGGAGGAGCAAGGGGGATCACTGAGAAAAAGGACCTCCTAGAGCCAGGTGAGTTTTGATAGTCTCCAAAGCCACAAAGTCCCATAGTCTTCGCTGCCCAGCTCCCCACTCTCTGCCTATATCACTGGCCTGGGAACAAGTGCAGCCTCCTCTCAGTCACAAGTTTTTGTTGCTAGTTTTTCATTTTTGCCAAAATTTAAAAACTTTTAAAATAAAATTTCTAAAGATAAACAGAAGGAGAAGGAACAGTATAATTAACTCCCAAGTATCCATCCCTCAGGTTTAAGAGTTATCAATGATGTCTCATCTATCACCATCTACTCCAACAAGCATTTTGAAGCAAATCCCAGACATCACACCATTTAGACAGATGATAGGTAGGTAGGTAGGTAGGTAGATAGATAGGTAGATAGATAAATAGGTAGATATCTTAAAAACAGGTACATTAGTCTGCTCAAGTTGCCGCAACAGAATACCACAGACTGGGTGGCTTAAACAGAAACTCATTTTCTTACAGTCCTGGAGGCTGGAAGTCTAAGATCAAGATGCCGACAGGTTGGTTTCTGGTGGGACCTCTCTCCCTGGCTTGCAGACGACCTCCTTCTCACTGTGTCTTCACATGGCCTTTCCTCTGTGCATTTCTGGTGTCTCTTCCTTTTCTTATAAGGACACCAGTCCTACTGAACTAGGACCCCATCCTTATGACTTCATTTGATCCTAATTACCTCCTTAAATGCCCTATCTTCTCATGGAAGTTAAGGCTTCAAGGCAGGGATTTGGGGGGAACACAGTTCAGTCCAAAATACAACGATTTTTAAAATGTAAACACAATACCATTATCGCACCTAAAAATACTAACAACAGAGGTACCAACTACTATGTATAAAATAAATAAGCTACACGGAAATATAGGGAATATAGCCAATATCTTATAATAACTATAAATGGAATATAACCTTTAAATATTGTGAATCACTATGGTGTACACCTGAAAGTTATATAATACTGTACATCAACTATACCTCAATTTTTTAAAAAATGAAAGAAAAAATAGTAACAGTAATCTCTTAATATCAAACATTTAGTCAAAGCTCAACTTGTCCCAATTGTCTTAGAAATATATTTCAAAATAGCCTCAGAGTTGTATCTCATTGATAGCCTATAGGAATATCTTGTTTTTACCTTTAAAAATCCATCAATAAGTGTGCATTTACTGAACACTTACTATGTACTCAGCATTGTTCTAAGCACAACGAGGAGCTAAATGCCCATGTCGGGAAATGGTTAGCAATGAGGTCAAGGAGGTTGGATGGGGCCAGATTACAGAAGATATTAAAAGTCATAGCAGTGGTTAAGAATCCACCTGCCAATGCAGGGGACACGGGTTCGAGCCCTGCTCGGGGAAGATCCCACATGCCGCGGAGCAGCTAAGCCCGTGCGCCACAACTACTGAGCCCGCGTGCCACAACTACTAAAGCCCGCGTGCCTAGAGCCCATGTTCCACAACAAGAGAAGCCTGCGCACCGCAACAAAGAGTAGCCCCTGCTCACCGCAACTAGATAAAGCCCGTGCGCAGCAACAAAGACCCAGCGCAGCCAAAAATAAATACATAAGTAAATTTATTTTAAAAAAATCATAGCAGAGGAGTTCCAACTTGATTTGCTCGGAAATGGAGAGCCTTTGAAGATTTCTGAATTACAAGATAGCAAAATGAACTTCAGCTTCTCCAGTGAATGACCACTGGGCAGTGGCAATTTCCTTCACTTCACGTAACGCCTGACTCCTAGGATAGTTGAGAGATCAAGTAAAATAGTGAGCATTCTACACAGACCTCAGCTGTGATGATGAAAGTATAAAGATTCTATTTAGTTTACAGAAACTTGCCTTTAATAGTCAACTGATTACAATACACATATTCTGCAAAGCAAGGAATATATATATATATATATATATATATATATATATATATATATATATCTATTTCAACACTCAGTAAGAAGTTTTTTTTTTTTTAATAAATTTATTTATTTTATTTATTTATTTAGGCTGCGTTGGGTCTTCGTTGCTGTGTGCGGGCTTTCTCTAGCTGCGGTGAGCAGGGGCTACTCTTCGTTGTGGTACGTGGCCTTCTCATTGTGGTGGCTTCTCTTGTTGTGGAACACGGGCAGGCTTCAGTAGTTGTGGTGCGCGGGCTCAGTAGTTGTGGCGCACAGGCTTAGTTGCTCCACGGCATGTGGGATCTTCCCCGAGCAGGGCTCGAACCCGTGTCCCCTGCATTGGCAGGCGGATTCTAATCCACTGCGCCACCAGGGAAGTCTCTCAGTAAGAAGTTTTAAAGGTGTTAAAATTGTAAAATAGCCATATACGTAATATCAATAAGAGCATCCCTGATGGCCAGGCGAGATAGAGTGAAAGAAATTAACTTTGAAGACTTAGACATTAGACCTTTTCTAAATATACCTTTAGGTTTTTTAATTGTAGTCTTAACTGATACTATTGATATAAGAGCTAAGTATAGAGACAAATATTTTATAAAGGAAATTTAACTCGTTATTTTTAACTAAAGGGATTATAAAATAAACCTAAGACCTCATTAGAGGCCAAGTTTTTGCAAAGATAGACAAATTAAGCTATGGTTGGCAGGGAAGTATGTGATAGAATTTTGAAACACTTGTAATCTATGAGTCAGTACCTCTGGAATGTTGGAGAAGAAAGAATGGCAGTAATCAACCCAAGAGGACACAAAGGTATGTGCTCTGTGAGCTGTTCCAAGTCTATTTTAGCAAGTGCACATGTCTGCAAAATGAAAGATACTCTCCAAGTGGTCAAATGGCATCTGAATCTTATAGGTTTTGTTTTTTTTTAGGTCTTTTAAAATCATTTCAAATCCAACCGGACTCTAAAAATCTTCAGTAAAACAAACAATTTTCAAAGTTTAGAAAGGGGTTTAAGGGAAAAGATACATTGGGATTAAAGTTTATAATTTATAAATATTGCCCTTATCTGTTTTTAGTATGATTAAATCACTATATTCCATAAAAACACATGACTCTGTCACTAAAAAAGCAGAAAATAGCCCACAAACTGTTTTCTAAAACTTCACTGACGTATAGTTGATTTACAATGTTGTATTTAATTTCTGCTGTACAGCAAAGTGACTCAGTTATGCATATATACAGATATTCTTTTTCATATTCTTTTCCATCATGGTTTATCACAGGGTATTGAATATAGTTCCCTGTGCTAGACAGTAGGACCTTGTTGTTTATCCATCCTATATATAATAGTTTGCATCTGCTAATCCCAAACTCCCACCCCTCTCCCCTACCTTCCCTCCCCGTTGGCAGCTACAAGTCTGTTCTCTACGTTGGTGTCTCTTTTTGTTTCGTAGATATGTTCATTTGTGTCGTATTTTAGATTCCACATATAAGTGATATCATATGGCATTTGTCTTTCTCTTTCTGACTTACTTCATTTAGTGTGATAATCTCTAGTTGCATCCATGTTGCTGAAAATGGCATTGTTTTATTCTTTTTAATGGCTGAGTACTATTCCATTAAATATACATACCACATCTTCTTTATCCATTCATCTGTCCATGGACATTTAGGTTGTTTCCATGTCTTGGTTATTGTAAATAGTGCTGCTATGAACATAGGGGCGCATGCATCTTTTCAAATTATAGTTTTGTCTGTGTATATGCCCAGGAGTGGGATTGCTGGATCATATGGCAACTCTATTTTTATTTTTTTGAGAAACCGCCATACTGTTTTCCATGGCTGCACCAATTTACATTCCCACCAACAGTGTAGGAGGGTTCCTTTTTCTCCACACCCTCTCCAGCATTTATTATTTGTAGACTTTTTAATGATGGCTATTCTGACTGGCATGAGGTGGTACTTCATTGTGGTTTTGATTTGCATTTCTCTAATAATTAGTCATGTTGAGCATTTTTTCATGGTGCACAAACTGTTTTTGAAGTTAGTAGAAGACTGTTTTGTTTGGTGACTCACCAGAAGAATTCATAAGACTCAGTGGCAGGTTACACTCATGGCTAAAATGTATTACAGCAAAGCATGCAGAGCTAAAGCAGCAGGAAACAGATGTGCATCCGTGTGTCCAGAGAGGTTCAGCACAGGCTTCTGATGTCTTTCCCTGAAGATCACACAGGACCACTTTCTCTCTGGCCGAGCTGTTTGGGATTATGTGGAATGTCCCTGTCCCTTTATAGGGGGCAGGTCACATAAGTATATTCTGCTACACAAACAGCCATGACAACCAACATCAAGACTCATCAACACAGGTGTACATCATCACTCTTGAGATCTGTGCAAAGCAACCTGACCAGCCAGTATAGCATGACCCATTATCTCCAAGCATATATAACAAAATTATCAATGGCTAACATAAAGAAGATTCCAGGGGTCGCATTCCTAGGTGTTGGTCAAAGGTCAATCATGGTTCCTTTGGAGACATGTAAGGAGTAAGCATACAGACCTGCTGTGAGAACTCTTCTGTCAGTGATATTTTGGAATGAACCAAAGGGAGCAAGCCTGCAACATGGTATTACTGCTGAGAACATGGCTTGTCAGCTCTATCACTCGGCCTTCCCAAAGTTTCTCCCCCAGCAAGACTGTCCTCCACTTCCTCTCCCGTCCTCATTCCTAAATCCCACATTCCCTTAAATTCCCAAGGCATTGGTTGATGACCCAGGGACCCATGCCCAGACGGAAGCCATCATTTGTGCAGTCAGGACCAGCAACCTAATCTGTGGGATCTGGTGAAAACATGGAAATACTGGGCCCCTTGTTCAAAAATCCTTAAAAATTTCAGGACAGTGACAGCAAAGCATTAAACCAAGAGGCCTTTCCAAGCACAGAGCCCTGGGGAACTATACTGGTTATATACCCATGAAGCATGTCCTGAGTGCAATGATAATCTTCTGGAGGTTGGCCTCTCCCAAGAGTCCAAATTACTGATCAAAAGGTGACTTGGTGAGCCTAGATAGGAAGTTGGGTGTTGCCAAGAAGCTGCGCGTGTCCCAGTAACTTAGGGTGGTGGGGTTTTCTGGTGCATGTTAGACAGCTAAGGGGTGGTGGAGAGTAGTCTTGCTGTGAAGTCAGATCACTCATAGTCTGCTCCCCCCAAGCAGTGTGACCTTGGAAAGTCACTTAGCTTCCCAGCCTCCATTTCCACCTCAATAAAACAGAACTGATAATGGCACTGAGTTTATGGGGCAATTGTGAATGTTGAAAGAGATAATGTACACGAAGCCACTTCATAGACTAAAGCACTCTGCAAGCGTTATTAGCCTTGTCTCTGGAGGTACCTCCATCTAGATAATGAATATTCATGTATGATTTCCTCTTCCCTGGACAGCACTGGAGTCACGCGGGTAAATACTTTTCTTTTCCAACTTTTTTTCCCAGACACTAATGCTTCTGTCATTACAGCATTACAACACAGCCTCGTGTTCTGTTTCCCCAAGTCACAAATAAAGTTACAGTTATAGTGGACATTTCAGGGGAGACAGATACATCCATATCATCCAGGTGGAGTAACTTCTATCGATGGCTAATCTTATGCACTTTATGTTTTGTTCGAATTAACTTCAAATTCGGAGAATGTCACTGTCAAAAGTTGTCCCTAAATTGTGGGTTTGTCACACTCTATAATTCCTGCTGTTACCTATGTACAGAATACATTTTGCTCTTGTTAATACCTTAGCTTCTTAATTACTGCTCTGTGCACATAAAGATCTTGATAAATATTTGCTAAGTCAGGGGCTTCCCTGGTGGCGCAGTGGTTGGGAATCTGCCTGCCAATGCAGGGACACGGGTTCGGGCCCTGGTCTGGGAGGATCCCACATGCCGCGGAGCAACTGGGCCCGTGAGCCACAATTACTGAGCCTGCGCATCTGGAGCCTGTGCTCCACAACAGGAGAGGCCGCGATAGTGAGAGGCCCGCACACCGCAATGAAGAGTGGCCCCCGCTTGCCACAACTAGAGAAAGCCCTCGCACAGAAACGAAGACCCAACACAGCCATAAATAAATAAATAAATAAATAAATAAATAAATAAATAAATAAGAATGAAACAATTCAACTTTCAAATTAAAAAAAAAAATTTGCTAAGTCAATGAATTAGTGAAGGAATAAATGTAAGGAAGAGAAGATCATCATCTGGAGATACCAAAGGATTAAATGCTGAAACTTGTTTCTGAAACAAACACAATTTCTTTGGTGTCTGAAACACTAGTTCTCCTACTAGCTCCCTAAACACTCCGAGTGCAAGGAAACACACTCTCGGCAGGTGCAGTATTGATCCCAGGAAAGAGGCGGTGCTAGTGTGAGCAGCTGCCTGGACTCATGTGAAATAGAATGGAATGAGATGAGCCTCCGATCAGCTTTCCCTGGATGGGAAAAGAGCTCCAGCCTTGGGGTTCTGAGTCTGTTTCAGTGTGGTCCAAGGGGTCCTCCACGGGCCAGATCTGGCGTTCAAATCCCTCCAGGAAGGGCCTGTCTGGATGTCTGTGGTCCTTTCACTTCCTGACTTCCCTCCTTATTCCGCATCTCCCCTTTCTTTTTCCTCCCACTGTATAACAAACACACAATCAGGGCCACTGCTGATCTATCCAAGGCCAGATTGAAACCATGAGTCATCGTGAGGACTGACCCCATTCCCACGGAACACTGAGCAGTTGAACTGGTCCTCGTAGAAGTATTGTACTGCATCCTTGGCTCTGAAAGGCTAGGCTAGCTTTTAGAGGTGTCTTAGAGGAAAGAAAAAAATGGTTTTCATCTCCCAACCTCTATTTCCTATATATATTTGGGCCAGGAGTGTCATAAAGGCTCAATAAATGTGTGTTGACAGGCTGAAGAGTGCCCCCTGTCTGGGCAACTCACAGGAATGGAAGCTCACAGTTGAGAATGTGGCTGTGATCTCAGTTAGTACCTGATTCCACGTCTCGGGGCAAGAAAAATCAGGATGGTTTTGGAACATCATGTTTTGCCAAAAAACAAGAATACCTGTAAGGAGGCCAGAAACAGAGCTAAAGTAAGTCACTTGTCCTGAAGGCTGGGAGACTACCCAAGAAATGCCAATAGAAGTAAATTGCCTGCTCTAAAAATGGAAGTGTTCAATTTTTAATGTTATGAAAGAGACATGTGAATGATTCAGAGCGTTCAGCCTTTGGATAATTAAGAAACCCCAAATTAAGAGGACACAAAGCCCTTCAATGAGAATTGAGAACCGTCTGCAAAACCTTTGTGCAAGCTAAAATTTTCATTGCTTGCACTCCCAAGGTCCCTAGAAAACAGAGGGAAAATCATTTAAGCTTGGTTATGGTAACACTGACAGCGGTCGTGCACTGATTTTGGAGATGATCTTCGGCCCCAGAGAGTTCAGAATGCTCCAGTTATGGTACTGGTTTAATTAAATAGGCTAAGAAGTCAAAATGGATGATTTTGGAGGAGGTAATGTTCCCCAGGAGTGGTTTTGGCGAATTGAATTTTCAGCAGTTAGAATGAGATTTTCCTTCTTGTTGCTAAGGAGTGGCTTTTCTTCGCTACACGAAGATGAAACTCCCTGCTGATAAGAAAAGGAAAGTGTAGTAACAGATGTAAAGATGGAAAAATCATCATGGACACTGGCTTTAAAAAAGACATATATTTTCTAGCTCTGTCACAATTAAATCTGGTCCCACAGCAATGGCAGCTTATTTATTTACTTAATCACAACTGTTGGGCCCTAATATTATCCTCTACTAATAGGAGAAAGGAATCCTGGAGGGTACCTGATTCCATGTCTTGGGACGAGAAAAATCAGGACGGTTTTGGAACATCATGTTTTGCCAAAAAACAAGGATGCCTTTAAGGAGGCGAGAAACAGAGCTCAAGGGCAAAACAACTTGCTTTAAAGAGTCTCCCACTGTGAAAACAGCCTCTGGAACAATGCACGTTATCGTTAATGTAGTTAGGACAAGTTGAATCCAGGAAAGACCATGAGTTCAGGATACCCGCAAAGAAACAGCAACATAAATTATACAAAAGGTAATTGTAGTACACTTTCCAAGGACTAGGTAGTTGCATTTTATGGCTTGGCAAACAAGAAGAATGGCGATTCTGTATTCAGAAGTGCCTCCTTTCGCCAAGAGATAAATAAAGCCATTTCTTAGGAAGTTCTAAGTGACACTGCACACTGACTGGTGGTGGCCGCAGGGCAGAAGTGACCTGTTTCTCCTCTAGGTCAGCTTTACTGGTGGAAAAGCTGCTAAACTTGGGGCAGCTTGGAGATGGATGCTGGAGAAAGGAGCGAGGAATGTGGGGCTGGGGCTAGAGGCAGAGTGAAAGGTAATGTTGCAGGCAGAGTTGTGTCCCTCTCAAATCCACAGGTGAAGCCCTAACCCTCAGGACCTCACAGTGTGACTGTATTTGGAGATGGGGTCTTTAAAGAAGTTATTCAGTTGAAATGAGGCCAGAAAAGTGGGCTCAAATCCAATCTGACTGGTGTCCTTATAGCAAGAGGAAATTTGGACACACAGAGGGACGCCAGGCATGTGTGTACACAGAGGAAAAGCCTTGTGAAGACACGTTGAGAAGGTGGCCGTCTGCAAGCCAAGGAGAGGGGCCCCAAAAGAAACCAACCTGCTGACACTTTGATCTTGGACTTCGGGCCTCCAGAACTGTGAGAAATAAATTGCCAAGTCACCCAGCCTGTGATACCTTGTTATAGCAGCCCTAGTAATCTAATACAGGTAGGATAGGCTATCAGAGGGCCTCCAAGACCACAATTAAAAATGAATATGTATCTAAAATTAAAAAGGAATGAGGAGAAGTGTCAAGATCACCAAAAACAAGGAAAGTCTAAGAACTCGTCACAGTCAATAGGAGCCCAAGGAAATATGACGAACAACTGTCATGTGGTGTCCTGGATGGGATCCTGGAACAGTAAAAGGGTATTAGGTAAAAACTAAGGAAACCTGAATAAAGCATGAATTTTAGTTAATAATAATGTATTGATATTGGTTTGTTAATTATAACAGATATGCCATATTAATGTACGTTGTTAGTGATGGGGAAAATGGGTCTGGGGTATATGAAAACTCTTTGTATTAGCTCTGCAATTTTTTGGTAAATCTAAAATTTTAAAGTTTATTTGTTAACGGTAATGGGAAGCTGGGGCTTCCCTGGTGGCACAGTGCTTGAGAATCCGCCTGCCAACGCGGGGGACATGGGTTCGATCCCTGGTCCAGGAAGATCCCACATGCCGCGGAGCAGCTAAGCCCGTGCTCCACAACTACTGAGCCTGTGCTCTAGAGCCCATGAGCCACAACTACTGAGCCCCCAAGCCACAACTACTGAAGCCCGCATGCTCTAGGTCCTGCATGCCGCAACTACTGAGCCTGCATGCCGCAACTACTGAGCCTGCGTGCTGCAACTACTGAAGGCCATGTGCCTGGAGCCCATGCTCCACAACAAGAAAAGCCACCGCAATGAGAGGCCCGCACACAGCAACGAAGAGTAGCCCCCGCTCGCCTCAACTAGAGAAAGCCCACGCACAGCAACGAAGACCCGACGCAGCCAAAAATAAATAAATAAATAAATAAATAAATAAAGGTAATGTTTGCCTAGAGGAGGGGGTAGGGAGAGGCACCCAACTACAGAGGGGCAGTTGGTGCGTTTTGGGGGACTATTGTGATGGCAGTTACACAATTACACACAATTACCAAAATTCGTCAAATACCTTAAAATACATGAATTCGACTGCATGTAAGTAATACCTTCATAAAAGAAGATGTTGAAAGTCTCTTAAGTTGCTGT
Organism: Eschrichtius robustus; assembly: GCF_028021215.1. Lineage (NCBI taxonomy): Eukaryota > Metazoa > Chordata > Mammalia > Artiodactyla > Eschrichtiidae > Eschrichtius > Eschrichtius robustus. The sequence continues at coordinate 197,204,993 of NC_090824.1, forward strand.
GTAAGAGGTTGTGGAACATTATTTCAGCAGCAGGATAGGGAATGGTTTGGCGTGAGATCAGCAAGGAGGCTGTCGCAGGAACCCAGGCAAGAACAGGCCAGAATCGGAACAAAGAGCTGGGGGTTGAAATGGGTGACTTCAAACTGCACCAGAGAAGGGGGATGGTGATTGAAATAGCTCTCATTCACTCAGTGTGAACATCCATTGTCTCTTTTAACCCCCACCCCCAGGCCCTGAGAAGAAGAGGATATTATCCCTGCTTCACAGAGAAGAATTGACTCCGAGAAGTTAGGAAAGTCCTAGGAGCCTGGAGAGATGTCCCAGACGGGGCTGCTGTCAGATATCAGGACCCTTCTTTTCCTGTTAGAATTCATTGCACTGATTTTCAGGTCTTAAGATCTTTCTTGGTCATAGTGCTTGTTTATATTATAGAACAAATTAGTTACATAAAATATGACAGGATTAGCTATCAGGCAGTCTTCCATGTTAAAGTTTACAGACCATAAGTCTCAGAGATGAATAGCAAATTGTTCATCAATCTCCCAACCTAGACTATACACCTCACATCCACAGGAAGGGAAAAGAAACCAAAACATGCCCAAGTCAGACATTCATAATGGCTTATTTTTAAAAGCACCTGATACCTGAAGGCCATGGATTTCATGCTTTCCTCTATTTCCCATGGTGTCCAGCCCTGGGCATTATTCTTACCTGAAGTACAACAATTATTTCTTGGTTGGTTGACCTTGACTAGAGTCTTTATTTGTTTGATTTGGAAAACCATGAAGGCATTTCTCAAATTGGAGCAGACTTACAGTCACCACAGAAGTTATTTTTTTATAGATGCCTCTGTAAGAATGAAACATCTCATGGGAAATGGGACTCATTCCCGTTCACATGTATCTGCACACACACGATGAAGGGGATGGCTTCTTATATGAATGTGGAATGGCTCCAACATTTACTAGATGCCTAGTTATGCAAGTATTTGTTTTAAAGCCTGCCCTGCTCACTAGAGGGGAGAGCGTCTCTTATTTACCGTGGTTCCTGGAACGTTTAGAAATCAATAACCAGCGGTTGACAGAATGTGCTTGGTGCTACATAATGAGGTCGGCATTTTGTGTGTGATTTCATTGAACCCTCTCAATAGCCCACAGGGTATGAATCATTCTCATTAGACAGATGAGTAAACTAGAGGGTTGCAGTGACTTATTTAAGGTCCTGCAGCAATTAATTAGCTTCATCCAATAGGAGCTTTTTCTTTTTTTTTAAACATCTTTATTGGAGTATAATTGCTTTACAATGGTGTGTTAGTTTCTGCTTTATAACAAAGTGAATCAGTTATACATATACATATGTTCCCATATCTCTTCCCTCTTGCATCTCCCTCCCTCCCACCCTCCCTATCCCACCCTTCTAGGTGGTCACAAAGCACCAAGCTGATCTCCCTGTGCTATGCGGCTGCTTCCCACTAGCTATCTATTTTACATTTGGTAGTGTATATATGTCTATGCCACTCTCTCACCCTGTCACATCTTACCCCTCCCCCTCCCCCATCCTCAAGTCCATTCTCTAGTAGGTCTGTGTCTTTATTCCCGTCTTGCCACTAGGTTCTTCATAACTTTTATTTTCCCTTAGATTCCATATATATGTGTTAGCATACTGTATTTGTTTTTCTCTTTCTGACTTACTTCACTCTGTATGACAGACTCTAACTCCATCCACCTCACTACAAATACCTCCATTTCATTTCCTTTTATGGCTGAGTAATATTTCATTGTATATATGTGCCACATCTTCTTTATCCATTCATCCGATGATGGACACTTAGGTTGCTTCCATGTTCTGGCTATTGTAAATAGAGCTGCAATGAACATTTTGGTACATAACTCCTTTTGAATTATGGTTTTCTCAGGCTATATGCCCAGTAGTGGGATTGCTGGGTCGTATGGTAGTTCTATTTTTAGTTTTTTAAGGAACCTCCATACTGTTCTCCATAGTGGCTGTATCAATTTACATTCCCACCAACAGTGCAAGAGGGTTCCCTTTTCTCCACACCCTCTCCAGCATTTATTGTTTCTAGATTTTTTGATGATGGCCATTCTGACCGGTGTGAGATGATATCTCATTGTAGTTTTGATTTGCATTTCTCTAATGATTAATGATGTTGAGCATTCTTTCATGTGTCTGTTGGCAATCTGTATATCTTCTTTGGAGAAATGTCTATTTAGGTCTTCTGCCCATTTTTGGATTGGGTTGTTCGTTTTTTTGTTATTGAGCTGCATGAGCTGCTTGTAAATCTTGGAGATTAATCCTTTGTCAGTTGCTTCATTTGCAAATATTTTCTCCCATTCTGAGGGTTGTCTTTCCATCTTGTTTATGGTTTCCTTTGCTGTGCAAAAGCTTTTAAGTTTCATTAGGTCCCATTTGTTTATTTGTGTTTTTATTTCCATTTCTCTAGGAGCTGGGTCAAAAAGGATCTTGCTGTGATTTATGTCATAGAGTGTTCTGCCTATGTTTTCCTCTAAGAGTTTGATAGTGTCTGCCCTTACACTTAGGTCTTTAATCCATTTTGAGTTTATTTTTGTGTATGGTGTCAGGGAGTGTTCTAATTTCATACTTTTACATGTACCTGTCCAATTTTCCCAGCACCACTTATTGAAGAGGCTGTCTTTTCTCCACTGTATATGCTTGCCTCCTTTATCAAAGATAAGGTGACCATATGTGTGTGGGTTTATCTCTGGGCTTTCTATCCTGTTCCATTGATCTATATTTCTGTTTTTGTGCCAGTACCAAACTGTCTTGATTACTGTAGCTTTGTAATATAGTCTGAAGTCAGGGAGCCTGATTCCTCCAGCTCCATTTTTCGTGCTCAAGATTGCTTTGGCTATTCGGGGTCTTTTGTGTTTCCATACAAATTGTGAAATTTTTTGTTCTAGTTCTGTGAAAAATGCCAGTGGTAGTTTGATAGGGATTGCATTGAATCTGTAGATTGCTTTGGGTAGTAGAGTCATTTTCACAATGTTGATTCTTCCAATCCAAGACCATGGTATATCTCTCCATCTATTTGTATCATCTTTAATTTCTTTCATCAGTGTCTTATAATTTTCTGCATACAGGTCTTTTGTCTCCTTAGGTAGGTTTATTCCTAGATATTTTATTCTTTTTGTTGCAATGGTAGACGGGAGTGTTTTCTTAATTTCACTTTCAGATTTTTCATCATTAGTGTATAGAAATGCAAGAGATTTCTGTGCATTAATTTTGTATCTTGCTACTTTACCAAATTCATTGATTAGCTCTAGGAGTTTTCTGGTAGCATCTTTAGGATTCTCTATGTATAGTATCATGTCATCTGCAAACAGTGACAGCTTTACTTCTTCTTTTCTGATTTGGATTCCTTTTATTTCTTTTTCTTCTCTGATTCCTGTGGCTAACACTTCCAAAACTATGTTGAATAATAGTGGTGAGAGTGGGCAACCTTGTCTTGTTCCTGATCTTAGTGGAAATGGTTTCAGTTTTTCACAATTGAGGACAATGTTGGCTGTGGGTTTGTCATATATGGCCTTTATTATGTTGAGGAAAGTTCCCTCTATGCCTACTTTCTGCAGGGCTTTTATCATAAATGGGTGTTGAATTTTGTCAAAAGCTTTCTCTGCATCTATTGAGATGATCATATGGTTTTTCTCCTTCAATTTGTTAATATGATGTATCACGTTGATTGATTTGCGTATATTGAAGAATCCTTGCATTCCTGGAATAAACCCCACTTGATCATGGTGTATGATCCTTTTAATGTGCTGTTGGATTCTGTTTGCTAGTATTTTGTTGAGGATTTTTGCATCTATGTTCATCAGTGATATTGGCCTGTAGTTTTCTTTCATTGTGACATCTTTGTCTGGTTTTGGTATCAGGGTGATGGTGGCCTCATAGAATGAGTTTGGCAGTGTTCCTCCCTCTGCAATATTTCATCCAATAGGAGTTTGAAACCAGGGCTACACAGCCCTGGAAGCCTGAGCTCTCTCCATTGATTAAGAGCAGGGAACCTCCCAGGAACCACATAAGGGACTGGAGACACTACTAAACCCTCTATTCTTCCTACCCTTCCCTCTCTACCCCCCCTAAAAAAAGACCCACATACATATCGTTTTCAACCACCCACTGAATGATAATTGTAATTTCACGTTTAGATTTTCTTTGTTGTTGTTGTTGTTGTTTTAATTAATTTTTATGGGAGTATAGTTGATTTACAATGTTGTGTTAGTTTCTGCTGTACAGCAAAGTGAATCAGGTATACATATACATGTATCCACTCCTTTTTAGATTCTTTTCTCATACAGGTCATTACAGAGCATTGAGTAGAGTTCCCTGTGCTAGGTTCTTATTAGTTGCCTATTTTATATAGAGTAGTGTGTATATGTCAATCCCAGTGTCCCAATTTATCTCTCCCCCAGTCCACATTTAGATTTTCTTTAACCCACGAGTTATAAACCAGCAGGCGACAAACTGAATCTGGTCCAGCAACACGTCTTGTTTAGCATGGTGATTTTTAAAAACTTGAGCTTGAATTTTTACACAGCTTCCACCAGACCCTGTGGTCTTGGACTAGGCTGTTTTGCTCACTTGTTTTACATGTTACAGGCAGCCCCGTAGAGTCTAAATTAAAACTGAATCCAGTTAAAGTGAAAACACCCCTTGGGGAGGCTAATACTTCAAACTGTTATTAGTTGGTACCTTATTGTGACTAAGCTTAAAATCCTCTACTGGGGACTTCCCTGGTGGTCCAGTGGTTAAGACTCTGTGCTCCCAATGCAGGGGGCCCAGATTCGATCCCTGGTTGGGGAACTAGATCCCGCATGCTGTAACTAAGACCCAGTGCAGCCAAATAAGTATTAAAATATATATATATATACATGTATGTTAAATAAATAAATAAATAAATAAAATCCTCTACTGAGGAGAGGTTTTGAAGGGGAAGGAGAGGAGAGGGTGGGAGCTTGGGAAATCTGAGTCCTTCCATACTTTTCCCATAATTTTTTCTGTCTCCCTCCATGTCTTAAAGCTCTCCTTTGTTTATCCGCCTAACTCTCAAGCACAAATCTCTAGCCAATAGTTTCCCAATAGGTAGCATTCATTTCTCTGAAAAATTAACCATGATAACTAGACAATAAGGCAATAATACTCTGTAATAATCTGTGACTCAGATATGCCCAATGCCTCAACCTGGTAAGAGTTCACTTCCTTTATGCTGAAATAGGAATAGTCTGAGCCTCCATCCTGTATCATCAGTGGAAGTCCAGGATTCTTATTATTAATAATAATTAACTTTTATTGAGGACTTATCATGTGCCGGGTACTTTGATCTTAGTTTAAACAAGAACACACAGACACACATATACATCTGCATGAATACTCAGTAATTTTCAAGGACAGAAAAGAGCAAAAGCACATTTAAGAAAGAAACTGAAAATGGATAAAGGCGACCTCCTTTTAAATGCAGCCCGGAAAGCCCTGAAGGGGGCGCACTCACTCATCGCAGCTTATGGACCCCAGCCTTCAATGCAGCTGCCCACCACCTGCAGCAAATGAAAAACCACCCCAGCCCTCCCAAATTTCCTCTTCCGCCTATATGAGCAAGCCCCTCTCCTGTGTTCTCCAGCCTTGTCTATGGTTCGCCATTACTTTTCTTGTCCCAAATTACAATTCTCTGCTATTCCTGAGTAAACTCATTTTGGTGGTTATTTTACCAGCATGGTTCTTTTGGTCAACATTAAATTATCCTAAAGAGGGACTTCCCTGGTGGCACAGTGGTTAAGAATCCACCTGCCAATGCAGGGGACACGGGTTCGAGCCCTGGTCCGGGAAGATCCCACATGCCGTGGAGCAACTAAGCCGATGTGCCCCAACTACTGAGCCTGCACTCTAGAGCCCGTGAGCCACAGCTGCTGAGCCTGTGAGCCACAGCTGCTGAGCCCACGTGCTGCAACTACTGAAGCCTGCATGCCTAGAGCCCGTGCTCCGCAACAAGAGAAGCCACCGCAATGAGAAGCCCGCGCACCGCAACGAAGAGTAGCCCCCGCTCGCCGCAACTAGAGAAAGCCCGCGCGCAGCGACAAAGACCCGACGCAGTCAAAAATAAATAAAAATTATCCTAAAGAAATCACATTTCTTTATAGGAAAGAATGGAAGGACTCAGATTTGCAGGGATGTAATGCCCACAATGAAGACAAATGTTGGAAATATCAATATTATTCAGAACAGTATAGCTCCTCATTTTCTTGGATCTTTTTATTACAAAATAAGATCTTTCTTTACCAAAAAGTCCATTAACATGTTTGTCCAAGAACAGGGGAACAAGGGAACAGTCTGCCCTCAGAGTTAAGTTCAAGCCTCCTCCTCTGGCGAAGTGAAACTGAACCTTTGAAATTACAAGTATCTCGCAGTTTTAAAGATCCCAGGGACCCAGATAATCAGGGTAAAGTTATCTGAGCTCACCTCCTTCCAGTTGGTCTAGAAGCAAGAGAGCTTGAGAGGAGCATAAGCTCCATTTACCCTGACCCAGCAAGTCGTCAACGTCTCAACTATTTCATTTTTCATAGTCTTAATAGGAAATTACTTTAAATATCAACATTTCTGAGACATAATTGAAGATTTCAGTTGTGGTAACAGTGAAACTATAACCTTACTATAAAATTATAATTATAATTTTTAAAGTGTGGTATTGTATTTAGGGAAAAGTGTACTGATATCTGCAATTTATTTGGAAGTACACCAAAAAGAAGATGGATCAATGGATGGATGGATGGAGTAATGGACAGCTGAACAGATACGTGATAAAGTACAGCAAAGTGTCTGTAAATGTAGCATCTTGATCGTAGCTATGCAGGTGTTCACTATACAATTCTGTTGACTTTGCTGTAAGTTTAAACTTTTATTTTTATATTTTAAAACTTGCTGTAGGGCTTCTCTGGTGGTGCAGTGGTTAAGAATCCGCCTGCCAATGCAGGGGACATGGGTTTGAGCCCTGGTCCGGGAAGATCCCACATGCTGCGGAGCAACTAAACCCGTGTGCCACAACTACTGAGCCTGCGCTCTAGAGCCCGCGAGCCACAACTACTGAGCCATGTGCCACAACTACTGAAGCCTGTGCACCTAGAGCCTGGGATCCGCAACAAGAGAAGCCACCACAATGAGAAGCCTGCGCACCGCAACAAAGAGTAGCCCCCGCTCGCCGCAACTAGAGAAAGCCTGCGTGCAGAAACAAATACCCAATGCGGCCAAAAATAAATAATAAAATAAAATAAATAAATTTATAAAAAAAAAAACTTGCTGTAAATTTAAAAATTAAAGGCAAAGGAATACACAAATAGATCAATAGAATCCTTAATCATAGAGAGCCCAGAAACGTACCCAGGAGTATATGGGAGCTCAGTGTATGACTAGCAATATAAAGTAGCGGGGAATGATTAACTATTTAATAAGTGGTGTTGTGAAAAGCAGTTGTCCATAAAAAAATGGATCCCTACCTCAATTATCCCCATGGTCTAGTCTTTTGCACTGAACTGCTCCAGGCCTATTTTTTTTTTCTCTGTTGTAACTCCAGGGCCTGGTGTCTACTAGGTGGTGAGTAAATATTTGTTGAATGAAGGCCTCAGTCCTGGGAGATACGCTGTGGATCGGAGGATTTCTGTGATCCGTGCTGTTGCCGAGGCTTGGAGCCGGGGAGCTGAGTCCCGAGTCCACCCTCTTTTCTGTTCCTCATCAGCTGAGCTAATGCAACTGTCACACTGACTTCTGATGGCAAATAAACAAACTCACTGATGAGTGATGAGTGATGCGAGGTTATCCTGACTTCACTCAGTGGCTGACAGAGCTCCCTTGAGGATTTGCAGGAACAGAATTTGTGGCTGTTTGTTCTTCCTAAGGTTATTACAAGTGGGACAGGGAAGTAGGATTTGAGGGGGTCAAGGAGGAAATAATAATGTAGAAACAAATGATGGACCCCGAATTACAGATTATATGTACATAAAGTATGTATCACAGATACGTGCGTAATAGAGAAAGCCCGCGCGCAGCAACGAAGACCCAACGCAGCCAAAAATAAATAAATAAATAAATTTATTCAAAAAAAAAACCTCTTCCCTTTAATACATAAATCTATATAACCTTTAGAGTAAATCAAAGAAGAGGAAGAGTTGCCAGTAAAAAAAAAAAAGCTTAGTACCAGAGATTCCTCCTACCTAAAATCTTTGTTTTTACTGTTGATTTGAATGAAACGACACATTTTCCTTCTGGTGGTTTCCTCATTCATCAGTAGTAAAGTAGCTCTTCATCCTCATGAGCAGAACTACCAACTGCAAATGGGCTGAGTACAAACCACCTTTAGAAACTTCAAACAATCACATCCATTTAAACGTTGTTGAATAAAAGGTTTGAAACCTAATAGGTTCATCCAGCCAACAAGCTATTATAGTACTATTTTACTGTGGCTTTATTTAATTACCACCTATACAGGATATATTTACCATCCCGGATCTTGAAAAAGACCATAACCCTTATAAAGATTGTATTTATACAGCTTTGTAAGTAACTTGATTACTTCGTGTATTTGTACAGGTGAAACCCAAAGGTAGGACACTCCTGCGAAAGGTTTAACCGGAATAGACATGCTACAGCATGATTAGGATTAGGGTAAGAGATACGTCATCTTCTTCACTTAAAGATTCTCCTCGTTTAATCCTGTCTGTAACTAAGATGGCTACGATAAAATATCAGACTCTATTCTTGATAATTATCATAATTCAGGGCCTCCAAAATTAGAGAGAAATTTTCATTACCTTTCCAAATAGGCTTTGTCCTGACTTCTAGTCTCGTGGAGTGACAGTAATGAACAGAATTGAAAGGCAGGTGGGCAGTGGTGACACATCAAGGTTCAAGGTCCCAAAGGTTCTTCAACATTAAGAAACATACTTGGAAGGAGTTGATTCTGCTGACCAGTTAGAAATGAGTGTACCTGGTCAAAATAAAAAATTGTAGAATATATACAAGTCTGGTTTTTAGAAAATAGAATTAACAAGCTTGTCAAATCACAGTAAATATATGAATGAATAGGAGAGACTTCAGTTTCTACTTTCTCAATTATGTGTATTTTCCTTATAATACAATTAATTGTTAATATGGAGTCACTCTCTGAATAAGAATGAGACCTTGGGCATTGAAGACATGACCAAGATGTACCTGGTCAAATCATGGTACATCCAGCCCAATGTTCTGGCAGATTTTGTGAAAGATCTTGACAGTCATCCCTGATATCAACTTCAAAATGTCAGGAAGTTTACCCCAAATATCCATTCTTTGTGCTGTCATGGCACTGCTTGTACAGAACCTATCCCTGTGATGTATACTTATTCTAATTCCCCCACTAGACTAGGCCTTCCTCAGTGGGAAATTATTCACATCTGTATCCCTCTACCTCTTGAGCATAGTAATTAATAGGCCCTTATTGAATTCCAGTTTCAATCAGTACAGGATTTATTAGCACTTATGAGATCTTTGGCACCAAGCTAAACATTGTTTGAGAAAATGAGTCACAGTTACTACCCTCCGGGAACATGTTATATTCCTGGGGTTATAACCCACTTAAACAGCTAGAGACCATTTAAGGGTGGCCAATTAAATACAATAACCTAAATATTCACATTTATCTTTGATTTCCCCTGACGCTCCACTAAAGTAACAGTACAGAATTACAAAAATCCTAAAGCCATAAATGTAGAGAAAACTTGAAAAAAGATCATCAGCAAACAGGATTTCAGCAAAACGTTGGAAGTGTGTAACTGTCTAAAAAGCCCCAAGATTGCTAAAACCTAAGCTTGCAGGGCAGAAAGCCAAGAAGTCAGTCAATTCTCCACACGGAAAACCAGAAAGCTTGCAGACATCAGGAAGCAGGGGTGCAGGGTAGAGCTGAAAATAGGAAGATTTAGTTGGAAGTTTATATAGGGAGCTGTTAAAATGCAATTCTCCCAACCAAAGTGCCAGAAGATTGCAGCTTCCCCAGCACAACACAGGGAAGGAAGCTCACTGTGGAGAAGTCGAACCAGAAAATCTGTGGATTCTGGGACACCAGTCTCTGCTGAAGAAGGAGGTGAGTTGCCTGACTGAAGACAGGGAGACAAAATAAAAGTATACAAACTGAATGTTGACATCACCCAAACCTACTCACCTCAAAGAAAACTGGCCACAAGATTCATGTTCACCTCCCAAGAAATTGGAGAATTCCTCTCTCAGGAAACTAACCAGTCCGAAAGAAATGTCTACGTAAAATGACAATTTAGAGTTTCCCTGATGAAATTGCTAGGTCCTGCCCAATCACACAGTGGTGAAAACCATCAATCTCCAAACCCTACTCACATGTACAGAGCTTCTAAGTGTTTAAGTTTCTCACTCAGTGTATTAGGACACCAAGAGCCACCACACATTTGAGAAAATCCTCTAACGTGAGTGACAGAGACCAAAACAAACCACAGAAAAAATTTAGAAAATTAAAAAACAAAACAGAGCCTCAGAATAAGAGAAGATATTGTTCTATAAAGCAAGAACCAATTTCACTAAAAACATCCATTTAGAGAATAAAAATTCAGAAAATTACATCTATATAAATATATAATTATATATGCCTATATATATATATATATACACACACACACACACACAACAGAAGAGTTGAAAGTTGAGAGAATCTTCAAAAAGGAGAACAAAAACTGAGGAAATGGAAAATAGGAAAGAAAAGAGAAGTATAGATAAAATGATACTAAAAGCTGCCTGGAAGAAAAATGCAGATAACACACAAATGATCAGGACTCAGGGGAAATCAGACTTCTCCACCACTGCAATAGGAGCTAGAAGACAGTGGACAAATGCCTTCAGACTATCAAGAGTAGCTTTATTCTTCTAATGAAGATTTGGAATGTGTCAGCAGCAAACAACTGGGGGAAAGTTGAGGCAATTATTGACTCCAGGAAAAACAAAAAATTGTACAAGATAGAAAATGTAATCATAGTACATTACATGGCTAAGCTGTGAGTAACGATTATTTAGAATGTAAACACTGTACACTAATTTAAAAATGGTGATAGAAATACATTGGGAAGGGACTTCCCTGGTGGTGCAGTGGTTAAGAATCCGCCTGCCAATGCAGGGAACACGGGTTCAATCCCTGGTCCGGGAAGGTCCCACATGCCGTGGAGCAGTTAAGCCCATGCGCCACAACTGCTGAGCCTGTGCTCTAGAGCCCACGAGCCACAACTACTGAGTCCATGTGCCACAACTACTGAAGCCTTCACGCTCTAGGGTCCACGTGCTGCAACTACTGAGCCCACATACTGCAACTACTGAAGCCCGCACACCTAGAGCCCACGCTCCGCAACAAGAAAAGCCACTGCAATGAGAAGCCCGCGCACCGCAACGAAGAGTAGCCCCCGCTCACCTCAACTAGAGAAAGCCTGCATGCAGCAGTGAAGGCCCAATGCAGCCAAAAATAAATAAATAAATAAAAAATTTTAAAATAAATAAATAAAATAAAATAGATAACCAATAACCAACAAGGATTTACTGTATAGCACAAGGTATTATTGAGTACAAAAATACTCAATATTTAGTAATAACCTATAAGGGAAAAGAATCTGAAAAAGTATACACACACACACACACACACACACACACATATATATAGCCGAGTCACTGTGTTGTAACCTAAAACTAACATGATACTGTAAATCAACTATACTACAATAAAGAAAAAAAATAAATGAAAGCATTTGGCAAAATCTAAAATAAAAAAAAAAGAAAGAAAGAAAAGAAAACAAATATGAAGGGAAATACCAGAAGAGATTGCTCAGAGTTAAAGTGATTGCTTTGAAAAATAGAAATGGGGATTGGACTGGGTGGAGGAAGAACTTCTGTTTTTCATTGTTGTAATTTTACTTTTAAACTAGAACATGTGTTATTTTTATTAAAATATTTTAGGGGCTTCCCTGGTGGCACAGTGGTTAAGAATCCTCCTGCCAGTGCAGGGGACACGGCTTCAAGCCCTGGTCTGGGAAGATCCCACATGCTGTGGAGTAACTAAGCCCGCGAGCCACAGCTACTGAAGCCCGCGCGCCTAGAGCCCGTGCTCCGCAACAAGAGAAGCCACCACAATGAGAATCCCACGCACCGCAACAAAGAGTAGCCCCCGCTCGCTGCAACTAGAGGAAGCCCGTGAGCAGCAACAAAGACCCAACACAGCCAAAAATTAATTAATTAAAAAAATTTTTTTTTAATATCCTAAAGAATTAAACTATGATAGTAAGTAGAGTACAGGGGTTTTCTGTCTGATCTGTGAAATAATTCTGTGCTGAAAAACCATTTGCAGAAGGGGGGACTTGACCAAAGATGGGTAGGATTTGGATGACACAAGGGAGAGACATTCAGGGTGGGATCAACATGACCTTGAAATTAGCACATTATAAGGGGGGGGGGGTCAGTGAAATGGCCAGTTGCCAGGAGTCAAGAAAGTAAGTTGTGGAACAGTGGGAAAATCCTGCTTACATAAGGGGAAGTCAGATGGAAGAAGGACTTGGGATTTAAGTAGAGGAACTTGAACTTGTTCGAGAAAAAAGGGACTTGTAGATTCTTGAGAAATGAAATGATGTAATAAAAGCAGTATTTTAGGAAATTTAATCTGAAAATTGTATGCAACTAGTGGATATGGGAGGCAATTGTTTAGTCTTTTTCACCATTACATCCCCAGCACCTATTGTGGTGCTCATAGGAGCTCAACTTGTATTTCCTGAATGATCAAATGTGAAAGAGGCTGGGAGGTGTTGGAGGAATATAAGCATGAAGTAGTAGGGCCATGGACCAGGAATGAGTAGTGGCAATGGAAAGGAACAGGTATTTCCTGAACACATTTGAAAAAGAGAAATACTCTAATTTCCTATTCAAAATGCCCATTTTTAAAAGTCACTTCACATTAAATATGAAACAAATTTTCTTAATGTTATAAACAGTGGTTATGTTCTCAGACCCCCTCCAACTATTTATAATTACTCTAAAATACAGTCCAACCTAAATACACCTATTATACATAAGTAACATTTTATAGGATTATTTCCAGGAGATAAATTTTAAGTTCCAAGTTGTAGGTGATTATTCCAGTTATCTATTGTTATGTAACAAATTTTCAAAATTGATTGCCTTAAAACAATAACCATTTTATTACATCTCATGATTCCATGGGTCAGGAATTTGGGCAGGCCTCAGCTGGGTGATTCTTTTGCTCCAAGGGTACCAACTGGGATTACTCACTGGTACTCAGCTGGTGGGTGTGCTGGTCTGGACTGTACAAGGTGGTTTCCCTCACAAGTCTGGTGCTTGGGTGGGGATGGCTGGAAGGCTGGGATCAGCTGGGTTCTACTGACTCCAGCATGGTGTTCTCAGGGTAATTGCTCTTCTCATGTGGCATTTCAGAAGCCCCTGCAAGAGTGTTCCAAGAGAACTAAGTGGAAGCTACAGGCTTCTCCTCACGCAGTTTCAGATAGCCTGCAGGATCACACTTCTGTCACCTTGTACTGCTTACAAGTGAATAAAAGGGCCAGCCAAGAGTCAAGGAGAGAGGCTACACAACAGTGTGATCCAAGTAGGCATGGTTTACTGGAGGACATTCTTTGGAGGCTAACTTCCACAGTGGAGATTTAATGTTCTAAAACTGTATAGGTGGGGCTTCCCTGGTGGCGCAGTGGTTAAGAATCCAACTGCCAATGCAGGGAACACAGGTTCGAGCCCTGGTCCGGGAAGATCCCACATGCCACAGAGCAACTAAGCCCGTGGGCCACAACTACTGAGCCTGCGCTCTAGAGCCCGTGAGCCACAACTACTGAGCCCATGAGCCACAACTACAGAAGCCCGTGCGCCACAACTACTGAAGCCTGCAGGCCTAGAGCCTGTGCACCACAACGAAGGGTAGCCCCTGCTTGCCCCGCTCACAGCAACTAGAGAAAGCTCACGCACAGCAACAGCGACCCAATGCAGCCAAAAATAAATTAATTAATTAAAAAATAATCTGTATAGGTGAAAGTATCACTCACATTTTCATAAGAAAAAGTTATGTTGATGAGTCTCAAACTATACCCTCAAGGAAACCTACTGTTTCACTGCTAATGTTGAATAATGGTGGTCTTTTCTAGATTTGGAAGAAAAACCGAGATGAACCATTTTTAAAAAATTCTATTTTCCTAAGAAAATATTTCTTAAACCCTTTTGCCTGCTAGTCCTCACTCGTGTGATAGGGCAATTATTAGCAATATTTTGGTTTTGGGAATTCCCTGGTGGTCCAGTGATTAGGATTCAGCGCTTTCACTGCCATGGCCCAAGTTCAATCCCTGGTCAGGGAACTAAGATCACGCAAGCCACGCGGTGCAGTCAAAAAAAAAAAAAAAAAAAAAGAAGGAAAGAAAAAAGAAAAAGAAAGATTTTGTTTTTCACATAGCCTTCTTCTCCTTCCTGGTTCTCTGCAGTCAGGCCCTTTGTGCCCCCTCGCACAGGAGAAGTGTGTATGTCAGACCTGAAAGCAGAAGACTCTTGCAGACACTTCCCTTTCTGGATTGTGTTTTCATAAAGCCTGAGCTTCCAGAATCTGTCGTGCAGGAGGAGGGGAAAGGCGAGAGTCGAAAGGCAACAAAAGGACCTTGAACAGCAGAGGTTCCCAGAGCTTCACGGCTTCGCCTTTCCACCCACCTCCGTCCCCTCGCCAGACCCGTGAAACCTCCTGAGTCACTTCTTTGGATCCTCTACGGAGCAGAATCTGAAAATCACTGCTCTGGAACCATGATTCCTCAGCTCTTCTGAGTTGGGGAACAGTCGGGAATGGTGGAACGGAGGTTGAGGAGCTTCAGATACACAGATTCCCGTGTTTCTCTTCTGCACGTAGAGGGGCTGAGGGAACGACAGGTGCTCGGAACTTTTTTTTTTTTTTAAATATTTATTTATTTTTGGCTGTGTTGACCCTTCGTTGCTGCACTCGGGCTTCCTCTAGTTGCGGCGAGCGGGGGCTACTCTTCGTTGTGGTGCACGGGCTTCTCACTGCAGTGGATTCTCTTGTTGTGGAGCACAGGCTCTGGGCGCGCGGGCCTCGGCAGTTGTGGCACACAGGCTCAGCAGCTGTGACTCGTGGGCTTTAGAGCGCAGGCTCAGTAGTTGTGGCACACGGGCTTAGTTGCTCCGCGGCATGTGGGATCTTCCTGGACCAGGGATCGAACCCGCGTCCCCTGCATTGGCAGGTGGACTCCCAACCACTGCGCCACCAGGGAAGTCCCGCTTGGAACTTTTTAAGCCTGGGAGTATGGAAGATTGCTGATGCTGGTCATCAAAAATGGAGAGCTGAGTAGTAGCACTCAGTATTGGCAGGGAGCAGAGGATAATTACTTTCATCTCTGGAATGCTAAATCGGAGGTTAAGGTAGAGCATTCTAAACAAGGTGGCCTAGAAGCAGCTGGAGAGATGGGAATGTCACACAGGTGAAAAGGTCAAGGCTGTAGATAAGAGATTCCAACAACTGTTGAAGAAGTGAGTTCGGAGAGAAAAGAGCAGAGAGCTGAGAACAGAAGCTTTATGAGACCCTGCTACGAAGGATGAAAAGTGGTGACCCACCTGCCACGTCAACCTCCTGGAGTGTCTGTTGCTTTCTTACTGAAAACGTTGTTCTCTAAAATCACAGACTATCAGAAACTGCCCCTTGAAAGTACATCAGTAAGAAGAAAACATCCCACTCTTGCCGAAGAGTCGCAGGCACAGAGAGGCAGCCTTGACTGATTTCTAAGCCAGGTGCAGAGCTGCGGGTAAGGGGTTTCTGGAGACAACGTTCCACATCTACCTTAACCTTGTAGTTCCAAGGAAACGAGACTTTGGGTCCACTTGTAGTCCAGACATGATGCCACTCACAGCTCTGCTTTGTTGGGACCGATCAAAACACAACTTCATTTAAATTTTACCTAAACTCCACACTTCCCCGAAAGTCCTGTAACAACTCCATCTTTTTCTGTGTTTGGTGAGATGCCCCAGGGCTCCTTAGATGTGAACTCTCCCCCATTACCGTGGATCAATAAACCTGAATCTGTGGATTCTAGATTCATTTCTGGGGGTATTAGGACGATCGGGCGAGGACAGAGAGCATGGGAGGCTTTCACAGTACACTCCTCCATTTCACAGACAAATCCTGGGGACCAGGAGAAGGGTTTCTAGTTGTCTTTGCAGGTCTTCCGTCTCTACACTCCAGGTACCGAGACTGACGAGTTCCATAACGATTATTACGGGGTCACTGGGACCCCCAGTTCCCCGAGGGCCTTCTCCCACCTCACCCTACTGTTCCACATTTCTTCAGCACCTTGTATTCCTCAGACGAAATCTCCTTTTTCTTGCTTTGTCCTGTCTTCCCAACCCACTCTCTCGGGAATGAGCGACCGCTTGAATCAGAAGCCAGGTACCGCCCTTCATTCAAATCTTCCTTTTTCCGGCAAAGCGCTCTAAAAAGGTGGGCTAGGAATAAATGTATTTCCAGACCAAATAGAAAGCAAACACTTCCCAACAGGAATATAGTGTTTTACTTAAACCACAACATCAAGCAGTCTTAACAAGTCCCTTGTACTCTAGAGGAAATAAAGCTAGCGCTTCAGCCAACTCCGGCGAATCCTCCGCCGGGGTCCACAGGTCCCTCTGCGCGTGCGCGTCGGGAAACTTGGCCCTGCGACCCCGGCTCGGAGCGGCGGCGCGGGCGCGGATTGGTCGCCGGGGTGCCGGGCCCGCCGCGCGTGCGCAATGCTCCTCCCGCCCCGCGCCGCCCCTCCCACCGCCCGTCGCCAGTCTGCGGCCTCTGGAATGAGAAGGCGGTAGCCGGCGAGCCGGCGAGCGGACAGCAGGGCGGGCCGACGGTGAGCGCGGCCTGCTCTCTCCGAGGAGGAAAGAGGAGGTCGTGTTCCCGGTCTCCGGGATCCCCCAGCCCCGCAGCCTGCCCCGCCGGCGAAGGAGAAGCTGAGGAGCCGCCGCCGCCGCCGCCGCCATGGCTGCCATGATGGGTCGGAAGTGAGCCTGCGGGCGACGGTGCCGGCGCGGGCTCTGCAGCCCCGGTCCCGGCCGCTCCGCCGGGGAAGCGCGACGCAGCGGACCGCGGGCCCTCTGCCTTCGCGACCCCAGCCCCTCGGCTCGGCCCGTTTCCTTCAAGACTAAGCGGCGGGGAGTGGCTCCCGGCCTCCGACCCCGGCAGCCAGGAAGATGGCGGACCCGGCCGAGTGCAACATCAAAGTGATGTGTCGCTTCAGACCGCTGAACGAGTCCGAGGTGAACCGCGGCGACAAGTACATCGTCAAGTTTCAGGGAGAAGACACGATCATGATCGCGGTGAGTGCCCTTGGCCCCCTCCTTCGGGCCCGGCCGCTCCTGGAGTTCAGGGAAGCGGGGAGCGAGCTTTGGGGGCCCCGATGGCCCCGGGGAGGGGCGCGGCGCCTCCTCGGGTGCTCTTGGGTCGCCCCGCCCTGGTCTGCGGCGCCAGCGACGGGAAGCACCCGCCCTGGGTCCGCGGCCCTCCCGCACCTGGGGTGCGCGCGGGGGGGGGGCGGTGCGGGGCGCGGGTTGCGGGCACCGGGGCCGGCTTCCGTGCGCGTGCGGGTCCTGGTGCAGGTGCTGTCGGGGGGTTGCGCCGCCGCCTCCCCCCGACTTTCCATTCGGGCGCGTTGAGCTCTGAGACCTGCCCTCCATACCTTAAATAGTCATGATGCGTGGTCTTGGGGAAAGCCGTATGCGTTAGACTGCATCGTGTCCCCTGCGGGAGAAGGGAAACTGCACCAGGCGCAGTTGGACCCGTGCCCTGGGTGGTCGCCCAGCCCGCCTTCGGGTTTACAGTTACACACGGCGGACGGGGAGGGCTGCGAAAAGAAGTAGGTGTCTTTTGAACTCGGAGCGCTCGACTTCGTTTCGTCTTGCATCGGATCTGGCCGATTCACGCTGGGTTATAAACGAGTCTCACTCTCACTGGGTTTTACGGGGTAACGGTATGGGAAAGAGTGTTCACTCTTTTGTGTGTATATCAAAGTATTACAACAGCAGTCTTTTTGAGAAAAAGGTAAAATTGGACCAGTAAGCTAGGTTTCTTGTTAGTGTCAGCTTCCTACGTCTACAGTCAGGAGCTACCTTGAAGAACTTGATAATGCCGAGGATGGTGAGATACTGTCCTTCGTAGTATAAACCGTAACATGACTAGAGTTGGCGGATCATTGTCAACTTCTCAGAGACCAGAAAGTAAGGTGGGGTTGGTGTCTGTTTTTGTTTTTGTTTTTGTTTTTTTTGAGGTCTGATCTCTGGTATTGAAAGGTCTCTGAAAATAACATCCCCAGCTCACGGAGATTAAAATGGGTGGCAAGATACTGCCCACAGAACGGTGAGCTGTGACTGGAAATGAAAGTCATCTTTCTTGGTGATGCCGTCTGGCACAACTTGCTTCTACATTGCTGTCATGCTACCCAGTTTTAACGTTGACTTTTTCTCTAGTGGTAGTCCACATTTGGCATATGTTTGGATAGTTTAATTTGGAAACCGGACAAAGGGATCACAGGAGATGGAACATGGAAGATGAAAAGCATTGACATGTAAGACAGAACTCAAGTTCTTTAGAGTTTTTATGTGAACGTTTCCAAAGTTCGGCTCTAGAATATGAATGTCATAGCTCCACGTGGCTCAGGAGGATTTTGGCAAACAAGTCGTTAGGTTCCCAACAACTGCCAGCTACTACTGTGTGAGGACTGTCAGGCTGGTTCTTTGTTAGCAAGTCCACAGAAAAACTCAGGCTATAAATGACATCACGGTGAGGCCAAGAAAAGTTAAGCACGAAAATAGTCATCCTTTTCCTTTAGGGTGATAATATTGTACGTGCGTGGAATCAGAGGACGCTTGCAAGGCCTGGGTTGTTAGTTGGCAAACACTGGTAGGCTGCTAGTTTCTCACAGAGTTTTTATGATTATTCAGCCTCTCAACAGTGGTTCAACATCACGGCTGTCTTCCTTTCAGATTTGTAGTAAGAATATCTTATTTCTTCAGATTTTTTTTGTGTGCGTATTTACACAAATCTATAAGTATTATCAAGATTTATGTGTTGGAATGATAGAATTTAGGATTCACAAAATGTTTTATGATTAGGTTAGAAGGCAACCTTCTAACGCAGGCCAAATATGACATAAGATATGAGGAAAGAGTTAAAAGAATATAAACAATTACCACAGGAATTATAACGTTTATTTTAGGTTGTTTCCTTTTAATTTCTTTACTTAGGTTTCCTTAACATTTAAATAAATTTAAGTGATAATATTAGAAATCATGGGTGAGTGATTTGAGTTGTGAATCAGTAATGAACAGTTGGCCTTTAGATAAACTGGTAAGCATTTTAGTCGTTTGTTTTTGTTTTTTGTTTAAGTCTAAGCAAAAACACATTACAACTGAGTGTGATACAGCTTTAAAAAGTGTAAGGCAACATGTTTAATTCATTATTTTCTGAAACCAATCTTTTGCATATAGTAAGTCATTAATTACTCTGAGGTCTTTTTTTTTTTCCAATTTTTTAAAGTGCTTCATTTTATCTTTTTAAAAAGTTGTCTGGGAATTTATAAGGGCAGCTAGGAGGAGTGGAATTAGAAAATCTCTAGGTAAAAGTCATCTCGTGGTTTATTTTGTTCATTTTACAGGATCCTGATCCTGATTCAAAGTAAATAGTTTAAGAAGGAATTGCTGCAGTGCAGCATTTAAAATTAAATTATCTTAAACGATTTTACAACATTTTGTACACAGCTTTCTGGTTAAATCAAAATTTAAAAAATAAGTATTTTAGTTTACAGTGTTAACTGAATTGTGCGTATAATCAGTGCTCACGTAGGAGATAATTTTTTAGGATTCTGATTTTCCTATAAGTTCAGTTTCCAATATTTTGTGCAAACTTTTTTCCTGTTACTCATATAATCAGGGATTTTAATGTAATGTGACCCCATGGCAATGTAATCTTGTAGTGTTTCTCTGTGCTTTACAGCCTTTGTACAGATTTTTTTTTTTGTAATTAAGTGCTCAGTGAAGTGCTATAAATATCACATATTGAATGAAATAAATGCATTATTTTTTGAACAACTTTGAATGATACAGCTTTGCTTTAGATATGCAAACTTGTTATCCACAAAAACTGGGGGACCAGGGCAACACCTGATATAGTTCAAAGGAGCCTGCTGAAAACACCAAATAAAAAAATCAATAGAAAAGGTTATTCCCACATTTATTTGTGCATCATGAAAGTGGAACATGCATATTTGCATCGTTAAGCATCTTTACTAATCATCATTCCTTATGTGGTATACTGTAGAGGCTGACGGAACCCAAAACAGGCTGTTGTAGTTCATTGAAGTTAGACCCAGTTTCTTACCTCTAGCACATCACGATTTCCCCTTTCAAATGAATGATGATTTGGTGTTTGATCCTGATTACCTTAAATACGAAAATTAATAGAGAAGGAGCCATCATAATATACCTTTACAGTTGTGGAATGTTCACCCATAATCTATCTAAGGAATCTAACTAAGGAAAATCTAATATGATGTAATCCCATGTGATCTGAAAATCACTATTCAGAATTCCAGAGAAAGACATATTCCTGCCAGAGGGTGTCCTTTGTAACCAAATTTGGTGTTCAGCCTGGTCCGTGCAGATTCAAATAGGAACCACTTCACTTAAGAAATCTAAGGTAAGGGCTTCCCTGGTGGCACAGTGGTTGAGACTCCACCTGCCAATGCAGGGGCACGGGTTCGAGCCCTGGTCCAGGAAGATCCCACATGCCGTGGAGCAGCTAGTAAGCATGTGTACCAGCCACAACTACTGAGCCTGCACTCTAGAGCCCACATGCCACAACTACTGAAGCCGGCGCACCTAGAGCCCGTGCTCCGCAACAAGAGAAGCCACGCAATGAGAAGCCTGCGCACCGCAACAAAGAGTAGCCCCCGCTCGCTGCAACTAGAGAAAGCCCACGCGCAGCAACGAAGACCCAACACAGCCAAAAATTAAACAAACAAAATCTCCCCTGCAACAAAAAAATATTATTTGCCTTATTTTGGAGAGATGCAGTTGTCACACTATTACCTGTTTTTTGTTAACTTGTTTCTTGCAAGTAAAATTAAAATTAATCATGAGTTCTTTAACCCTAGAAGCTGTCTCCATTTCGATTTAGTTAACATTACTTGATCACTTATATTCGATCCTAGTATATAGTTGTTTAGCTTAGTATTCAAGAATCTATCCAGCCTTATCCTCTATTATTTTTTGAACCCTACTCTCTGTACTAATTAATATCATTTCTAAAATTGTTACTCATTTACAATATCTGATACCTTATAGGTGCTTAATAAATGTTTGCTGGATAAATGAAGAGGGAAAATTACTTTCTTTTTGATAGAAAAAATATTAGTATGGTTTATTTCTGTTATTTTGACTGTACTTGTGTTTGTTTTCACAGTTGTTTATTGTGAATACATCTTGTACAATCAGTGAAACAATAGATTATCTTTTATTAGCCACACCTGTAGATTTGAATGTTAATGTCTCAGAATCTTAGCAAAAGGACACTTTTATGTATGTCGTAGCCAAAGAATAATCAGACATTGAGATGCCTACATTTAATTGATGTCAAAGTGAGGTCATCTGAGTATATCCT
Source organism: Eschrichtius robustus (assembly GCF_028021215.1). NCBI lineage: Eukaryota > Metazoa > Chordata > Mammalia > Artiodactyla > Eschrichtiidae > Eschrichtius > Eschrichtius robustus. Next base: position 197,226,756 of record NC_090824.1, read on the forward strand.
TCAGGAATGCTTTCAGCTGCAGAGGGAAAACAAATTAATAGTGGTTTAAATAAATAAGAGGTTATTTTTCTCACATAAGAAGTCTGGAGATGGGCCTTTAGTTCTACTTGCTGACTCTGTTACCCTCTGTCATCCTAAGTTATTGACTTTCCCTCATCGTATTTGTCGTGTTTGCAAGATGGATGTTCCAGTTCCAGAGCTTCATTCCAGAAAGGAGAAAGGGTAGCTTCAGCTGAGGCAGTCCTTTTTATCAGGAAAACAAAACCCTTCTCTGAAACCTCCCAGCAGACCATCGCTTCACTTCATGGTATCTAGAGCTGGGTCATGTGACACTAGTTGCAAGGAGACTCAGATAGCAGGTGGTTAGCTTCCAGCCTGTCTGGTGGGAGGCCGGAAGGGGACAGGGAATTGGGAATGGCTTTGGACAGGCCTTTAGGGGCTGTTTGCGTCATCTTTACTGTTATTCCAAGCTTTGGGGAGGGGAATTGTGGGGTAGAGTTTCTAAAAAGTATGGTCTTTTTCGGCTAAGACCTAGGAAGTATTTGATAATGTTAAGGATTATTTCTGGGGTCGTGACTTTATTTTGGGGCCCAGCTCCCTTCCTTTACTTTAGAAGAGACTAGAGAGCCGTCATACACTTACTTTCAATACCAAGAATCCCCTTGCTCCCTCTCTCATCTTTAGATGCTCACTTTCTCTCTTAGATTACTAGATTGTTCCTGCCAGCATTTAAACTTGCTCAGGTCTTGTCTATCTTAAAAAACAGCTTTCTTTGAGCCACAGCCAGATTTCTGTTCAGTTATCTCCTATTCTTTTTTCGACCTTTTCCAATCTGATCTTTGTGGTTGTTGGATACTTTTCAGTTTTGCTTGTCCTCACAGCTGAATTTGACACAATCACTTCCTCCTTGAAAATTCTTCCTTGACTTGCATGGACATCATAATCTTGATTTTTTTCATTTCATGTCTCTGGCTCCTTCTCAGGCTACATCAGCAGTTCTCTAAATGTGTCCCCAAGATCCTTTAAGGGGCCCACAAAATCAAAACTTTTCAAAATAACACTGAGATGTTACTTGCCTTTTTCACCGTGTTGACATTTGCATTTGATTTTTGCATCCTTGCACTTCAAACTTACAACATCCTTTGGTTTCTTGAATGCTACAAGCTCCCTTCAGCCTCAGGCTCTTTCAGCATCCTGTTCCCAATGCCTGGAGTACTTCCCCACGCTCACCCTCCCTCATGAGTAACATTGAAGAGAATGACGGTGAGCTGGGTGCTTCTTACTCTTCAGTTCTTTAACATCCCTTCTCCAGAGTGTGTCTCTGGCATTCTTCTGCCTTCCCCAGTCTCAGGTTCTCCTCTAAGTGCTCTCATAGCACTTTCGTTATCACTCTGTTGGGCAAGTCGGAATTCTAGTCACTTAATCATTTGTCTGATGTCTGCCCCACTGTTACTTAGGTTCCACTAAAGCAGAGAATGAATCTGTCTTGGTCATCATTCTAGCATGGTGTCCGGCATAATCGGCACTCCATAAATACTTATTAAGTGGATGAACGGTTGAAATGCTGTTGCAGTAAACTGAAAAGCTGAATGGAATAGTGGAAGGAGCCCTGAACCGAAAGACAGGAGATTTGGGTTTGAATTTTAATTCTGTCATTTACAACTTTTGGACCTTTCACGATGCTAATTCCTTACCTGCAAGATGATGTTAGTATTGAAAATAGGGTCTCAATATCTGCCAGAAAAGATACGCATTAAATAAAAATTCACTCAGCAATATGAGTGCCCACCACAGTAGTGCTAATTTCTGTGCTAGGCTCTGGAAATACAACAAAGACTAAAACAGACATGCTTGTTTTTGTGGAGTTTATTCTAGTAGATTTGTTCTTGGGCCCTAAGGTCCTTTCCGCAAAGATTCTGTGACATGAAGTGAGGCATAGTAGGTATCCTAATTTGAAGGTTGAATATATGATGACATCTTTAAAGGAGCTTAGAATTGTCTGTTCACCTTTAATCTGTGTAGTTGAAACCCTTGTTTCTGTTTTTCAGTCCAAGCCTTATGCATTTGACCGGGTGTTCCAGTCAAACACATCTCAAGAGCAAGTGTATAATGACTGTGCAAAGAAGATTGTTAAAGGTAAATATATTTAACCTGCTGAGTTGTCCCAGCAATAAGTCAAATTTTGTTTGTGATCTCTCCTGTTTACCCAACGTTCTCTTTTTCATTTTACGTTCCCTTTCCCTTTAGTTAATTGCAGAGGTTGTTTAAATAATAAAAAGGTCAAACATAGTTAGTAACCTATTGCTCATATTCCATGAACTAATTTATATACAGTACCTATTAAAGGGTGTTATGATAATTATAGTGTTACACACATGTTCTTGGTAGATGCATTTCTATTAGATATTGCCAGGAGAGTTTCTAAGGTAGCAATTGTAGAAACACAGCAGCATGAGGATGAAGACAGAATCGCTAGACAAGTTTCTATAATGTATTAGGAAATGGCAGTCTGTCATTCTCCCATTCCATTGTTATTCCTTCCCCAGGGACTTACCTTGTAGTCAACTGCGAAACCCTTGAGGAATTCAACAGGGGTTGCCAAAGATGAGAAAAGTGTGTACATTCCAGTTAATACTATTAACCTATACTAAGGTATTTTTCAGGTTTATGTTTTCTAAAACCATAGAACCTTAGAGCTGAGCGGGTGTTAAGTGATTATCTGGACTTACTTCCAGTTACTGCAGAAATATCTTACATCAAAGAGATCTTATGATTAAATAGCCATTACTTCGTGAAATGCTTTATATCACTTTTTGACAGGTCTAATTGTTAAAGAGTACTTACGAGATTGAGGCAACATCTGTCTTCCTATAGTGTTCACCAGCGTCGAGGGGTTGGGATTCAGTATCAAGTGGAAGGTTAGGATTAAGTAGGAGCACAGACATTTCATCTAGTAACAGGAGAAAACGCAGAGTTTATGGATAGAAGTAGGTCCATTCGTGTGATGGAAGGAAAATGTACATGTTCTTTTCATATTAATTCCAGTGTGTCTCTGATGTAGGGAGCAAAGTCATCACAGGGAGTGAGGCTGGGAGAGGAGGTTCTAGGAAAAGGTGCAGAGTCTTCTAGCAGGTGTGGAGGTGAACGGATTAGGGAAATGTGGCAGCATTGCCAGGCAACGGTAAGAGCCCACTTAGGTTAGCTGCCAGAGAGTTGAATTTACCCAGTTGTATTTTGCCAGGCAAGTACAAAAGAGGGAGAGAAGGGCAAGCGATGTAGTCGAGAGTGCTGCTAATGGTGAACCCTGGAATCTAAGCTGCCTGGGTGGGGGGAGGCAGAATTTAAGGGACAGTGATAAAAGGTGGTAAGGTTAGTGTGTTATAGTCTCAGTGGAGTCAAAGGTTTTTTGGAATCAGGGTAATAGAAGGAGTAAAAGGAAGTGGATACTTGGTGTTAGGAAGGCAGTGCAGTTAGTAATGAAAGGTCTAGAGTGTGACCATGGACTCGGCATCTGAAGGAGAAAAGGATAAGATCATGGAGAAAATTAGGTTCACGGATCTAGAGGCCAGAGTATCATCTAGTACATGGACATCTAGTAGTGGGATCACCCACTACGTGGACATGAAACCACCAGGAATTACGACAGGTATGGAGTTGGTGAGAGACAGCAGACTGGAGGGAGAGTTAATGGGTGATGCTGTAGACGACTGCAAGAAAGAGGAGCAGGCAGTGTCAGCTTTCGTTGTGAGCATCACAGAGTTTTCCAGATGGGTCTGTCATGGAACGCAGTTATACTACATTCTTTGATTTTGACTTAACTTTTGTCGTCAGTACAGCAGAAGATTGCTTTTTTAATAACATGAAGTTGTTGATTCATGAATTCATGGGCAGTTTAAATGTATGAAACTTTTTCACATCTGCTGCAGCCAACATTAGACCCCAATCCACACTTAAGTATTGGAGTTTTTTTCATCAGGCATAGAACCAGCATTGCACATTTTTTTCATCTGGCATCTGCACAAGGCTTTAAAGTGCAGATTCCATTTTGTTCATTTTAGCTCATAATCCTATTTTGAGTTTTGTTTTTACAGTTGTCTTACAAGGGATCTGAGTTGGCTATCAGCATGTTTTAATAAGTCTGTTATGGTGACAAGGATATTGAAGGCTTTTTTTTGTTAAGGTCTTTATTTAAGCACAGTGGAGTTTGGAAAGTATTACTATGAATCATTTATAAAGTACTTAATGGGCCATGGTTCTTAGCCTAATCTTCTAAAAACGGAATAAGGTTGTTGGCAGTTGTTAAATCATACGTGGTATTTAACCAACTTCAGATTCTCCTACCTGTACAGTTGTCTAGTTCTTAGCTTGCCAACATATCCACAAGAATATGATGAAAAGCTTGCATTCTTTTGTGAAATCATGGTGCATGACTCTGGTGTTCCCCCAAAGTACTGGTTGAGTGACCCAAACAGGAAATGAGATTAGTTCAGCCATAGCTTTTCCTCAGTGAAATTTTGGTATATTTGTCTGAGGTTCCCAGAATCTGTTGACTTTTTGCTTTTTGAAAACGAGTGTAGCATTTACAAGTTAGTCATCTTCTTTTACCTCCATTCCCTGTGGTTTTTGTGAAATTTTTATCCATGGGATGTAATTCTCTTATAACTAGAAACTTGGGCTCATTTAAAACCATTCTTTGGCTATCCTACCCACCTCAACCCCAAAGTCGCTCTCAGCAGTGTTTTTTCTGTTGTTCATTTTGCAGATGGTGTTGTAGAAGACGGTAATACATCGTTTGTTGACATAATCACCTTTTCTAGGCAGTGCAGGTCTACTCACTTCTGAATATTTTAAAAGCTCTCTTTAGGGCCTTACTTTTTATTTTGTTTTGTTTTTATAAGACTCACTTATCCTGGGCTTTTACGTTTCTCATACTGTTCTAGTGATTTTTATCTCTTTTGTACATCTTCAGTTATGTAGTCTCAACCATAGGCTCATACCTACCTTTCTCAGAACTCTGCAGTCTGTGTTCCTGACATCTAGGGTACTTGTTTCTACTACCTTTTGTACTGTTTCATTTCTATTTACAACTCTGAGATGACATCATTCTTTTTTTGAAATCTCTCTCCTTTTCTCAACATTTTGATTCCTTTTACTTTTTACCTTTTACCAGCAGATTCCTGCTTTACTGTTGGGAACCGAGTTCTGGATAGCAGTTCCCTTCTTTGCAGTAGGGTTAAGAGCATAGGCTTTGGAATCAGACAAACCTAGGTTGAAGTCTAGGCTCTGCCACTTTCTAGCTTTGTGACTTGTGGCAAGTTCCCCAGCCTTTCTAAGTCTCCATTTCCTCTTCTGCAAAATAAGGGTACCATGAGGATTTTAAAAGATGATTCATGAAAAAGTACTGACTCGCCCTGGACAAGACACAAATGTGGCGGAGTTAGCAGTAAACACGTAGCTTTAAGGAGAGTGATGGGGGTGGGGGCTAGGTGAGGTGTCAGGGCAGGAAAGCAGTTAAATACATGGCGCGCTGGACTTGGGATACTCACTGGCACACAGATCAAGTAGAAGGCCATGGTAAGAAACTGGTAGGCAAGGATTGGCAAAATGATGGGTGAGCTGGTGCTTCTTCCGCGATGTGGATTCGATGAGCAAGCTGCCGGGAATGAGGTCAGAGCAGCTGGTGTTCTCTGGGCTCCTGCCAGCCCACCGAGGGGTGGCATTGTTTCGTAAATATCTGTACAAGTGTGTAACTTACGTATAGGGCTGTTGTTACCTTTTCCTTTCTGTAGATTCATCAGATAGATTTTTTTTGTTTGTTTTCTTTTGAGCACGGTTTATCCACTTGTATTCTCTAGAACTCTGAACCCGAGTGATGTCTACAAGTTGGTTTCCCTCTTATAAAGTAATTGTCATTTATTCAGTATTTGCTATATGCCAGGCATCTTACCAGGCCTCCAGGGAGTCCCCAGTTTCCCACCATAGCTTCCTGACCTGGACTGTGTGCCACTGTATCCACCTTAATTTTTCCAGGTGTAGCCTGCCATGTATTTATTTTGGTTCCTCTGTTCCTTGGGAATATAATGTAGTAGTTAAGAGCTTGTCTCTGGAACCAAGACTGTCTGGGTTTGCATCCCAGCTCTATCTTACTGGCTGTGGAACTGTAGGCCACAGTTTCTCAGTTTCCTCATCTATAAAATGGGACTAAAAATAGTACCTTCCATAGGGTTTTGTGAGGATTAAGTACATTCGTATATGAAAGATTATTAGAGCCTGGCACATAATGCTTTTCAAATGTTAGCAGTAATGTATATATTTTTAAAATTTATTTTATTTATTTATTTATTTTTGGCTGTGTTGGGTCTTCGTTGCGGTGCGCGGGCTTCTTGCTGCGGTGGCTTCTCGTTGCGGAGCACGGGCTCTAGGTGCGCGGGCTTCAGTAGTTGTGGCGCACGGCCTCAGTAGTTGTGGCTCACAGGCTCTAGAGCGCAGGCTCAGTAGTTGTGGCACACGGGCTCAGTTGCTCTGTGGCATTTACCGCCACCAGGGAAGCCCAGCAGTAATAATTTTATATGATGACTTCTAATTCTCACAGCGTTCCCCTAAGCAGACATTCTGCTGATGAGGAAGCTGAAGTTCAGAGGGATTAAGTGACTTTTAGAAGGTGATAAGCTGTTCCTTCGCTTGCTAAATATGTTTTTCTTGTTTACAAAGTATGAAAGTAATATTTGTCCATAGTTCCACCTCTGTCTGTTTCTCACAAGAAAGGCAAAAGTATATTATAGAAGGGGAGGGACACTTTAGAAAGATGCTGTATGAGTAATAGTAGTAATCATTCAACAAACATTTGAGTTCCTACTAAGTGCCAGGCACTGTGCTAGGAGTTAAACACAGCCCTGGCCTCAAGGATTTTACAGGCTAGTGAGGAAGGCAGACGAGTAAACTGATGGTTGCAATAGACAGTCATCAGTATTATGATTAAATACAGGTGCTACAAGAACACATAGGATGGGACTCTTACCCAGATTCGTTTGGGGGTGGAATTGGATTGGAGAGAAGTAAAGCCTAAGCTAGTCTTAAGGATGCACAAGAGTGGGAAGGAGAGTGAGAGATTTACTCCAGACAGAGAGATTCATGTGGGCTAACTAAGGCAGCCCACATGAGAAAAGTATCACCTGTGTAGGGAAGAACATACATTATGGTATGACTGTGACATTGAACCGTATGAAATTGTCAGATTCAACCATTTTTACCAACAAAAACAGCAGTGTGAGGGGAAGGATGGTGGGAGATGGAGCTGAATAGGCAAAAAAGAGCCAGTTCCAAAGGTGCCTAATTTTATCTGATTACAGGTGAGTGCTTTCTGGGATTTTCAAAGAGATGAGTATTATTTGTGTGTGTGTGTGTGTTTAAAAGAACTGTACTTTTAAGATATGTGCATTTCATTGTATGCAAATTTTATCTCTGAAGAATAAAAACTGCAGAACACTGAATTCTAGCCAATGGTGTATGCATGCTGGAGTATTTAGGTGGAAGTGAAGTCTGCAGTTCACTTTGAAATGCATTAAATAAATAAGACGGATTAAGATGATTAAGGCCAACAGTAAAATGATAAAATGTTAATGATAGAATCTTGGTAGTGGTTATAGGGGTGTTCACTGTAAAATTCATTCCGTTTTTCTGTATGTTTAGACTTTTTTATAATAAAGTGTTGGCAGTTAAATCACTATGGAAAGCAAAGGTCAGGAATGGATTTGAAGGTAGGCAAGAAGGGATTATTTTCCTAATTGGTAACGGTTGTTACTTCAATGATAGCCTGGTGCCTCTAGAAATCACCTAGTCACTGTTACATCCCTGCTTCCGGAACAGAGAGCCTAGATCATAGTGCTCAGTAAATACTTGAACATTGACTATCCTGTAATCTCTGTAATCATATAAAATTTTTAAGTTTTGCTTGAAGTCCCAAATATAGACATGTGGCATACATTGTTTATCCTATGAGCCCTCATATGATGTGTTTCACCTAACACAAAATTACCATAATATCCTATAGACATATGCTACTAATATGATCTTGGGAAGGTCACTTATTCATTCACCTAACAGTATTTATTAAGTGCTTATTGTGGTAGTTGCTAGGTAATTGGATCATATCATGAATGAACCTTTCATGTATAGATCTAACAAAATTAGGTTTTATGTGATTGATTAAAAGATCTTAAGCAGAGGGTATGATACCGACATGCTGAGAACAATTATATGTAAAGGAAGTGGATTGGAAAGGGTCTGGTGCTTTTTTTTTCTCCAGATGATTGCTTCTTCAGAGTTACAGAAATACTGTAATCTTATCTATTTTATTCTTTTTAAAATTCTTTTATATTGCTTTGGTAATTGTAACAAATGTACCATATTTTTATTTTTTATTTACTTTTGGCTGCGTTGGGTCTTCATTGTTGTGCACGGGCTTTCTTTAGTTGCGGCTTGTGGGGGCTACTCTTGGTTGCGGTGCGTGGACTTCTCATTGCGGTGACTTCTCTTGTTGCGAAGCACGGGCTCTAGGCATGCGGGCTCAGTAGTTGTGGCTCACGGGCTCTAGAGCACAGGCTCAGCAGTTGTAGCCCACGGGCTTAGTTGCTCCGCGGCATGTGGGATCTTCCCGGACCAGGGCTCGAACCCGTGCCCCCTGCATTGGCAGGCGGGTTCTTAACCACTGTGCCACCAGGGAAGTCCAGTCTTACCTGTTTTAAATGTGATTCTTGAAATTATTTTGCTTCCCTTCATAAAACTGAAAAGATTTTGAATGAAAGTTTCAAATGTTTGAGATCTCCTAAAATCTTCCCAGGGAAGTAAGTAGTAATACCTTCTTTTCCTTATTAAATATTTCTGTAGCAAATCTGTTACCTAGTTAGCTGTGCCCAACGTTGGGACCTTTAAAAAGTTTTTTCTTTTCTTTTTTCTTCTTCTTTTTTAAAATAATCAGTTAAAAAAAAACGAGAATTGACTTGCTTACTACAGGTTTACTTTCCACTGTTACCATCTGCTGTTTCCAACTGAGGTTTCTCTTTTTACTTTGGCTTCCTCTAAAATAGAATGTAATTTTTTATATATATAAATTTATTTATTTATTTGTTTATTTTTGGCTGCGTTGGGTCTTCGTTGCTGCGCACAGGCTTTCTCTAGTTGTGGCGAGCGGGGGCTGCTCTTCATTGCGGTGCGCGGGCTTCTCATTGCAGTGGCTTCTCTTGTTGTGGAGCATGGGCTCTAGGTGTGTAGGCTTCAGTAGTTGTGGCACGCGGGCTCAGTAGTTGTGGCTCGCAGGCTCTAGAGTGCAGGCTCGGTAGTTGTGGTGCACGGGTTTAGTTGCTCCACGGCATGTGGGATATTCCTGGACCAGGGCTGGAACCCATGTCCCCTGCATTGGCAGGGGGGTTCTTAACCACTGCGCCACCAGGGAAGTCCTAGAATGTAATTTTATAGTACCTTTCTTTTCACCAAAACAAACAAAAGCAAAACCAAACAACCAAACAAAAAAACAGAACAAACTGAATCCCTGAAAACTGGAAATTAAAAGGTCACCTTGTTCACTCACATCCCTCCCAGCCCCCCCTTTAGCCTAGTAAAGGAAGATGCTTAAATGTTAATGGTAGGCCTTAGGATACACAAAGGGCTAGAAAAGTTTTTCGCTGTTTGTTTTTTTTTTTTTTTTTTTAATTCCACGGGACCTCCCTGATAATCGGTTTTGAGGTAGGACTGGGCTTGTTACACTTTGTATAAGGAGGTATGTTGTGTGGGTTTGTGAGGCTTAACCACCAATCAGTCCTACTTCTAAAAGCTATTTCATGTATGTATGCAAGCTGCCAGAGCACTTTTTTTCTTTTAGGTCACATAAAGCTTTGGAATACAGGTGTAATGACATCTGAGATGTACATTGACAGGAGAGACGATTATAAGCAGTGGAATTTAAAATTTGCTTCTTACTGACAACAGGAAGTAATCTGGGCTGGAGAGAAAGGAGTTCCTTAGGTGGACCATCACTAAGAGGATTACTATTAATATATTCTTATGTCCTTTAATGCCCCGCTTAAGGGGAGAGAAAAATCCCTAATGTATAAAATCTCTTATTTTTTCATAGATGTGCTTGAGGGGTACAATGGAACCATATTTGCATATGGACAGACCTCCTCCGGGAAGACACACACAATGGAGGTAACATCTCACAGTCTGTACTTAGATGTAGTTGCCTGCTCACGGTGCACTCATTCATTATTTGTGACATCGTTTTACCGTACGCTTAAACAGCTTTATTTACCCTATTGCTTTGTCTCATACACGTTATGTATGAGTAACATCGTTGTTGCAATCTAATCAGTTCCTGAGTTTGAATGGTGAAACCGTATATTTGAAATTATATCTAGCTTTGTTTTATCCACATAACCACAAAATTATGAATGTTTTAGAATTAAGTAAGAATTCTCCATCACCTTATAATGGGATATTTTGAAATTTTTAATGTTTGTGTGCTTTCAGTTCTATTCAGAGCACTTAATTTTTTCCTCCTCTCCTTGGTCGTGTCCGTGTGTCCGTCCCATTTCCCCACCCCCAGCCAAATACTTGCCCCTCTTCTCTGATAAGGTCTCCAAAATTATCAGAGCTGCTATTAATAATAAATGGGAACCTGCTCAAGCTTTGCTTCTAGAAGACAGCCTGTAATTTTCTGCCACTGCTACAGAGTATCTGCTTTTGTCATTTATCTGAGCATTCCATATAAAGTAAATGACTGCTTATTTTAGTGTCACTCATGTTACTCATTTCCATAACGTCAGAGAACAAGCACATTCCTAGCATTTGGATGAATTTGACTTGAAGTAGATGCAACAATGCAGATTTATGTGCCGAGCAACTAACAAACATTTTCCTAGAATGTGTTCATTTACAAATGTGCATAATCTGATCTAACAATTAAATAAAGGGCTGAGATCAGTTGGTAACCCATATGGTTGGCATATATTATTTATGTGTAACTTACGAAAATATGTAACAGTTGAATTAGGTTTTTTTTGGTACAGCCACATTTTTTTTCACCTAAAAAAACCTAATTCAACTGTTACATATTTTCGTAAGTTACACATAAATAATATATGCCAACCATATGGGTTACCAACTGATCTCAGCCTTTTATTTAATTGTTAGATCAGATTATGCACATTTGTAAATGAACACATTCTAGGAAAATGTTTGTTAGTTGCTCGGCATATAAATCTGCATTGTTGCATCTACTTCAAGTCAAATTCATCCAAATGCTAGGAATGTGCTTGTTCTCTGACGTTTTTCACCAAAAAATGGCAACAATTAGAATTCCTATCCTCTGTTGACTGTAAATTATAGATTAAAAGTTTTGATTTTTAATTTGTATGTTACAGTTTGTTTAAGAACTGGTTTTGTTTTCTGTTTAGGGTAAACTTCATGATCCAGAAGGCATGGGAATTATTCCAAGAATAGTGCAAGATATTTTTAATTATATTTACTCCATGGATGAAAATTTGGAATTTCATATTAAGGTAAAATCATTGGGGAAAGGTTGTATTTTATTTTATTCCTAGAATAATTCTGTTCAGTACTTTTTCTTTTAAAAAAGTACTTTTAAATATTTTAAAAATTATCTTACGGGCAGGTGTAGCTGAAAGATTATTAGAATTAGTAAACTCAGATCCTTCATCTGCCGTGGTAAACAAGTTAAGCTGAGCCTCTCTTGCCTTAGCCGCCTTCTCTGTAAGATAAGGGAGTTGGCTACAAAGCTCAAAAGTTCTGACTAATTACACCTAATTAGTCTAATTTTAGGAGAAGATACATAGTGGAAAATGTACTTTAGTTACATAAGGAGTTTAGTGGATTTAGGGCTTCTCATTAGAGTAAGAGCTGTGGCTGAGTTGTCCCCATAGTCTAGATGGTACCTGGAACTCAGACCCCAATAAATATTTAATGAATAAGTGAATAAATTACTTTGTAATTTTAAGTGGTTGATTTTTCTTTTCCTTTATTCCCTCTGCCCTGTAGGTTTCATATTTTGAAATTTATTTGGACAAAATAAGGGACCTGTTAGATGGTAAGTTAAATTCTTGCTCTTCAATCATTTTTCAATATACCACATACTGCTTTTTTTTTAGTAGTAAATGTGAGACCATTTCTTAGTAACCTACATGAAATTGACTTAAATTATAGGAAAAAGTTTTAATTGAATGCCTTTGGACTTACTGAAAGCATATGTTGTGGGCGCTTTGTAAGTAGTAATTAGCACATTGGACTGGAGTCTGGGAGCCTGAGTCTTGAGCGCTCATCTTCTGTCCGCTGTCGGTCAGAGATACTGTCCTTGGCAAACCATTGAACCACTCCAAAATGTGGGTGGCAGACGTTGGCCTGGACCTAAAATTCTATATTGCTGCATTGATTTCTATATACATCTCCTACTGTTTCTATAGGCTCTTGCTTTTATAGTGATATTTACATATATTTGAAGTTTATGTATTATTATTAGGCTGCTTGGGGAGACAAATAGTTGATTGACTATTTCACAGCCAGTGTTAGAGTTTAGGGAAATGTTGTTAATGTTATTTATTTTTCTTTTTCAGTTTCAAAGACCAATCTTTCAGTTCATGAAGATAAAAACCGAGTTCCCTATGTAAAGGTACGTATAATACAGAATATTTAGAAAAGCCCTACAATAACATTTTTTTAGGATAGTGACATACTTTAAAAATTTGTTTTACAGGGGTGTACAGAGCGTTTCGTATGTAGTCCAGATGAAGTTATGGACACCATAGATGAAGGAAAATCCAACAGACACGTAGCGGTTACAAGTAAGTAGCCTATGTATTAACACTAGTTAACGTACAAACTGCCTTAAAATAATCTTTATCAAGTTGATTAATTGTAAGATTTTTCTTAGGTGAAATAATGCTTTAGAAATTATTAGTAAGGGAAAGCCGTGTTTGTTGATAGTTGTTTGTGTGGTTTCTTTGCAGATATGAATGAACATAGCTCTAGGAGTCACAGTATATTTCTTATTAATGTAAAACAAGAGAACACGCAAACGGAACAAAAGCTGAGTGGAAAACTTTATCTGGTTGATTTAGCTGGTAGTGAAAAGGTAAAATCTTTATATTCTGATAGATACCTAAGCATTTTTACGAACTTTAGCTCAGATTTGGGCTTGTGTATTATTTATTGTCATATATTGAAAATGTATATCCAATTATACATTTTGAGAGTCACAAGCATTTATGCCAGTGCTTTGTCATTACAAATTTACTGTCATTTGGGCCACAGTCCAGTTCAACCAATAAGTGTTATCCTTGACTTAAGGTGTGTGCTTTTATTGAGAATGTGTTGAATGTATGTCATTAAGAATTTTACGAGGTATCCTTTTCCTAGTTTCTGGTATCTGTTTTATTCATATTGGCAGTGGGCTGTCTCTGAAAACTGGTAACTATCCATTAGTCCTTCGGATTTTGTTGTACTTCTTTCTTTCTGACGATTATTTAACTATTACAGTCAAATACAATCTGATTCTAGTTTATGTCAAAATCAAAATAAGTTCAAATGTTTTAATATTGACCTATATGTGAAACTTTTTTGCTGTTCTGCTAATGTGTTGTTTCTTCTGATTAGAATGACATACCTGCTCCCTTCTACGCAAAGTCTTATACACATACTTCAAAGCCCGTCTCTAATTTTGTGAATACTGAGAGGCTGTTTTTTCAGCCATCATTGCTAACATATTATTCTATTATCTTTAATATATATATTTTATATTTTTTTAATAGAAGCAAGTTTGCTTGTATAATATAAATTTGGTCTCTCTCTTTAACAGTTACAACATCAACATTATGCTTCAGTAAATTTTTTAAAGTTTCTCTTTAAAGGGGGTTAACAGGCCTCCGTGGTGGCACAGTGGTTAAGAATCCGCCTGCCAATGCAGGAGACACGGGTTCGAGCCCTGGTCTGGGAAGATCCCACATGCCGTGGAGCAGCTAAGCCCGTGCGCCAGAACTGCTGAGCCCGCGAGCCACAACTACCGAAGCCCGCGTGCCTAGAGCCCGTGTTCCACAAGAGAAGCCACCGCAATGAGAAGCCCACGCACTGCAACCAAGAGTAGCCCCCGCTCGCCACAACTAGAGAAAGCCCGCGCGCAGCAGCGAACATCCAATGCAGCCAAGAAAAGGGGGGGGCGGGGTAACAAATTAGTAAACTACAAATGTACGTGTAAATTGGTTAATTTCAGGAGCACACCTAAAAATAAAATTTGGTATCTTCTTAATCCCATTTTTGTCATGCAGCTAGTTACTTGACCAAGGTCTCAGAAGAGTCATACTCAATAATAATGATAACTTACAGTAAATACTTGGCAAATAAAATCATGAACCTTTCCCTTTTCTTTTTTACTAGTTACTGATGACCTCTGAGCTTTTTAGAAAATCAAAGAAAATCACCTAAACTTGTAATTTTGTTTCGTTTTTTTGAAATCTTATGTATAGGTTAGTAAAACTGGAGCTGAAGGTGCTGTGCTGGATGAAGCTAAGAACATCAACAAGTCCCTTTCTGCTCTTGGAAATGTCATTTCTGCTTTGGCTGAGGGTAGTGTGAGTATACTTGTCTTCTATTTCCCTGTCGTTAGTTAGTGGAGAATTACAGATAGATACATACATGTGCATGGATGTGTGAGTGAGAGAGGGATTCACTGAATCAGTATGTATGAATAAGTTGTCTTTTAGGGATTTATTTTATAGTATTAGTATGTATATCCTAGTTTCCATCTTAATAACTAGCATTTAAAACAACTGAAATCACTTTGTAGTTTATTGTAAAGTAGCATATTTCTACAACAAATTTTATTACGTAGAAACCCATTGGTCCTCTTTGTTTTTTTGTTTGTTTGTTTGTTTTTGTACGTAGACATATGTTCCATATCGAGATAGTAAAATGACAAGAATCCTTCAAGATTCATTAGGTGGGAACTGTAGAACCACTATTGTAATTTGCTGCTCTCCATCATCGTACAATGAATCTGAAACAAAATCTACACTCCTGTTTGGTCAGAGGTTTGTTGTTAAGAAAATGTAGTCTATACCACTTCCTTCTCTGCTGCGATTACTTCTTATCTTTTTAAAAAAATTTTTTTATTGAAGTATAGTTGATTTATAATATCATGTAAGTTTCAGGTATACAGCATAGTGATTCAGTTATATACATATATATGTATATATATTCTTTTTCAGATTATTTTCCCTTATAGGTTATTACATAATATTGAGTATAGTTCCCTGTGCTATAAAGTAGGTCCTTGTTGGTTTTTTATTTTATGTATAGTAGTATGTATATGTTAATCCCAATTGCTTCTTATCTTGTTATAAGTGCAACAGAGGTCTTTATGTGATTGATATTATCACCCATATTTTAACTTACTGGTTTATATTTTTGTCTCCTCTTCTGGACTAGAATCACCTGAAAACCAAGTATTACATTTACATACCCTCTGTAGAAAATGCTTGTTGAATTAAATAAAATTGAATGGGATATCAAAAAAAAGAAAAGAAAAGAAAATGTAATCTAAATGTAGATAGGCCTTTTGTTTATTAAATCTAGGAAAGTTTCAGGTAGGTATTCAAACCTACCTGAAAGTAGATTGTGAAAGTAATTGTCACATTCTTCCCCCCTCCCCTTTCCCCAACTACTTCTCTTAGGGCCAAAACAATTAAGAACACAGTTTGTGTCAATGTAGAGTTAACTGCAGAACAGTGGAAAAAGAAGTATGAAAGAGAAAAAGAAAAAAATAAGACCCTGCGGAACACCATTCAGTGGCTTGAAAATGAACTCAACCGATGGCGTAATGGTAATAACTTATGAATTTGTCATTTTGAGTTTGCTGAATACAGATTTAGACCTGTTTTATAAATTTAAAAGGCATTAGGGATCATCAGATAAAAATGAATAAAATCTTTTACATTAAATTCTGATTTTACCTGAAATAATAAATAGAGGCATAAAGGCCAACTAGCTAGCTATAGAAGTCTCAAGATGGCAAGATGCTTAGCTTAGGGTGAAGTCAGTTAAAATGATAAGATTTGATGACTGGCTTTAGAAGATGGGGGAGAGTCAAATGTAATTCCAACTTTTCATATCTCAGGGACTGAGCAGATAAAGTTGGTAAGAGCTGCTGAAATTGAGTAAAATTGAAATTAGTTTTAGACAGGTGAGTTTTATTAACCATTCTGTTGTCTTATTTTAGGAGAGACAGTGCCTATTGATGAACAGTTTGACAAAGAGAAAGCCAACTTGGAAGCTTTTGCAGTGGATAAGGATATTACTATTACCAATGATAAACCAGCAGCCACAATTGGAGTTACTGGAAACTTTACTGATTCTGAAAGAAGAAAGTGTGAAGAAGAAATTGCTAAGCTGTACAAACAACTTGATGACAAGGTAAGTATTGTTCATATTCAATTCTGTTTTAGAACATTTTTGACATAGGTATTTTTATGTTCTAATTTCAATATTTTGGGTCCTTGTGACCTATATACATCTTCCTAGATTTCTGTTAACCTTTTCAAGATCATTGTATTAACAAAAAATACAAAATCACAATCTCTGTTTGTATGTAGAAACTGTATATGAGGCATATCTTTTTTTCCCTTTAAGCTAAAAGAACTTTCAAAAGGAAATTTGGCATGGGTCCTTGGAGAGCCTTAATGAAATGTTCTTAGAATCAGGGATCTGAGGGCTCTAATAATAAAAGTGATGCAAGAGATTAGACAGAGGGAACAGAATCGAGTGGAAATAACCTCTTCTGCTTTGATTATATCAGTAGTGTGAAAAATAGCACAATTTTGAACCAAGTAGAGAGGGTGGGAAAAACAACAGTAAAGAGACCAGAAGAAAATTGTTCCGGCTTTGTTTTTGGTTTTTGTTATTAGGTGATGTTTTTATTGTATTTTAAACAGAGATGGTAGGTAGGTTTGAAGTGGCTACATGGCTTTATTTTCAATACAAAGCTTTAAACATGTTTATTACTTTTTAGCATTTAAAGTATTTAATGAATAGCTTTCATAAACATAAGCCTTTTTTCTTATTGTGTGATAAGTATGTTACTATTATTGATAATTGAAATTCCATCTGTTTCAACACCGTCCTAAGATAAGAGATTGGAATAAGCTAGGTTGAATTTGGAGAAAATGACTTTGAAATATTGGGGGGTGGGTAGTAATGACAATTTGTGTTAGGAATCAGTTAGAACCAGGTTGTGAGCTACTTTCTTAACCTGTTACTAAAAATTCTAGGATGAAGAAATTAATCAACAGAGCCAATTGGTAGAGAAACTGAAGACACAAATGTTGGATCAGGAAGAGGTAAATGGAATACCTTTCATATTGCTTCCAGAAAAGCTTTATAGTTTGTCATTATCACTTAAATATAAAAGATGAAGGCATCTACAGAGCTCAGAATATACTCGAGTACATTTTTTAAAATTTTTGAATATGTTCATGCTTCACTGTGGATATTCTATGAGACCGGTACATCATACAGACTGAAGCAAAGATTGACTTCCTCTTAAGGTTTTTTGGGGTTGGGTTTTTTTGGTTTTTTTCAGTTTGAGTTCTAACTGGAGGGGGAAAGATGACTTTTTTCTTTTTAACTCTGTCTTCTTTCCTTGTACAGTGCTGTTTTGTCTTATTTTCCCCAAAACATTTCTTTTCTTTTTTTAAAAATTTATTTATTTTATTTATTTATTTTTGGCTGCATTGGGTCTTCGTTGTGGTGCGTGGGCTTCTCGTTGCGGTGGCTTCTCTTGTTGCGGAGCATGGGCTCTAGGCACGCGGGCTTCAGTAGTTGCGGCGCACAGGCTCAGTAGTTGTGGCTCGCAGGCTCTAGAGTGCAGGCTCAGTAGTTGTGGCGCACGGGCTTAGTTTCTCCGCGCCATGTGGGATCTTCCCGGACCAGGGCTCGAACCCGTGTCTCCTGCATTGGCAGGCGGATTCTTAACCGCTGCGCCACGAGGGAAGGCCCCCAAACCATTTCTTACTGATCCTTGGGAAAGACTTACTACACTGAGCTGGAGTAACCTTAGATTCCCCCTCCCTTTATGAAGCGTATTTCCTCATGGAAGTGATGAGGGAAGGAGTATAAAAAACAGTTAAACACAGATATATGTCTAAAGGGATTGATTATTAAAGAAAATACTGATTTCTGAATTGTATTGCCTTTGTTTTTAGTAATTTGTAGTTTAGGGTATGACTTTTATCATGGAAATGAGAATGTCAATGAATAAGATCATTTTTTACCCCTTCACCATTTCTACCCTCATCTAACCTGTTGTTCATTTCTGTCATCTTCACTTTCATCTTATTTCTTTCAAGTTCCTTCTCTCTAGTTTTTCACTTTGGACCCTCGTTTTATCTCACTTGGCAGAATGGGGGGATAATTGAAAAATGGTCCTTTGTTTAAGGTTTGTTCTGGGGATGGGAGCAAAGACTACACAGCTTCAGGGAGAGACACCCAGCATCAGTCAGATTAATCCTGGTCAGATCGTCTTTATTCTTATTTGACCTCTAGCATTGCTTCTCAGAGGAGCACTAGTAACGTTTGCATAATTCGTCATTTATATGGTTCTGTCCTGCACATTATAGTAGGACAGTTGGCATCCCTGGCTCCCACTTTGAAGGGCCATTGTCATTCTGCCCCATTAGGAATACTCCTATACATTTCCAGATGCCCCTACTTAAGAGCCGCCGACCCTGGGCGATTACTGTATTCTCCTAACTAGTCTCTTGGCTTCTTCCAGTTCAAATTTTATTTACTGATAACATGTTTTCATGAGGCATGGCTCAGGTGCCACCCTCTGTTGCCCAAAGAAAATCTAAACTTTTAAAACATTACTGATTTCTTTCTTTTTCTGTGCCCACTATTGTGAGCCTTGTATGCCTTTTTCTTTCTGTTATGTTAGTTTGTACATGACAAAAATCTTCCTTTCATAGCCACCTTCTCCATGAATACCTGTCCAGAAATATCCCCCCCCTTTTCCTATACTACCAAGCACTTTGTCGTGTCCTATCTCCTTTATGGCTCTTACATTTCATCTTGTATTGCATTTATTTGTGTACCTGTCTTTCTTCCACTAGATTCCTCAAAGGAATCTTTGATTTCCTTTCCATCTCCCACAGTGTCTAGCACAGAGCCTGCACATAGTAGGCATTCAGGAGATCGGTTGAATGAATAAATGTTACCATGCATAATAACATCCACATTTCACTCCTTTTGTGATTTGCAGATGATAATGGAAATAGGTTATTTTTAACTTGTATACGTTTTAAAAACCTGTGTACTTTGGGTAAAACAGATACTTTTATTCCTTTGTATAGCTTCTGGCATCTACCAGAAGGGATCAAGATAATATGCAGGCTGAGCTGAATCGTCTTCAGGCAGAAAACGATGCCTCTAAAGAAGAAGTAAAGGAAGTTTTACAAGCCTTAGAGGAACTTGCTGTCAACTATGATCAGAAGTCTCAGGAAGTTGAAGACAAAACTAAGGAGTATGAATTACTTAGTGATGAGCTGAATCAGAAGTCGGTAGGGTATAGTTTTCTTTCCTAATACTATACTACAAGTGTTCTTAATTGAAAAATTACCTCAGTAACTTATTTCTATATAAGCTCAAGATTGATAACGTCAGTTCTTAAGGAACTCAAGTGTCAACTTTATTTCCTCCCATATGTGAAGCCTTAAAGGTAGAGGGAGGAGGGTTATCTTTTTAGTTTTTAAACATCTATTAATACGTAATTAAATGATATTTTAAAACATATTGACTATTCCAAATATTATTCTACTGTTAAAAAAGTAAAAGTTGGCTTCTAGTTGCTCAGTAAAGTTATTAGCTAATTGTTCAAACTAGAATTAAAAATGTGCACATAAAAATAAAATAGCAGGATATGTAACTTATGTTTTGTTCACTGTTACGTTTCCAGTACTCGGACCAGTGCCTTCCTAGGACAGTGTAGTTGGATCTTCCTTGTGCTTCCCCAGGGGATGAGGGTTTTGTTTTCATAGCTGTAAGGCGGGGATTGCTGCCCCCCAACAGTGACTCCAGGAATAGTATATAGCTGTGATTGCTGCTGCAGTATTTTGAGTATCACCATGGATGAGCTCTGTTTCTTAAAAGTTTTCTTGTTGTTAATGCTAACTTCTTGTTTACGAATCACATTTAGAGTTGGACCCAGGATCACTGCTCACTATTTATCTCCCTATCCGTGTCAAGTGTCTAAAGGAAAGCAGTCAACACTATGAAATGGCATTTTTAAAAGGCTTCCTGCCCCTGGAGAAGTTCCTTTTCCCTTTTTAACCTCCCAGCTTACAGTTAGCTTGAAGTTACAATTTAATACCATGGAGATCAAGTTACCTTTATAACTCTTAACTGAGTTGCATTATTAGCAAACCTAATTTCTGTTTGGAAGAACAATAGGAGTTTCTTACAACTCTGTAAACTGTAAGTGGGTCCTTGGTCACTGATTTCAGTCTTTAAGACAGTTCTGTTTGTGTCCCAGTTTATATATCAGCACTGTATTGGTAAGGAGTTAGAAACCCCTAGAGTGTTCTGCATCTTTTTATATGCTTACAATATTGCTGTTCAGCTGCTAGAGAAAATGTCTGGTAATTTAGACCTGGTATTACACTGTAGGTCAAACTGAGTGAACACACAATATACCGCTATTCAGATACTTAAGGAAATGAGCAGCTGAAATGATGGTATCTTTACTAAAAGATATTGACTAAAAGTCAGTAACCTGCATTTAAAATGCAGTATCTGATCTGTGATATAATGAATAGTTTTAAAGCAACCAGATTCGGTTGGGTTTTCAAAATTGTGGTGACTTTGTTGCTGGTAAGCCAGCTAGTATTTTAAATTTATAATTATAGTAATTAAACTCAGATAGTAACGCTACTTTATCACTCTCTCCTGGATAATTGCTTGTATCATAGAACAAAAGTAGTAGTAATTATCAGGTGGATTCTTTTCAGAGACTAAGTAGTATATAAAAAGCAGATGAAGAAAACATACCAGCCATCTAGAAAACTGTCATTTGCATTCTAACATTTATTTTCTCAGACTCAGTTTCCACAAACATACCGTACTGTGGTCATAAATGAAAATCAAATATAGTTAATTTGGAAGTTTTCCATTTCTAAGTAGAAAACATTACCCAATCTCAAAAATGAGTGAAATAATACAAACTGTTTGCCCTTAATGGAATTACAATATAGCTACTTTACATGGTCTCTTAGGCCTAAAATATTTTTTAAGTTTGAGCTGGGAGCTTTCGCAGAACTCAGTAGAGAATTCAAGAAAATGAAAGCAGAAAATAATGGTTTTGTGAGTACTAGGTGAAAACTTGAAATACGTGTCAATATTTGAATTGATCTTTCATTTAATAGATTTAACAGTACCTTTTGTTTTGGTTCTGTTAGGCAAGTTTAGCAAGTATAGATGCTGAGCTTCAGAAACTTAAGGAAATGACCAACCACCAGAAAAAGCGAGCAGCAGAGATGATGGCATCTTTACTGAAAGACCTGGCAGAAATAGGGATTGCTGTAGGAAACAACGACGTGAAGGTAACTGTAACTACCAAATATTAAGCATGATAATCTTTACACAATTCATACTTTCATTTTTCACAGAGTTCTTCTCATACCCATTATCTCCTCCTCACAGCAGCCATTTGTAGTAGATGGTATTAACTTCATTTTAAATAGCCGAGGAACAAGGGGGAGAATAAGGGGTGCTTGGGGAGACATGCTCAGTAAGTAGCATTTATTTGGACCCCATGTTTGGTTTTTTCCTCTGTGTAAAGATTTTGCGCTTAGAGATTATGTTAATAAATTACCACACAGGAAGTATGTAATTGAAACAACAGTGAAAGTTAGCTCAAGGAGTAAACTGTGAATGAATTTGATTGCTTTAAATGTTTAAAAAGATGAAAGGTGAGCACTGCTAATTAATGCTCTCTCTCTCTTTATTTTGAAAAATTTCAAACATATAACAATAAAGAGAATAATATGAACCTTAGAGTTAATCAGTAATCAAAATTTTGCCACACTTATTTTTTCTTTTCTAATAATCTTTTTCAGGATGCTAATACTGGTGATATTAGCACTAGCTTGTGGTAAAAAAAAAAAAATTGTGACCTGGTAGATATTAAGACTTAGACCAAAAAACCAAAGACTCTTAACTGCAAAAACATACACGTAACATGAAAGATTTGTATGTTATATAGTAGGTATTTGTTTAGACTTCCTTTTTTGATTAAAGTCTAATAATAGTATCAAAAAGAACAAACTTAAACTTGGGTTTATAGTGAGAACCAACTAAGCAGCCCAGTTTAACAAGAATTGGAAATGAAATAAAAGTTTTCACTGTGGAGCACACGTTCCTTCTGTTAGATGTTATTCAGAGCTACTGTTTGTTGATGGAGGCAAGCCTTCATTCTCGTAATCATGTCATTTTTTAATGCTGGCTCACCTCATCGAAACAGAGCAAAGTGTTGTTATTAAATGCTGGATGACATGGCTTGCTCTTTCTTCCCCATCAGTCTGAACATCCTGCCCTGTCCTGTTTATGGTGAAGCAATGTGAGATTGGTCGAGCTCTGTGGGAATCTTCTGGGATGAAAAAGTAGATTTCCTTCATATTACTGAACACTAGAAAGGTGTTGTTCAAAATTTGCTTTGTAGATTTGTGACTTGTTTTTAGAAAAATCCTTCCATTTCATGTTCAAATAATCTTAATTTAAGTGAAAAAGTGGTAAAGATAGAGAAAATAAAGAGTAAGACTGGCTTATGTCTAGTGGCAGAGCCAGTGATAATAGTACAGGTACCCTGACACCTAAACTGCTTTTTTCACTAAACCATTACAGTATTTTGAAAACAAGTCAGCCTTGCAAATAGGTTCTTTAAAAAAAAAAAAAAAAAAAAGGATCCTCGATATTTTTGTGTTTCGCATGCAGTTCTTTTCCTGTTAATAAGCATCAGTAAGTGCTGCTTGAGCTCTACTTGTTTTGTGTTTTTTACATTATGGTTCACTAGATCATATGTTAAGACTATGTTAGCTTTGTAAGAAACTCCCAAACTGTCTTCCAAACTGGCTTATATAGCATTTTTTGTTCCATCCAGCAGTGAATAAAAGTTCTGTTAATTCACATCCTCACCAGTATTTGAGGTCATCAGCTTTTTTAGTTTGAGCCATTTGAACAGATGTGTGATATTATCTCATTGTTGTGGGTTTTTTTGTTTTTTTTTTATTTTTTTGGCTGCCTTGTGTCTTTGTTGCTGCGTGCGGGCTTTTCGCTAGTTGCGGTGAGCGGGGGCTACTCTTCGTTGCGGTTCCCGGGCTTCTCATTGGGTGGCTTCTCTTGCTACAGAGCACGGGCTCTAGGCGCGTGGGCTTCAGTAGTTGTGGCACTCAGGCTCAGTAGTTGTGGCTCACAGGCTCTAGAGCGTAGGCTCAGTAGTTGTGGCGCATGGGCTTAGTTCCTCCGCAGCATGTGGGATCTGCCCCGACCAGGGCTCGAACCTGTGTCCCCTGCACGGCCAGGAGGATTCTTTCTTTCTTTCTTTCTTTCTTTCTTTCTTTCTTTATTTATTTATTTATTTATGGCTGTGTTGGGTCTTCGTTTCTGTGCGAGGGCTTTCTCTAGTTGCGGCAAGCGGGGGCCACTCTTCATCGCGGTGCGCGGGCCTCTCACTATCGTGGCCTCTCTTGTTGCGGAGCACAGGCTCCAGACGCGCAGGCTCAGCAATTGTGGCTCACGGGCCTAGTCGCTCCGTGGCATGTGGGATCCTCCCAGACCAGGGCTCGAACCCGTGTCCCCTGCATTGGCAGGCAGATTCTCAACCACTGCGCCACCAGGGAAGCCCCGCAGGAGGATTCTTAACTACTGCGCCACCAGGGAAGTCCTCATTGTTGTTTTAATTTGCATTTGGTTGTTGGTTTTCTTACCGTCAGTTTTAAGAGTTCTCCTTGTATGTTTTGGATGATAGTCCTTCATCAGATATGTGTTTTGCAAATATTTCTCCCAGTCTGGCTTATCTTTTCATTCTTTTTTTTTTTTTTTTTTTTCATTCTTTTAAGTGTCTTTTGTAGAGCAGAAGTTTTTGATTTTAACAAAGTCCAACTTACCAATTTTTTTCTTTCATGGATTGTGGTTTTGGTGTTATATCTAAAAACTCATCTCCAAGCCTATGGTCACCTAGATTTTCTCCTGTGTTATCTTCCAGAAGCTCTTTAGTTTTGTATTTACATTTAGGCTTATGATCCATTTGGAGTTAATTTTTCTGAAATTAAATTTTTCTGTATTTATATGTGGATGACTAGCTTTTCCAGCACAATTTATTGAATTGAATTCCCTTTGTCAGAGATTAATTGACTGTATTTGTGTATGTCTATTCCTAGGCTTTCCATTCATTTCTAATGACCTATTTTTCTGTTCTTTTTTCAATACCACATCTTGATTACTACTAGCTTTATAATAAGTCTTGAAGCTGGGTGGCATCAGTCCTCCGGCTCTGTTGTTCTTTAATATTATGTTGGCTATTCAAGGTCTTACCATTTAAACTTTAGAATCACTTTGTCAGTATCTACAAAATAACTTGGAGGGGTTTTGATTAAGATTATATTATATCTATAGATCAAGTTGGGAAAGACTGACATCTCAATATTGAGTCTTCTGTCCATGAATATGGACCGTCTCCCACTTATGTAGTCCTTCTTTGATTTCTTTTGTCATCTGGATCTTATACATATTATGTTACATTTAAACAACCGTGTCGTCTGCAGACAAAGACAGGTTTATTTCTTCCTTCTCAAGCTCCTTATTTTTTTCCTCTCTTTTTTTAAATTGAAGTATAGTTGATTTACAATGTTGTGTTAATTTCTGCTGTACATCAAAGTGATTCACTTTTATATATATATATATGTGTGTGTGTGTATATATACACACACACACACACATTCTTTTTCATATTCTTTTCCATTATGGCTTATGACAAGATATTGAATATACATCCCTGTGCTATACAGTAGGATCTTGTTGTTTTTCCATTCTCTATATAATAGTTTGCATCTGCTAATCCCAAACTCCCACTCCTCTCTCCCCTCCTGCGCCTTGGCAACCAAAAGGGGATGCCCAAGAGTGGGATTGCTGGATCATATGGCAACTCTGTTTTTAATTTTTTGATAAACTGCTATGCTGTTTTCCATAGTGGCTGCAGCCACTTACATTCCCACCAGCAGTGTAGGAGGGTTCCTTTTCTCCACACCCTCTCCAGCATTTGTTATTTGTAGACTTTAACGATGGCCATTCTGACTGGTGTGAGGTGGTACCTCATTGTAGTTTTGATTTGCATTTCTCTGATAATTCATGATGTTGAGCATCTTTTCATGTGTCTTTTGGCCATTTGTATGTCTTCTTTGGAGAAATGTCTGTTTAGGTCTTCTGCCCATTTTTTGATTGGGTTGTTTGTTTTTTTGATATTGAGTTGTGTGAGCTGTTTGTATATCTGGGAAATTAAACCCTTGTCAGTCACATCACTTGGAAATATTTTCTCCCAGTCCGTAGGTTGTCTTTTCATTTTGTTTATGGTTTCCTTTGCTGTGCAAAAGCTTTTAAGTTTGATTAGGTCTCATTTGTTTATTTTTGCTTTTATTTCTATTGCCTTGGGAGATTGACCTAAGAAAACATTGGTACGATTTATGTCAGAGAATGTTTTGCCTATGTTCTCTTCTATGAGTTTTATAGTGTCATGTCTTATGTTTAAGTCTTTAAGCCATTTTGAGTTTATTTTCGTGTATGATGTGAGGGAGTGTTCTAACTTCATTGATTTACATGTGGCTGTCTAACTTTCCCAGCACCACTTGCTGAAGAGACTGTCTTTTTCCCATTGTATATTCTTGCCTCATGTGTCAAAGCTGTGTGATTGGCCATAGTTTTGTGGGTTTATTTCTGGGCTCTCTGTTCTTTTCCATTGCTCCATATGTCTGTTTCTGTGCCAGTATCATGCTGTTTTGATTACTGTAGCTTTGTGTTGTCTGAAGTCTGGGAAGGTTATGCCTCCTGCCTTTTTCTTTTTCCTCAGGATTGCTTTGGCGGTTAAGTCTTTTACCTACTTGGTCAGGTTTATTCCTAAGTATTTTAATTTTTTGGTGCAATTTTAAAAGATACTGGTTTTTTTACATTCCCTTTCTGTTGTTTTATTGTTAGTGTAAAGAAATGCAACCAATTTCTATATGTTTATCTTGTATCCTACTACCTTGCTGAAGTCCTTTTATCAATTCTGGTAGTTTTTGTGTGGAGTCTTTAGGGTTTTCTATATATAGTATATATCATGTCATCTACATATAATGACAGTTTTACCTCTTCCCTTCCAGTCTGGATACCTTTTACTTCTTTTTCTTGTCTGAGTGCTCTGGCTAGAACTTCCAATACTGTGTTGAATAGAATTGGTGAGAGTGTCTTGTCTTGTTCCAGATTTTAGCAGGAAGGTCAAGCTCTTATTTTTTTGCCGTGCTGTGCAGCTTGCAGGATCTTAGTTCCCTGAACAGGGCTTGAACCCATGCCCCAGCAATGAAAGTGCTGAGTCTTAACCACTGGACCACCAGGGAATTCCCCTGAGCTCCTTATTTTTGACACTGAATATTGTACTGATATTTTGTAATGAAAGTTACTAAGGAATGTACACTGACCACAGTTCCTCCTTGGAGAACTTAAAAGTCATCATTTCACTGCCACCTAAACATCATTATTTGTTAAGTTTTGAACTGGACATATACATGATTAACAGTGAATTTACTGAAGAGGGCCTTTGAGGAGGAAATCCAAAAATTGAAAGAGGCAGGGTTCATTAGTGTTGTTTGTTTGTTTTTACGCTTACATCCATCTTCCTTGTAGGCATGTATTAACATTAAGTTTTAGGAAGTAAGGAAGGCAAAAATTAAGCTCTGCTTTACTCACCCTTTATTAAAAACAATATTTAATAAAAGAAAAAATTTCAGACTTCCTACAAATGTTGAGTAGTATTAAAAATATTTAATTTTGTTTAAGATTTTAGAGTCATAATTGGGTAAACACAGACTAGACATTTCTGTCTTTCATTTCTGTTTCCCTTTTTCTCACAGCAGCCTGAGGGAACTGGCATGATAGATGAAGAGTTCACTGTTGCAAGGCTCTACATTAGCAAAATGAAGTCAGAAGTGAAAACCATGGTGAAGCGCTGCAAACAGCTAGAAAGCACACAAACTGAGAGCAACAAAAAAATGGAAGAAAATGAAAAGGAGTTAGCAGCATGCCAGCTTCGTATCTCTCAAGTATGTGTTACAGAACAAAGTTTCCTCAGTTTTTTGAACAGCCGTATGTAAATTTTATTTATTGTAAATGTTTTAATAAAAATGACCTTCTGTAGGTTATTTTGAGTAACAACGTTAAAAGGTTAATTCAATTAGTTTTTCTTACTCTAGCTGCAGTAAAATAACATGAATGATTTAAGTGGGTTATGTTTGGTAACGTGTATGTTACGTATAGGAATTTACTAGAAAGCTGTGACTGATTTGACTGTTGAAGAATCTAGAAGAACTCTAGGGTGAATAAAAATGCAGGGCTGGTTATGTGGCTTTGGCAACTGCATGGGTGAGACCATTCACCAAGATAGGAATTGTAGCAGGAGGGATGAGGGTAATAATGTTAGTTGGAGATAACAGTAAGAATATTACCTCATATGTCAGCCTTTAGTGCCTTATTTTGTAAGTGTTAAAAACTTGTACGCATGACCATTTCATTGATTAAATTCTTTATCATTGTAAATCTTGCCCCTGAACATTTTAGGTTTAAATATCTTATTCTGTAAATGTATTACATGTTTAGATAATGTCGATAAAACTTGCTTACTTTCAAATATTCTGAACAACAAAGTATGTGTCAGAGATTTTATTCCACTTCATATCAGTATATTTTTCCCAAAAGCATGAAGCCAAAATCAGATCATTGACTGAATACCTTCAAAATGTGGAGCAAAAGAAAAGACAGCTGGAGGAGTCTGTGGATTCCCTCAGTGAAGAACTCGTCCAGCTTCGAGCACAAGGTACTCGCTTCCAGTTACTTATGAGTTACATCTCTATTGTAAGTTGTTACCGACTTTAGTATGATTGTAGTCAGCATTCACACTGATAGAGATTGGTAGGAATACAGATAACTTGGAATAGTAAACAAATAACACATTTTAATGTGGCTTTGAAACATATTTTTGAAATCGTGTTTGAATAGTCAAGTGACCAGTCTAGGAATTTCCCACAAAGTTATAAAGTGGTGTGTGTGTGTGTGTGTGTGTGTGTGTGTGTGTGTGTGTGTGTGTGTGTGTGTGTGTGTGTGTGTGTGTGTGTGTGTGTGTGTGTGTGTGTGTGTGTGTGTGTGTGTGTGTGTGTGTGTGTGTGTGTGTGTGTGTGTCCTGACACAGGGGAAAGCTGTTTCATTTCCCTACCATGTGCTAACCCATCTGTTCCAGGATTCGGCAAAGAAAGTAAAGGAAACCATAATATCAACACAAAGACTATAACTAAGGTTACTAGTCAGTATGTCTTGAGCGTAGAGAGCAAGATTTACCGTTTGGCATTTGGATAATTTAAAGTCAAGTACTGTTAAGGAACATAGCCTCATAAAACCCATTTGCCCCTTGGTTTATATCAAGAACTCTAAGGCTCATTTCCTCTCTTCTGTTTTCTCTCCCTACCCAAACAGAGAAAGTGCATGAAATGGAAAAGGAGCACTTGAATAAAGTTCAGACTGCAAATGAAGTTAAGGCAAGTTTGATGTAGCATTGGATTCTCACAGTTTTAATTCATCCTTGTTAATCTTGAGTAATCTGACTTAATATCCTTTCCCCCCAATGATTTTAGCAAGCTGTTGAACAGCAGATCCAAAGCCACAGAGAAACGCATCAAAAACAAATTAGTAGTTTGAGAGATGAGGTCGAGGCAAAAGAAAAACTTATCACTGATCTTCAAGAGTAAGTATGCTTTCCTTTGAGATAGCAGAAACTACTGGTGGACAATATATCCTTATTAGAAACCTGCATTTTTCTTTGAAACAATTTTTGACTTGAAAATAAAGAATCTTTTCATTTATGAGTGGAACTTCTAAGTTCCATAGGAAATTATTGAAAAATGTTCTTAGGTCTTTTGATGTAAATATTCAGTAAAAAGTAAAGAATTCCCAACTTCAGCCACTATTACAAATAGATAGCACTGTCTCCTCTGAATCATTTCCTTAACTTTTAAAAAATATTCTTAACTGAGAAAAACTTTATTGGAAATTGTGGGTTTTAGAAGTGTGTGTTTTAATAGGAGTTGTCGTCTCCATTTTTCTGGGACACATTTTCCTACTTCCAGAACCATATGCATATAGCACAGAATTTATAGAAATTTGAGATCTGTGACCAAATCATGATTTGAGTAGGAACCAGAGGAGAGTAACAAAAAACGATGGCAAAGTTTGGGACATGGGGCTTATTGTTAATGGATTTAGGGACAAGAATTCAGGGAGATGAAAGATACAGAATCAAGTTACGGTTTCAAACCAAAGTATAAAAAGTACTGTGTGGCTGAACGTAGCCCAGCCCTCTTTCTTTCTGCTGCTGGGGGGCACATCCTAACAGAGGAGGCCTGCCGCGTTTGAATGGCGAGACTATGGAATTGAAGAGTTGGAAAGCTCTAATGGCAGCCTCCAGAAAATGGGGATGTTGACGCTGCGAGGTTTTTACTTTGTCAGCCAGAACCAGAAGATGGCATTGGAGCAGGGGCGCCTGAGAGCGGAGCATGAGAAGCTGAAAGCCGCAGAGCAGGACAAGAGCAGAAAGCTACGGGAACTTACGTGAGTAGACCCTTCATTCAAGTATAAAAATAAAAGCTAAGCGAGAGAGTTACTGGCATTACTCTCAGAAATATCCAGTGGATAAAGTTTTCACTTCGTGTAGGCTAAAGGGTGTTTTTCTTAAACCCTCTGAGTTGGTTTGATTTATACCTAAAAACTTGCAATACTTTCTTGTACTTTAGTGAAAGCCAGGTCTTAATATTTCACTGGTTATCACCTAAAACATGACATTTGGTAATTTAGAAGATTTCAGGATCTGCCACAAAAACTGAATTTTTGTCAGATTTGATCTTGCATAAATAAAAGAACATTATTGTTTTAGCCTTGCCTTTTGAACAGAGGTTTTTGCCATTTATTGTTTTTGATTTACTGACTAAAAGTATAGTCAACACACAGTTTTCTGTAATCTGAGCAGGTAGAAAACTCACGATTATAACTTTCACATACCTTGAATTTATCAGAGACAATTTATAAAGGAACAGTTGGTTAGGATGGGCACACCAACAGGACCAGCTCAGAGTTGATTTTTTAATAATTCTACTGAGTCTCAGCCATAATTTTGTTTAGAGTAATGTTAACTTAAAACGCATAAGATGTTTTAGTCTGCAATAATTTATAATCTCTAATTTTCAGTTAATCAGAATTATTTTGGATAAAGATCAGTATGCTATATGATAATGCATATTCTTAAAATATAAAAAGAACCACTCCTTATTCCTTGAATTCTGCCACATTTTCTTTCATCGCTTCCATTGCTATGTTAGGACAGTTTTTTTCTAATAAACCATAGATTTAGAAAATTACAAGGCATATAGAAATTTCTTTGAAAGACACAGCACTGGTAAGCTGTTTTTTAAAACTATGATGATCTTTTACTTATTTGAATGTAAGCATTGATCCTGTCAGATAAAAATATTTGATTCAATATTTCTGCTAAATAAATCTAGAATTTATGGACTCAGAGTTGAAAGTGTATTTGTATATTCTTCCACTGTTTAGGGTTATGCAAGATAGACGAGAACAAGCGAGACAAGACCTGAAGGGTTTGGAAGAGACGGTGGTAAGAAAAACTTGGATATAAATAGGATTGGGGAATCTTTAATGGGTTCTTCCCCTGGTTATACTCAGTTTGAAGACCTACTTCTAAAAATACTGCTTTCTTAATTCAAGGCGAAGGAACTTCAGACGTTACACAACCTGCGGAAGCTCTTTGTTCAGGACCTGGCCACCAGGGTTAAAAAGGTAATGAAATAATACTGGGTCGGTGTTTATATAGTGGTGCTTACTGTGTCTAATTGCATTCTGAGTGGAGTAGCCTGACACTGTCATAGGAGTGGGGGGGTAAGCGTCGCCCTTATTTGGTCTCATAACACTTGCCCATCTTCTCTAGAGCGCCGAGGTTGATTCGGATGACACCGGAGGCAGTGCCGCTCAGAAGCAAAAAATCTCCTTTCTTGAGAATAATCTTGAACAACTCACCAAAGTCCACAAACAGGTAACAAGGAGAATATTTTGTGTTCGCTGCAATAAAATCTGAAGAGTGGCAAGTATTTGAGTCTTCAGAGTCCTAAGGATTTTCATACCCTGAGCCATTCCATTATTTTATCACGCAATTGTATAAACAAACAACTAGCAGTTTTTATGGGAGTTAATATTCCTAACAGCCTTTAGCAAGAGGTCAATGAAAACATGTGTTGTTTTCTTCGTAGGGTTTCAGGTCTGTTAGTTTTCTTAATTTATTCATGGTCATTTTAAAATCTCTGGTAGACAAGTCTTTGAGTTAAAATCCCCCCCCCCTTTTTTTTTTTTGGTGTTTATACATTTAATGCCCTGGAGTCTGAAATACTATAATAATGAGGCAGTTTGTATTTTTTTTTTAAATAATGCTTACTGTGGGGTTTTTTGCTTATTTTTTATTAAGGCTTGATATTTGATTCAGTTACTTACTTTTCTTTGATTCAGTTTCTTACTTTTAGTTTCTTGGCATACTTTATTGTTGTATGTCTTTGTTACTAGAAACCTGATGTTTGGACTTGCCAAGTTTATGTGTACTTGTGGGTCTTGCTGTATCTAAAAAGATATTTGTTTCCACCAGATCAGTATCTTAATGAGGAGACCTAACACTGTGCCGTAGCATATTATTGTCATAGGGAGAAAGAACAGTCTCCCCATTCCCCCAGCATTGAGTGAAATTATATTTTGGGGAGAAACGTGTGAGGATGATATTTATGGGTATATGTATTCTTTGTTGCTGTCTAAATTATTTAAATTAGCTAAGTGGGAAAACCTTAATATAAAATGTAGTTTTTCTTTCAAGAGAAATTATGAAATGTTTCTGTTTTTTCAAATCATCGTTAAAGCCAGAATCCTTATTTTTCCTATATACCTTTAGCTGGTACGTGATAACGCAGATCTTCGCTGTGAGCTTCCTAAGCTGGAAAAGCGACTCAGAGCTACAGCTGAGAGAGTGAAAGCTTTGGAGTCAGCGCTGAAAGAGGCCAAAGAAAATGCATCTCGCGATCGCAAACGCTATCAGCAGGAAGTAGATCGTATAAAGGAAGCAGTCAGGTCAAAGAATATGGCCAGAAGAGGGCATTCTGCACAAATTGGTTAGTAGGACACAATAAAACCTTTAAACCTTGCTTTGGTTTGAATGTTTTTATTTACTTGAGAACATAATCTGATTGATTTGTTATGGGATGTCACGGTGGTTTTTGTCTGTATTTTCTAATTTACCAAAGAGTGGCATTGTTGGGAATGCAGAGCATTGAGGAATAGCCACCTTAATTAACAGGACAAGGAGATAAATCAGAACTAGACAAGCAGGACTGGTCAGGTGTAGGAGCAACTGTGTAGAGCGATGTTATGAAAGCATGAAGAGACTTGCAAGAAAATGTCATGCACGGTATTTCACGCTTTAATTGCTAGGCATTGATGCAGGAATAAGGTTTTTAAGAGGCTAGGGGTTGTATAGGTCCTGGAGAAAAGGGTGTAACTGAAAAGAAAAAGAGAGATAGAGGGATTCGCTGAGAAACAAGAAGGCAAAGAAATACAAGACATTTGGGAATTTGTTGTAAATAAGAAAAGAGACTTAACAAGTCCTTGGGGTCGTGTGTTATTTGTTCTGAAGTCAGTGTTTGTTTCTCATCCCAGCTAAACCTATTCGTCCTGGGCAGCATCCAGCAGCTTCTCCGGCTCATCCCAGTGCAGTTCGTGGGGGAGGTGCATCTGTGCAGAACGGCCCGCCAGCCGTGCGAGGCGGAGGAGGTGAGCAGGCGTGGCTTCACGTGGCGCCCTCGGGTTTGTGCTCTCTGTCTGGCTTCAGAGTCACAGCTGTCCGTGGAGATGTTCAGCCATTGGTGGCTAAACAGTGTTTTGGATTCTCACAGTAGTGTTATGATTTCTTTTTAATGTATGTGATTATAAAAGTAACTTAGCATGGTTTCATCTAGTTCTTTCATAGTTCAGATCATACTATATGTATATTCAAATTTTTGCTCCTATTGTTCTTAACGTAATATTGGGTCATTTTTAAAAGCTCTGGGTATTGTCTAATGAATATACCATGGTTTATAACTATTTTACTGGACATTTAATTATGTCAGTTTTTCCATACTTGAAATTTTCCAAAATTGAAATTTCCGTGTATGAAATTTGAAGCATGAAACATCTTTTTATACCTCCTCACTTTCAGATTATTTCCAGAAGATTCCCATAAGTGGAATTATGAGAAAATGAACATTTTTAAGACTCTTTACACATACTAACACACTGCTCTTCAGGAAGACTGCACCAAATTGTATTTAGCCAAGGACACTGTGCATTTTGTTGCATCTTTGCCAGTACTGAGTATTAATAGTTTTTAAGTTTCTAATTTAATAGGCTAAAATAAGCGTCTCATTGATTTATTAATGAATTTGGATTTTTTCGTATATTTATTGGCCCATTTATATACATATGTTTTTTATGAATTATTTCTGTGTCCTTTCCCATTTACCTGTTGTGAGTGGTTTTTCTAACTGATTTATGAGTTCTTGTTTGTTTCTTTCTAAATACAAGTAATATCTGTTCCCTGTAGGGGGATGAAGAATTATCAAAAAAATAATTATCAGAAGATAAATGTCATCCAGAGACACCACCCAATATATTGTATATATGCTTCTGGAGCTTTCTTTACATATTATAACTTTTAAATTAGAAAGTTTAAAGTGTCTAATAAACATTCTAATATAACATACTACCAACATACTACGCTATTCTATATCTGCTACTTTGTAGCCAGCTTTTTTTAACTTGCCAATATATTCTGAACATTTTCTTATACAGCATGACTGATTATAGCTGCCTAATATTTTATCATATGACAGGAATTCAGATTAAATTCTTCAGCAAATCCCAAGTGTGTAGGTGGTTTGGAAACTAAAAGCAGTAGATAACTTTGAGATAGTGACTGGGTTTGTTTCTAACAGTACTAAAGTCAGTTTATTTTAATCCTGCTCTTTACTTTGTCATTTTTGCATAACATTGGCTCTCAGTTTGAGTGGAAAATTATGCAGTATTCTGGAGGAATCACATTTCCATAAATTTAATACAGTTTTTTGTCCACACGGTAGAGGATTGATACAGTGAAAAGAGTACAGATATTGGAGTCCCATCTAAGTTTGCATCCTGATTTTTCTACTTTTATGAGTTTGAGCAAGTTACTTTTTAACAGTTAATTTGTCTCGTTTTGACTCCTTTTAACATTCTTAAAAAATTCTTAAGTGTAAAAGTAAATTACGGATTTATGACCTATTTAATGTATCTCTGAAATAAAACATTTTTTACATACCACAATAACATTATCACACTTGACAAAATATTTTTAATATACCAATCCATATTCAGATTTTTCTAATTATTTATTTGTGGTTAAGTCTTCTACAGCTGGTTTGTCTACACCAGGGAATAATCCAGGACTGATGTTTACATGAGGTTATTTCCCTTAAGTCTCTTGTAATCTAGAGTAACACCCCCCCTTTTCTAATGACACTGACTTACTAAATAGACTAGGCCAGTTTCCTTGAGCATATGCCTTCTCGGATGTGTTCGGTTGTTTCTGTATGTAGTTGCCTTGTTCCTCTATTCCCTGTTTATTAGAAGCATTTATTGGATTCTTTTAAACATGTTTACAGACTACACTGTGGGTGATACGTGTTTAATATTGTGTCACATCAGCAGACATGACAGGAGTTTTCCTGCCAATTAAGAGATGGCCTCTGTTTTTCCCCCTTTGGATTAATAACTTGTTGAGCCCCTTTACTAATAAAATGAAAGTCATTCTTGAGAATTACGCAAGTTAAGATGTCATTACCTAGTACAGCACGGGTGCTGAGTAGATGCAAGCTGCCTTTTCTGGAAGTGGAGGTGGGCAAAAGAATTTTCAAAGGATAATTATAAATACAGGTAAAAGTTTATCCGTTTTGGATATTGTCCTCACGTTAAAATTCACACGTGAACTTTGAATTCCTATCTCGTTTGCAGAGAGGATAGTCCGTGGCCTTTGTTAAATATAGCTAGGTTTTAGCTTGAGAGTAGAATGCTGATCGCAGTGTAATGACAGCACTTAAGCACATGAGGGAGATGGCTAAGCTAGCTAACCCAGGTTTTCAAAGACTTGAAGTAACTATAAAAGTATAGCCACCTACAGGTTTGTTTCATTGCTGGTCCAAAGGATAATGGTTATTATTTTTTAAAGTCTTGCATCGATCAATCTTAAGCCATGATTGAGGAGTATATGGTCTACATAAGTGATAACTTGTTGAAAAAATTAGATACTTTGTAGAGATTTTAAAATTATTTAATTATTAAGAAAAACATTTCAAAACACTGGGTTTATTTTGGGAAAAGATGGCAATGTATGAATGATACTGATACTTTCAGTACCCAGTTTTACATGGCTGGTTCTTCTAACTGCGTAATGCTTTGGACAGGTGGAGGTTTTCTAATAAACACAGAGGTAAATAGGCAGCTGAACACAAGGATGCCTCTAGGTAACACCTGCTGCTGGGATTGTTTATTTTATTTTATTTTATTTTATTGGCCACACCCGCTCGGCTTGCAGCTGCTTAGTTCCCAGACCAGGGATTGAACCCAGGGCACAGCGACGAAAGCGCCAAGTCCTAACCACTGGACCACCAGGGAAGTCCCTGGGATTGTTTATTTCACTGTCACTTTCCCCACCACATGTACCTCTTGCTTATCCCTCCCCCACCCCTTTTTGTTTCTTACAGCTACCATGTATGTAACATTGCTAGTTAGTTAGTGGTCCTTGGCTTAATGTCACTGCCACTGTCTACTGGCTGCCATTTTATTAATCATCTTTTTCTTTTTAAAAAAAATCTAACTTATACATCCACTCACTCATAGCTCTTGCAGGGAGTAAAAACATGCAGGGTGACCTCCTTTCAATATTGTACTGTCCCTAAATGGCTCTGCTTCGGAGGCATATAAAAGGAAAAGAAATTCAATCATTTAATGTTGCCATCTTTTCTGTTTTGGGGAGAGTGGTCGAAGCTGTTGGCTAAATGTTTTTAAACTCATTGGTATATTTTATTTAATTCTTTTCATGATTATCTCAAACACAAGTTTTGTATAAATAAAAATGTTTTTCTCTGTGCTTTCTTCCATCTTCAGGTGTTAAAAGTAATTGAAGTATGAAGAGGACATTATATCAATGACTATAGCCTGTATCCCTTGGGAACTTCAGAATTATAACCTTTTTTTTAGTGTATAAATTGTACCTGGCCTGTACAGCTGTTTCCTGCCCTCTCTTCTCGTAAACTCTGCTGCTTCCCAACACAACTAGAGTGCAATTTTGGTGTCTTAGAAGGGAAAAACGACAGTTTACAACTGTGGCCCTATTTATTACACAGTTTGTCTTTCATGTCTTAAATTTAGTCTTCATTGTGCCAACCTAACTGTGTCATACAGGACTGTGCTTTTTGTACTTGTTTTTTTTTTTTGTTTATTTTTTAATCTCAGTTTAAGTTACCTAGCTGCTACTGCTTGTTGTTTTTCTTTTCTTACTAAAACAATATTTTAGGGGAAATGGAACCTTTAGATTAAATGTCTTAAATTTTACCACTTATAACACTACATGCCCACAAATTATATCAGGTCAGTACTGTACTTTAAAATCCCTTGAAATGACTTCGGAGTTAAAAATTATCTGTATCATCTCTGAAGTTTGCTTCTGAAAACTACTCTTTGAGCATTGTAACCTTTAAAACTGCCTAACTAGACATTTGAGACTGAGCAAGGCTACTTAATTATCTCATGAAATGACTGTTGTTGAATTATCTTGAATAGAAATACTTTACAATATCAAAAGCAAATCTTTTGCTTTTGTTTAAGAAGGAGAGTTTGGAAAAGGAATTTATTTCTGTTCTTCCCAGTGCTTTAATCCACATAGATTGGTGGAATGAAAACACCCTGCTTTGTTTTGGTGAGCCCACTAATTAATATAAGAATTGGACGGATAATGATTTGTCATCTTAATATAGTGAAGTGAACTAAGATACTATAGGATTAAGCATAATTTTATATTGTTAGTACCGTATTGGTTGATCTAAATTTATAGCCTATGGAAATTGAGAAAAAATGTGGAAGGACAAGACAAATATATGGTAAACTTATAAATACATAGGTTAAATTTTGGTCTGAAATCCCTGAGGTTTTTTACCTGGTACACTAAGTCATACACTATAATTTATTTCTTGTTTAGTCTAGAAGTAGTAAATTATTTGCAAGTCACTAACAATCCTCAAATAAATTATTTTGTTGGCGGTAGCTGGTAATTTTGTTGTTAAGTGTACCTGTTCTTCTTCCTCAGATGATTAAACTAAGTCAGCAGTTTGTTTTAGAAGCTATAAAAGTAACAGGGAAAGAGATTTCAATATTTGCTTCATCATTTGGGGGTGGGTAACTGCAACTGTGTTAGCAGAAATTTGCAGAGAATGGGGATTTAAGGTTACTCAGAAGAGAAAGTTGGAAAGTTCTGTGTTAGGATCTGGGTGGCAGAATTAACTTTTCGAAAAAGTTTTATATACAGATGTTTGTATTAAATTTGGAGCCGTAGTCAGAAGACTCAGATCATAATTGGCATATTTTTCTATTTCCTTAACTGTTGCAATTTCCACTTTTATAATAGTTTTGATTTAAAAGATAAATTTATTTTTTTAACAGTCAAAAATCCTTGCTGTTATGATCTGCAATCTTAAAAATGATTGTATTGTTTTTAGGAATGATCAAAAGAAACACTCCAAAAATTGAGATGAAACCTTGTAGAGCAGCAAGATTGAAGCAGTGCAGTTCACTAAAAAAAAGTGCTACCGCCTATT
Source organism: Eschrichtius robustus (assembly GCF_028021215.1). NCBI lineage: Eukaryota > Metazoa > Chordata > Mammalia > Artiodactyla > Eschrichtiidae > Eschrichtius > Eschrichtius robustus. Next base: position 197,265,086 of record NC_090824.1, read on the forward strand.
TGTGATGATAGTTTTCTAAATGGAGAAATGTTTGGCTGCATTCACATAGACATTTGTATTTTGTTTTCAAACGAAAGCTTGCTTTTTTGGGCAATATTGTTAAATGAAGCAGAATTTTTTTTCTCTCTTTTGTCTGAATATGGTAGTGTCATTCTTATAAGATACATCATGGTATTGGTGCTGTGTAACAAACAATGAATTGTAACTAGCATGTGGTTCAGAGTATACAATGCTAGGGTTTTTAAAATATCTTAATGGTTCTTTTCTATTTATAATTTCAAACTTTCACAAAATGTACAGAGAATTTCCTAAATTTGTTTTCACTGAACTGCTTTTGCTATGGTAGGTCATTAAACACAGCATTTACTCTTATGAATGAAAATTTCTGATCATCTGGAACATTGACACTTATTTCAATTTGCAGTGTCTTTTTTTTGACTGACTATATTAATGTTCTTCTGAATGGTATTGATAAATGGTTCAGAACAGAAACTCAGTGAAATAAAAGTAATATTTATTCATGGTGATCAATTAAATTATTTGCCTAATTTAAGAAAACTACTGTGCATAACTCTCAATTTGACAGGAGGTGATAGAAAAGAGTCCGAGTCCACCTGTGGAATGTGTTGGTTTCGTTTCAGTGCTTGAAGATACATTCAAAGATAATTGATTTGGGAAGGCACCATATAATTTTAGTTAACCTGCATGCTGTAAATGTCTTCTATGTTTAAATAAAGAGGAAAAAATGTTTTGAAATGTGATGACTTTCTTAAAACTCAATTCAGTGACGTATTAGGTTGGTTTTACATGACCAAGTGGCCTTCTTTCTTGACAGAACAGTGACTAATATGTCATTATATTCACGTGTATTTTGTCTCCTAATGTATTGCATATGCTTTGGACATCAAGTATTAAATATGTAGGCTGAAGAATTAAGAGCTAGAGATGAACCATCAGTCTCACTTACGTTATTTTACGTTAGTGTAGCCTGATACGTGATGAGGACACTTCGCCGTGTTATTCTTCCCCCAAAACTGTTAACCCCAGTCTGATCATGAGAAAAACATCAGACTAACCAAATAGAGGGACATTCTACCAAATGCCTGACCAGTACTCTTCCAAAGTGTAAAGGTCGTGGAAAACCAGGAAGATAAGTCTGAGGAGACTTGGGAGACTTGACAGCCGGACGCAGTGACGCAGGGCGGTGTCCTGGGTTGGACCCTGGAACGGTAGAAGGACATCGGGGAAAACTGGTGAAATCTGTTAGCAGTAATGTGCCAGTTAATTTCTTAGTTTTGACAAAGGTGCAGTGGTGATGTGAGATGGTACATTAGGAGGAAGAGTATGAGGGAGACTCTATTACCTTGACTACTTTTCTGTTAAGTTAAAATTATTCTGAAATAAAAGGTTTATTTACTAATTTATAAGGCATCAAGCCACAAAGAGCAACAGAGGAGACCACAAGCAGGAGAGCAAAACTCAGCAGACACCTGACTCAACCAGCAGTGGGGAACGCCAGGGAGCAACTCGGTATCCCCCCCCAGAGCACCCCTAAATGGTCATGAATATGACCTCCGTACCTCTGGAAGTAGGAGTGGAAGTAGGCTGAAATCGGACTATTTGGAAGTCTGTCTAGGCCTTTCCGTCTGACCCGCAGGTCCCTTCTTCAGCGCCACGTGGCTTGCCACTGCCTCTCTGACATCCCAGCGTGAGCCTGTTTCTTCCCCAGAAAGGCTGAAATAGAGCGTCTCCAGATGCAGACGCTGGCAGCAGTTGAGGGTGGGGGGACGCGCTGAAAACAAGGAGCGTGCCAGTTAGCAGTGTATTCCCTCATTGCCAGAGCTACCCTTCGTCGCTGTTAGGGGTTGAACTGTGCACCCTCAAACTTCCTATGTTGAAGTCCCAGTCCTCAAGAATGTGACCTTCCTTGGAGATAGGGTCTTTTCAGGCGTAATCAAGTTAAAGGTCATCAGGGTGGCTCTTGGCAATGTGACTTGTGACATTATAAAAGAGGAATTTGACAGATGCGAGGAGGGAGACACAGGGAGAAGATGGCCATCTACAAGCCATGGAGAGACTGAAACAGTCCTCCCTTCGTAGCCCTGTGAAGGAGCCAACCCTGCCAACACCCTGGTTTGGGGCTTGTAGCTTCCAGAACTGTGAGACCATCCATTTCTATTACCTCGCCTAGTCTGTGGTGCTTGCTTTCATCGGCCCGAGCAGACTAATGTGATTGCCGACACTGGCAGTGAGCTGGACCCTCTAAGCATTCCTCCTTTCTTTCCTTCGGTTTGCCTCTTGTTAATACCATCCAGTTGTCAGTGGTGTGAAGGGGGCAGGTGGGGGGCACCAGGCGTACACTGTCCCTTAGTGAGCGGAGAGCCCGGGCCACATGGCCACCCCTTCAGCAGCAGGTGGCCTTCCTTTGGGAGCCTGCCCTTCAGCCTCAGAGAGGAGTTTCCTGCCCACCTGATCCATGGTGGCGGGCGGGGGAAGGGCAGCCTTGGCCCACTAGGATCCAGTGAGGTGTTTCCTCCCCCCCAGTCCCAGCCAGGGTCTCGACCTGGCCTGCCCGCACCCCAGAGGGATGCTTCCCGCTCACCTGGTGACTGGACCAGCTCTAGCCTGGGAAACCTAGCAAACTTCTCCACCATCCAGTGGGCTGCAGCCATGCCTTTGCAATGAGACCTGAACCCCAGACATGGGGAGGGAGCCCCTTCCAAGTCTGTTCCTTCCCTGGGTACTCTCCCTTAGCCCTAGACTATTCTTGAAAGTTCTCTGTACCCATTTATAGTTAATCCCCTCTGACCTGGCCTGATACAGAGGGTAATATGAACGTTTGTAATCAGAATACTTAGAACCCCAACCTTTTTCCATTGCTTGGTTACCTGAATGCTGGCAACCAGGCTTATGGTTTCCAGCCAGGAGATGAGAAGACTTCGGTGAAAAGTTTGACAGCTGTTACAAGGAGTACCCAAAGAGGCACAGTTTCAGAAATGCCACAGTCAACAGTCCTACTCCTATGAACCAACTGCTTCCAGTCAGCGTCATCGTGTCCCCACCTTAAATATGTACAGACAGCCGAGGGTCACGAAGCATGTGAAGAAAGCCTTTACGATGACAGGATCAGAACAGAAAATAATAATAATAATATGGAGGAAAGTGGAACTATGAAAGGGGAACAAAACATTTTTAAAAACTAATACTAAATTTAATACCTTTCACTTCCACCTTGAAAACCATGGATATTAAAGTGCTAATATAATTACCTTCCCTAGTGTATCTTTTTTACTTTTTGTTATGTATTAAAAAACAACTAAAAACATGCACGGTTTGTAAGGAAATGACAAATCTCAGAAAATTCGGAATCTGAATACACTCTATACATAGCTTCTAGATAAAGACACAGAAAATTGCCAGATACTCAGAGGCCCCCTGGTCCCATTCTAGTGACTCCCCTTAAGGTTTAATATTGTTCTGGTATCTAACAAAAAGATCACTTTACCTGTATTTTGTATTTTATATAAATGTTATGACACAGTATAACCACTTTTGGATTGGGCTTTTTTATTCCTTATGTTGTTTGGGAATATACCTATATGGTTGCCTGTTGTGATCATGCATTGCCACTGTTGCATAGGATTCCATAGTGTAAACATTCAACAATTAATTTATTCCAATGTGTATTACAATATGAGTGATTTTCAGTTTGTGTCTATTGAGAATAGCACTGGTATATAAATTCTAGAACTTGGGGAAAAAAAAAAACCTAATAGTAAGAGCCTCAAGATTTTGACATAGTGAAAAAAGAGTTTGTCTCCACTAAACAAAACAAAAAACCAAGGGGTCATAAGAAAGAAATACTGAGAAAACAAAAAAAGTCTTGAAAATAGAAACAATAAGAAGGTTAGAAGATGAAGTTGAGAAAGTTGCCGACAAAGTCATACACACAAAAAAGTCAGAGGACTTCCCTGGTGGCGCAGTGGTTAAGAATCCGCCTGCCAATGCAGGGGACACGGGTTCGAGCCCTGGTCCAGGAAGATCCCACGTGCTGCGGAGCAGCTAAGCCCGTGCACCACAACTACTGAGCCTGTGCTCTAGAGCCCACAAGCCACAACTACTAAGCCTGCACTCTAGAGCCCGTGAGCCACAACTACTGAGCCCGCAAGCCACAACTACTGAAGCCCACGCACCGAGAGCCTGTGCTCCGCAACAAGAGAAGCCACTGCAATGAGAAGCCCGTGCACCGCAACAAAGAGCAGTCCCCACTTGCCACAACTAGAGAAAGCCAGCGCACAGCAACGAAGACCCAACGCAGCCATAAATAAATAAATAAATAAATTGATTGATTGATTTTTTTTAAAAAAAGTGTTACTTATTCAAAAAAGAATCCGGGTGTGGTGGTGCTGTGATGAACTGGGAGATTGGGATTGACATATATACACTAATATGTATAAGACAGATAACCAATAAGAACCTGCTGTATAAAATAATAAAATTTAAATGATAAAACAGAAAAAAAAAAAGACTCCTAAATATAACCCAAAAAAGTAGACTCACAGATATAGAGAACAAACTAGTGGTTACCACTGGGGGGGTGGGAGGCACAAACCATTGGGTGTGAGATAGATTCAAGGATATGTTGTACACCGTGGGGAATATAGCCAATATTTTGTAATAACTGTAAATGAGAAGTAACATTTAAAAATTGTATTAAAATTTTTTTAAATAAGTGTAAAAAAAAAAAGAATCCTAAGATAAGCAGGAGAGGAAAAGTCACCATAGTATATTACATGACTCAGCTGTGATTGGCACATTTCATCGTAGTAGTAATGGAAACATGGATTAGTAACTGAACTTACAACATGACCTTATTGAGAGGAAGAGGGGTTGTGTCTATGTGTTGATGGTGGTGAAAGAGGGTTCAATCCTCATCTTCCACAGGATAAGACAACTGGCACCACTTAACCATGACTAATCAATAAGTAGCAGAGATTTGGAGATGAAGCAAAATGAAAGTGGCTGCTTCTGGAGAGTGGGAAAGAGGTGAAGTGGGGCAGGGGACCGCTGTTTTGTTTGGGGTGGAAGGAACCTCTGTTTTTGAAACAAGTTTTCTAGAGCATGTTTGACTTTTCAGGGCTCAGTTTGTATCCTGTTGTAGGGTGGCTCTCCTCCGAGGATGACTTCAGAAGCATGTCCCAGCTTCTTGACCCAACCTAGAATTCAACTTGCCCATTTGTAGAAAAACACTTGGAAACCTCGAGGTGACTCTTAGGCCTCTTGTTCTGTAATTCTGAGATGCCAAGTAATCTGGTCTAGAGTTATAACATCTGGTGCTCTCTTCAGCAGTACACATGCTAAAAATTAGAACAAAACAACAAAGATTAAGTAACATGGCCCCTGCACAAGGATAACGCACAAATTCGTGGAGCTGTTGCCTACTTTTAATTAAATGTCCTCTGAGTTCAAAAATATATATATGTAGATCACATCTGAAAGGTTTGTTTATTTTAAATTAAGTCTTCAGGGACTTCCGTGGTGGTCCAGTGGTTAAGACTCTGCGCCCCCAAGGCAGGGGGCCCGGGGTTTGGTCCCTTGTTGGGGAACTAGATCCCACATGCATGCCGCAACTAAGAGTTTGAATGCTGCAAAAGAAAGAAAGAAATTAAGCCTTCATAATCACTGACTTTATGTGGAAATAAATCCACAGGTCTCTCAAACTGAAGTAAGCAGTTCTTGAAAGTACTTTTTTTTTTTTTGGCTGCACAGTGCTGCTTGTGGGATCTCAGTTCCCCGACCGGGGACTGAACCCGGGCCTCAGCACTGAAAGCGCCAAGTCCTAACCACTGGACCGCCAGGGAATTCCCAGAAAGTACTTCTTTCTTCATTAAATGAATGCTTCCAAATTTTGAAGATTTAGAAGAGAAGTGGATTTTTAAAAATTGTGGTAAAATACACATAAAATAAAATTTACCATCTTAAGCGTTTTTAAGTGTACAGTTCAGTAGTGTTGGAAGAAAAGTGTTTGGTTTGGGGGTTTTTGTGTGTGTGTGTGTACACAGAAATTAGCTCAGGACTGGAAATATTTGTGTCATGATCTACACCAAAATATTTATTTAATGTTCTTCAGTTCATATTAGCTTGATGGAATGATGTTATTAACATTATAAACTTTCAGACGTTTCCACTGTAGGTAAAATCAGAACTGAGGACAAGTATTTAAAATATTCAAGAAATTAACTCATTTTTTTCACCCACTTAACAGTCAAGAGCCATTGGAAATGAAAAATCAAAATACCGTAACTAAATCTGAGAAATCCCAGATAAGTGCCCATTGTTTCTTGAGCGGCAGACAAGACATCACCAGTATGAGTTCCAGGAAACACCCACGTTACCATCTTAGATATATTCTTTTCTTGCCGAATAAAAAGTTAGGCACACAGCTTTTCTCTACAATAACTGGAATTGTGCACAGCCGCCCTGCATTCTGCTCTGAAAATGAACTTTTGTTTTATGCAAATGTAGGCGAATTAGAATGAACAAAAGGCGCACATTTTAAGGCTGAGAACATTCAACTGAAAATGAAAAACGGATTTTTCTTCTGATAGAAAACCAGCTGGAAAAATTTTGCAGCAGGCCGGTTGGGGGCCGACCTGCGGCCTCTCAGCAGTCCCTTCTTTGCAAGGCAGCTGCCCACTGGCAAGGACTTTCTAAATGCCCCAGTCAGGGGTCCCAAGGTGACCCCTCTGCAGGAATAAACAGGAAGAGGCGGGGCCCCCTCTCTGGTGCCCCCGGCCCCGTTGGGGGGGGGGGGGAGGGCCAGCTCCTCCCCGCACCCACCGCTGGAACCACCTGCTAACCCCAAGGTCTGAGCCGCCTGCTGGACAGCGGGGCCCACAGAGGTCTGACAGGGCTGGGACACTGCTGTAGACCCTTTCTTTTTTTTTAATTTATGTAACCGAAGTATAGTTGATTTACAGTGTTGTGTTAATTTCTGCTGTACAGCAAAGTGACCCCGTTACACATATATATATTCTTTTTCATATTCTTTTCCATTACGGTTTATTACAGGATGTTGAATATAGTTCCCTGGGCTATATTGTAGGACCTTGTTGTTTATCCATCCTATATATAGGAGTTTGCATCTACTAACCCCAAACTCCCAATCCATCCCTTCCCCACTGCCCTGCCCCTTGGCAACCACAAGTCTGTGCTCTATGTCTGTGAGTCTGTTTCCACTTCATAGACAGGTTCATTTGTGTCATATTTTAGATTCCACATAGAGGTGATATCATATGACATTTGTCTCTGTCTGACTTACTTCACTCAGTATGATCATCTCTAGGTCCATCCATGTTGCTGCTGCAGACCCTTTAAGAGGACTTTCCCAGGGGAGGAAGGAGGGCTGGAGACCCCTGCTTCGGAAGCCTGATGAAAGGATGCTTGGTTATTCAGGAATGTTGAGGTCCTGGTTCCTGAGCCTGGACACAGAGGCAACCATCAGAGAGCCTTCCTACTCTGCCCGCCACACACATTCCAGGGTCTGTTTTCACTCTGATGTCTAACAATCGTTCCATTGAGAACTCTGCGGCTGGCAGCTCCACTGCAGCCTTGGGCCCAGCCCAGAACGAGGCACCTCTACCCTGTCCAATTCACACTTTCTTCTCCACTCTTCCCTCTGTCCCTTTCCCCCCAGGAACTCCTTCATCCATCCCTTGGATTTGGATGTTCCCTTCGCTCTTCTGGCAGAACACGCCTTCTAACACGTACCCTCATGACTTTAAATATTATCTATATGCTGATAAATCCAAAATCTGCTTTTCCAAGCCTAATTGCTCCCATAAATTCCTAACTGATGTATCCAAATGCTTGCAGGCCATTTGCACTTAAAGACCCCACAGGCACCTGCAATTCAACACGTCCAAAGTGAACTGAAAAAACCCCAGGGATTATGTGCATAAAGTCCACAATTGCTTACTTGAAATCCTTGGGGACAAATGTTTTATGGAGTTTTGAGTTCTTCAGAATTTAGAAAAGGTAACACATAGTATGTATATAGCAGTACCAGTGAGGTCTAGGCCAGTACCATGGAATCAAACATGATTTTTCTCTTCAGCAAAATGTACCACTATTCACATTCAGCGGAATATGCAAAGGCTGAAAAAAGTGTCATGTCAGTTGAAGTCATGTTTTATTATCAAAAGAGTTGCACCAAACTTACAAAAAACTTAATTTTCAGAGCCTCTTAGCTATTGGACTTGTGAATATGTGATGATTGAACTTTGTCACATATGACATTAAAGGGCTAATATCCCTAATATACACAGAGCTCTTAGAAATTAACAAGAAAAAGAAAGGTGAAAACCCAGGAAGAAAATGGACCAAGGAGGGGACTTCCCTGGTGGTGCAGTGGTTAAGACTCTGCACTCCCAATGCAGGGGGCCCAGGTTCGATCCCTGGTCAGGGAAGTAGATCCCACATGCATGCTGCAACGAAGAGTTCACATGCCACGGACTTCCCTGGTGGCACAGTGGTTAAGAATCCACCTGCCAATGCAGGGGACATGGGTTCGAGCCCTGGTCCGGGAAGATCCCACATGCCGCGGAGCAACTAAGCCCGTGTGCCACAACTACTGAGCCTGCGCTCTAGAGCCAGTGAGCGACAACTACTGAAGCCCACGCACCTAGGGCCTGTGCTCCGCGACAAGAGAAGCCACCGCAGTGAGAAGCCTGTGCACCACGACGAAGAGTAGCCCCGCTCGATGCAACTAGAGAAAGGCCACGCACAGCAACAAAGACCCAACGCAGCCAAAAATAAATAAATAATTAATGTAAAAAATCAAATAAAACTTAGTAGCTGTAGAATTCACAAATTTTGCTCCAAAGAAACAGATCGTGACTTTTCAATAATAAATCTTTATTTCCATAAACATTCAATAAAGACACACTATAATACAATGTCAAGTACCCTTTATGAAACATGTGGTGCAATATTCTACAGGTGAGGAATCTAACCAAAATTATATGAAGCAATTCTTCTTTCTTTAAGGGGATTATGAAGAAAGAAGAGTAAATGATATTAAGCTAAAGGAATAGTGCGGAAAAAAAAAAGATGAAACCAAAAACAAAGGAAGAAGAAAAATTACATGGCATCTGTCAAGAATATCCATAATATTCACGTATACATGGAAGTGTCTTCTGTCTACTTCCAAAGCAATCCAAAGTGGCTACTGTACATAATAAGATGTGGCCTCACGCAGTGGTCTAGACCCTCGCGACCCAAAGTGTGGGCTCAGCATCAGCGGCTCTGAGATCACCTGCAAGTTAGAGACGAAGAATCTCCGGCCCCAGCAGACCTACTGGGCAAATAGTATTGTCCAAATGTAGCCGCTACAATACGTCCCATCCCGCACGCTGTGAGGTTGACCCTCCTGTCATCCAGTGACAGGGGCAATGTCTCTTCCCCTTAAACCTGGGAAGATCTTTAGGACAACCACCACCGATGGAGTCTGGCGGAAGTGATGTTAGGTGACTTCTGAGGCTAGGTCATAAACAGGCCACTTGGTGAAACCCAACCACCATGCTGTAAGGAAGCCAAGCATCCATGTGGAAGGGATACGTGTGGGTTTCCTGGTCAATGCCAGGCCTGGCATCTCAAGGCAATAGCCAGCATCAGACTTCCCCGGCGGTCCAGTGGTTAAGACTCTGCGCTTCCACTGCAGGGGGTGCAGGTTTGATCCCTGGTCGGGGAACTAAGATCCCACATGCCGTGCGGCACAGCCAAAAATACAAGCCAGCATCAACCACCAGACAGAGTGAGATGATTCAGCTCCCACCTTCAGTATCCAACTTCCCCATCTGAACAGGTATGGAAACCAGCTCTCCCCGCCCAGCCCTGCCCAAAGTGCAGGCCTGTGAGCAACATAAATGAAGAATCATTTGATGGCTGTTGTGAGCCACTATGTTTGGGACAATCTGCTGTCCCGCAACAGATAACCAGAACACTGACTGAACTGGTGTCTGCGTTTTTACAAGAGCCCTCAGTGATTCATGTGTACATTACAATGTGAGAAGTATTGGTTTAAGCTAAATTGGGTAACATGAATTCTCCTACTGCCCTCAATGTCACTGATTGCAAATTATGAAAAGCTGCATAATGAGTGAAACTCATATAAAGAGTAATTATTCCTAGAAAGCTGGGTAATTATTTTCTGTTAAATCTGCTGTGTTCTCTAGGTGTTAGAACTTGTCCAAAGCTTGGGTCAGGCTCACAGTTGGAGGGTATCTTCTCCACGTGAGAGAGAAAAAACTGGCAAAATAATTGAGGCAAGCCAAAAAATTTTAGAGGCCAACAGTCCTGAAAGTTTGCAAAGATGAACACTGAGGATGTGTGATTAATATCTAGTAAACTCACTGTATCAAGGGCAGTAATCATTTTAATAGCAGATGGCTTTCAAATCTTTCAAAAACAAATGGTGTCATGCTATCAAAGTTAAGTGCAGATGAATATATGCAGGTGTTTGCTATTAGTTTTTTAAATATTTATTTACTTCTCTGGCTAGCCGGGTCTTAGTTGTGGCATGTGGGATCTAGTTCCCTGACCAGGGATTGAACCCGGACCCCCCTGCATTGGGAGTGCGGAGTCTTAGCCACTGGACCGTCAGGGAAGTCCCAGGTGTTTACTATTCTTAAAGCATAACGACAAAGCTGTCATTCGGATCATCCTCCTGGGGTCGAGTCTGAAAGCATATTAGCTACACGTCTATGGTTTCATAACGCAGTATACAGGGGTAGCTTTCGTACCTACTAGTATATGGGGGTAATTAGCATCATGCTTAAGGTCTTTGTTCATTTTAGTTTAGTTTACTGTTCTAAATTCTAAATCAACCCAAATCACAACTATCAATGAATAACGATCATCAGCTGTCACACGATGTCAAACAACTGAATGTGTCACAACATCTATAATTTTTTCATGAATGTTCGTCTCCAACCAGGTGTGTGGCATCCAGTGGGCACAGCCAGGTCATTTAGCATTTCCTCCTGACCCTCTCAGCCCCACCTGGGATTAGACTATCCCTGCAAAGAATGGTCCTGTAGCTGCTGTTATATTAAGTGCAGCTTGCCTTTTTCATTTTCCAGTTATTAAAAATAACTTACGAGTAAGAGTTCTTAGTTGCAAGCAACAGAAATAGATTCTGGTGTACTTAAGCAGAAAAGAATTTATTGGAAGGCTAGGAGGGGCTCATGAACACTATAGGAGGAGGAAAGGGCAGAGATCAAGCAAATCCCAGCCCCACCCACTTCCCCATCCCCAGTGCCATCACCGCACTAAGAGCATCTGCCCAAAGACCCACCCTTCTTGTAGCACCGCCTCCGGGGCCAAAGCCCTCTTGGCTTCCATAAGCGAGAGGTGGATGTTGGAGCTACAGGCTGCCCTCCTGCCAAGACTCCTCCCAGCGGGAGAAAGATTACTCCCCGTCAGAAAACTGGGGTGTTACAAAAAGTGGGATGACGCTGGACATCCAAAACCCTACATATGTCTGCTGCAAATAACGTGCAGTGTTGTTTCAATTATAAAATAATGCCTGTTCATTGTGGAAAATACATAGTATTGTCTTTCTATATTTTTTCCTGAAATTGGAATTCTATTGAACTATTGTACTATTTATAACCAACTGTTTTTCACCTAACAATGCACCGTGATCATTTTCCATGCCATTAACTGTTCATCTGCAATGTGATTTTCGATGTTGGGGTGGTCTTTCTTCTCTATATTTATTTTAAGTCACTTAGGCAATTTTTCTTTTACTTTTCACCGTTGTAAATGATGCTGGGCTGAACATATATTCCTTGTTTTTTTCCCTCTTTGGCTTATGTATACTGAAACCCGTCATGCACCAGGCACTGTGTTAAGTGTTTCGTGGGCATTTTCTCATTTACTGCCCACAGCATCCCTGTGTGGTAAATCCTATTATTATCACCATTTTACCATGAGGAACACGCTGCCTGGAGGCTTGCCTAAGGTCACTTGCCTAAGGTCGCACATCCGCTGACAGTCACCAGGTAGCCTGCGGGTCACACAGATGGCAGATGTAGAACCTGCCTGTCAACCCCGGCTTGTCCACTTCCAGGCTCGGGCTTGAACCTCCTACCTTCCTTTATATGTAGAAATAGTTGGGCAATCCACGAGTATTTCCTTAGGGTACTAAATCAGGGGGTGTGGAACTGAGGGAGTGAAGGCTTTTGACACGTACTGTCGTCTGCTGTCCTGAAAGTTACATCAACTCATACTGCTTCTCCTTTCCCACACCACTGGCCAAACCTGGTGGGCATCATGTTTAGCAGAGAAACTTTGCCAATCTAGCTGGTGCAAAAAAAAGGTATCTTGATTTTTATTTATTTTTTAATTGACGTATAGTTGATGTATAACATTATATAAGTGTACAATGTAGTAATTCACAATTTTAAAAGTTATAATCCATTTATAGTTATTAAAAAATAGTTACTATATTCCCTGTGTTGTACGGTATATCCCTGTAGCTTATTTTATACATAGCAGTTAAATCCCCTACCCCTATACTGCCCCTCTCTCCTCCCCTCTCCCCACTGGTAACCACTAGTTTGTTCTCTATATCTGTGCATCTACTTTTTTGTTACATTTGCTAATTTGTCATATTTCTTTAGATTCCACATATAAGTGATATCATACAGTATTTGTCTTTCTCTGTCTGACTTATTGCACTTAGCATAACACCCTCCAAGTCCATCCATGTTACTGCAAATGGCAAATTTCATTCTTTTTTATGGCTGAGTAATATTCCATTGTATATAGGTACCACATCTTCTTTACCCATTCATCTGTCAATGGACATTTAGGTTGTTTCCATGTCTTGGCAATTGTAAATAATGCTGCTATGGACATTGGGGTGCATGTATCTCTTTGAAATAGAGTTTTTGGTTTTTTTCAGATAAACACCCAGGAGTGGAATTGCTGGGTCATATGGTAGCTCTCTTTTTTTGAGAAACCTCCATACTGTTTTCCATAGTGGCCGCACCAATTTACATTCCCGTCAACAGTGCAGGTAGGGTTCGTATTTTGGTTTTTAAATTGTGCATGTTTTGTATTATATTATAACGCCAGCTACATTTTATGGTTGTTTACTATGTGTCCGTAGAATGTAAGCCCAGAGAGGGTAAAGACTGGCATCTCTTTTGTTCACTGCTGTATCCCCAGCACCTAGCAGAGTTCCTGGTACCCAGCAGTCACTCAATAAAAATTTGCTGAATAAATGAACAAATAAGTGAACGTGTGAGGCACCGAGGCCAGCCCTCCACCTGGGTTATCTCATCCGGTCCTGACAACTCTCTCCGTTTACCTGGTGTGAATACCGCGCTCACAGGAGTCTCTGACCAGTGGGGGCCCCAAGAGCCTTGCTCTGAACCTCAGGTTCGGCTGCCATAAGTAGGACTGCCCACCTCCCTTGGTTTTCCCCAGGGTCCCCCAGCTGGGTTCCTGGTATAACACATAGACTACTTTTAAAGTCACATCACCCCAAACATATCCCCCAATTCGGTGAAAATATGCCCATCCACTTTCCCGTGACAATTTTTTTTACAAGCCTTTTGATTTAAAAAGAAAATTATTATTCAGAAAAAAGCTCATCTTTAAATTTAGGTTTTGGTGACACACCATAATGGAAAAGAATATGAAAAAGAATATATACGTATAACTGAGTCACTTTGCTGTACAGCAGAAATTAACACAACGCTGTAAACCAAATCTACTTCAATACAGTCTGCAAAGAAAAAACACTTAAATTTAGCTTTTCTGAGTCTGCGCTTGTGCCTGCAATACTTTCCTAGTGATTTTCTGCTCCTCAGAAGAAAAGGGCACTTGACCCTGTCACCGACACGCTTAGCAGCCGAGAGTGGGCCGGGATGACGTGGGCTTTTGTTTTCGGCATCTCATAGGAATGCTCAGTCTCAGGCGTGAACCCCTTGGGGTTGACCCGGGCACAGGCCACATGCGGATTCCGGTGCTGCCCCACTCGGCCTCGTGTAAAAGTGAACAACGCTGACGCCAGGGGCTCAGGACCGCCTGATTCGACGGGCGGTTGTGTCGTAAGCCGGCCTAGGACTGTCGCCCAACGTAGACATTGCCACCTGCCTCTACACCCAGAAGGCGAAAAGAAACAGAAGCCTAATTTTATTTATAGAGGTTGGAAAGAACTCTCTGTGTATTAAAAACATTAGCCCTAATCCTTTGCCATACATTCTGCAAATACCTGCCATCATTTTCATTTCCCTGTGAGTTTTATTTATGATATATATATATATTTTAAACTTGCATATGTTTTTCCTCTTTTTGTAGCAAAATCTTGTCTTCCCCTTTATGGCTTTTTTTCTTTCCTGTTATATATAGAAGTCTTTTCTGCTTTAAGTAGGCTAATAAGCATACATAATAACCATTTCTCTTGGGAATTCCCTGATGGTCCCATGGTTAGGACTTGGCGCTTTCACTGCTGAGGGCCCGGATTCAATCCCTGGTCGGGGAACTAAGATCTCCACAAGCTGCACGGCAAAAAAAAAAAAAAAAAAAAAAAAAAGGCCATAACCAACTCTCTGTGGAATTATCTGGAGTTGGGATAAAGAAACCTTAGCTTTTCAATGTAAAATCAAGGTGGTGGCTCACAGAATCCCTCCATAATGGTGCTGCGCTGGCACCACATTAGCTTTGCAACGATTCTGGGGCAAACTACCCACTCCCAGGCTGGGGTGTCAAAGTTCTTGGCTCTGGGGGAGAAGATGGATTCATCGGTTCTGTTTCTTCTCCGGGTCCTACAGACTGCAAAGCATCCACCATCACAAATACTGTAACCGAAAGTGGGGTCCGGCTGCTCCCGCTCAAAAGCCAATAAAGAGGCCAGGCTGGTAGAGAGGAAAGGTTGCTTTATTTCAGAGGTGGGCCACGGGGGGTGGGGCAGAGCCCTGTCCAAGGCCAACTCCCCCCACTGACAGCCAGGGGGCAAGAGCTTTACAGGTGGAGGGAGGGGGCTCCGTGCAGAAACAGCACGGGCATCTCTGCCAGTCATCTTGACATTGGTCATCGGTGGTCTGACCAGCGTCATCTTGATTGTTTTAAGTACAGTTAATCTTCAGTTCCAGGGTCGGTTTGTTTCCATTTCTTTGCAACCAGTTCTCAGAATTGTGGCAGCTTGGGTCATGGCTACAGTCTGGTCATCATGTAGTTAACTTCTTCCACCTGGTGAGGGTTTTGGTATCTGTAAGACAGCTCACAGGGCATGGCTCAGATTAGTATCTATAGCCCTTGAGAAGGAACGAAAGGTCCTTGACTATGCTTGATGACTAAACTGTTATTATTTGGTCTCCTTTGACTGTTTTCCTTTGTTTCTGCATCTTCTCACATCTCTGATTAAACTTATTCTTTGGCTAAAGTTGTTCCACAGCCAAAGGCAGGCTGAGGACATGGGGGGCAGGGACCATAGGGTCCTGCCCTGTTTCAATACTACTTCAGTTGCTTGGGGTCAG
The DNA here is from genome assembly GCF_028021215.1 of Eschrichtius robustus. Taxonomy (NCBI): domain Eukaryota; kingdom Metazoa; phylum Chordata; class Mammalia; order Artiodactyla; family Eschrichtiidae; genus Eschrichtius; species Eschrichtius robustus. Next base: position 197,280,637 of record NC_090824.1, read on the forward strand.
TAACCTTGCGTGTTACCTGGCACTCTTGTAGGCAGCAAGGAGGTATGTTTGCATGAACATGTATATATTCATACAATTTTTCTCATTAAACTTCTAAGGACTGAAAAACAACAACAAAAATTAAATAGCTTCAAAACAGTCCTCTACAGTCGTAGAAAGTTAGATAAGGAAGGAAAAGGAAAAACATACAAAAAAAGCACAACTCACCCGAATGCGATATATGTTAAAACATGGAATTTTCTATGCACATGAGTGAGAATTGGTTAGGATTGAAGGAATTTGCACCATAAAATGAGTTTACTGGTTATTCGTAATAAATTCTAAGTATTCATTGAATTCCCATGAATTCCAAGTAAAGGGCCCTGCTTCCAGTTTCTTGGAAGAAAACCTGGATCCCATAAGAAGGTGGGAGGCATATTAGGGGCTTATTTTGAGACACTGGTCTCCCAAAATATACAAGCAAATCAACTTTGTTTTGGTTCTATATCGAGCATGCTAATTGTCTGGATACAGATATATTTTACAGAAATCACAGCAAATACAATTTCGTCCCCTGGGCTATATAATTATCAAAAGCACCTTCAGAACTTGCTGGAGACTCCCTCTGTCGTATTTGAAGAAATAAAGTTACAGCAGCAGCGTGAGGTTATGTGGTGACAGGATGGAATGGTACTCAGCGGCTAATTAGAATTTTCTGAAATATTAGGGCAAATATCACAGGAAAATCCCACTCAACGTTATTCATAAGTTTAAAATGCCCGAGGGTAGCTATTAACTTCCGAAAATAGTAGCAGGTATAAGCCCTTGAACTGAGGTTAATCGACACATCTATGACCTACACAGTTTGCAGAGGCTACAGCTTGATATTTTTATAGAGCGATGTCAGTCTGGTTTTTATACCCAGGCTTATGGATTTATACATTTAAAAATATCTTTTATTTTTATTGTAAAGCTGCTGCTAAAGAAAATTGGCTTCAGTAAACATTCTTTTGATACTGGATTCCGTCCTCTTTCTTTTTTCCTTGGAGATTATTTTAGGCTTTTCATCAGGGAGAGGTGCTTGGGTAACCTACAAACACAAGACATAAACAGATCTCAAAGACAAAGTCGTGTTGACCTTATACGGACCTTCAGTTCATGAAGATCTGTTTCAGATCTTTTGAATGAGTCAAAGGAAACTTGGCAAAATGATTCTTTTTAAAATCAAATTACAATTGAAAACCTTATTTGAACCATGAAAAAATTAGAGAAACAGTCCAGAACGTAGCCAAATAATGTAGTCTTTACCTAGCTACAGGATGCTGTTAACTGCTGAATCTTGATTTAAGATTTGTATTTAATAAGATGCATGCAGCTACTATAGAGTCAGCCTACTTACAGGTAAAAAAAAAAAAATACCCCATTGTTTCATCCAGGGAAGAAAAGTTCATTTTCTTCACATTCAACACAGAAAATATTCAAACATATGGCAGAAATCACATATGACATTTTAACAGATTCTTTTGCCTGATCCTGTATGTATTTACATATTTTTGGTCATAAGAACATAAATATTATCTTATTGCACTAACCCCAGTGTATTAGTTATCTATTGCTGTTTAACAAATTGCCCCCAAATTTAGTGGCTTATAGATTGAAATGTCAATCTTTCCGTTTTTGTGGGTCAGGAATCTGGGCACAGTTGAGCTGAGTGGCATGAAGTTGCAGGTGAGCTGACAGCCAGGTCTGGGGTCTCATCTAAAGACTAGGCCTGGGCAGGGATGGGTGGTCGGGGGAGGAGCCACTTCCAAGCTCACACACCTGGTTATTATCAGTCTCAGGAAATCGGCTTCCAAGCTCAAACACCTGTTTATTATCAGTCTCAGGAAATCAGCTTCCAAGCTCACTCACAACATGGTCGCTGGCTTCCCTAAGTGAACCAGGCAAGAGAGAGCTGGAAGGAGAGCGTCCAAGATGGAACCTGCAGTCCTTTGTCACCTAATCTCTGCATTGAGGCCATCGCCGCTGCCATGGTGTCTTCTCTAGAAGTGAGTCACTAAGTCTAGCCCACGTGGAAGGGAGGCGGGGATCAGAGGGGGATTATTTCAGAGGCTCTTACCACGACCAAAATCAGCCTATGGTGACCTTGTGGAGAGGAAGTAGCAAGTTGTGCTCTGTTGTTTTTGTCTGCCTACTGTCTATTTGGGGAATGACCTCTTCCTCCTTCTCAGTCTGTGTGGCTCTGGAGACTGAAAGCTCCCCTCACCCTGGCTCTTGGGGGTTGGGCAACTTTGTGGCCGGAGGGAGTGGTTCCAGGATGAGCCTTTCAGAGCCTTTTTCAGGAACTGACAGGAGTGCTGGGAGAAACAGGGTCTCCTAAGATCACAGGTGCTGTGAAACATGGAAAACTGGAATTCTTCTGTCTTCTATGTCTATATATAGGACTCCTTTGCTCCATGTGAAAAAATTCTTAGTAAAACAGAGCTGAGAGGAGCAGGGTGAGTGAAACACACCAATCCTCATAACATCTCCTGCCTGTCTGTGCCCAGCTTTGCCTGAAGTCAGGCTTAACTTTTCTTTTTGCAGTTAGTTTTGAATTGGGTTTTTATCACGTGCAACAGCAATAGAAAAATGGTTCTGACATATGTTAGAACCATTTGGGACCCCGTGAATAACATGGAGGGGGTCCCAAATACTCTATCTTCCCTTAATAAAACCATCATAGCAGTACCTTTTATGGAATTATCTAAATACTTACAGTATATTTAAAATTTTCAACCTTATCAGCATAATGCTTAGAAAATTAAGCTCCATGTTTTTCCTATTGTGTGAACCATTTCCTTTATTCACCTTAAAATTACTTTTCTCAAGATTCAGGAAATGTCTTCTTGTTCCATTTAAGTTCCCTAAAAGCAGGGAGAAATGCCTTCTTTTTTTTTAAAATTTTTATTCATTTGTTTATTTTACTTATGGCTGTGTTGGGTCTTCGTTTCTGTGCGAGGGCTTTCTCTAGTTGCGGCAAGCGGGGGCCACTCTTCATCACGGTGCGCGGACCTCTCACTGTCTCGGCCTCTCTCGTTGCGGAACACAGGCTCCAGACGCGCAGGCTCAGTAGTTGTGGCTCATGGGCCTAGTTGCTCCGCGGCATGTGGGACCTTCCCATACCAGGGCTCGAACCTGTGTCCCCTGCATTGGCAGGCTGATTCTCAACCACTGCGCCACCAGGGAAGCCCCAGAAATGCCTTCTTAATTATTATTTCCTGTCCAACTTGTAGCGCAATAGCTGGCCACATAGCAGATCCTCAGGAAGTGTTTAATGAATGAATGAGTAAACGAATCTTTTAAGTATCCTTGAGGTTACTCTTCCCTAAGTTCAAGACTTTATTTTTGCCCATATGAAGACCAGTTCAATATTTTCACGCTAACTTCAGGTTATTCCTATATACTTAGGCTTTTCATAATCACTGCTCCAAATAATTCACAAAAGCATTAAGCAAGACTAATCATAGGAGAATGCCAATGTTTACACTTCTTCCCCCAAGAAGTGCCCTGAATCCTAAACCATTGTTTCTCATCTCTAAGCAACTTCCCTCTGCGTCACCCCAGTCTCCATCATACCATGATGACTCAATTTTTAAAATAGGCTTTTGTGTGGAACTTTGTGAAAGGCTTTTTGAAAATCTTAATGGATGCCATTCATGAGCTTTTGTCCATACGCATATGCACCTCCTACAAGAGCTTTATTAGATCAATGAGGCCTGATCTCCTCTTGGAAAACCATACGTTACCCTCCAGCTCCTTCCTTGCCTCCCCCAGGTGAATTGGTGTACAATTGTCTTTGGGGGAGAAGGGCTCAGATCTTCTCTGTGGATCTGCTTTGATGGGTCTTTGATCCTTGTCAGGTATTGTAGAATAATGTAAGGTGGAGAATGCCAAAATCAAACTCTCCTAAAAGGGATGGATAACTATGGTTAAGTTAGCATGTTGAGGTCAGAAACAGGGAAATAGGGACTCAGGTGTGGTCAATATGGACAGAAAAAAGGAAGTTAGGTTAGAAATATAGGAAGTTGGTGGTTGCCAGTCAAGGGTCAGGAATGTCTCAGGTCCTTTAGGAATTTGATAGTGTCATTGGTTTCCCCTTTCTTCATGCTTCCATCCCGCCTTGGAAAACGTTCCTTCTCAGTCGTTCCCTGGAGGCTTTTTTTGTCTCTTTAATGTGGTTGTTTTCCAGGTTCTGTCCTTGGTTTTATTGTGCCTCCCTCTAATGTTCTCCATTGTCAATTTCATGTCCTCCCTTGGATTTAGGTTGTCTATTTATTCTATAGACTGATAGAAATGTTAAGTCATAACAGCAATACATAAATGTGTAAATTTCGGGCGCACACTTCTTCTCTGAGCTTCAGATAAGTCTATTCACCTGCCTAGTGGACATTTCCATGTTGATAGCCCATAGATGCTCCAAACCTGTGTCAAAAATCAAAGAACATCTTAACATGTCCAAAATCAAATGCATTATCTCTATATAATTTAAGGCCTGTTTTTTCCCCCTTGGCCACACTGCACGGCTTGTGGGATCTTAGTTCCCTGACCAAGGATTGAACCCGTGCCCCTGCAGTAGAAGTGTGGAGTCCTAACCACTGGACCACCAGGGAATTCCCGAGGCCTTTTTCATTACAGGTGACCAAAACCAACCAAACAAACAACAACAACAAAAAGAAACCCACCATATTTCATGGAATCTAAGGAGAATCTGAACAGGATAGCAGTACAGCTAGGATCAGAAAGACCTGGAACCAGGACCTAAAATCCTGATGATTTCTCTCTCCAAATTATACCTCTACATTCCCCCATTTATCTGTTTCATAGCTCCCCTTGATACAGACTAAATTCCTCTGCTTCTCCATCTACCTGGTGGGAAACAGCGAAGATTTCCATTTTGCCTGCTTCTGTCACACGGAGCAAGACTGACCTGATTCTTTCTGGGTCTTCAGTTCAAAATCCCAAAGAAGAAAGTCATTGGCCTGGCCAGGGTCAAGGTGTCCGCCCATCAATCAGTCAACTTTGGCCTCACATACAGGGTTACAATGTACGTAATTTGAAGTTGTCCTGTAGTTCACTGATGCTCTGCACATTTTGCGTTCAACCTTTTTTCTCTGTGTGTTTCATTCTGGAAAGTTTCCATTACTATGCATTTCTACTCTTTTCTTCACTTGTGTCTTAATCTGCTACTAATCCCATCCAGTATATTTTTCACTGTAGATGTAATATTTTTTGTGTCTAGAAGTTGCTTGCTTTTTTACTTTATTTCATTTCTCTACTTAATGAGCTTAATCTTTTGTTTAGATTCTTAAGCATATGGAATATATAGCCATATATAATTATTAATATAACAACTGTTTTAATGTCTTTGTCTACTAAGTCTATCTTTGTCTAATTTAATGTCTCTGTCATCTCTGGGTCTGCTTCTATGGATTGCTTTTTTTTTTTTTAAGGGAACTTTATTTTTATTTATTTATTTATCTATTTATTTATTTATTATTATTATTTTGGGGCTGTGTTGGGTCTTCGTTGCTGCGCACGGGGTTTCTCTATTTGCGGCGAGTGGGGGCTACTCTTCATTGCGGCGTGTGGGCTTCTCATTGCCGTGGATTCTCCTGCTGCAGAGCACGGGCTCCAGGCACGCGGGCTTCAGTAGTTGTGGCATGAGGGCTCAGCAGATGTGGCTCGCGGGCTCTAGAGCGCAGGCTCAGCAGTTGGGACACACAGGCTTATTAGTTGCTCCACGGCATGTGGAATCCTCCCGGACCAGGGCTCAAACCCGTGTCCCCTGCACAGGCAGGCGGATTCTTAACCACTGCGCCACCAGGGAAGCCCTATGGATTGCTTTTTCTCCTCATTATTCATTGTACTTTCCTGCTTGTTTGCATGCCTGGTCATTTTCCACTGGATGCCAGATGTTGTGAATTTTACCTTCTTAGGTGCTGGATATCTTTCTATTCCTATAAATGTCTTCTTGAGCTTTATTCTGGGAAGCAGTCAAATTACTTGGAAACAGTTCAATCTTTTCAACGCTTCTCTTAAGCTTTGTCAGGCAGGATGAGAACAGCCTTTATTCTGGAGCTCATTCTGCCATTCCACTGAGGCAATGCTCTTATGCATACTCTACCTGATGCCCTGTGAATTACAAGGTTCTTCTTTCCAAGATTATTCCCTCTGGTCCTACCCTTGAGTAGCTTCCCCACACTCAGGTGCTGATCAGTACTCACCTGAAGACTTTCGGGGACCCTGTGCAGGTCTCTGGGGCTCTGTCCCTGGGCCGTGCTCCCCTCCCTGTGATGCTGCCTGAGATCTCCATGCCAGGGCCTCCCCAGACACCCAGGCTCCACGCTGGCTCCCGTTCTCTAAGTTGCCCCCTGGAAACTCTCCAGGCAGGAAGCTGAGACAATCACAGTGCTCATCTCATTTGTCTCCCCCCTCTCAGGGAGCATTGTCCTCTGCTGCCTGGTATGCAGTGTCTGAAAACACTTGTTTTCTGCATTTTTCCTCCTTGTGAAATTGTTTCAGATGGAGGAGGGTAAAGCCAGTCACTGTCACTCCATCTTGGCCAGAAGTAGAAGTCCAGTTGAATCTTTTGGAACTATTTGCAGCTTTTAAAAACTTTGGGCTCTTGGGGCTTCCCTGGTGGTCCAGTGGTTAAGACTCCACACTTCCACTGGAGGTGGCACAGGTTCAATCCCTGGTCGGGGAACTGAGATCCCACATGCGTGCAGCGCAGCCAAAACAAGTAAAAAAATAAAAAATAAAACTCTGGGTTCTTGAATGTCTGTGCACTTTTATGTCCGCTTGCAATGTCCTTCCTTTCCACCCTGTCTGCCTGGCAAGACTCAGTTCTGGCATTAGCTCCTCCCAAACCTTCCCAGTGCCCTGACACCTGCACAAGCACTCTTCCTCTGTGCTCTGTGACATCATTCACACACCATGCAGGCTGGTCCCCTCAATGAACTCCAAGCCCTGTGTGCGCAGATCAGAGCTTATTCACCTTTGTATCTTGGAATTTAACACAGCAGGTGCTCAACATATGCTTGGTGAAAGGAATTGAAAACTGTATATAATTATACCCAAACAGAGAACAATCTTCGCTGTTTATTTCACAGTATTTTATAAGCTGTTACCTGCAAAAACGGGCTATCACTTAAACATTCCTCTATTCTGAAGTTCTGATATTACATGTCTTTGAGTCAAGTGTGTCATTAGCAAAATTCTCAGCCATCAGACTGAGGCGATTCTCAACCAGAGTAGTTTAGTTAGAAGCCTATCCCTCAAGCCCTCCTACTGAGGAGGGTGGCAGACGGCTGGCATATGTCTGTGCGTTTGGTTTGTTGCTTTTGTTGAACATGAGCTCTTTTCAGTGTGTCACAGATTTTGAAAAAGGGCTTGTGTATTTACAGCTCATGCTGCGAAGAGTGCAACCGCAGACTCCAAGCAGACAACTTCATCATTTGCTTCCTCATGTGGTGAAATGCTTCCCTGACTCGAATCAAAGTCACACCACCGTCTCTAGCAGTGCTTTAGAGCCTATGGAGGTGCAATGGCCACTCAGTGGAAATAGATGCTAAAGTTTGACATTAGATTTGTCGGGAGTTAGACCTCTGAGATTCCATCATGTGTCCTTCCTGGACTACACATGTTCTCGTATGGTAAGATCCCCCCACTGCTCCCTTCCCAGACCTCTAGCACACTGTGTAGTTTGAGCTTAAACCTACTTGAGGCCTCAGTGCTTTCCTTTTTAATCTAAATAAAAAATTTACCAGGGGAACTTCCCTGGTAGCGCAGTGGTTAAGAATCCGCCTGCCAATGCAGGGGACACGGGTTCGAGCCCTGATCCGGGAAGATCCCACATGCTGCAGAACAACTAAGCCCGTGAGCCACAACTACTGAGCCCACGTGCCACAACTACTGAAGCCCGCGCACCTAGAGCCCGTGCTCCGCAACAAGAAAAAGCACCGTAATGAGAAGCCCGCGCACCGCAACGAAGAGTAGCCTCCGCTCGCCGCAACTAGAGAAAGCCCGTGAGCAGCAAGAAAGACCCAACGCAGCAAAAAAAAAAAAAAAAAAAAAAAAAATTACCGGGACTTCTCCGGCGGTCCAGTGGTTAAGACCTCGTGCTTCCACTGCAGGGGGCGAGGGTTCAATCCCTGATCGGGGAACTAAGATCCCGCATGCTGCACAGAGCGACCACAAAACAAAACAACAAAATTTACCTGAAAAATAACTGACATAAATAGGACATGTTAACTGTAAAAGAAACAAAATATGTGTATGAGCAAGTAAATAATAATCACCTATCATCACACCACTCAGAGTGTATTATATATCACATATTATATATCACAAAGTATATCATATGTATCATATGTATCTTACATCGTACCTGCTACTTTGTAAATTGTAATCTCCTCCCGCCCCATATCTTTCCAAGTCAACTAATATCTTTTCTAATTCTCCAAAGCAGTAAAATTTAAAGCAAAGTCTTTTACAAACATTACTTTTTGTTATGCTCCCTCTTTCTTTCTCTCTGGAGTATCTGCATTTTAATTAAAAACTCTTCATTTGCAGCAACATGGATGGACCTGGAATTTATCATATTAAGTGAAGTAAGTCAGACAAGGACAAATATCGTATCACTTATGATATCACTTATATGTGGAATCTAAAAAAAGGATACAAATGAACTTATTTACTATAGAGAAATAGTCTCACAGACTATAAAAACAAACTTATGCTTAGTTACCAAAGGAGAAGGGGGGCAGGGATAAATTAGGAGTTTGGGATTCACATGTACACACTACTATATATAAAATGGATAATCAACTAGGACCCACTGTATAGCACAGGGAACTCTACAGTAAGTTCCCTACATTTGAACGAGTTCTGATCCGAGAGCACGTTCGTTAAGTCCAACAAAGTTAGCCTCGGTACCCAGCTAACACAATCGGCTATATAGTACTGTACTGTAATAGGTTTAGAATACTTTTCACACAAATAGAACATAAAAAACAAACAAACACAAAAATAAAGAAAACATTTTTAAAGATCTTTTTTTTTTTTTTAATTTTTATTTATTTATGACTGTGTTGGGTCTTCGTTTCTGTGCGAGGGCTTTCTCCAGTTGTGGCAAGCGGGGGTCACTCTTCATCGCGATGCGCGGGCCTCTCACTGTCGCGGCCTCTCTTGTTGCGGAGCACAGGCTCCAGACGCGCGGGCTCAGTAGTTGTGGCTCACGGGCCCAGCTGCTCCGCGGCATGTGGGATCTTCCCAGACCAGGGCTCGAACCCGTGTCCCCTGCATTGGCAGGCAGATTCTCAACCACTGCGCCGCCAGGGAAGCCCAAGGAAACATTTTTAATCTTACAGTACAGTACCTTGAAAAGCACAGTAGTCCAGTACAACAGCTGGCATACGGGGGCTGGCATCGAGTCAACAGGCAAGAAGAGTTACTGAGTGGAGGAGGGAGAGGAGGTGGGAGATGGTAGAGCTGAAGGGTCCTCAGCAATAGGAGACGGAGGGCAATCTGCAATTCCACTCACGCCTGACGTTGATGGAACGCACGTTCGCACCTTTGAGTGTTCTCAACTTTCTCTAGCCTCTGGCCGTTTCCTCACACGAATGTGCTGATCACACACATGAAGACCTGAGGGGAACCCTCTGCAGTTCCCCAAAGCTCTCTTTTGTAGTCTTCTTAGCTCTCCAGTGCTCCTCCCTGCACATTCTAACCACTTGCATCTCAATTCTATCATTTTCAACTCTGTTTCCTGGACGCAAAGAATCCCTTGGGCGCCATTTGTGTTTCTCCTCCTTGAGCTACAGCCTGGAAAGTGCAGACAGTGAGCTGGGACGATGGTAGAGTTCCCCTCACGTGTTTCCTTCTCTGAGGGAACACTGTCTTTTATTTATTTATTTATTTTTGGCCACACTGCCTGGCTTGCAGGATCTTAGTTCCCGGACCAGGGATGGAACCCGGGTCCCGGCAGTGAAATCCTAACCACGGGACTGCCGGGGAAGTCCCAGGAACATTGTCTTAAGATTCTTGTGGGCCAATATCTGTGAACCAGTGTTTCATATATTTTGTCCAGTTTCTTAGTTAAGAGGGTAAATCCAATTCTTATTCCATCATGGCTGGAAGTATAAACCACTTGATGCTTTTTGATCCCACTGAGTGACCTTACTCATGGTGTGATATCTAGTAACAAGACAAACAGGCCCAGGGAATTCCCTGGTGGTCCAGTGGTTAGGACTCTAGGACTCGGTGCTTTCACTGCTAAGGGCCCGGGTTTGATCCCTGGTTGGGGAACTAAGATCCCACAAGCCACACGGCATAGCCACATAAAAAAGAAAAAGAAAAAAACAAAACCAAACCAAAGAACCAGACAAACAGGCCTATAATTAGACTGATACACTCAGTCAATTATCTGCTGTGTATCAGTGACACTTTGTATCATGGGCTGACAAAGAAGCTCCCTGTTAAAGACTAGTCTCCAGTTTTTTGGGTGCCAATTTTTTATTTTAAAACATGTGAACCTATGGAAAATTTGAAAACCTTGAACAATGGAATCCATAAGCCCTTCATCTAGGGTCACAAATTATTAATATTTTGCTGCGTATACTTCATGTCTCTCTATTTTTCAACCAATTAAAAGTAAGTGTTACACCTAAATATTTATCCTGCATCTTCCAAGAAAAGGACATTCTCTTACATAACAATAGCATATCCTCCCTAAGAAATTTGACACTGATACAATAATACTGGCTCAGATATAGCTCGTATTCAAATTTCTCTAATTACCCTTTCTTCTTCCAGAACCACAGTCCAATCAAGAATCATTCACTGCCTTTGGTGATTATGTCTCATCAAGCTCTTTTTCTCTGAAACAATCCCCCTGCCATTTTTGTCTTTTATAATGTTGACAGTTTTGAGGTGCTCAGGCCTGACATCTTGTTGAATTCAGATTTTTAGAAATTATAATTGTGTTAGTAAATTTTATGACAACTTGGGAAAAAGAAACGCCTCATTATTTTGGAATTATATTCATCCTGTCACTTTGAAGACTATGTTAAATTTTGCCTGTGAATAAATCTCACGTTAAGAGCTAGCATATCTGAAAATTGCTCAGTGACTCAAGTGTGCTATTACAGAACTTAGAAGTGGGAGCTATCTAATACTGTATTTCTCCCTGGTGGAGGGAAAGGCAATTGAGACATTTTAGCTGTTTTGTTTTGTCATTTTTCTGTCTTACAGTCACAGGGTTACTTAAAAATGTGGTGTAACTTTTTCACAAGCACTGCTCTTGTGATCATTCTAGAAAATCAACACTTTCATCTCTTCAGCAGCTGAACTTGTTGCATACCCCACCCACCCCCCCAGGTGAAATGGAATAGAAAAGTGCTTGTCATTTTAGTATTTTTTTTTAACTTTTTACCTTATATTGGAGTAGAGTTGATTGCCAATATTGTGTTAGTTTCAGTTGTACAGCAAAGGGATTCAGGTATTCCTATACATGTATCTATTCTTTTTCAAATTCCTTTCCCATTTATGTTGCTACATAATATTGCGCAGAGTTTCCTGTGCTATACAGTAGGTCCTTATTAGTTATCCATTTGGTCCAGTGGTTAAGACTTTGCCTTCCAGCGCAGGGGGTGTGGGTTGAATACTTGGTCGGGGAGGTGGGATCCCACATGCCTCGGGGCCACAAAACCAGAATGGAACAGAAGCAGTGTTGTAACAAATTCAATAAAGACTTTAAAAATGGTCCACATCAAAAAATCTTTTAAATAAATAAGTAAGTAAATATAGCAGTGTATACATGTCAATCGCTTGTTGTTTTAGAACCCCAGGATATGCATGAGAGAAATGAATGCATTTTTCTCCCGATGAAAACTACTTTACTTCCGGAAATTTCAAAACTACCACCTGGTAGCCAACCCTGTTTTTCCACCAGATGGCAATAATCTATAATGGCTGAGCACGATGAATGGAATGTACACAAGGGCGTGAGCATTAAAAGGGCTGTGAGCTCTCAACGTGTAATGTAAGAAAAATGATAAGCCCCAGGAGAAGAGGATAAACAATGGGTTGCTAAGTCTGGCCCACTGGGGGCTCAAAACAACCATCATAAAAGGCATCACGTCATTCATCTTTAACTTATTAGCGTCAAATTGTAGAAGGAAACAATCTGCACCATTTCTTTTGTTTTGTTTCCAGAATCACATAGTAAAGGAAAGCTGACAGAGTGGAGAGGTTGTTGATATTTAAGTAGAATTAATCACATTCAGGGCCCAAAAGACGTTGTATTTTTCCTAACAGAAGTCACAAATTCAGGAAGGGTATTTTAAGAAAAAGGAGGAGGAAAGGAATTTGCAGGAACGGCTGATGCAACCTGGGAGCCAGTTCTCTGTCCGGCTGATACTTCTTTGTTGGTCTTTCAAAATCTGTGTAGTTAGTATATCTACTTGGTTTCGATTTTAGGTGGCATCACAAAAATCCAAGCCAACACTACACAGTCTCAGGCAAATTATCCGTGATGTGCTATCATCCAAAATCATGGTACACGGTGGGATAGGGAAGATGGGAGGGAGACGCAAGAAGGAGGGGATATGGGGCTATATGTATACGTATAGCTGATTCACTTTGCTATACAGCAAAAACTAACACACCATTGTAAAGCAATTATACTCCAATAAAGATATTTTTTTAAAAAAATCATGGTACAATTCTATTCCTTGACAGGCCTTATGTGGAGGGACTTTCCACCTCCCACTGAATATCTGTCATTTTCTCCTCCTCTGGGTTCTTTGTTTCTAAGTACTGGATAGGCCTCTGATAAAGGCCATGCTGTTCTTTTTTGAAGACTAAATAGTACCAACTTTTATCATTGTTTTTACCATTTTCCTTTTTGAAAAATAACAATATGGTCACAATTAAAATTTAAAAAGAAGTTCTAGCTTGGAGGGAGATGAGAATTTTAGAGTTCAAAGTAAACTGGAAAGAATCAAAACAAAGCTGTGTTTTAGGGCACATTCATACAAAACTTCTAAGGAAACTGTTAGGAACATTTCTTTTTGTTTTGGTTAATAGATCAATTATCTATTTAGTATAGGTTAGGATAGTATAGAAATCAAAAAAAAAAAAGTAATAGTTATGAGAGATGAGGTCTAGGGAATTCAGTTTTTCTTTCAGACAATATATTTAGAAGGGGACTATGACGAAAAATGTTAAGCTTTTATCTTTTTTTGTTTTTTTTTTTGGCCATGCCACACAGCGTGTGGGATCTTAGCTCCCCAGCCAGGGATCAAACCCACGCCCCCTGCATTGGGAGCCCGGAGTCTTAACCACTGGACCTCCAGGGAAGTCCCAAGCTTTTATCTTTTTTTAAAAAATGCTTTTATCATTATAAAAAGTCCTAAGTGATCAATATGAAACGATTCAAAATACAGAAAAGTAAAAAGAAGAGTTACTAATCTGAAGACAACTCCTATTAACATTAGTGATTTCTTTTATGGTTTTTCTAGAAATAATTTTTTTTTCATCTTTAAGAAAAAGCTATTTGTTTTCATGGTTTTTATGACCTAATTTCTCACATTACATGATAACATATGTATTTTCCTATGTGATTAGAAACAATTTTAATTGCTTCACAATATTTTGGTCAGGACAAGTCATACCTAATTAACCTATCATTGGACATTTATTTAGTATCTCCTTCTTGGTTTAACAAACAGCCCTACGATGAACACATCGCTGTAGACAAAATGGTTTCCATATTTGGACTTTCTTAGAATGGATTCCCAAGAGTGGAATTACTAGTTCAAAAAGCATAAAATATTTTAATGCTTTAATTTTGATTTGCATCACTGCCAATTTTCTTTTTAACAGAGCTAAATCTGTTTCCACTGCTGCTAGCCATGGGCCAGAAAGCAGCTTTCACACTGATGCCAGTGTGAGTATCATCATAAACAACAAACAACCAAATGCTTCGCTAAATGCTCTCTCATTAGTGTTTTAATTTGCATATCTTTGATTACTAGTGAGACGGAATCTTTTCCCACTGTTTGTCACACAGCTGAATTTCCTCTTTTGTGAATTGTTTACTTATGTCCTTTGTCTGTTCATATCTTGGGGGTCTTTGTTATCCCTACTTACAAAGAAGACTAACAAGCACTGCCCAGAGAAAGGCCTTCTGTCTGCAACACTGTGAATTCCTCCCCTTCTAAGTCATTTCAGACTCAGCATCCGAACAGTGAGTGAAGCGGAAACTGGGAAGAGTAGGAAAGATAAATGATGCATTTTCTCTGCTATACCAGGGAAATGAAAGTTCATGTTACCGTGATTCAGAGGCTCTTTTCCTTCACTAAACCCAATTCTCATTTTAATACTGCATTCTACACGTTTTCAAGTATCATGTTATATATATTATAATAACACCAGGAACGTGTCTCAGCGTGAATCACTGTGAAGCCATGGTGGCACCACAGTGTCACCATTCCAGGTAGCTCTTTAAATGACTTAGATGTTATTTAATTTAATTTAACTTGGAGTAACATCCTTTATTTTGTAACCGCTTCCTGAAAGCCTGGCATTTCCTTGTATTTTTCTTCCCTGGATGCAACGAGAGCAAGTACAAGACAGGGATTTAAATACAGACTCCTTGGCTTTGCAGTGATGGGCGAGGAGCTGAACTATTTATTCTCACCTTGACCTGGTGACTACTGAGAGCCAGCCTCAAAAAATATGCCTCCGGGCTTCCCTGGTGGCTCAGTGCTTAAGAATCTGCCTGCCAATGCAGGGGACACGGGTTCGAGCCCTGGTCCGGGAAGATCCCACATGCCACGGAGCAACTAAGCCCGTGTTGCTCACAACTACTGAGCCTGCGTTCTAGAGCCTGCGCGCCACAACTACTGAGCACGCATGCCAGAACTACTGAAGCCCGTGTGCCTAGAGCCCGTGCTCCGCAACAAGAGAAGCCACCGCAATGAGAAGTCCGTGTACCGCAACGAAGAGTAGCCCCCGCTCGCCGCCAACTAGAGAAAGCCCGCGTGCAGCAACGAAGACCCAAAGCAGCCATAAATAAATAAATAAATTTATTAAAAAAAAAAAAAAAAAAAAGATAAGCCTCCGACCGGCAATGACAGAGCTTTAAGACCAGTAAAAGGGACTCAAGTGTTGATAATGACTCTGAACTCCCCAAATTTCCCCATCTGGAAAATGGGGATAATAATAGTTCCTCTTCTTATCCAAGGGGTATTTTACAGATTACATTATACAAGAAAAATATTTTGAGGTTGAAAGGAAGAGTAAGTGTTATTATATTGTAATGTTATTTTAAAACTTAGGTCAAGACCCCAAAATGATTTCCTTTGTCAAATACCTTGAGGTCATAAAGAGAATCAAGGAATATTGGGGATGAATAGGATCTTAGAATCATCCCAGCCAACTCTGGGAAGAAACTGAGGAAGAAACTGAGGCTGTGAGAGGAATTATCCAAGATGACACTTGTATAAAATGACACTGCTAATTAATGACAGAGCTGGAATGTTAATCTAGGAGTCCTGAATTCCCTCAAGAAATCTTTCTACTGCCTTCCCCTCCCCCAGTGTGTAGAAAGTTACTAAGCGTCATCAAGTAAAGAATTCAATTTGATTTCCTTATCATCTTTGATAGACACTGTTTCCAGCTCCCTTTTTATTCTACCAGAGCTAAATTTTTGTTCATAGTAAAAATAATGACTTCACACAGGCTAAACTATGGATATAAAGATTTCTGATAACAGAATGTGAATTTATGTAAATGTAAAACATTGTATGTCTAACTTTAAGAAACAAGCATCAAAGAGCAGAGTTTAATCAAACTGAAGCTTCTTTTGAGACTCCCACTGGCAAGGCACTAGCCTTCTCTATCAGCCTGCGCGGGACTGCAAACACCCAGGAGAACGAAGGTCACCGAAATGAAGTGGAACCCGTTTGGCAGAGGGTAATGCAATCTCATGCCACCAGGTTGACTAGGACACGAAGAAATAAATTTGTTAGCCACTCCGGAAGAGGGTTCTGGAATCTTTGTGATTTAAGAAAATACCTCCTTCTTTTCAGCTCATTGTTTAAGGAGAAGTGTGTGGACTCTCTACAGGAACGATGCGGATTTGCCATAAGGAAACTGAGTGTCAGTACATCAGAGAATCTTCTTCAACAAAGACTGGGTGAACAGGCAGCAAGTTGGTTTATTTGTGTGATGCTATGGGACATTGTATTAGTAGGTCCACTCAGATGGTCAAGAGTTCAGACACGTGGTGCCAATGAAGCCACATGCTCAGATGGAGAACCGAGACCATCTGTCAAATCAAGGGAGTTTTTTTCTTTTTCTCTCCCAATTTCTTTAACTATTAAAGAACTTTAAAATTTTTTTTATTATTTTTTTAAATTGAAGTACAGGTGATTTACAATGTTGTGTTAATTTCTGCTGTACAGCAAAGTGATTCAGTTATACATATATATACATTCTTTTTAATATTCTTATCCATTATGGTCTTTAAAAAAATTTTTATTGAAGTATAGTTGATTTACAGTGTTGTGTTAAATTTCTGCTGTATATCCAAGTGATTCAGTTTTATTTATATGTGTGTGTGTGTGTATATATATATATATATATATATATATATATATATATATTCTTTTTTATATTCTTTTCCATTATGGTTTATCCCAGAAGGTTGGATATAGTTCCCTGTGCTCTACAGTAGGACCTTGTTGTTTATCCATTCTAAATGTAATCGTTTGCATCTGCTAACCCCAAACTCCCAATCCATCCCTCCCCCACCCCCCCCTCCCCCTTGGCAACCACAAGTCTGATCTCTCTGTCTATGAGTCTGTTTCCGTTTTGTAGATAGGTTCATTTGTGCCATATTTTAGATTCCACATATAAGTGATATCATATGGTATTTGCCTTTTTCTTTCTCACTTAACTTCACTTACTATGATAATCTCTAGGTCCATTCAACTATTAAATAACTTGTGCTTTCTATCATGCTCTTCATTGTGGCGCACGGGCTTCTCTCTTGTTGTGGCACGTGGGCTCAGTAGTTGTGGTTTGTGGGCTTAGTCACCCCGTGGCATGTGGGACGTTAGTTCCCCAACCAGGACTCGAACCCACGTCCCCTGCATTGGAAGGTGGATTCTTAACCACTGGACCACCGGGGAATTCCAATATATATTTAGATATACAAAATTCTCTCCACTCTTGGTCTGTACAGGCATACACACGTGTGCAATAGTATGAACGTGTCAATCAAACTGAAAAAAATTGTGAGAAAGTCCTACGTGGCAAGAACTTTTCTGGTGAACTTTCAAAGTAACCATATTATTTGCCTATTTTTATTGCTTTTGTTAAAATAAATCTTTTGAAGTATGCACAATGTGGATCCATTAGATGGTTCACTCTGATCTCACAGACCTTGCAGAATACTATGCAAAGCATGGAGACTTTACCACAACTCTGGATTTGAATTCGGTAGTCCTGACCATTTTAGATTCTGTGATGTTATACCAGGAAATGAAGACAAAAAATACCTCATTTTAGCCATTAGTTTCAATCTTGTCTCTTGCTTTCAAACAAAACTGGTAAAGCAGCAAAAAGAGCTGTTTTACTCTCCTACTGACCTTGCACTCGAAAGATGAAAATGAAGAATATGTTGTAAATATGTTAAAAAAAAAAAAAAAGGAATTCCCTGGAGGTCCAGTGGTTAGGACTCGGCGCTTTCACTGCTGAGACACGGGTTCAATCCCTGGTAGGGGAACTAAGATCCTGCAATCTGGGAGGCGCAGCCAAAAACAAACAAACAACTACAGAAAACACAACTGCAGCATGTTATTAAAAAAAAAATATGTTTGCCTAAAAGACAAAAAGAAAAGTAAAACCTGCCCATTGGCACAATGTGAAAATTTGCTTCAGAATCAACGAAAATACACTTTACAGGAATATGTAATGAAGCCAACACCTTGCTCTTGTGTAAAGTGTCACAGATCACACAGTGGCTGCATTTTATGTCTCATATAAGGGTGCACGTACAGCGCTGAGTGAGGGCTTTGGTATTTTCCTGACTCACAAGGACAGGAGTGTGCCACCCGCTGAATCATCGTCCTTGCTCCCTGGGGCGCCTGTGTTCCAAGACACTAATGGAAGATTAAATTCTGGTTACCATGACAGCTACCTAAATGCTGTCATGATAATATCAACAGATGTAGTGCAGTGTTCCCTGGAAGTTGAATATTCTTCCCTTTCAAAACCTCAATAATTCAATCATTGGAAGTGCTTCAATAACTAGGCAGAGTTGATCTAAAGAATTGGTAATGTCCTTTTTCTTAACTAGCTGTATTAGGATACAACTCGTCTCTTTACTTAAAATGTATTCCTTCTAGTGAATGGTGATTGACATATGATGGTGCTTATTGTATTTTTGGAAATTAAAATAAGTAGTATCTGAGTAGAAATAAAAATGAAGGGCTTCCCTGGTGGCGCAGTAGTTGAGAGTCCGCCTGCCAATGCAGGGGACACGGGTTCGAGCCCTGGTCTGGGAAGATCCCACATGCCGCCGAGCAACTAGGCCCGTGCGCCACAACTACTGAGCCTGCGCGTCTGGAGTCTGTGCTCCGCAACAAGAGAGAGGCCGCGATAGTGAAAGGCCCGCGCACCGCGATGAAGAGTGGCCCTCACTTGCCGCAACTAGAGAAAGCCCTCGCACGGAAACGAAGACCCAACACAGCCAAAAATAAATAAATAAATAAATAAATAATTTAAAAAAAAAAAGAAAAGTGTAATCAATTTTCTTAAAGTTATAGAAACTGAAATTTGAGAAAACAAATCTGAATACCTAGAGCATTAGCTGGCATCTTGTGGTAATGGGTTTTACCTGTGCCAGAGCTGATGTAAATTGTTCCATGTAAGGACCTGATGGTGGAGATGTGCTTTTGTGGGGTTTTTTTTGTTTTTTGTTTTTAACATTTATTTATTTATTTGGCTGCATCGGGTCTTTGTTGCGGCCGTGGGCTTCTCTCTAGTTGTGGTGTGCAGGCTTAGTTGCTCCGCAGCATGTGGGATCTTAGTTCCCCGACCAGGGCTCAAACCCGTGTCCCCTGCATTGGAAAGCGGATTCTTAACCACCGGACCACCAGGGAAGTCCTGAGACTGTGTTTTTTGGTAGGAAGAAGTTCTGTCCCTCTCCTTCCTCCATTCTGATAATTAGAGCCATTCCTGAGAGCAGAGAAGCAGCTGTAGAGGTTCCTAGCGAACCTGTATTTTTATTTTAAAAACCTCCCTTTGGGGAGGTTTACAGTATCTTTTAGGAGGATTGCTGTGGAGCTTCAACTACTCAGGAGCACTTAGAGTCCTCCAAATAAACATCATAAAAAGATCAGTGACGTCGAGGGTTCTGGAAAAGCCTTTACTAAATGTTTTCCAAACAGCTTGAGCACTAGTTGCTTTTTTTATTCCCCTGCTTTTTATATAGTGTTTTCTCCTTTCATTTCACTTGCCCTCAGGATGTTGGTTATTATTATTATTATTTTTGCTTAAGTATTCTTTGGAATCCTTCTAATTTCAATGGCACAACATATTACCAATGGCCTGTTATATTTGTTTTTGTCTTTTTTTTTTTTTGGCTGTCCCACACGGCTTGAGAGATCCCAGTTCCCCGACCGGGAACTGAACCCAGGAGTGAAAGCCCAGAATCCTAACCACTAGGCCACCAGGGAACTCCCAGGCCTGTTATATTTCTAAACTGTTCCTGGTTAGGAAAACAACCAAATGTATCAGCCAGAATCCTATCAGGAAAAGGTCCAGCTAAATGAATTTAATGGAAGCAGATTCAACATGGAACTATTCCTAGAGATGGGGGCAGGGATAAGGGAACTGATAAGCGGGTGGTGAGGCCTGCAGACATTAGTACAGCCAGGAGCCCTTCCTGGGCCTGGGACTCTAGGTGGAGGAGGAAAGACCAGTGTTCCAGAGCCTGGAGAGAACAGGAACCATGACAGAAAGGCTTCCTAAGGGAACTGCATTTGTGGAGGCGAGCAGCTACCTTTCCAGCAGAACCTTCCAGGCAGGGAGTAGAGAGGAATGAATACCCTGACCTTTCTCTCTTTCCACCCTCTATCCTGTGTCAGTGCCTTCCAGCCAAGAGCCACGGGGCAAGGGAGCCTGATTGTGATGCAATTCCAAGGGATTAGCCTCCAGGACATAAAGCAGGACAGAGAAGGGTGGAGAATGCATCTGGGGATGGTGGTTGGGATGGAGAATAACCAGCCTGTTGAACTCAGAATTTTGGATCAAGTAAAAGTTTTGTGCATGAACTCTGTTCCGCCTTAGCGCTAACTCACCATTTTTTTTTTTCTTATTTTTTGGTTCTCAGCTATTTGGATAGTCTATATTGCCAAGATATCTGATTTGTAGTTGATCTGACTTACAGTTTTGTAGTCATATCATCACATTTGGATTGATGCTGGGAAACAAAACGGTTATACTTTATGTAGCAATAAAGATGACAATGTGCATTTTAATATTCTAATATTTTTAATATAATTCTGATTGCACAAAAACATTAATTTCTTTTTTTTGATATTTCTTTTTAAAAAATTTCTATTTTATATTGGAGTAAGTTGATTTAGAATGTTGTGCTAGGGCTTCCCTGGTGGCGCAGTGGTTAAGAATCCGCCTGCCAATGCAGGGGACACGGGTTTGAGCCCTGGTCCGGGAAGATCCCACATGCCGCGGAGCAACTAAGCCCATGCGCCACAACTACTGAGCCTGCGCTCTAGAGCCCGCGAGCCACAACTACTGAGCCTGCGTGCTGCAACTACTGAAACCCGCGTGCCTAGAGCCCATGCTCTGCAACGAGAAGCCACCGCAGTGAGAAGCCCGCGCACCGCAACGAAGAGTAGCCCCCGCTCGCCGCAACTAGAGAAAGCCCGCTCGCAGCAACGAAGACCCAACGCAGCCACAAATAAATTAAAAAAAAAAAAAAAGAATGTTGTGTTAGTTTCAGGTGTACAGCAAAGTGATTCAGTTATACATATACCTATATTGATTCTTTTTCAGATTCTTTTCCCATATAGGTTATTCCAGAGTATTGAGTAGAGTTCCCTGTGCTATATAGTAGGTCCTCAAACAAATATCATACACGATTATAAGGGTGAATTGGAAGTACAAAGGCTGCAAGCAATGCAAATGTCACAGGCTCAACTAAAAGTGGCCAAGGCCCCTGCTATTGTGGGGCTGGAGGGCACATCCAGGATCTTCAGGAAAATACGATTGTGATGGCCAGCTCCATGCGCACATATGTTTTGAAAATCCCACAAAATCAAGTATGTATTTGAGCTTAGGGCTGCTCAGTTTTATTTGAAAATGAAAGAGAGGTTATTCTTTCCAGCTCCCAGAATTTCGCTAGTGGGATTAACCTCCAGCTGCCTGCAGGCTGGATTCAGCACCCTGGATGAATTGCCTTCTTCCCTATCTCACTGCCTCACTGCCAATACTGGTGCTTGCATCACCTCCCAAATAATCTTGCACTTTAATCTGTGCCTCTAGGTCAGCTTCTGGAGGAGCCCAAATTAAGAAAGAGGTATACTTTCATCTCCTGCGTAAATCTGTAAAGGTGTGTCTTCCACGACTTTATAACAAATTACTCTTTTACTAAGAGTTGAAAAAACTCTACAGAACTTCAGGTTTATCATTTACTGACCACCTGCCAAATGTCAGGTGGCACCAAAAGGGCTAGGTATTTTATCTCATTTAATCCTCCCAGCTGCCCTGATATACCAATCATATGGATTTTAGTAAAGTGATTTGTTTGGGTATTTTATCTACTGTACCAAATTACATAAATTTACATAAAGTTTTATCTGCAAATTTACTTATCACCAGTTACTTGCTAGAACCACCAGTACAATGTTGACTGGAAGTGGTGAAAGCAGATATCCTTCCCTTATTCCCAAAGTTAGGGAAGTAGTTTTAGTTTTAAGTCAAGAAATATTGGGACTTCCCTGGTGGCGCAGTGGTTAAGAATCTGCCTGCCAATTCAGGGGACACGGGTTTGAACCCTGGTCCGGGAAGATCCCACATGCCACGGAGCAACTAAGCCCGCTACTTAGGACTACTGAAGCCCGTGCACCTAGAGCCCGTGCTCCCCAACAAGAGAAGCCACTGCAATGAGAAGCCTGTGCACCACAACGAAGAGTAGCCCCTGCTCGCCACAACTAGAGAAAGCCCGCGCACAGCAATGAAGACCCAACGCAGCCAAAAAAAAAAAAAAGAAATATTTCCATCTTAGCTATGTTTCATATTGAAACATTGCACTACTGTCTAGCTGTGGCAAATATTAAAGGTTGTTCATGCATTTAAAGTGGCTTAAATAATGATTTTTTTTTTAAGTTTCCATGGAGTTAAACTTTCTTTTTTCATCTCTGTGACCTGTGGGAACAGGAGGCAGTTGACATTACAAAGTGGGTGAGTGAACAGATACACACAGAAACACATGCCTTCGGTGTTTTTTCTCGACCTTAATTAGGAGATGAACAAATGGTCCATACAATTCTAATTTTACTGTTTAAGACAGAGGGTCCAAGTCGTTAAAACTTAAGGCCCCACTTTAAGAAAAATAAAGCACTCTTGAAAATGTACCTATATTTGATACGATGTATACTAAGCCTCAAACTGAATATAGTGACTGGATCTTAAATTATTATAGTAAAGAACAGATATTTGAACTTAATGAAAATAACTCAATTTTTAAAAAAGTTTACCTGGTACGTGTAATAATTTACCTGATATTCTTATTCTAACCAGGTAAACTTTGATAAAATAGATGAAGCCTGAATGTTTTAATAACAAAGATACTGGAAAATTTTTAAATTAAACATTTTAATTTGTTTGAATAGATAAATCCTTCTCACGGTTTGAATATCAAAAAGTTTAAATATGAATACAGTGAAAAGTCCTACCTATGCCTTCCATCCACAGATTTCTCATACCTCAACAGTTCCTTTGTCTCAGTTTAATGCATATACAAGCCAATACATTATTCTGTTCCATTTTTCTGCTTTTTTCATTGAACAAAAAAATCTTGGAGAGCTTAATATTAAAACATATTAACAGCTACATAGTGTTCAAATGGATGGATATATCATAATTCAACTAGTGTCTTGTTGATGGATATATTTAGGTTGTTCCCAATCATTTGCTACTCTCAGTGAAGGATAAGGAATACCTTATCATTTCTCATGTGTGGAACTACATCTGTGGGCTAGATCCCTAGAAGTGAAACTGGAGGTTCAGAGTAGGCGTGCATTTGTAATTTTGATAGATGCTGCCAAATTCCTGTTTCTCTATATTTTAGCCAAAGTAGTGATGCCAGATATAATTTTATGCTTTTTTTCATTTCATTCAGAAATGCACAGTGAAAAGTGGGTTACCTATTAAAGAATAAGGAAGCAAGACAAGTTTATGTGGCAATTAACAGAGTACATTTTCACTCAAAGATACATTCAACAGAAATTTATTGTGCATCTACCGCAGGCCAAGTGCTTTTAGGCTTTTGGACACACGTATCTAAACAAATCAAACTCAAACCTCTGCCTTTGTGGAGCTTACATCTTGGAACTCTAGGCTACTTCTTAAGAAGCGAGTTAAATGTCAATATCCTGAAAATGATCCGTTGCGATCCTGAGCATTGGCGCCAGACATACGCTACCAGTGTGATTTAAAAACTAACTAGAGGCAATGTTGCATACGATTTCATAGCTTTCCATCAGGTCCTTTTAAACAACACACTTGGGCGAGAGCTCGTTTTATCTGACTCCATCTGCTGTCGGTAGTGATCGGCATGCTGTGGGCATTGTGGTAGCATCTGAGATTAGGTTGTGAAATAGGAAGCGGGGTTACAGGCAGATCAGCAAGGATGTGCAAACTGTTTAGTTCTATCTTTAGCTGAAACCAAGGGTGCCCAACTCAGGCTTGGGGCGTAGGGAAGATAAGGTTATCAGCACATTCCCATCAGGGCACAGTTTCCTTATTGCTGTCTGTCCCTGTTTTGGTTCTACAAAGAGATCACAAGGGATTTTATGGAAAACTGTCAGAATCATACAGCGGCAATACTGTGTCTGCTGAACAAGGGCGTGGAAAAGGTTACTTGTTAGAAACTGAGGGAGACAGAAAAGACCATTGATGCCAAGGAAAGGGGGTATCGAGTGTATTGGCAGAGATAGTATGGTCTCAGGCTTATGTATCTTTTCTTTCTAAAAGGAGAATATCGTTCAACTTTAGACCCCCATTAGATCCAGATCCAATGGCATCTTCAA
Source organism: Eschrichtius robustus (assembly GCF_028021215.1). Classification (NCBI taxonomy): domain Eukaryota; kingdom Metazoa; phylum Chordata; class Mammalia; order Artiodactyla; family Eschrichtiidae; genus Eschrichtius; species Eschrichtius robustus. The sequence continues at coordinate 197,305,008 of NC_090824.1, forward strand.
GCATGAGGTGAAGAATAGAAAAGAGCCAGTTCCAGAGAGTGGCTCTTGAATCACAGCCTGGCCTTTTTTCTTGTATTATTAAAATTTCATCCCAGCCATAATAGGTACGATCAACAACTGGTTACTAATGAATGGTTTCTGCAGTCCTAATACACATCAGTTAGTTTTCTCAGTCGGTGAACCTTAGAGTTTAGAAGGAGACTTCGGACTTGTCAACATGCTCCTTTGACAGCTGAAGCGAGAAGGGTGAAGTGACAATGGCAGAAGCCAGGTCTCTCTCGATTCTCAGGCCAGCACAACTCCCGCCCCCGGATCCCCACGGGAAACCTTTTCACGCCTCTGACTTCCGGAGTCTGTGCTGCCATCCTGCAAGCGCTGCAAGCTGGGGTGACTTCGGGCAATGACACCGTGGCCCCCCCGGGGCCTGCACACTGCAGGCCGGTGGACGGCGGGGCGCGGGGTGAGCGGTCAGGCCGCCCTGGCGCCGCCCGCCCGCCCGCGGAGTGTGCGCTATGGCCCCGCACTCTGCCCGGGTGGTCCTGGCGAAGGACAGCTTCGCAAGGACCGGGTCAGGGATCAGGGCCTCCAGAGTTGCGTTCCGTCCCGCTGAGGTCGCGTGCGGACTTTTCCCGAGCCTCCCCGCGGGATTTCCGGGCGCGGGAACGGCTGACCGACGCCGGCAGCGCTCCCAGCGGGCCGAGGAACGGGGCAGACCCTCCTTCCCTGGGCCCCGCTTCCGCCACGCCGCGCTCGGGCCGTCTCCCGTGCGCCCGTCCCACGTTTTCCCCACGAGCGCTTCCTCGGCGTCTCCCACTACGCGTTTACAAGGCGCCGCCGCCCCCTCCACCGGCAGCTCCGCGCGCCCGCCGCGCCCCTTCCTCGGCCTCCCCTCCCCCTCCCGGCTCCGCGCCGCCGGTCCCCCCCGCGCCCGCCGGTCCGTCACGTGGCAGAGCCCCGCCCCCGTCACGTGGCCCCGCCCCGCCCCGCCCCCGCGCCGGCGCGCTCCGACGTGCCCTGGAACTCTGTCTCCCGGGGAGGGCAGCTTGCGGGGACGCGCCGGCCGCGGCCGCCGCCGAGTGAGCGCCCTTCGGGCTCGCCTGGGTGCCCCGCCGCCGCCGCCGCCGCCGCCGCCGCCGCCGAGCCGGGCCAGGAGGGAGCCGCCCCCCGCGAGGCCGCCGGGCCCTCGGTGAGGGGGGGGGGCGGGCCGCGGGCGGAGGGCAGGTCGGGGAGGCGCTGCACAAAGGCGCCCGGGGCCGGGGCTGCGGGGCCGGGGGAGGCGTGTGCGGGCGAGCAGTGGCGCCGGGGTGCGAGAGGTGCGGCCATGGGCGCGGCCGGCGGGGTCGGGGCGCGGGGCGGGCGCGGGGCCGGGGGCCGCTGCCGGCCGGTCGGCTGACGGGGGCGAAGGGGTTTAAATGGCTGGAAGTTGCGGCTCCTCTGCCCCCCGGGTGTCCTGACTTCCTGTGAGAGGGCAGTGATCGCCGCCCCGCCCCGCCCCCAGGAAGGAGGGTGTTGGGTTGTGTGTGTGTGTGTGTGCGTGTGCGTGTGTGTGTGTGTGTGTGTAAAAGGCCGGCGGTGCCGCCCTCCTTCCTGGCCTCCCGCCGCCGCCGTGCCCGCTCCGCCAGCGCTGCGGGGGCTGCAACCTCCCTCCCCCGGGAGCCGACCGGGGCCTCCCCTCGAGGGCTGTTGACCTCAGCGCTGGGCACGCGGGGCCCTGCAGCCCTCAGAGGTGCCCCGCCCCTGCTCGGTGGGCTCTTGCTCCTTTCCAGCCCTTCTGCGAGGAATCTCCTCCGGGTCCTTGAGTTTAAAGAATGCTGTGCACTGTCCTCGGGGGTGGTGGGTTGTCTTCTAAGCATGACTGCCTTTGACGTGTTGCGGCTGAAGGTACCGCAGACCCTTTGAGACGAAAAGGCCACAGGGTCATCAGCCCTGAGAAGGGCACGGCCTCCTGGCGTTCTCGAGGCGTGTGATGTTTTCCTTCTGACTGCAGCCGCAGTTTTCAATGCACTTGCGAAGGCGAAAACAAAAATGTTCAGAGCGTGGCTTTATGAAAGTTCTGATGTCTTTCCAAGTAGAGTGTGTGTTGTCGGTAGAGCCTGTAAACACTCGTGTTGCCTTATGGTTAATCATGACGCGAGGAGGTAGACTTTATTGAGCAATTACGCACATGCTCCTAAGGGGAGGTGACGTAGAGAGGAACGAGCTTTTAATGAGGAGTCGCTCGGGTTCAGATTCTGCCCCCCGCGTCTAAAGGCGAGACCTTGGAAGACTCTTCAGTGTTACAGTGAAAGGTGGTTAAAACAAGTGTCCAGCTCCTAGCCACGCCTCTTTCCCGCTTAAACGCTGGGAGACGGAGGCCTGCAGGTGTATGTTGGTCCATATCCAGTGTTCTTTCCTGATCCGCAGGAGGGTGCGTTACAGGATGGGGCATCTTTGTCTATCTTTTGGTCCCAGTAGACAGTCTGGCTGCTGGTTCCAGTATTTTCTCTTTCTTTTTCTCTCTGTTTTAAAAATGCCTTGGAAATGTTTCACAGCAGGTATTTGGGAGCCCAGAGTAGTGAGCCGGGCTCTGAAGACTTGACCCTGAGTGGGGCACCCCGAAGAGCCAGAGAAGCTGGGCATGTAGGTGTGACCCGTGGTTGCAGGTAGTAGCTCTGCTGCTCTGGGGGGGCTCTCTCTCTGGGGAAAAATGAGTTAAATACAGCCTAATGTACCAGATTACGTGTGCATGCCCCAGTACTGGCTGATAGGTTTCTATTTATACTTGATCAACGACAGACGTTGGAGAAGATTGCTAACTCATTGATTCTTTTTTAAAATTAATTAATTAATTAAGTTTTGGCTGCGTTGGGTCTTCATTGCTGCACGTGGGCTTTCTCTAGTTGCGGCGAGCGGGGACTACTCTTCGTTGCGGTGCGCGGGCTTCTCTTTGTGGTGGCTTCTCTTGCTGTGGAGCTCGGGCTTTAGGCGCTCGGGCTTCAGTAGTTGCAGCACGCAGGCTCAGTAGTTGTGGCTCGCGAGCTCTAGAACGCAGGCTCAGTAGTTGTGCCGCATGGGCTTAGTTGCTCTGCGGCATGTGGGCTCTTCCCAGACCAGGGCTCGAACCGGTGTCCCCTGCATTGGCAGGCGGATTCTTAACCCCTGCACCACCAGGGAAGTCCCTCATTGATTCTTAATATGATGCCCTTTATAGAATAGTTGTCTATATATAGTCAATATTTTATATACCTTTAGATTTTTCAAATTACTGCACTAGTTGTTGTGAGGCACAAGTGAAAATATGTAAACACTGCAGAAAAACAGCGTATTATTTGTAGTCAGTCATTTGGCTTTTCTTTCATTAATTAGAAAGTATCTGCTGAGTGGTTTTTTTAATAGGTTGACAGAAAATGGGTTTTACGAATGTAAGTTCTTTAAGTAATGCAGTTGACATTTCTGAGCACAAAAGGATAATAAACAGTTTAAATTAATTCAAACAGTGAATGTGGTGATGTGTAAAATTACTAAGTGGTAGTACTGAGTTTTGTTTATCTGAGAAAATTGGTACTAGGAAAAAGCAGCTAAAGGTAAATCTGCCTAAAATGGGCATTACAGTTTTATAATAGTGGGAGAGAAAAGTGAAAATAAACGTTTATTTTATCTTATACTTAACAGTTTGAGTCGTAATTGCAAATACGCGCTGCTTTGTAGAATGAATCAGATGTGAGGGCAGGATGGTACCACACAGCATCATTGTGCTTCAAATCATGCTTTTCAAGTCATTCTCTTTTGAGGAACCCATTGGGCCACTATCTTTGTGTTTTCTTCAATTGTTGACTGTTCTAATTGTGCCACATCCTCATCTGTGGATGGCTTTGCAGTGATTCAGCCATTTTCCTATTTTATTGACTCAATATTTTGCAGGTTCAGTTTGCAGTTGAGCAGCTTTTCATTTGAACTGAACCGCCGGACACTGATGTCTCTAAGCACCCTTCCCCTGCTGACAATCTAGTCCTTCTCAGATTTCTCTGTGCACGGGAATTACCTGAACTTCTCACGAGCCCCAGGTGATACCGTTGCTGCCCGGACTTCAGACTCCTGCTGTCCAATAGAAATGTAATGCCAGCCACCTGTGTAGTTCTCAAGTTTTTAGTACTCACATGATAGGTAGAGTTAAAAAGAAACCATGAAATAAATTTTATTATCATTTTTGTCTACAAGACGTCTTCAAAATCCCGTATGTATTTGACCCTTGCAGCACGTCTCAGTTTCGATTAGCCATACTTCACATGCTCAGTAACCACGTTTGCCTACTGTGTTGAACAGCACGGTTCTGGAGTCTAGAATCCAGATCAGTGCTGTTCTAAGTGTGTGTGCAGATTGGCCCTATCAGCAACCCTTGGGAACTTGTTAGAAATGTACATTTTAGGGCCCCCCCCTCAAACCTACTCTCATTAGAATATCTGGAGTTTCAGTAACTTGCAGCATATGACTACAACATGTGTATGTGATGTTTTGGATGGGATCCCAGAACAGAAAAAGTTCATTAGGGAAAAACTAAGGAATATGGACATTATTAGGTATCAGTATTTGTTCATTGAGTATGACGAATGTACCATACTAATGTAAGATGTTTGTAGTAGGGGAAACGGTGTACAGGGTATATGGGAACTCTGTACTATCTTTGCAGTAATTCTGTAAATCTAAAGCTCATCTAAAAGAATGTTTTTTTTTTAAAGAAGCTCTCCAGGTGATGCCATCTTTCACTAAAAGTGAGAAGCAGTGATCTAGATCGCTAATATGACCTGCCTGCAGTTTGGGTGGGCAGGATGGAGGCTACTGTTAGGTCTCGTAGGGTAATAATGGTATTTTTTTTTTTTTGGGGGGGGCCATGCCTCATGGCTTCGGGGATCCTAGTTCCCTGATCAGGGATCGAACCTAGGCCCCCTGCAGTGAAAGCTCAGAGTCCTAACCACCGGACCTCCAGGGAATTCCCAATAATAGTATTTTTGTAATAAGAGCTAAAACTTACAAAACACTTAGCATGTGCTAGGGATTATACCAAGTACTTTACACATATTTACTCATTTAACTCTCCCAATATGTGATATGTACCATTAGATAGCTCCTTTTTTACAAATGGAAAAAATACTGAGGCTCAGAGAGGTTAGGTGACTTGTCTTAGGTCACACAGCTAGCAAGAGGCAGAAACAGGGACGTTTGAGGAGGGACTAATTTAAAAGCACTCAGTTCATTTGTCAGTGTTTTCCTTCTCTACAAGTTTTGCTTCTCTGAGTAAGCATTGATTAATGTGGATGTTCTGTATCATGCCTTGTAGTTTACAAAGTACTGTGTTCTCTTTCTATTTTCACAAGGATCTTTTGAGGTTTGTGTTGTTTCTTTTGTTTTACAGATAGTTCAGGTGCTGAGGGCCTGAGAGCTAATACATGGCAAATCCTGATTTAAATTTCAGTCCTCCGACCCTGAGTTCTCTGTTCCTTTACTACAGGAGAATTCAGAATACATTTAGAAGTTAGAGTGATATCTTTAAAGTTAGTTGAAAATTACCTGTATTTTGCTGTATATTACTGGTTTGTTTAAAAAAAAATCAGTTTTGAGTTAAAATATACATACAGTGAAATAAAACACTCAACAATAAAATGGGGTGAACTGCGGATACATACAAAGACATGAATGAATCTCAGAAGCAATGTTCTAGGTGAAACAAGCCAGACATGAAAGGCTACATACTGTATGTATATATGCTTTTGTCTCCATTTGGCTTCCTTGAGTAAGCTGTGATTAATGTGATGCTTTTTATCACGCTTTATAATTTACTAAGTACTTTTTCATGTTTTCTCTACCCATTTTCACAGGGATCTTCTGAAGTTTGTATTGTTTCCTGTTTTACAGATGAGTGTATCACAGTTAGTTTAGGCGTTCACCAGTTGCTAGGCCTCTGGGTCATTTCCAATTTCTGGCTGTTATGAATAAAGCTGTTATGGATGTTCATGTAAGGCCTTTTCAAGGATTTATGGTTTCATTTTTCTTGGGTAAATACCTAGAAGAGGAATTGTGAGATCATATGTTAAATGTATGTTTAACTTTATAAGAAATTGCCCAAATGCTTTCCAGAGTAGCTGCACCACTCTGCATTACCACCAGCAGTGAATGAGAATTCCAGTTGCTGGTATCCTTACCCTACAAAATATCCTTTGTATGTATGTAAAGCCATTCTAAATATATATAAAGTTGCTCTGCGGCATGTGGGATCTTCCCCGACCAGGGCTCGAACTCGTGTCCCCTGCATAAAGCCATTGCATTACAAGGGTTTTGTCTTAACAGCTTTATTGAGGTGTAATTGCTGTAAAATAAACTGGACCTATTTTAAGTGCGTAGTTTGATGAGTTTGGACATATGAATAGCTATGCCTCTAAAATCATCACCATTATCAGGATAGCAAACATATTCATCACTCACCTCCCAATTTCTTTGAGCCCAAAGGTAATTTGTTGCCCTTGTTCCCTGGTAACTATTGATCTGCTTTCTGTCACTATGTATTACTTTGCATTTTCTCGAATTTTATGTAGTTGGAATCATACAGTATGCACTCTTTCTTGTCTGGATTTTTTTCACTCAGCAAAATTTTTTTTTTAACATCTTTATTGGAGTATAATTGCTTTACAATGGTGTGTTAGTTTCTGCTTTATAACAAAGTGAATCAGCTATACATATACATATATCCCCATATCTCCTCCCTCTTGCGTCTCCCTCCCACCCTCCCTATTGCACCCCTCTCGGTGGTCACAGAGCACCGAGCTGATCTCCCTGTGCTATGCAGCTGCCTCCCACTAGCTATCTATTTTACATTTGGTAGTGTATATATGTCCATGCCACTCTCTCACTTCGTCCCAGCTTACCCTTCCCCCTCCCCATGTCAAGTCCATCTTCTACATCTGCGTCTCTACTCCTGTCCTGCCCCTAGATTCTTCATAACCATTTTTTTCCTTTTTTATAGATTCCATATATATGTGTTAGCATACGGTATTTGTTTTTCTCTTTCTGACTTACTTCCACTCAGCAAAATTATTTTGAGATTCATCCAGTTTGTTGTGTATATCAGTAGTTCTTTTTATTGCTGAGTGATATCCTATTGTGTGGATATTACACAATTAGTTTATCCGGTCGCCTGTTCGTGGACATTGGGTTGTTTCCAATTAGGGACTATTACAAATAAAGCCACTGTGAACATTCACATACAGGTCTTTGTGGGGACATGTGTTTTCATTTTCTTTGGTGACTACCTAGGAGTAGAATCCCTGGGTCATATGGTAGATGTATATTTCAAGCTTTTAAGAATCTGCCCAACTTTTCCCAAAGTGGTTGTACCATTTTAAATCCCCACCAGCAGTATTTGGGAGTTCTGGTTGCTCCACATTCTCAGAAATACTGGTATTGTCAGTCTTTTAATTTTAGTCATTCTAGTAGACATGTGGTGTTATTTCTTTGTGTTTTTAATTTGCATTTCCCTAACAACTAAAGATGTTGAGCATCTTTTCATGGGCTTATTTACCATCTATAGATCTTCCTTGGATATGAACACTTGTCCGTTCCTATCTTTTTGCCCTTTTTAATTGGGTCATTTGTCTTCTTAATGGCTTGTACAGTTATTATATATTCTAGATATGAGTTCTTTGTTGGACATAAGTTTGTGTCTGAGACATTTGTGTGTTTTCATGAGAGATATTGGTCTGTAGTTTTTCTTTTTTATAACGTCTTTGTCTGGTTTTGGTTTGAGAATAATGCTGACTTCATAGAATGAGTTGGGATGTTTTCCCTCCGTTTCAATTTTCTTTAAGAGGTTTGTAGAATTGGTATTATCTTCCTTACATTTTGTAAAATTCACCAGTGGAGCCATCTTGGCCAGCAGTTTTCTTTGTGGGAAGATTTTTAAAGACGGATTCAATTTATTTAATAAATATAGGACTATTTAGGTTATCTGTTTCTTCTTAAGCAAGCTTTGGTAATTTGCCAAAGGAATTTATCTGGTTCACTAAGTTGTTGAAGTTACCAGCATAAAGCTGTTCATAATGTTCTCTTACCTTCCTTTCAGTGTCTTTAGGATATGTAGTTATATCTCCTGTCTCATTCCCGATACTGGTAATTTGTGTTTCTTCTCTTTCGTTCTTGATCACTTTGGTGAGAGGATTGTCAGTGTTACTGATCCTTTTGAAGAACCACCTTCTGGTTTCATTGATTCCCTCTAACATTTTCTGTCTTCTCTTTTACAGCTTTCTGCTCTGACCTCTATCATGTCTTTTCTTCTGCTTGCTTTGGGTTTAATTTGCTCTTTATCTAGTTTCTTAGAATGCAAGTTTACATCACTGATTTGAGACCTTTTTCTTTTCTAATTATGGGCATTTAGTATATAAATTTTCTCTAAGCACTACTATAGCTGCATCCTGCAAATTTTGAACTGTCACCTTTTCGTTTTCATCCGGTTCAAATTTCCTGTTTGATTTCTTCTTTGACCTCTGAGGTATTTAGAAGTATGTTGTTTAAATTCCAACAACAAATTTGTGGGTTTTAAGATATCTTTTTATTAATTTATAATGTAATTCAATTGTCAGAGAACATTCTTCATATTATTTCAGTCTTTTTAGATTTATTGAGATTTGTTTCATGGCCCAGAATATAATCAACAAAAAATGTATGCTTAGGGACTTCCCTGTTGGTCCAGTGGTTAAGACTCCATGCTCCCAATGCAGGGGGCATGGGTTCGATCCCTGGTCCGGGAATGAAGATCCCACATGCCACACGGCGTGGCCAAAAAAAAGAAAACAAAAAAGAGAGAGAAAGAGAGAAAATGTATGTTTATAAGAAACTACTGAACTGCCTGCCTGTACCATTTAGCGTTCCCACTAGCACTGAATGTGTGTCCAGTTGTTGGTATCCTGGTCAGCACTTGATATTGTCTTTGTTTTTTAAAAATAACTTTATTATAGTTGGTGGGTAGTGATATCTTGTTTTGGTTTTAGTTTGCATTATAGGATATTGAACGGTTTGTAGAATAATTTAAATGGAATAAAACTTAATAATCATGGAATTTTGTGGGGTTTTTTTTTTTTTCCCCCAGTAGAGGACAGAAACCTCTAGGGGATTGGTAGCAGTAGTAGTTCATCATTGTCTGTGTGCCACAGAAGTGCTACTTTTCAGTTTCCTAAAAGGTTGAATGTTTATTGCCTTTTAATATTTACTTTGCAAGAGGATTTGTAAAAGCTACATGAGGATTTTAGTGATTTTTATGGTTTTGGGATAGACAGGTATAAGGTGATTTAAACTGCGTTCTCCATTTTACATTTCCACCAGCGATGCATAAGAATTCCAGTTTCTCCACATTCTCACCAACACTTGTTATTTCTGTTGTTATTTTTACAGTAGCCACCCTAATGGGTATGGAGTGGTGTATCATTGTGTTTTTTTGTTTTGTTTTTATAAATTTATTTATTTTATTTTTGGCTGCTTTGGGTCTTCGTTGCTGCGTGCGGGCTTTCTCTAGTTGCGGCGAGCGGGGGCTACTCTTCGTTGCCGTGTGCGGGCTTCTCATTGCGGTGGCTTCTCTTGTTGTGGAGCACAGGCTCTAGGTGCGCGGGCTTCAGTAGTTGTGGCACATGGGCTCAGTAGTTGTGGCTCGTGGGCTCTAGAGCACAGGCTCAGTAGTTGTGGCGCATGGACTTAGTTGCTCCGAGGCATGTGGGATCTTCCTGGACGAGGGCTCGAACCTGTGTCCCCTGCATTGGCAGGCGGATTCTTTTTTTTAAATTTATTTTATTTATTTATTTTTGGCTGTGTTGGGTCTTCGTTGTGGTGCACGGGCTTCTCATGTTGCGGAGCACGGGCTCTAGGCGCGCGGGCTCAGTAGTTGTGGCACGGAGGCTCCGTAGTTGTGGCTCATGGGCTCTAGAGCACAGGCTCGGTAGTTGTGGCACACGGGCTTAGTTGCTCCGCGGCATGTGGGATCTTCCTGGACTAGGGCTTGAACCCGTGTCCCCTGCACTGGCAGGCGGATTCTTAACCCCTGGGCCACCAGGGAAGTCCCTGGCAGGCGGATGCTTAACCACTGCGCCACCAGGGAAGGCCCTATCATTGTGGTTTTGATTTGTATTTGATTTGCTTATTGGCCATTTGTGTATCTTCCTTGGAAAAATGTCTATTCAAGTCCTTTGCCTACCTGACTGTCCTTATCACAATTTAATTTGAAGTAGATTGGCATAATTTAAGCATTATAATGAGTACTTTTTTCTTTTTTTAAGTAAGTTGCTGATGTCTGACTAGAACTTTGCAGTGACCAGACCATAATAATCACTGTACTTGTAGCTGTATTTGTCTTTGTTTTGTGGACTATATCTTTTTTTAAAGCATGGGATTAGGTAAACATTTGAAAGTGGTTGAATGTAAATAGTCATCTCCGAGATTGAGACGGTAGTGTGTATAGTTTTAGAGGAATATCTGAATGGGTTGGGGTGGTGGTTAATGCGTGGGTAGCCAGTGGAGTTGTGAAGTGAATGGAGTTTCTCTTCTAAAGTGAATTGTTAGAGGATTGGAAATCCTATTAAACTTCTTAAAGACCAAGATTATGATTTTCTCCTTAATACGTAACAACTTGTATAATGATGTGGACTGAGAGCCTGGGCATGGGGTTGTTACAACAAGCAGGATGGGCGAGATGCCACAGGGGCAAGAGGAAAATTATGTGAACTGTAAATGTGTTAATTTCTTTCTTTTGGGTTTTTTTTTTTTAGCTGATTATTTTATTTTAGTTATTTATTTTTTTGGCTGGGCCACACGGCTTGCGGGATCTCAGTTCCCTGACCAGGGACTGAACCCAGGCCACGGCAGTGAAAGCTGGCAATCTGAACCACTAGACCACCAGGGAAATCCCTTAGCTGATTATTTTAGAAAGTTCTTAGTGAGAAATTAAAATATGGGACTCAGGTGATGTGGATATAGGAGGAAGAATCCATTGACTCGAGTGCATGTAGCAGGGAGTAAAGAGCTGAAGAATGTAGAGGCTGAATGATGATCATAGAAGGCTGGTTTTAAAGGTTAATGTGGCGCTATTGTTGGTATAGGTAGCTTTTGATGACACAGAATATGAAGGAAAGGGAAGTTTAACCTATTGGTTCAAGAAGAAGTTCTTTTTGTTCCTCAGACTTTTTACTGATTATGCGTTTTTTACCTTTAGGCTATCTTCTTGGTATCCTGCATCATCACATTAAAACTCTTAGTGTGTGCAAATGAATCCGAGGGGTTTAAAAGCCAGTTTAATAGTCTTTGGTCTGAAGGGCTTGATCAGGGCTGTTTTCCTAAAGTACTGAATTTGTGAAATTTTTTGGAATACAGTACGCTCCTCACTTTCTGCCCAGTGTCAGTTGGGTCAGTAGTTACATTTCCATATATAAGAAGAGATCATTTTAGGATGATTTTGAAGCTGTAACAACCGGTGATAATGGAGAACTCCTAATACCTCTTAAATAATTGTAATTTGTATTTTGATGAGAAAAGCAGTGTGTAAAAGTAAAGAACAAAAGACATGTAATTTTGTTTAACTTATTTAAAGGTGGGACAGCATAATGTAAGATATGTTAATAGGAATATCAAATATGCATGATACCACTTTTAATTTGAGTTACGGTTTAAGGAGACAGTTGTCTAATGATAGGAAGCGTTTAAATCAAGTACGTAAAAACCAGGTGGGGAGAATGTGTCACTGCAGGCTCCAGGCTCACCTTGTATATTTCCTGCCCCAGTCCCTGAATCAGTCATTTCTCCAAAGAGCCTCGGTTCCTTTATTTGGAGAATGGTATTAGAAACCAAATCTGGGTGCTAGGTGTGCTTGTTGCTGCCAGGGTGTCATTTTTACTGACAGCAAGGATCTGTGTATGGTGTACTAAGCAGTTGAGGTCAGCCTCTCCCTCCATCCCCTCTCCATTCAGTGAGGTCGTTCCATGTATGTGTAATACCGTTAGACTATCTTGTCACATCTGCTTTCCATCCTGGGATTCCCTCGACCTCCTAAATGATTGTTTAGAATTTGCAATCATTGAAGTTCATGCTTCCACCATCGCAGTATCATACAAAATAGTTTATTGACCTAAAAGAATCCCCTGTGCTTCATCTATGGAATCCCCCCCACATCGTCCTAACCCCAGCAATCACTGTCTCTATGGTTTTGACTTTTCCAGAATGTCATATAATATAATCATTCCATATGTGGTTTTTTCAGGCTATGTTTTTTTCTTTCACTTAGCAAAATATATCTAAGATTCATTTCTGTCTTTTCGTAGCTCAATAGCTCTTTTCTTTTTATCACTGAATAGTATTGTAAGTCTGGCTGTCTCACAGTTTATCCTTTCTCCTGTTGAAGGACATCTTGGTTGCTTCCAGTTTTGTGCAGTTATTAAGCTGCTCTGAACATTTGCATGCAGGACTTTTTGTGGAAATAAGATTTCAACTCATTTGGGTACATACCTAGGGGTGTGATTGCTAGATTGTATGGTTAAGACAACATTCAGCTTTGTATCAATAGAAACTGTTAAACTGTCTTCCAAAGTGGCTGAACCATTTTGCATCCCCATCAGCAGTGAATGAAAGTTCCTGTTGCTGTATACCCTCATCAGCATTTGGTGGTGGCAGTTTTTTTGGATTTTAGCCATTCTAATAGTTGTACAGTGGTATCTCATTGTTTTAATTTGCAATTCCCTAATGACATAATGTTGAGCATTTTTTCATGTGCTTATTTGTCACCTGCATATATTCTTTCATGATGTCTCTTTTCAGATCATTTCCCATTAAAGAATTCGGTTCTTTTGAGTTTTAAGATAAGTTCCTTCTATATTTTGGATAAAAGTCTTTCATCAGATATGTATTTTACAAATATTTTCTCCTTGTTTGTGGTTTGTGTTTTCATTCTCTCAGCACTACCTTTCACAGAGCAGAAGTTTTTAATTTTAATAAAGTCCTATTTAATTTTTTCTTTCATGGATTATGCATTTAGTGGTATATCTAAAGACTCACATTGTCAAACCCAAGGTCATATTTCTTCCTTTTTAAATTGGAGTATTTTCTTCACTCTTGTAACAATCCAAGAAAAATTTCTTACGTCCACCTCATTTCTTTCTTTCTTTCTTAAAAAAATTAATTAATTAACTAATTAATTTTTGGCTGTGTTGGGTCTTCGTTGCTGCGTGCAGGCTTTCTCTAGTTGCGGTGAGCAGGGACTACTCTTCATTGCAGTGCGTGGGCTTCTCATTGCGGTGGCTTCTCTTGTTGCAAAGCATGGGCTCTAGAGTGCAGGTCAGTAGTTGTGGCACGTTGGTTCAGTAGTTGTGGCACATGGGCTCAGTAGTTGTGGCTCGCGGGTTCTAGAGCGCAGGCTCAGTAGTTGTGGCGCACGGGCTTAGTTGCTCCGCGGCATGTGGGATCTTCCCGGACCAGGGCTCGAACCCATGTCCCCTGCATTGGCAGGCAGATTCTTAACCACTGCGCCACCAGGGAAGTCCCTACCTCATTTCTAAGAAAGACTTGATGGCACAAATCTTTCTGAAATACCCCATGCAAATATCATTTTTATTAAAATATGCTTGCTCTCCCAAGTACTTCTTTTGTTGTTTCCTCATTTTTGTTTCATATTTCAATCTGGTTTTGAATTTCCTTTACCAGTTTATGCTTGGCTGAGTTTTCTGCTGCTTTCCACTTACCTGATTATTTCCTGTATCCTTTCTGCTGTTCCTATTTTTGCTATTTCTTTATGACCAGAATAGTTTATAATAGCAATGAGTATATTTTGCTTCTCTTCTTTAGGCCTAAAGATATATCTTATATTCTATACGTTTGTATTCTTAGAAAACAGGGATCATGCATTAAGAAAAAAACCTTAGGTGCCCTATCATGGCCTATGATTTCTTGTTAAGTATACAATCTACAAAATTATTTGGTGGAATAATTTCTTATTATGGAACTTATGCTGGAGTTGTTTTTAACTTTTTTGTTGTGCTCATTAAGTTTAATTGATTTCTTTAGTAGAGGGTTGTTTAAGGAGTGTTAATTTTAAACACGTACTTTTAAAGCTACTGGAGGACTTGGTGTCAAGAATCGGTGCTTAAATTGTGGTATTTTTAAGTGGGTTAATACGTGTGTGAGGCTATATTAGCATTTTGTTGTTCATGGTGTTAGAATTGCTAAATATGTTGTACATGTATGTATCAGACTTAAATTGTAAGGTCATTAATTATGGATACATTTATCCCAGTCCTCTTAAGACTTTGTTGACTTGTTTACTTTTTGATGTACCTGGTAAGGATCTCATGCTGTGAGATGTAGTTGATTAAAGCAGATGTCCTGGGGGAGGAAGATAACATTTGCTGGCTGTGTAATTTGTGCTAGGAAAGAAAATGAGAAAAATTAGTAGACAGAAAGGAGGAGGCCATTAGGTATTAAAATAGCCTGGTAGAAATGAATCTGACTTTGGAGGGGGGGAAAGAAGTAAAAGCTGTAAAAAGTTGTGTGTCTCTGGGTGTGTCTGTTCTTGTTGAAGCTTGAGGAAGAGGACCACTGGTAAGAGGCTTTTCACGCCTCAAAGAAAAGCAGTGGTTGTTACCTAATAGTAGATGCGCAAAAACTCTATCCTGGTGGTTGGGTACTTAGTAGTTGTGCGTGTGTGATGAAAAAGGGTGGAGGAGTGTGGTGATAAGTATAGAATATATTTCAGTTGGAGGAGTGTTGTGCTCAGAGGGCGTTGTAGTTGAATAAGATTCTAACCGAAATACTTGAGAGGTTAAGATAGCAGGATAAACAGTGCTCAACCTAATCTAAAGAGAAGAATCCACAGTGGGGGGAGGGATAAATTAGGAGTTTGGGATTAACATACACACACTACTCTGTATAAAATAGAAAATCAAGGGACTTCCCTGGTGGCGCAGTGGTTAGGAATCCGCCTGCCAATGCAGGGGACACGGGTTCGAGCCCTGGTCCGGGAAGATCCCACATGCCGTGGAACAACTAAGCCCGTGCGCCACAACTACTGCGCCAGCTCTCTAGAGCTCGCGAGCCACAACTACTGAGTGTGCGTGCCACAACTACTGAGCCCGTGCGCCTAGAGCCCATGCTCCGCAACAAGAGAAGCCACCACAGTGAGAAGCCCGCGCACCGCAACGAAGAGGAGCACCCGCTCACCACAACTAGAGAAAGCCCGTGCGCAGCAATGGAAGACCCAACACAGCCAAAAAATAAATAAACAAAATAAAATTAAAATTAAAAATAAAAGAGATCACTCTTAATTAAAAAAAAAGATAATCAACAAGGACCTACTGTATAGTACAGGGAACTATATACTCAATATTATGTAATAACCTATAAGGGAAAGGAATCTGAAAAAGAATATATATATAGGGCTTCCCTGGTGGCGCAGTGGTTGAGAATCTGCCTGCCAATGCAGGGAACACGGGTTCGAGCCCTGGTCTGGGAAGATCCCACATGCCGTGGAGCAACTAGGCCCGTGAGCCACAACTACTGAGCCTGCGCTCTAGAGCCCGCGAGCCACAACTACTGAGCCTGTGCGTCTGGAGCTTGTGCTCCGCAACAAGAGAGGCCGCGACAGTGAGAGACCCGCGCACTGCGATGAAGAGTGGCCCCCGCTCGCCGCAACTAGAGAAAGCCCACGCACAGAAACGAAAACCCAACACAGCCAAAAATAAATAAATAAATAAAATTAAAAAAGAAAAAAAATATATAACTGAAGTGCTGTGCTGTATAGCTAAAACTTACATGATATTGTAAATCAACTATACTTCAATAAAAAACTTAAAAAAAAAAAAAGAATCCACAGTTTGGGGAATAGACGAAGAAACAAACCAAAATTAAAACCACAAACAGGGCTTCCCTGGTGGCACAGTGGTTAAGAATCCGCCTGCCAATGCAGGGGACACGGGTTCGAGCCCTGGTCCGGGAAGATCCCACATGCGGTGGAACAACTAAGCCCGTGCACCACAACTACTGAAGCCCACGCACCTAGAGACCATGCTCTGCCACAAGAGAAGCCACCGCAATGAGAAGCCCGCGCACCGCAAAGAAGAGCAGCCCCCACTCGCCACAACTAGAGAAAGCCCACGCGCAGCAACGAAAACCCAACGCAGCCAAAAATAAATAAATAAAATGAATAAATTTATTAAAAAAAAAAAAACAAAACCCACAAACATTTGTTTTAATACAGCTTATGTTTTTAAATAAAAATAGGTAGCATATGTTAGTCACATATATGCAGATAAATTTCCCTTAGATCCAAGTTTTTAGAGCTACCCCACAATTATTTTAATTTTATTTGAATCTGTAGTTTATAATAGGGCTTTTCTCTTCATATTTATTTTATCTCACTTTTCCTAGACCTTGGATTGTGATACATAATTCCTGCTGCGTGACTTTCTAGAAGTTTATTATTTCAGTCGTCTCGGGCTTCCCAGTTCGTTTCCCACCCCCATCCCCGTATTAACTAGAAACCTGTTCTCAGCTCCTGCTATCCCTGTGCTCACTCTTGCTCATGTCGTCTGCCTTGTATCAACTGCCTGTTCTATCTGGATGTCTTTCGACTGCTTCTCCGTCTTTCTTGTCCTCCCACTTCTCATTTCCTTTACAGTACTGACAACTTTAGTTTGGGTGTCCCATGTTGAGCATGGTGAAACTGATTTACCGTTTTCCCTGGCTGCTCTTCCTCCTTACCTCTGCAGTCGGTGGGGAAGGTGTGGTCATGGAGGGAGGCCAGGCGTGGACGCCTCTAGCCTGTGCTGCACCCCACCCCATGGCCCCTCCCCTGCTACCAGGAAACCATGCGGTTTACTCCTTATTCTTCATACTTCCCTTTTCTCCATTCCTGCGGATCAGTGTCTGAGCAGTTGTGGTACACCTGAGCTCCTGTAGCCTTCTGTGTATTCCCTGACTTGTTTCAGTATCTTCAAAGATGTTTCGTAAGTTATTTTATTACTTCCTGGAAAGTAAAAGAAAAAAACGTCACCTGAGGATAAGTATTTCAATGTGGAACTTTGAAAAGTTGTAGTGAAAACCTTTTATGTAGGTAAAAGGATTAAAGTTCATAGTGACTAATGCCCTGGTAATGCGTGAAAATAAAGGCTGATTGCTTTGAAGCTTAGAATTTCTATTTACTGTGTCGGGAAAGACCAGGCAGATTGGGCAGGGTCGGGGTAGATTTTGGATATGGTTAAGTTTTAGGTACCTGTTAGGACACTGAGTGGATTTGGTTGTTGTGTGTCAGTAGTCGCCTTTAATCTAGAAGAATCTCTCTCTTTCATTTTTCATGAAATTGAGTTTTTGAAGAGTTCAGGTATGTTTCTCATAGAATGTCTCACATTCTGGGTTTGTATTTTACTAATGATTTTACAAAAGTTGTTTCTCATGTTATTAGAAGTTTGAAAAGATATTTCTGTCAGGATAAAAACTAAGGGCGAAAATGAAGTTGAAACGAAGTGGAAATGAGGTAGGAGGGGCAGTGGTAAAGTGTAGTTTGTTTGGAGGGCGGTGCTGGACACAGTCGTGATATGTAAAATTGTACTGTGTTCCTTACAGCTGTTGTAAAAAAAGTTATGCTTCTAAAACCACGAGCAACATTGCATTCTTAGCTTTCTTTAAGCAATCCTGGTTAAAGTTAATGAACTTTATTATTTTTTTTTCTATAGGTTTAAATGTAAGACTGGCTGTTTAGTTCTCCTTCTAAGGTAAGTTTTTTATTTTTATTATTTTTTTTGAAACAACATTACTGTATTAAATTAATTATTCAAGTAGGTTGTCTAGAAAGTAAATTTTAGTTGCTGAAATTGTATGCCTAACTAGTTATCACCTGGGCTTTGTCTGTTTCAGAGGATGTTGTCCCCAGGGGCGTGGTGGTTACTGCACATATAGTGTAAATAGCGTGCTGAGGAAAACTGGGAGGCTATGCGACCTTGTGGGAACATTTCTGGTACATCTCACTAGTCAGAGTTACTCTGGTTTGCCCGAGGATCCTGGAGTGCTGGGTTGAGCGTGTTTTCCTAGGCCTGCTGTAACAAAGTGCTACCAACTGGGTGACCTAAAAACTACAGAAACTTATTCTCTCACTCTTCTGGAGCCAGAGGTCCTCTGTGCTCCCTCTGAAGGCTCTAGGGGAGAATCCTTCCTTGCCCATTCCAGTTTCTTATTCCCCTCTGTGTGTCTCCTCTCCTTGTCTCCAAGGATTTTGGGCCCACCCTAATCAATGTGAACTCATCTCAGATTGATTGCATCTGCCAAGACCCTAGTTCCAAGTACGGTCACATTCACAGGTCCTGTGTTAGGACTTAGACATACCTTTTTGGGGAACACAGTTCATCCCACAGTAGTTGGGGCTCGACTTGAATTGTAGCAAAATCGAGATGCTGTGATCATTCTGAAGCTTGAATGCTGTGTTTTATGAGGTACTAAAATATTTGGAATTGTAAAAGTGAATCCTAGGTTTCTCAAGCCATTTTAGGGCTATTTCTAGTAGACTTTGCATGGTGTGTGTGTGTGTGTGTGTGTAAAATTTACAAATAGAAAGACTGGTTATTTGCTGGGATTTGTGGGATTCAGCTTAACGAGGATGTGGTCATCCTGGGGTGGATGTAAGAGGAAACAAAAGTAAACTAGCAGTTTCTTTTCTCTGTTTGTGTGTATTTTGCCTAAAAGTAACAATGCTGCTTTTTAATCAGTTTATATTAGAAAATGAAACATATGTTTGGATAACTTTTTTTTAAAGCTCACTAATGCACTTGATCATTTTAGAAAATAAAGAATGCAGGGTCAGTGAATGAAATTCAGGGTCATTGAAATTCAGCCTTAGCTTCAAAGAGGGTTTTTGATAAGGCATACAGTGAACCTAGAGCAATGCCTGGCCTTGGTAAATGCCTAATATGTATTAGTTATTGTTAGTGAGCCTTTCTAAGAAAGTGAAGGAGGTTTGAGGTAGTCATGAAAGGAAGGAAAGTTCTTCCCACCTCTTATTTTTGATAGTCGGACGTCTGGTTGGTTAGCGTATTTACCCTTCCAGTCACTGGTTCAGTTTTGGTCATAAACGACTGAAAAATGTAGATTACAGTTAGAATGAGAGCGTTTGTAATGCAGGACCATACGTACAATATTAGACGCATGTTTAATTTCTGGGTTTGAGATTTGAAGGTAATGTTCTTTATTCTGTGATGCTTGTGAATGAATATTAAAAATCCAGACTATGTTAACTTTTTTCTTCATTCTCTTCCTTCATTTAAATAAAAATAGCCGTATTGGTCCAACAAGCCACAGAGCCATAATGTGGCAAAGCATCCTTTTTGAGAGGTGAATATTACGGAACGAAGATGGCTGACAGAGGCGGGAAGATTGTTCCAGGGCAGGTGTGTATTGAAGTGGAGTATGATTACGAATACGAAGCGAAGGACAGAAAGGTCGTGATAAAGCAAGGGGAGCGGTACATCCTGGTGAAGAAGACCAACGATGACTGGTGGCAGGTCAAGCTGGACGAGAACTCCAAAGCGTTTTATGTGCCTGCCCAGTACGTGAGGGAGGTCGGCCGCAGAGCCCTGATGCCGCCTGTGAAACAGGCAGCGGGGCTGCCGAATCATTCTGTGAAAACGACGCAGAGTCTCCACCTTCACAGGTCAACAGAAAATGTGAACAAATTGCCCGAGCTTTCAAGTTTTGGAAAGCCATCGCCGCCTGTTCAAGGAACAGGTCTTATTCGTGATGCCAATCAGAATTTTGGACCCAGTTATATTCCAGGTCAGACTGCCAACCTCAGCCTGGACCTGACCCATAATCATGGAAAGTTCAACAGTGACTCACATTCTCCCAAAGTTTCTGGCCAGAATAGGACACGGTTATTTGGTCCCTTTCCTGGTCCGGAGTTCTTGGACGTAGAGAAAGCTGGCTTCTCCCAGGAACAGTCTTGTGATTCAGCAGGAGAAGGCTCGGAACGGATACGTCAGGATTCGGAGTCCGGTGATGAGCTTAGCAGCAGCTCCACTGAGCAGACGAGGGTAAGACTGAAAGTGGATGATGGAGCACTTGTGCCACCTTCATAACCATTTAATTATAGGTGTTACTATTTTTTTTAATTTACTTTATTGAAGTATAGTTGATTTACAGTGTTGGGTTAGTTTCTGGTGTGCAGCAAAGTGAATCAGTCATATATATATATATATATATATATATATATATACACACACACCTTCTTATATTCTTTTCCATTACGGTTTATTACAGATATTGACTGTAGGCTCCCAGTGCTATACAGTAGGACCTTGTTGTTTATCCATTCTTAATTATAGGTTTTATTTTAATTAAAATCTTTGTAAGACTTAGGAATTGTTTGTTTTGCCTTATGTTTTCAGAGTACGTGGGTTTATCCCAACTGAGAGAGACAGAGAATATGTGAAATAACTTGTGGGATGATGGAGGTTCACTTTAGGGTTTCTCTGATTCTTCTTGTTCCTTTATAGGACTAGAACTTCCAGAAGTGTGGACACTTTTCTTCCCCCCTCTATTGATTACCCATTACGTGGAAAGGATTTACTTAGTTTATCCAGGGATGATATTTCTTTTACTGGAAAAAGTATGTTTTCTAGCTGCACTCATTTTGATTTGTTTTCACTAAGTCTTCAGGTAATAATGGATATAAGAGGAAAAATGTCACAGGAATATTAACTACTAATACTGACTCTTGTTCTTTGAAACTTGTTTATTAACCTTGAATATTAAATATATATATATATATCAAGAGAGAGAATGCACAAACCTTTATCTCTGTTCATGCACTTTTGTGTCTTAAGTGTCTTGCATTGAATATTAGCCTTGAAAAAATTTTGCATCTATGGTTTGATATCCACCCCCCCCCTTACCTAACTTTATTTTGAGATGACTTTGTGTCAGTTTGTCAAGTAAAGTGAACTAATTTTAAAAGCACATGCGTGAAACTGAAACTTGAATGTGTTTAGAAAAGTTTAATTACTAGTGAATTTGATAAGTTTGGGCCTAAAGCTCTGTTGTAAGATTTATTCATCAAATTAAGTCAGTGAGGCTGCTCTTAAGGTGTGGTCTGATTGTAATGGAACTAGTATGTTCTTTTTCTTTTATAGGTTTTAATTTTTCTTATGACATTTTGAATGGAGATAGGAAAAAGGGAAGGTTCTCTAGAAAAACTTCTGATGCTTCAGATCAAGGCAGTTACTGTCAGTTTATCATCATTCGTCTTAGTCTTTTCTTCAGTCCTTATGTGATACTTTGACGTAGAATATTTCTTTCATGTGTCCTGGAATTTTTCTGTGTGTGGCTCCTTGTGTATTAGTTGGACTTGGGGAAGACGTGTGTTTTCTCTTCCATGTGGCCATCACCACTGTTTCACACCTGAAATTACGCTTCATGTGTAGGTCCACTAGCAGCCCTGTGTTCTCTTCATTGTGCTCGTCTTAAATGCACTACGTGGAAGGTCGAGGCTCCTAACCTCTCCTGGACTGTTTGGAAATCCTGTTCGATTTCTCTAGCCAGACCTCGTCCTAGCTCTTCGTGGCAGCTGTTTCAAACCTTTTCCGTTTTATTCAGTTCTCTGATTCACCTGCTTTTCCCTGCTATCTTAGCAGATAGTCTTGCCTCCTGTTTCACGGCAGAAGTGAAAACTGTGGGGTGGGAACTGCTTCTGCTTGGGGAGGATGTATGCACAGCAGTTAATCGAGCTGTCTTTAGATTTGAATCCGGGTCCATGTCACTTACCGGCTGAGTGATAATTGGGGCCAATTACTTAACTTCTGTGTGTCTCAGTTTCCTCCTCTTGACATGGGGATCACAAGTGGGTTCCTGTATACCTAGCACGCTTACAACTGTGCCTGGCACTTAAGCAAGTAGAGTAGGTATCTACTGCTGCTTAATAAATTACTCCCAGATCTCCTGGCTTAAAAGAGTGAACATTTATTATGTCACAGTTTCTGTGGGTCAGTCATTCAGAAGCAGCTTAGTTGGTGGTTTTAAAGGCTTAGGGTCTCTCACGGGGTTGGCGTCTTACGAAGGCTTGGCCGGGCCGGAGCAGCTGCCTCTAGGATGGTCACTCACGTGGTGCTGTTTGGGCCTCTTTGCAGATGCTTGAATGTTGTGACTAGCTTTCCCCGAGACGCAGCCATCCAAGAGGGAACAGGGTGGACGCTGCATTGTCTTTTATGCCCCGATGTTGGAAGTTGCACCCTGTCATGTCTCAGCGATCACACAGCTCAGCCCTGCTCTGTGTGGAGGATACAGCACAAGAGTGTGAATATCAGGCTACGGGACATTGAGGGTCACCTCGGGGCTGGCTATCGCAGGACGCATTCAGCACACAGAGCTGTCATTACTGTTGTCGTTGTCGTTTCTGTTACAGTTATTCCCGCCAGGAAACCTACAGGTGCACCAGTGTCATGAGTGATCTCCCCCAGTACAGGCAGTGCAGGCGTGGCATCTTCTATCAACGAGCGGTCTCTTCATATTTGCTTTTCCCTCTTTTTCACAAACCTTTTGCTAAACCTTGTGTAGCGTTGTGCTCATATGGCTTTAGACTCATTATTTACCAAGTTTTTTCCTTCAGGATGTACATTTGCTCATGTTTTCCTGTTTTAGTAAAGCTCTTCAGCAATACCTTCCCCTCCGAGTATCACCTTATCACTCTTTACTGGCAACTTCTGGAAAGAGTTGCACGTATTTGCTTCCTTGTGTTTGCTCATTTCCTGCTCATTCCTTAACCTGATCTCATATGGTTTCACCACCCCACCTAAACAGCTTCTGCTAAAAGCTGCCCACGGTTTGTTTCATTGTTGATAAATGTACAGACAGTTAAAAAAAAGTTTTATACATAATCACATCATGATTACAGTGAACAAGATTAATAATCAAAAGGCAACTTAAAATAATTTTTCATTGAGGCATAGCCTATAATCATGTGCGTAAATTGTCCTGATCTTAAATGTACGGCTTGATGGATTTGTGCTTATGTACAGCCATGAGCCCCTTCCCAGTCGGTATCTACACCCTCCCCGCCGTGTCTCTGCTAGGAGATTTTCATTCTTCTGACATGTTAGTACTGATCAGTCTCCTTTAATTAAACTTTCATTTTGAGATGATTGTAGCTTCGTAAGCAGTGGTAGGAAACCATAGTGAGGGGTCCCCTGTGCCCTCTGTCCATTTGCCTCCGTTGTAACGTCTTGCCAGACTGGACTGTAGTATCACAGTCAGGGTGTTGACGTTGGTACAGGCGAGGTGCTGGGCATTTCCATCAACACGGGGACCCCTTATGTTGCCCTCTTAATGGCCACACCCGCTCCCCTCCCACCCCCAACGCCACTTAACCGCTCGCCACCACTAATCTGTTCTCCATTTTTATAATAGTGTCATTTCAGGAATGTTATATAAATGGACTCACAGCCTATGTAACTTTTTGGGGTTGGCTTTTAAAAAAATATTTATGTATTTATTTATTTATTTGGCTGCGTCAGGTCTTTGTTACGGCACGCGGGATCTTTGTTGCAGTGTGCGGGCTCTTCTTTGCGGCACGTGGGCTTCTCTCTAGTTGTGGCTCGCAAGCTCAGTAGTTGCGATGTGCGGGCTCTCTAGTTGTGGCGCGTGGGCTCATTAGTTGTGGCGTGCGGGCTTAGTCGCCCTGAAGCATGTGGGATCTTAGTTCCCCAGCCAGGGATTGAACCTGCGTCCCCTGCGTTGGAAGGTGGATTCTTAACCACTGGACCACTAGGGAAGTCCCCGGGATTGGCTTTTATCATTCCACATAATTCTCTGGAGGTTGATCCAGGGTGTTGTGTGTTTCAGTGTTTGTTCTTTTTGTTGCTGACTAGTATTCTATGGTACGGATGTACCGTACTTAAAAATAATTCACCCACTGAAGAATGTCTGAGTTTCCGGTTTTTGGCTATTGCAAACAAAGCCGCTACGCATAAACGTTACTGCACAGGTCTCTGTGTGAACGTACCTTTTTTATTTCTGTGGCATAAATGCCCGTGTGTATAATTGCTGTTTAACTTTTCAAGAAAATTAAACAGCAGTTACATGGCAGTTGCACGTTTAATTTTTCAAGAAACTGCCAAGCTGTTTTCCAGAGTGGCTGTACATTTGCATTTATATCAGCAGTGCTTGTGATCCAGGTTCTCTGCATGCTCACCAGCATTTGGTGTTGTCACTTTTTTATTTTAGCCATTCTGATAGGTGTGTAGTAATTGCTCCTGATTTTACTTTCCATTTCCCCAATGGCTAGTGATGTTGAACATCTTCTATGTGCTTATTTGCCATCAATAGATCCTTCTCATTGAAATGTCTCGTCAAGGCTTTTGCCCATTTTTAATTAGACTTTTGTACTGTTGAGTTTGGAGAGTTTTAAAATTATTTTATTTTATTTTTTTACTTTTTATTTTATTTTTTTAATCTTTATTGGAGTGTAATTGCTTTACAATGTTGTGTTAGTTTCTGCTGTACAACAAAGCGAATCAGCTATATGTATACATATATCCCCATATCCCCTCCCTCTTGAGCCTCCCTCCCACCCTCCCTATCCCACCCCTCTAGGTCGTCACAAAGCATCAAGCTGATGAGAGAGTCTTTTTTTAGTATAGTCTAGATACTAGTCTTTTGTCAGATATATAATTTGCAAATATTTTCTCCCAATGTCTTTTTGTCCTCTTAACAGTGTCTCTTGCAGAGCAAAAGTTTTTAATTTTGATAAAGTCCAATTTATTAATTTTCCCTTTTATGGATCAGGCTTTTGTGTCAAGTCTAAGAACTCACTATATCGCTCTATTGGTCAGGGTTCTCCAGGGAAACAAGCAGTAAGACGTGTGTGTGTGTGTTTGTGTGTATGGAGAGAGATTTATTTTAAGGAATTGGCTTATGTGGTTATACAAGTTGGCAAGTCCAACACCTGCAGGGTGGGATGGTAGGCCAGAGACCCAGGGGAGGGCCAGTGTTGAAGTTCAGATCTGAAGTTTGTCTGCTGGCAGAATTTATTCTTGCATGGGAGGTCAGTCTTCTGTTGTCTGTGGGCCTTCAACTGACTGGATGAGGCCACCCACTCTGTTGGGGGGGGCAACCTGATTTATTCAAAGTCCACCAGTTTAAATGTTAATTGCATCCAAAACACCCTCACAGAAACATCTGGAATAATGCTTCACCAAATATCTGGCCCAGCTGAGTTGACACACAAAATTAACCATCACAGTAGATTTAGATTCTAAATATTTCCCTCAAGTTGTTTTTTCCCCTAGAAGTTTATAGTTTTACATTTGAATCTGTGATCCATTTTGAGTTTAATTTTTGTATGAGGTTAAATCAAGGTTCATTTTTTTTGGCCTGTGGGTATCTGATTACTACAGTACTGTTTGTTGAAAAGCTATCTTTCCTCCAATAAATTGCTTTTACACTTTTGTCCAGAATCAGCTGGCCACACGTGTATGGGTCTGTTTCTGGGCCATCTCTTCTGTTTCACTCAGAGACATGTATGTCCCTCCTCTAATACCACACAGGCTTGATTACTCTAGCTATATAATAGTCTTGAAATTGAGTAGACTGATTCCTCCTACTTTCTTCTTTTTCCAAGATATTTTTGCTATTGTAGGCCGAAGAGGGGGAGAAGGTCTTTGCAGATATGACTAAGGTAAGGATTCTGAGATGAGGACATTATCCTGGACTCTACATGCAACCACAAATGTCCATAGAGAGGCAGAGGGGCACCACACAGAGGGAAGGTGTGAAGATGGAGCAGAGGGAGGTTTGAAGATGCCAGCTGGGATTCTAATAGGGATCATCTGTAGGTTGATTTGGGGAGTAATGCCGTCTTAACAGTATTAACATTTCTTGAAGGCAGGTCTGGTAGTGCTGAATTCTCTCAGTTTTGTTTGTTCAGGAAAGTGCTTCACTTTGATGCATGATTTCTTTAGATACAGAGTTCTTGTTGGTGATTTTTTTCTTTCAACACTTGAAATATTTTACCCACTCTTTTCTTGTTTGCATGGTTTCCAGTGAGCAGTAACTCTTATTCTTGTTCTTAGTAGTTCAGTGTTTTTGCCTCTGGCTTCTTTCAAGATTTTCTCTTCATCTTTGGTTTTCTGCAGTTTGTGTGCGTTTTTCTGTATTTTAGTATTTGTGTAAGTTTTTGGTATTTATCCTGCTTTCATTTTGGGAAATTTCTGTTGATGTACCTTCAAGCTCATTGATTCTTTTCCCAGCTGTGTCCAGTCTACTGATCATCACATCAAAGGCATTTTCTCTTTTCTGTTGCAGTGTTTTAATTTGTGGCATTTCTTTTTGATTCTGTCTTAGATTTTCCATCCCTCTGCTTGCATTACTCATTTGTTCTTGTATGGTGCCTACTTTTTCCTTTACAGCCCTTAAAATATTAATAATAGTTATTTTAAATTCCGCCTGATAATTCCAACATCTGTGCCATATCTGAGTTTGATGCTACCTTTATCTCTTTAGATGGTTTTTTTTCTTGCCTTTTGCCATGCTTTGTAGTTTTTGTTGAGAGCCAGACATGTTTTATTGGGTAATAGGAATGGAAGTAAATAGGCCTCTAGTGTGCAGTGTTATGTTCAACGGGCTAGAAATTGGACTGTGTTTAAGGTTTGATGTAGTTGTAGGTACCAGACAGAGGCTTTAACTTCTTCAAGTACCCATGTTTTTGGCCTTCTCCGAGAGTTCCTCATTAGTGCCTGGCCCCCCAGTACATCTCCCTGCTGCCTACCTGGCCGGGACGGGGGGCGGCGGCAATGCCTCATTCCTTGGCCCACATGCCCTCCACCGACATGCTGGTAAGAGGATGGCCTCCTTGCCGCTCGGCGGTGGTGCAGGTTCTGAGTCTCCAGTAAGCGCCCTCTGTGTGTATATACGTAGGTGGGAGGGGTCTTGTGACTGTCTGGCAGTGACCGCCCTGGTTGCTGCCTCTGCCTTCTCTGACACCACCCTGGCGGGGGTCTTGGGGTGCCTGTTACAACCCTGCTTGCCGCCGCTGGTTGTCTGTGGGTGGAATCGGTGGTTTGTTCTGTGGCATTTGGCTGGACTAGAGCGGTAATATCCAAAACCTTTCAGTCTTGCTGGTCTTCCCCTTTTCTGGTTCTTCTGCTAGATGTAGAGCAGAGATTTGTTGGGCCTTTTTTGGTCTATGCCTGTTGGTGTTTCTGGGTTGCTGACTTCCCTCTTTTTTTTTTTTTTAATATTTATTATATTTTGGCTGCGCCTGTTTTTAGTTGCGGTGTGCAGACTTCTTAGTTGTGGCGTGCGGACTTCTTAGTTGTGGCATGCGGACTCTTAGTTGCGGCCTGTGGACTCTTAGTTGCAGCATGCATGTGGGATCTAGTTCCCCGACCAGGGATCGAACTTGGGCCTCCTGCATTGGGAGTGCAGAGTCTTACCCACTGGACCACCAGGGAAGTCCCTGACTTCCCTCTTCAAACCTGAGGTGTATGAAGCCACAAGTAAACCCAGGGAACTCACCAGCATGTTGTTCATTGGGTCCTGAGGTCACAGTTGGTTTACCTTCTCTCTGCCTTTCAGAGTCGTCTTCTGTTTGTTTTATATATTATGTTTTTATTTATACCTGGTGTGAGGAATAGGGTAAAGTACATTTCCTCCTTTTTCCCAGAACTGGAAGTGATTGGTAAGTTTTTAATGGTAGTTTTTAAGTACTCATTGTCTTGACCTCCTAACAATCTTGGTTAGAGGATGGCCTCTTTGCCACTTGGCAGTGGTGAACGTCCTCTGGGGGATCCTCTCATCACAAGCTTCCATCATGCCCTGTCCTTTTCCTTTGCTGTACTCATCACACTTACGATTGTTTTCTTTCTTCTCGCTAGTCAGTCTGTGGTCTCCAAGGCCAGGCTATCTACCGTGTCTTGTTTATCTCTGTCTGTCTGGTGCCTAGCATAGTACCCTGGTACATAGCAGATGTGCTAAATGCTTCTGTAATGATGACCAGTGTTTAGCCACAAATATATGGAAGGGGAGACCTAGATTAATGTCCCATCAAAGATGCATGTTTCTGCTTGAAAAACAGCCATCCAGCAGTGCTATGACCTTTGACACAGCATAGGCTTTATGAAGAATGTTATTAGAGAGGTGAAGTTGGGGGTAGAAAACTGTAATGCAATAGAGAGATTCCAAAATTTGAGTTAAAAAAAAAATCATAAAATTCAGTCTCCCCCACCCCCGCTTAAATTGGATACATCATATGCAGGGTCTTCAACAGAGCAAGTTTTTAGGTCATTTCAAAGTTTATACTAATGGTTGATACGAAGATGAAACTGAAAAATCAGTGTTAGTTCCGAGCTCCAAACCTTAGAACAGCCTTAAAAATTATACGCTTTGCTCCTGATGCCCTATTTTTCTCTCATGATCTCATTAATATTCCTTTAATATGTGTGTCTTACCAGCCTTGAGTATCAAGTTTCCTGGTTCCCTGTAGTTAGAAAGTGAGGTCTAAAGCTGGAAAGTCGAGATGGTAGACCTTCGTCTGTGAGGCTGACAGGATGCCAGAAGAAGTGATGACTTTAGGAAGAAGGCCAAAATACTGTAAAGCTGAGAATCATGTTATTTTAAAAATACAGTATGAATGTTTATGATGACTATGAATCTAGAAATGTTTATGTTCTATACTAGCTTTTTTATGTTGGCAGATATATTTATAGAAAGACTTTCTTCATTGACGGTGCTAAACTAATGTATTTCTGGCATTTGAAATTAATTATTAAATTCATCTGGAAAATTTTATATATGGAACAATTCATCAACATTTCTAGGTGTTATAGTACATGAGGTTCACAAAATCAATTCTGTAATTTGTTATAGATTGAAGCTTTGTTTCTAATTGAAAAATATTTAAATATTTGTTTTTAGTCTTTATTCCCATATTATGTGGACTGTTAATACAGATGGTTATTGTATTTTAAAATACAGATTTTAATTATACAATCATACATATATCTGTGTATTTACAAAGTAAGAATCGTACCATATGTGCAGTTTCACCATACGGAGTATTTTCAAAATATCTATTATGCAAACAGAATATTTATTAAACAAAGAAGAATGCTGAGAGGTGTAATTTTTCAGGCTAATTGGATTTTCTGGTTAATTCAGGATTAGGTATAAAAGGTTTCAGTGTTTGTTAGAGATTTTCCTAAATCTGTTTCCACAAAGATGGTGCTGAATCTGAAAACAGACGTAAATTAGCTTTGTATAGCGGCAGCTAATAATGTCCCCTTTCGTCCAAATCCTGGCTCGCTGTTGGTAGACCTTTTTGTGAAGTCCTCCCCTGCCCTGCTGCTGGGACCCGTGGAGTCATTACGTAGCTTCCTTAAAATTCTCTGAAATGCTGCTTTGTCACCTGCTCAGACTCAGCACAACTTCCTGTTTAATTTCTTTGTTGCTTAGAGCAGCTCCCAAATTAGGAATTTTAGGAGATTTGGGTGCTGATGGCTTATACTATATAATGGCTTGAATAAGTTTTAGTGAATTTGTCTGAAAACCTGATCTTCAGCATTTATATCATGATTTTCTTTGGTAAAGTATGGATGAAGTTCAGTGTCTTATTTCAAAGCGGTTGGAATTGTCTCTTGAGTACTGGTATTGTTTATTTTACTTTTTTTGTTGTTGTTGTTGTCTTTTGTGATTTGCTCTCAAATTATGTCTCTCTCTCTTTTTTTTCAATAAATTTATTTATTTGTTTATTTTTGGCTGCATTGGGTCTTCGTTGCTGCACCCGGGCTTTCTTTAGTTACGTTGAGCGGGGTTACTCTTCCTTGTGGTGCGCAGGCTTCTCACTGCGGTGGCTTCTCTTGTTGCAGAACACGGGCTCTAGGTGCACGGGCTTCAGTAGTTGTAGCACAGGGCTCAGTAGTTGTGGCACGTGGGCTCAGTAGGTGTGGTTCGCGGGCTCTAGAGCGCAGGCTCAGTAGTTGTGGCACACAGGCTTAGATGCTCTGCGGCATGTGGGATCTTCCTGGATCAGGGCTCAAACCCGTGTCCCCTGCATTATTAGCAGCCGGATTCTTAACCATTGTGCCACCAGGGAAACCTTATTTTACTTTTTAAATTCAGGGCAATGTGGTGTCTGAACTTGAGTTAGGACAGATGTGGCTTTTAAGATTTGGGATCTGCTGCTGTGTAGCTGTATGTCCGTGGGCAAGTCCCCTAATCTCTGAGCCTCAGTTTTCTTACCTCTAAAAGTGAACTGAGAATTGTTGTTATATTCAATGAAATACTGTGTGTGGAACTCCTTGTGTATCTGGCACAAAGGGAAGCCCCAAGCATGATACTAGTTCTATTCTCTCCAAGTCTTATAGTTGCTGGCAGTCTTAGAGATTAGAGTGCCCAGACACAGTATGTTTAACGGTTTCACTGCTCTTTCAGAACCCTTAGTTTTCTAAAACTTGATGTTTTAAGTTAGTATATATATTAAACATCACTAAAATCTTTCTTAGACCTTGAATCATAGGAGATGAACATTTTCAGTGGTTCCTGGATTTTTAAACAATTTTCAAAATTATTTTTAAATGTTTTTATAAAGTAGAAAGCTGTACCTTTACTTATTTGAGTGTGAAGGTGAACTTTGTATTCCTTTTTGATAATAATTATTAGTAGAATTGGTGGTATATTTTTTTGCACAGAAACTGGAGTGATTAATATCTCTACCTAATTTCAGAAAGGCGATCTCATGGGTGGCAGATCTACTTAATCAAAGCAACTGGCAGATATATTTAGTGGCTTTGCTTTAGAAGGCTGGCCAGCTAAATTACTGTCAGATTCTGGGTTTTCTATATCCCCCTGCCCAGAATGCATAATCTAGTATTAACAGTACTTGACTCTTGAAAAATTAGTTAAAACAGTTGACTGTTTTGAGACAACCAAGATAGGTGTATCTGGTGACTTAATCTTTAGAAAATAAAAGGGAAAAAGCTGGTAAACTGCAACTGACATTACATTTAAATAACTAAAATAAATAATAAAGACTCAATATAAGAATAGATGTACATTAAATCGAACATATTTATAGTAAGCCCTTAATAATCTCTGCCTGTGTTGAACAGGAAATGTATTAATGTGAAATCTGCAGGTGGAATAATAAAATAGTTTTTCTCTCTCCCCTCGTTAATCTTTTTTTTATTCTTTAAACTTACCTTAGCAAGTAGTAATTGATTGGCATTTAAGTCCCATTCCAGTTCTTGGACTGTCCTTTGCTTGAGCATATAAAGTACTAAAGGGGTGGTGGGAAGTAAAGAAAAGGGTTCTGATGATCTGCAGAAATGGTCATCATTGCCACATATGGAGAGTTGTTTGTATTAAGATTGAATCTTATTTCAGTAATATTTTAATTCGTGACATCCCTGGGAGTGACGAGATCAGCAGTGCTTTTTTGGGTGGTTTTGTTAGTTTGACTTTTTCCTTTATAATCAGCTGTAAATAAAGACAGCCATATTTAGGCAAACTTATGAAGTTTTTCAACTACAGTGTCCTTTAGCTTTCCTTTCTTTGTATTTTCCTCCTCTGAATAGCATTTGGGGAACTCCATGTTCTATTTCTGCTTTCTAGGATCATCTTCTTGTCAAGTCTTTCTACTAAATCAAAACAGGAAAGAATAAAGTTTTTTTGATTTTATTTGATTGACTACATACATATTTATAAAGTCACAGGATTTATATGAAAAATGCAGTTTGATGAAAAATGCAATCAGAATTTGGTGAAAAATGCAAACTCCTCTCTCAAGAAATGCACATTTACATCAAATTTTGCTCTAATTTCAAGGTATCCAGAAACCCAGGTTCTTAAAGTGAAAGTTTTGGGCAAAGTAATTATGGAGTGAAAATTGATGAATCCTCTTTAAGGAAATTTAGGCATAAATGTCTTAATTAGATGGAAATTTGGGAGAGGAGCTAGATCTGCTTGAGATGACATTTGGGTCAAACCTGAAGGCAAAGTTAATTGAGATCTCTTAGGATGACTGCTCTTACTCTCTTCGGCATGCCTTCTATTCTCCATGAGAAGAACACCTTGTTCCAACTGCTGGGGGTCTTTTCTCAGAAACTCTTGATATTAGAAAGTAAATGCTTTATCATCTACCATTAACTTCCTTCTGGAATAAAGAGACTGCTTTAATTTAGCATCGATCTGTTTATCGGCTCCTTCCTCTTTGGTTGGTTGTGACCTTTCCGAGGATCTAGTGAAAGCCGTAGACCATCTTTTGAAGAAAATGCCTGCGTGTATATTCATGCGTCTGGTACCACTGGGTTCACAGTCCACAGGAAACTCTTTACGTCCACCTCCCTTTCACCTTTTTCCTGACCCTTTTCTCACCTTTGCCTTTTCTGAGACAAGTTGGTCTCTTCTTTACCTTTCTTATGAACTTTACCTGTCCTTCTGCCTGATGATCCTAGATGCACTTGGCTTTATTTTACCCTTTTCTGCTTTAATTCCTGTCTGTTAGTCAGAACTTAGTGGTAGAAACCCAACTGTGCCTAGTTTAGGCAAAAGGGAGTTTACTGGCTCATGTAACCAAACTAGAGGAAGGGTTTATTCATGTAGGCATTAGGGGTGATTGGAACTAAGGCCTTCTCACTGTCAGGATTCCTTTTATCCTTTCTCTCTTACCTCTGATTCCCCTTCCATGACTCTGTCATTCTTCCAAACAGACTTCTTCCACATGGCTGTAGACAAGTTGCTGGCAAGTGCTAGGGTCACATCCTTAGTTTTTCTATTAGAGCATCTATTTTTCCTCCCTTAGTTCTAATTCAGAAAATCTTGGAGAAAGAATTGGCTTGGCTTGGGTTATGCTTATGCTTATGACCAGGGACATGGTTGGACCATACCCAAACTGCGTAGTTGGAATTTGAGGAGAAGCAGTTCCCCCTCAGAAGTGGCAGACGTGCTGTTCCCAGAATAAGGGAGAGGTGCCAGGCAGGCATATAATAGTTGTCGACCATATCTTCTTCTTCTGAGGTCTTCCCAGTTCACACCCATTCTGTGCCAGGTCAGTTGTCAAGTGCCATGAAGGCCAGGGGAAGAGCTGGCCAGGACAGAGTTATCAGACTGATTCTAGTTCAGCGTAGGAAGAGCAAAGTAATATTCCCTTTGTGCATGTCCTACTCTCTTCAGATTGTAGTCTTTAAAGCCAAAGATTGTATCCTACCCATTTCTGCCAGCAAACTTCTGACGACAAATAATATAGTAAAGAATCTGTATAGTGAAGGCAATACTGATTTTAAAAAAAGCAACTTAATATGCTTAACATGATATGTCTACAGTTGATAAGAGGTGAACTTGTGATGGTTAATTTTAAGAGTCAGCTTGGCTGGACCATGGTGTCCAGATACTTGGTCAAACATTATTCTGGATGTTTCTGTGAGGGTGTTTTTTGGATGAGATTAACATGTAAATTGGCGGACTTTGAGTAAAGCATGTTGTCCTCCATTATGTGGGTTGGCCTCATCCAATCGGTTGAAGGCCTTAATAGAACAGAGAATAGAACCTCCCCTTGGTAAGAAGGAATTCTGCCACCAGACCACCCTTGAGCTCGAACTGCTATGTTTCCCTTGGTCTCCAGCCTGCCAGACTGCTTGTAGATTTTGAACTTGCCAAGCCTTCACCATTGCATGAGCCAATTCCTTAAAGTAAATCTTTTTCTATGTCTGTCTATCTGTCTGTCTGTCTGTCTGCCTGTCTATACACATCTTCTTGTATCTGTTTCTCTGGAGAACCCTAATATACAGGTTACAGCTGCTGACCGCGCCACACTTTTATCATCACAGTCAGATCCAGAAGAAAGACCTGAAGTGCGTACGTGAAATCCTTTGCAGGGACAGCTCGCCTTAGCGTAATTAAGTCTTGTGCTCGTCTCCGGACCAATTCCTCTGGTAGGCAGGCTGAGCACTCTGATGCGTCAGCACTGTATTTGTTGCCAGCCCATCACAAAGAAGGCGTGAGGTGCGCAGGGTAGTATGATTGGCAGTACCATCAGAATCACATCATTCAGGGGAGGGCACATAACCGAAGAAAGGACGGCGGTGGTGCTCGTACCTGAAAAGAGGGCCTGCTAGGCAGTCAAAACAATACATGTTCATATGGCACAATTATTTGCTACACGTTGGAATATATCTATCTTTTGGAATATGGAATGAGTGTATTCTTTATGTTTTAGAATTCTTGGATACTGTGTAACATCAATTGCATATAAATTTCTTCACTTCTGTAGACCAGTTCTGATGGACTTTAATGCATGAATTTTCCAGTTTGTGATTTTAAGTCTTAGACATGTTTAAAGATCAAAGTCACAGTGTCAGTTGACTTGAAATACTGGAAATTTCTCTCTGTCTCTTTAGATGTATGTATGCATATGCATTTGTATGTATGTGCGTGTATGTGTGTAAGTATGAGTGTATGTATGTGTATGTATGTGCACATATGTGTGTACATATGTATGCATGTATGAATGTGTGTATATATGTGTGTGTGTGGGTATGTATGTATGTGTGTATGTGTATGCATGTGTGTGTATGTATGTGGGTATGTATGTATACACACATACATAATTTTAGTATGATTGTAGTAGAGTAGCAGTAGGAAAAGATGGTTGGAAAGATGACATAATTTTAAGAGTTATTTAAAAATGTGTTCATTAAAAATGTTAAAATGTTCTGTGTTTTCACCCTGTTTTCTTCGTAGGAAAGAATTTGCTAATCTAGGTGACATATCAACAAAAACAACAGATGTGGAAACATTTTTGCATTTTTGTTGAGAAAAATCTCATCTGTATGCATAGAATATCTTTAGCAATTGCTTCAGTAAATGCCAGACAGATGGTTTAAACTCAGGATGACTCCTTGAACAATTTTATCACAACAATTATTTTGAAGCGTGTTATAACAACACTTGAGCTCACATTTCTGGAGAATCATGAATGTAACTTGGTACATTAAAGGGAGAGGGAAAGGGCTAGGCTTCTAAACCAGAGAAATTTGTGTCTCAGAGCCTTTCTACAAGATGCTTGACTTCTGAAGCCCTCTTTCTGTAACCTATGGTTGAATACTACCTGTCTGTTTTTCTGTCTCATAGAGAGGAATTCAGTAACTTAAAAGTGGTCGGAAGGTAGGTGAGTGACAACTTGGTTACAGAAGAGAAATAGAAAAATGAAGAACTAGAGGGGATTCATTAATATTAATATTATAGTGAGAGACAGGATGATGGAAGGAACTAACCATGGTTAGTTGAGCATCTTTACTGTGTCAGGCACTAGAATAGATACTTCCATGTGTGGTTGCTTCCCAGCTTCTTTGTAAGGCAGGTAGGGATAACTTTCTTTTTACATTGAAGAAACTGGCATATTCTCAGTTTATGAAGTCAGGGGAGTATTTATACCTTTAAAAATACTTAAAAATAATTATATCAAAATTCTGACCTTGTTTGATTTTTTTAAAATATTTATTTATTTGGTTGCACTGAGTCTTAGTTGTGGCAGGCGTGGGCTCCTTAGTTGCCATACGTGGGCTCCTTAGTTGCAGCTCACAGGCTCCTTAGTTGCGGCATGTGAACTCTTAGTTGCAGCATGCATGTGGGATCTAGTTCCCCGACCAGGGTTTGAACCCAGGCCCCCTGCATTGGGAGCGTGGAGTCTTTAACCACTGGACCACCAGGGAAGTCCCCTAACCTTGTTTGATTGAGTCGTGAGTTTAACCAGTTACTTTTTTAATGGAACACCAATTTTACTTGAAAGAATGACTGACAGACTGCTTATTATTCATAGCAGGGCATTTGTTAGACATTTTCTCAAAAATGAACAAAGTAAGGCCATTGCTTTAAAAAAAAATTGATTTTTGTTGCAAATGATAAAAATCAAGCTTTCAAGTGAAAATTAGGATCTTGAAAACTTGTATCTGCTGCCGTGAGCTTATAGTTTTTCAATCTCGAGACTTTCCTGATGAAAGCAGTGGTGATGTTAAAGATTTTGTATTTGTTTTTTTGTTTTTGATACTGTGTAATGGAATGTTCCAACATTTGGAAAATAAGGTAAGCCTAACTCAGTGAATTCATATTTTTCAAATGACCAATGCATGATGGATACAAGAGTCATTCAGAGGCAAGATAGACCAATGGATTTTAATGTGACAAAGTACAAATCGTTAATTTGATGTGATTTTAGATTCCCCATTGCAACTAATCTTTAAGAAACTGCTACTCATTTTGGAGTTTTGGAGGATGTTAAAGAATGTCCACAATTATCTGAAAAGCTTATTAAAATAATTCTCCTTTTATTGTCTGCATGTCTGTATAAGACCATTTTTTCTATATGTGCTTCAGCCAGAACAACATATTGCAAGAGGTTTAATGTGGAAGCAGGTATGAGAATCCAGGTAATGAGGAGATTTGAAACTGCGAGACAGTGCTGTTTTCCTCACTGATGTTCTTGGGGGAGGCTATCATTATTTTTCTAAATACATATTCATATTAACGTGCAGTAGGTTTATTATTTTTAAATAAATTTAACAAATAATTAAAAAATTTCCTAGTTTTAACTTCTAATGGTAAATATCAATAGATATGATATTGAACAGGAACAAAAGCTCTTTTGTATCCCAGGTAATTTTTTAAGAGGGTAAAGGGGCTCTGGGATCAAAAAGTTTGCGAATGCTGTTTTGGTGAAAGGGTCTGCATTTAGCTAAGGGAAAGTACTATCTGACTGAGGCCTCACAAGATTCTTCTCCTTAGAATCTAATGCCTTTATTTATAGGTTCAGGGTGTATGTTAGTGGTTTAGGGTTTGATGATGATAAAATTTTTTGGTAAAATGTTTTAAAATTTGGCCAGAGACATTTTGGCTGAACTCTATTTCAGTTAGAGAGATGAATTCTTTGTTAAAATCTATTATCAGTTAATTTGGTAGGCATATAGTCAGTGGTCTTTTTTTATTTTTTAATTTTTTAAATTTAATTAATTAATTTATTTTTGGCTGTGTTGGGTCTGTTGATGCGCACGGGCTTACTTTAGTTGTGGCGAGCGGGGGCTACTCTTGATTGCGGTGTGTGGGCTTCTCATTGTGATGACTTCTATTGTTGTGGAGCACGGGCTCTAGGCGCGCGGGCTTCATTAGTTGTGGCACGCAGGCTCAGTAGTTGTGGCTCGCGGGCTCTAGAGCACAGGCTCAATAGTTGTGGCGCACGGGCAAAGTTGCTCCGTGGCATGTGGGATCTTCCTGGACCAGGGCTCGAACCCGTGTCCCCTGCATTGGCAGGCGGATTCTTAACCACTGCGCCACCAGGGAAGCCCATAGTCAGTGGTCTTTTAACAATACATAGAATTAAATTTAATTTTTTTGCTGTAAGCATATATGCAGTGTTATGAACTATAGTAATATTAAAATGTTGGAAATTTCTTGCATTAGAAATTGTTCATACTTACATATAAAATTATATATAGTTTACATGAAGTCCCATCCCCACAGGGAGGGCACAGCAGGAGCACACTGAGTTTCAAGATCTGAGAACCCTGACCATGCAAAAATAGAAATGCCAAGAAGTGAAAGACGTGTGTCTCTAGTAAGGATGGAAAAGAGGAAGATTTCCCGCAGTCAGACTGTTTTAAATATTTTTTTGTGCTGAAGGTAGAAAATGGAAAGCTTAACAAAGGGGCTGGGTTGGGGGGAAATCTGCCTTCTGAATCTGTTCTTCCTTAGGCAGAGTGAGAGACGGCTCAGTCAGTGCTGGGACTGTTTCTCAGTCCTTTCCTATAACATGAATTAACACCATTTCTCTTCTTTTATCTTTTTAGCTTGTTGAACTAAAATTTGAAGCACGTTCAGGCAAGGAGATAATTAATGTGAGTCTTAGGGAGTAAATAAATATGTAGCTTTTAATGCACTGAAACCTCAGTCAGTTTTTCTGGGGGATAGAAATTTTTGCCTAATTGAATATCCAGTATCTATGTTTCATTCAGCACCTATTAAAGGTTTTCTATGTGCTAGAAGAGATGCCACGTCTAGTCTGGTTTCTGCCTTTAAGGAGCTCATAGTTTAGTGTATTTCACTCTGCTCTCCAGAAATAGTAAAACTAGCATATGAAAGATTATTGAACCTTCCTTCAAAGAATCAGACGTTTGTAGTCATCATTATTATTACTCTTAGTTGTCTGTATGGTACATAGTATATTTGTTAGTTCATAGTGTCTCCAGGGCATACTCAGTGTTACTTCTGTAGGAAAAAAAATAATTGTACTGTCAGGTGTCATTTGTCTAATTCTGCTAAAGTGAAAATGTTGAAAAATTCCAGGTAACAGTTTTGGTTAGATAGGCTCTAATTACTATAATTTTTTTTTAATGTGTATGTTTACTTTTCTTTTTGTCTGATTAAAAAAAAATACATCTAAACCAAAACACTTGTTTCTCCTACTCTGTGATCTCTTTATCTCTGTGTTCATTATTCTGACATTCACTTAAAATCCTATGGATGTGGACTTATTTTGGTGACTCTACCCTCTGAATTTTACTTATCATTCTTGGCCTCTTAATGAGAGCCCAGAGCATATGTCTGGCCTTCTTTATCTCTTTTTTTTTTTTTAATATAAATTTATTTATTTATTTTTGGCTGCGTCGGGTCTTTGTCGCTGCACGTGGGCTTTCTCTAGTTGCGGCGAGCGGGGGCTACTCTTCGTTGCGGTGCGCGGGCTTCTCATTGCGGTGGCTTCTCTTGTTGCAGAGCACAGGCTCTAGGCACACGGGCTTCAGTAGTTGTGGCTTGCAGGCTCAGTAGTTGTGGCTCACAGGCTCTAGAGTGAGGGCTCAGTAGTTGTGGCTCGTGGGCTCTAGAGTGCAGGCTCAGTGGCGCACGGGCTTAGTTGCTCCGCAGCATGTGGGAATCTTCCTGGACCAGAGCTCGAACCCGTGTCCCCTGCGTTGGCAGGCGGATTCTTAACCACTGTGCCACCAGGGAAGTCCCATGGCCTTTTTTATCTTTTTGTCTAATAGCTTCTCCACAGATGAAGACCAGAGTTGTGTTAGTTAGAATCTCATAAGTACCCAAGCACGTAATCTAGTGGAAGGTTGTCAGTGGGGGGAGTTCAGCCTCCCTGTCTCTTTGGGAAACTAGTTGAGTTGGGGGCAGGTGTCCCATCCCTGGCTTTGGGAGAGCAGACAGGTGTGGCACCTGTAGGCAGAAATGTATGTGAAGGTCATTTAAAAGAAAAAATGGTGGGTGTGTCTTGGCAGTTATTTTATAGTTCCCAAGTGATTGTGATTTTTTTGTTACTTCAGCATACCGAAGAGCCATGAAATGAATCTTGAGAATTCTTTTTTCGCTTAAAATTACCTAGTGTCCCATATTTACAGGTGCTCAGTGACTTGGGGTATTGAATCAAGGAATCTGTTTCCTAGTGAAACACACTTCTGCACTGTTAATCATCCTGCTTTTATTTTGCATTGCAAACTTAGCTGGAGAGCTGGCAGCATTTTGAGCTTGGAATTTTGGTAGTGTCATGGTGAGGCAGCCGTACTTACCAAACCAAAAGTCACAACATTTGTTCTGATGAGCGTAAGTGAGAATGTACTTCTGGGGACGAGTGGGAGGTAGTATTTGAAATCAGAACTGCGTCAAATGGTTGCCATGCTCATGGAGAGGAGAGCATTATTTATTTAGGTAAGTATTTATTGCTTACTTTTGCGTGACAGGCATGATTTAGAAATTATAGACCAGTATTCTCAAATCTTTCACTGGAAGATAGGCAAAATGAAATTAAAGTGGAATAACTTAGCACTTAATATTTCTTGTTAGTGTTTTTCTGTTTGTAACTTTAGGGAGAGAGAATGTGCCAGTTCTTAAATTTGAAAATATTTTACACTGTGGTAATAAGAGTATTTATTAAACACAGCTGTAAGATATGATTACTGTCACTTGTACTTGGTAGGGACAGTATAGGTAGTGAGTAATAGCCTGGACTTTGAAATCAAACAGACCTAGTTTTAAATCTTGGTTCAACAACTCCCTTGTGAGGAGGGAGGAGTCATGGGTGCTGAGGACATTAATGACATGAGAGAGTCAAGTGCCTCGAACAGAGTATATGCTTAGTAAATATTCATTGCTATGTAGTTTTTTTTTTATTGCTAAAGTAAAATTTTATTTTAAAAAAGACAGTTCTAAACTCTGTGGGTTTCTATTTGAGACCGTTCAAAAGAGATTTTCTAACTTCTAAGGACACAAGCAAAAAGTTTTAAGAAATGCATAGTTGGCACATTGGGTTAGAATCAGTTTATTTGGGTGTGTGCTTTATGTATTTTGTATACTATATTGGGCCTCTTGTAACGTACCTGTGGGCCCAGGGCATTTATTCCCATTTCTCAGCCTATAGGGATAATGTTACTCTCTTAGGCAGGTTTTTTTTTTTTTTTTTACCATGACATTGGTCACTACATTTATATATTATATTTGATAATCCTTTGTCAGTTTTAATGTTCTTATGGAAAGCTGACGTGATATAGTTTTGGGGGGAAAACCTGTGATGTAAAGTCTGGGAAATACACTTTACTGCTTTGAGCCTTGCTTCTCATTCCTGAGTTGCAGAGCCTCTCAAGGACAGGGATTTGTCTGTTACTTTTTTCTATCCTGTCCATCAGGATGTATTGAACATTTCTTGAATGAGTAAGTGAATGAAGGAGAGCATAAAAGGCTCTAGTTAAATCAAAAGACATTAAAGAGTATGACTTCTCAGTTCTGTTTCTTGATTAACATACGTGTTGTCAAACAGAAATCTTACTTTATTCACTGGCACAAGTCCTTTTCTTGTTTTTCCAATTTAGCCTATAATGTACTTCCAAAGAAGACATGAATTTTTGTGTGGTTTTACATTTTATAGCTCATAACTAATAACTCTTTCTAAGAATTCAATATTATATTTTATAACTTTCATAAATTTTTTCCCATTAATCAAGTATAGAGGCAGCATAGTATAAGAGAGGCAAAGAGTCAGGTTGCCTGGGTTCAAAGTTCAGATTGATCACTTTCTAGTTGTCCAAACCTGGACAAGTACCCAAACTTTTCTGGAACTGTTTCCCCATCTGTAAAATGGGAATAATAGTAGTACCTATGTCACAGGGTTTTTATGAAGATTAGTTGGATTTATATAAGTTCTTAGAATAGTGCCTGGTCCACAAATATACTGTTAAGTGTTTTCTATATTTATGTGTAGGTGTACTCTTACTACTTTGATCTCAAACATACCCATAGAGCTGTATGTTTTTGACATTTTAATTAAAAATAGAAGAAAAATAGCACAAGCCTATTTTAATTATGTAGGAAATAAAGTTTACTTAGTAAGTGAATGGATGAATGTATAAGTCATAGAAGTATAATTATCTATCTGATCAAAATATTAAAGGTAGAACTTAATTACTAGGGTTATTTGATGTAGATAGTTACATGTGTATCTACATTTGGTTCTTTTCTATGAAGTGATGTCAGGCTCTGTTTTCTGGATAAGCATTTTTCTGAGACCATAAGTCAGGATATTTGAAGATAGAATCTGCAGTGTCTTCCCTGTGTTTCAGAGAGGTTTGGACACACCAAATGAAACAGTAGTTTTTTTCTTCTCTTCCAGTTGTAGCGAGATGCAGTTGGCATACAGCGCTGTGTACGTTTCTGTACAGCATGATGATTTGACTTATACACATAATGAAGTGATGACCACAGTAGGTTTAGTGAACATCCATCACCTCATGTAGGTACAACATTAAAAAAAAGAAAACAAAAAGAGTTTGATGAGAACTCTTAGGACTTACTCTCTTAACTTTCAGAGGTAACATACAGCAGCATTAATTATATTAACCATGCTGTTCATTGCATCCCTTGTACTTGTTTATCTTAGAGCTGGAAGTTTGTGCCTTTTGACCCCCTCCACCCGGTTCCCCCTCCCCTCACAGCACCCTCTTCCCGCCTCTGGTGACCACAAATCTGATCTCTTTTCCTGTGAGTTTGTTTTTTGGAGTATAATTGACCTACAACACTATGTTAGTTCCCGGTGCACAACATAGTGACTTGATATTTCTATACATTACAAAATGGTCACCACTAGGGGCTTCCCTGGTGGCGCAGTGGTTAAGAAGTCGCCTGCCAATGCAGGGGACACGGGTTCCAGCCCTGGTCCGGGAAGACCCCACATGCCGCGGAGCAACTAAGCCCATGCGCCACAACTACTGAGCCTGCGAGCTACAACTACTGAGCCTACGTGCTACAACTACTGAAGCCCGTGCTCCGCAACAAGAGAAGCCACCGCAGTGAGAAGCCCCCGCTCGCCGCAACTAGAGAAAGCCCGCACGCAGCAACAAAGACCCAGTGCAGCCAAAAAAAAAAAAAAGTAATCAATTAAAAAAAAATGATCACCACTAAACAATAGTGTTGTTTTTTTTTTTTAAATAAATTTATGTATTTATTTATTTATTTTTGGCTGTGTTGGGTCTTCGTTTCTGTGCGAGGGCTATCTCCAGTTGCGGCAAGCGGGGGCCACTCTTCATCGCGGTGCGCGGGCCTCTCACCATCGCGGCCTCTCTTGTTGCGGAGCACAAGCTCCAGACGCGCAGGCTCAGTAATTGTGGCTCACAGGCCTAGTTGCCCTGCAGCACGTGGGACCCTCCCAGACCAGGGCTCGAACCCGTGTCCCCTGCATTAGCAGGCAGATTCTCAACCACTGCGCCACCAGGGAAGCCCTAAACAATAGTTTTTTAATACCCACTGTGAACTATCGGCTCGAATAGAACTGTTAGATTTTTTTCATACATATTTGTTAAATATTTTAATCATTTTTTATTTAGAAAGGAAAACACTGATGGAAAAGAATAAAATAAAACAAAAACCATAACTTTAGATTTAATGGAATAATTAAATAATTCGCATTCACTAAATATTTGTTGAGCACCAGCTGTTTACCTTGTATCGTGCGAGGTTCTGGGGATTTGACGGTGAGCACAGAGCATATCTTTTAATAGAGCCCTACTTTATGAATGCATACAGGATACCTATGTAGAACAGTGGATCATTTCTGTTGTTTCCCTATTATCTCCCATAAGAAAATTTTAATTGGACATTCCCTGACCTCCAGGGGTTGTTAAAAGTACCTGCAGAGAATTGCCGGAAACCTTGTAGAAGCGTGTAGGCGCCGTTACTGTAACCGTGGAGGAGCTGTGTAGGAGAGTCTAGTACGGCTCTGGTAGTGCAGGTGGCGGCGATTTTAGTTAAGGAATACATTTGATATAAAAACTGCCAGCCTAGTGTCAGTCTCTTAGTCTATATTGGCTTTTTAAAAACTGGAGCCAGACGTGAGCGTGTTAGGTGCTTTGTGGGGATGCAGGTCATTAGTAGGGTAAGGCAATGAACTAGGTAATACAAGATCAGAGGTCAGAGGAAAGATACATGGGGAAGGATAAGTTAAGTAAGTTAAACAATAAAGTTTAGCAAGAAAGCTAGAGATTCTGCACTTAATTTTTGTGACTATTTGACTTAGGCTAGGTCTAATAAAGTTATATTTTTTAAATAAAATTTTCCTTTTTTGGGCTTCCCTGGTGGCGCAGTGGTTGAGAATCTGCCTGCCAATGCAGGGGACACGGGTTCGAGCCCTGGTCTGGGAAGATCTCACATGCCGCGGAGCAACTGGGCCCGTGAGCCACAATTGCTGAGCCTGTGCGTCTGGAGCCTGTGCTCCACAACAAGAGAGGCCGCGATAATGAGAGGCCTGCGCACCGCGATGAAGAGTGGTCCCCACTTGCCGCAACTAGAGAAAGCCCTCGCACAGAAACGAAGACCCAACACAGCCATAAATAAATAAATAAAATAAATAAATTAAAAAAAAAAAAAAGAAAATAGGTACCATAATTAAAAAAAAATTTTTTTTTCCTTTTTTAAAGGAAACCACTGAATTTCTCTGTGATAAGTGTTTATTTCCATAGTTAAGGAAGAGAAAATTTCTTATCTTTGAAATAGGTATTAAAACTAACACGTGAATTAAGAAAATCAGTTGAAACTCACTGTTAACATGGAAGTGACACTTGTACGTAGCTGAAGATTGCACTTTCTGTCCGTCCTTTCTGAGGTTTCTAGAGAAGGAGAATGTCAAGGTTGAAGGAATCTAAAGTTTGTAATTATTTGAAGTAATTGCTTTGGAAGAATGCAGCACAATGCATATCCATCTAATTTTTGTGTGCTTGGTTTTAATAAAATCTAGCTTAACTTGAGGAGGGCATTTTCACAGGAGTTGGCAAACT
The DNA here is from genome assembly GCF_028021215.1 of Eschrichtius robustus. Lineage (NCBI taxonomy): Eukaryota > Metazoa > Chordata > Mammalia > Artiodactyla > Eschrichtiidae > Eschrichtius > Eschrichtius robustus. Next base: position 197,349,332 of record NC_090824.1, read on the forward strand.
TTCTCTGTAAAGAACCAGAGAGCAAATATTGTAGGTTTTGTGAGCTATATGGTCTCAGTCACAAGTATTCAGTTCTGCCATTGTGGCATAAAGCAGCCAGAGACAGTGGGAACAAAGGAGCATGGCTGTGCTTCCGGCAAGCTTCATTTACACAAACAGGCAACAGGCTGCATTTGGACCATATCTTGCCTGTCCCTTTACTATAAATAGGGAGATGCTGCAGTATTTTTTTTCCATTTTCATAGTTTTACCTTATTTTAAAAAGTGTAAAATTCAATAAAATACTCAAATACAAGACTGCAGAAACATTGCTATACAGAGAAATCTAAGGCTTCTGAAACAGAATTGTTGCCATTATTTGCTCAAAAAGTTCATCAGCTGGTATAAGACAGTTCAAATTTTATATACGAAAGGAAGCTTAGGAGTTTGATTTTGAAAATATGGAAGTGCAAGATGTTTAAAAGTTAAAAATTCTAAGCAAACGGTCACAGCCTGCACCTATTATGATTACAGCTTCATTGGAGACATCAATAGGTTATACTTGAGTAGTTTTCTGGAGGCTTTTTTTTTTTTTTCCTTTTTAATTCTAGTCTCTATTTTCCGTTTTTTTATAAAAGGAAAATAGATTTCTTCTTTGCCTTTTATATATGTATTTTATAATTAAAATCTAACATTTTGTGCAGCTTATTAATGCATCACTTTTCTAGCCAGCAAAGTATGGTTTCAAAATTTTATCAGTTATCTGCAAAATATCTCCCTTGAGTATGTCAGGTTTTCCTTTACTTGATTTATTATGCTTACTGTAGAAAAACATTGAGAAAGACCCATGTCATGTGGATGTTATTGCTAAATATTCAAGTAATGTAACATATACATAGAGATTAAAACTTTTTGTTTTTATAGAAAAACCATCTATTTTACGCTTTAGTTAAAGTAATTTTTCTCATCGACAGTTTTGTTACTATAATTTAAATGAGTTTATGGAGAAAAACAATCAGTTTATTCTTCAGTTACAATAACTTAATCGCCAGCTGTTAAAGAACACGTCACATAATCAAGTGGGGAGGAATGTGACCTTTTTATCTTTTTAGCTACAGCTTTAAAGATTTAAATAGGAATTAATAAATCTCAGTGTTCCTATAAAAACTAAATATGCTGTAATTAGAAAAATGGTATGGATACTCTCAAAATAGTTACTTGCTCTGACACATACGTATCATAGATTTTATGTTAGTGCATTCACCAAAATAGAACGTGGAGCCTGAAAACTGTGATAACCAGACTTGTTCCTTCCTGTGGCCAGCCTTTTCTTCTCTTAAAAGGAACCAGGCGTCTTTATGCCACTTTCAGTATGTCTCATTCTGAAGAACAACAGTATCCCAAAAGGACAAACTAGGCAAGAAGTTAATAAAGAATTTAGGTCTCTGCCGCAGTTGTTCTTTAGAGACTTCTGAACCCTGAATGAAAACCTTTTTATTTCTCCTGTGAATGTTCAGATACCTGATAAAAAGGAACAAACATATAAATAACTGATTTGGGGGACTTCCCTGGTGGCCCAGTGGGTAAGGCTCTGCGCTTCCACTGCAGGGGGGGCACAGGTTTGATCCCTGGTCGGGGAGCTAAGATCCCACATGCCTTATGGCCAAAAAACCAAAGCATAAAACAGAAGCAATATTGTAACAAATTCAATAAAGACTTTAAAAATGGTCCACATCAAAAAAATCTTAAAAAAAAAAAAAGCGCTGATTGGAAACAGAGGGAGCCACCGTGTCTCAAGTGAGCCTTGGAACAGGGTAGAGTAATTGTGAGTCTTAGATGAGGATTGGGGTTAATTTGACTTATGGGAAACATGTCTTTTGTATTTAGGAATCTTTTCTGAAAATTCTGAACTGAGAGCTAGCTGTGATGAAGAAGAGAGGTTGGAAGGGGCTCTAAAAGGAGACCAAGGATCTTGGAAAACAAACTGCAGCTTTGACTAGCTTAACTCTCCGTTGACCTGGAGTACATTTGTTAGGTGGATTTTGTTTCCTGCACGTTAAAATATAAGTAGAATGTTTTATATTTTTCTCCCTGGGAATGGGGCTATATGAGGAGGTCAAGAGGAGCAAAAACAAATTGCTTTTAAACTTATAGCTGCTTATTGATTTTCCCGCCTCTTTTGGATTAATGGTCTTCAGTGTGTGTAAGATGTTGGGAAGCGGAAAACATGTAAAGCATTAGTGTTATTTTTAGGTAATGACCTCTAAAGGTAATGGTAAGCCTTACTTAAGCAGTTTCAAGAGAAAAGGGCTCTGGATATAAATCTATCAGTCAGGGTTCTCCAGAGAAACAGAACCCACAGGGTATATGTAGATACATATCAGAGCATATTTATTACAGGAATCAGCCCATGCTGTTCTGGAGGCTGAGAAGTCCCACAGTCCGCCGTATGCGAGCTGGAGAACAGGAGAGCCAGTAGCGTAATTCAGTCCAAGTCAGACACCCTGAGACCTGGGGCGGGGGTGGGGGGAGGGGTATGTCTCGTGGTCCAAGGCCCAAGAACCTGGAGAGCCATTGTCCTGGGGCAGGAGCCGTGGATGTCTCATCTCAAGCTGAGAGTGAATTTGCTCTTCCTCTGCCTTTCTGTTTTGTTGAGGCCCTGAACTGCTGGATGATGCCCACCCCCACTGGTGAGGACAGTCTTCTTGACGCAGTCTGCTGATGCAAATGCTAATCTCTTCTGGAGACACCCTTACAGACACGCCCAGAAGTAATGTTTTACTGTCTATCTGGGCATCCCCTTAGCCCAGTCAAATTGACACATCCAGTCAATCATCACAATACCCAAAGGAATTGAAAGCAGGGACTACAACAGATATTTGTATGTCTATATTCATAGCATTATTCGTGATAGCCAAAAGGTGGAAGCAACCCAAGTTCCATCAGCAGATGCATAGAAAAAATTTTGGGTGTACATACATACAATACGATGTTATTCAGCCTTAAAAAGAAGTAAATTCTGACATATGCTACAGCATGGGTGAATCTTGAGGATGTTATGATAACTGAAATAAGCCAGTTACAAAAGGACAAGTATTGTGTGATTCCACTTATATGAGGCACCTAGAGTAGTCAGATTCATAGAAACAGAAAGTGGAATGTTGGTTGCCACTGGCTGGGGTAGAGGGGGATGGAGAGTATTGTGTAATGGGTACAGAGTTTCAGTTTTGCAAGATGAAAAAAGTTCTGGAGATGGATGGTGTTGATGGTTCTAAAGAAAGAAGGGCTGGGAATGATTACCCAATGTCTAGACAGGTCTCAGCTTGTGAAACTTTAAGATGAACGGCTCAAAGAGGTGCTAGACTTTTGATCACTGTCGTTATAGAACAATCCCATTCTACCTACCCTGCTTTATCCATTAGCTACTTGGAGAACTTGCTAAAGGGAACACTATTCTCATTGTGGCTTATTATGAGGATCATAATTCTAAGTTCAGTGACTACATTTTTGGCTTAGAATGAACCCAAAATATCGATGACCATGAACAAGCCCTTCCTCCTTGCTTGCTCTAGACTTTCTGGGTAAACTTGAAGTTTTGAGTATTGACCTCCATGGATATCATAAATGTTCTTGCCTTTGTAGCTTAGGCTATAGAACTTCCTAAAGGTCATTCCAGAATTGTTTTGTGGGTTTAAAACTAATGGCCTTTTTTTTTCCCACAAATTTTTAATCTTCAAAATAAATGTGCTCCTTGAAGAATAAATTAGAAAATACAGGACTTCCCTGGTGGCGCAGTGGTTAAGAATCCGCCTGCCAATGCAGGGGACACGGATTCGAGCCCTGGTCCGGGAAGATCCCACGTGCTGCAGAGCAGCTGAGCCTGTGAACCACAACTACTGAGCCTGCGCTCTAGAGCCCACGAGCTACAACTACTGAGCCCGCGAGCCACAACTACTGAGCCCATGTGCCTAGAGCCCGTGCTCCACAACAAGAGAAGCCACTGCAATGAGAGGCCTGTGCACCGCAGTGAAGAGTAGCCCCCGCTCGCAGCAAGTAGGGAAAGCGCGCGTGCAGCAACGAAGACCCAACACAGCCAAAAATAAATAAATAAATAAATTTTTAAAAAGAGAAAGAAAATACAGATAAACAAAAACAAAACAAAACCAGCCATAATTCCATGAAATAAATTGCAAAATCTTACATAGTGTGTGTGTGTTGTTTTTTTAAAAATAAATTTATTTATTTATTTATTTTGTTTTTGGCTGTGTTGGGTCCTCGTTGCTGCGCGGGCTTTCTTTTAGTTGTGGTGAGCAGGGGCTACTCTTCTTTGTGGTCCGTGGGCTTCGCATTGCGGTGGCTTCTCTTGTTGCGGAGCACAGGCTCTCGGTGCACAGGCTTCAGTAGCTGTGGCTCGCAGGCTCAGTAGTTGTGGCTTGCGGGCTCGAGAGCACAGGCTCAGTAGTTGTGGTGCACGGACTTAGTTGCTCCACAGCATGTGAGATCTTCCCGGACCAGGGCTCGAACCCGTGACCCCTGCATTGGCAGGCGAATTCTTAACCATTGTGCCACCAGGGAAGCCCCTTACGTAGTGTTTTGATCTTCTTTCATGCATGTATGTATGTGTGTGAAAGTATACACATATTTTTATATGTATAGATTCATACTATATGTATTTTAATACGTATTTTGAATATTTTTTAAGGAATTCAGGGCTTAAGTATTTCTTGCTGGGCAATCAAAATGATGGTAAATCATCAATTTTTTATTCACTTTGTATACTTAGACCTTCTTTCAGTATAGCTTTAAGGAAGTAATGATTTAAAACATAACTAACACTCAGTTTGGAATTAATATAATAATAGATTATCCAAGGAGTTGTATTACAGTGTTCTCATGCAGACTTGTTAATGAATTAGGACATGTGGTAAGTTAGAAACCCATTTATTTAGTTGTATTATTCGAAATAACAATTTATAAATTACTTTCCTTAGATAATGAAAGTTTTTCAAAATATTTTATTTCCAGAATCTTATTTTTGAAAAGCAAAAAGGAATAGTCATTTGTCAGAAAATTAGAGGAAAGATAGTATGTCAGCCCTTTAAATGTATCCCATATTACTATGGATTAATTTTGTACCTTTTTGAAATTATTATATTTTTTGCTGTTGCCAGATGCCTCAGCTTCTAAGCTTAGATTTGTACATGTAGTACATGCTTTCAATAATTAAACACAGATGCATTTTTTTCCCTTTGTAATTGTACCATAAACTTTTACCCTCTAGAAATTTCAGCAACAGGGTATTCTTTAGTCATCCCCTGGGTGCTGATCCTAGAGTTACCATTCAAGTTCCCAGGGAGGGAGATTTGTAACAATGAATGGCAGTGCACCAGGCCATTGCACTGTTGCTTCATCAGCATAAAATAGTAACTAAGTCTTGTTATCTCAGCATTATGTCCTGCTGAGGAATTTTGTTTGCTTAACTGACCAAGGACAAGCAACTCTGATTGAATACTTTTAACACAGATTAATAATGAGGTTTCATCAATAAATATTAGTATCTAGCAGCTATCCCCTTTACCTTTCTACTTTAAAACATACTCTGGACTGGGAAAGCAGTTACTGGGAAAACAGAAATCATCAGAGTCTGAGTCAGGGCTTGAGAAGGGATCTTCAGTTCTAGACTTTGAGAGCATATGATGATTAAGACGTGGTCTTGCTCTGAACTCTTCAGGGACCTACAGTTTACTGGGAGGCAGAAGAACAACAATTAATTACTGTGGGGTGTGCTGGGGACAGTTAGTACAGGTGAATACGAAGTGCTGCCAGTTGGCCCTATTTGATCTAGTGGCCACTGGCCAAGTGTGGTAATCGAACACTTTGAATGTGGCTAGTGAGGCTGAGGAACTGAATTTATTTTATTTATTTATTTATTTATTATTATTATTATTTTTTAGAAATTCACGTTCTTTTATTTATTTATTTATTTATTTATTTATGACTGTGTTGAGTCTTCGTTTCTGTGCGAGGGCTTTCTCTAGTTGCGGCAAGTGGGGACCACTCTTCATCACGGTGCGCGGGCCTCTCACCATCGTGGCCTCTCTTGTTGCGGACGGAGCACAGGCTCCAGACGCGCAGGCTCAGTAATTGTGGCTCACGGGCCCAGTTGCTCCATGGCATGTGGGATCTTTCCTGACCAGGGCTCGAACCTGTGTCCCCTGCACTGGCAGGCAGATTCTCAACCACTGCGCCACCAGGGAAGCCCAATTTATTTTATTTTATTTTATTTCAGTTACTCCAAGTTAAAATTTTAAAACTCATACTTGATTCATTTATGGGAAAACTTTTAAGACTGTTTGGAATCATTTGAGTCTGTGAATCTAGTTTTTAACTGTAAATTTTACGAAACCTGTATACAGATCAAGTATTTTTGATGAAAGTTTAGGATCTGAATTGAGGTATGCTATGAAATACATGCTGGATTTTGAGGACTTAGTCCAGAAAAAATAAAATATCTCAATAATTTTGATATTCATTATACAGTAAAATGCTAATATTTTGAATATTGGGTTGAATGAATATTAGAATTCATTTCACCTCTTTATTTTTACCTTTTTAATGTGGTCATTGGAAGATTTTAAACCACCTAGCTCATGTGATATTTGTGTTAGTGCTGCCCTAGAGGCACAGGAAATCTACAAATTCTGCCCTTGAGGAATAGAGGTCCATCTCAAAGAGAAAGTGACCTTTGAACCAACTCGTTATGGTTTATATGTGGTTCACGGGTTGGTGGTTGGGGACAGTATATTGTAGATAGAGGGATAATGATTTGAAGGTGTAACAAGGGAAAATAGCATGACATTAATAGAATTGTGAGTACCATGGCGGTTTTAGACAAAGGATGTAAAAACAGTCGCAATAAAAGGCAGAAAAGATTGTTTGGGACTGAAGCTTTTAGGAGGCTTCAGTTCTCTGCTGTGATATTTGAACTTCTACAGTCAATGAAATATTCATTGATGTTTTTGAAGTGGGTGAGTTACGAGATCAGATTTGTTTTTGGAGAATAACTCTTGGGACTGGAGGATCAGGTCGACAAGGTGGAGAAATGGGACTTGTCCTCACTTATTCACCACCTCGATTAAGGTGGTTGTCGTGGGATAGGAGAGGAAGGAATTCAAGACAGAGTAGGGGGAAGAGTTAGTAGAAGCTCACTGGGGTAAAGAGAAGAGACACAGGGTGACTTTGAGATCTCCCCCTGAGGAGCTCGCGATGCCGCTGTTCGAACTGGTGAGGATACTAGGGTAGTGTGTTATGGACAGAGGCTGAGGCCGAGGAGGTGATGAGTCTGAGCGTCTGGAGGATCCATGCCAGTAGGTCTTTCACAACACGTCTGCTGTTCAGGGGAGGGAGGTGGGTGTTTGAGAGAGAGTTTGATTTTTTCGAAGCAGTGGAGTCAGTTAAGATTTCCCAGGGAGACTGTAAACACAGGAGTAGGAAATTAACTTCAGTGCCTGGATTTCACGATAGCTTCTTTAGTTCTGTAAAGGTAATTTTCCTTTAAGAACATCCTGAGTGTTTACCGTGCGCGAGTGCTGTGCTTGGCGCCAAAGACGAAGCGAGAAACCAGGCAGACATTTCTGCCAGAAAGGCAATCAAGCTCCAGAGGGAAAGGCCGGCAGTTCATGTGGGATGACACTGCAGTGTCGTAAGTTCCACGACAAGCCACAGGGTAGTTAGGCCCAGGAAGGACCCACGTGAGGACACAGCAGAAGCTGACACTGGAGAGGTGTGGGCTTGATCTCCAAGGGGAAATTTGTCACTTGTCCCTTTTTGGCAGATCTTTTACTTATGATAAACCTCCCAACTGTACGCACACCCCCTCACAACTATGTATGTGTTGGGCCCCAGGACCCTGGGCTCTTCGCTGTGGTGTCTGTCAGCTGCGGTCTACCCACCCTGTAGGTCCAGAGTCTTGAACCACAGTGATTTCTGTTGATGGCGTGGCCCGGTTGCTCTGTTGGCAGCAGTTACGGCAGGTTTGGTGGCACAGGAATGACTCCAGTGTGTTTGTGTGGTTCCCAGAAACGAGCATCCGTCAGGCCTCCGTGCTTTCCCGCCTGGGACCTGCCTTGTTTATGTCTGTCGGGGAGGAGGCGTAAGTGACGGACCTGTGATGATGTGAAGGGCTCCTTCAGGTTGTTGGCCATGCATGGTCCGCGGAGCAGGGGGAGGACAGAAGCCAGGTGGAATGGGAGCCCTTAGTAGCTGAATGTAAGACAGCAAGCCCCGGAGGAGTTGGGCAGCCTTGGGTTGCAATAACTAGAAAACCAGTAAGAAAAAGAATTTATTTACCATGAAAATAGTATCTGTGAAAGCTTTTCACAGCACTGAATTCACTTAGCTACCAGTTAATGTTTCATTATTGAAAGACTGCGTTTCATTTCCTTGTGTTATGTCAGCTTAAACACCTAAGACCGTGAGTGTTCTTGGAGGGTCCTCACCACTTCTCGGCGTCCCTGGCTTCCTCCTGCTTTCCTTAAAGATGCAGTTAAAGCTGCTGGGAGCCTTTTCCCGACCACCCCATCTCACCCTCTTCTCTCTGTTGAGTGCTGCTTCTCTGTATAACTCTCAGCTCCTGCCCCTGGAGTCGTGTTCTGCCTGTCTCTTCCTCTTTGCTAGGCTGCTGACCCTGAGGGACAGGGACTGTCTCATGTTCATCTCCCACCGGGCTCATAATTAGTTCTTAAATGATAGCTAAATAAGTGAGTTGCAGAAAATATCAGAATACTGTACAGAGCTTGAAATCTCAGTGCAGCCATGCTTTAAGATACGAACACTTCAACTTGCAAGTGTTTGTATTTAAAAATTATTAAACAGAGGGTAATATATTTCCCTCCTCCCCCTAAAATTTGACTTTAAGTGAGAATATTGTCTTTTGGAAAGTTGCATTTTCCAGTTTAAAGTTGATGTGCAGGGCTTCCCTGGTGGCGCAGTGGCTAAGAATCCGCCTGCCAACGCAGGGGACATGGGTTTGAGCCCTGGTCCGGGAAGATCCCACATGCTGCGGAGCAACTAAGCCCGTGCGCCACAACTACTGAGCCTGCGCTCTAGAGCCCACGAGCCACAACTACTGAGCCCGCGCGCCTAGAGCCCGTGCTCTGCAACAAGAGAAGCCACCGCAGTGAGAAGCCCACGCACCACAACGAAGAGTAGCCCCCACTCGCCGCAACTAGAGAGAAGCCCACATGCAGCAACGAAGACCCAATGCAGCCTAAAATAAATAAATTTTTAAAATAAATAAATAAATTAAGTTGATGTGCAATTTTCAGTTGTGAAGCTAAAACAAATTTCAGTCCTATTTTAACTGAATATTGGCTTGTTGACCATATTTTTTCTTTTTGTCCTCATTCTGTTAAATGACCCAGTGTTATTATAATTAGCAATTATGGTAAAGCAGAGTTTAAGCAGGTAAATTACCAAAGGCACATAAATGTCTTTTTTCCACATGAATTAAAATAGAGTTTAAAAAGTAATTAGAATTCCATTTTGGAGTTTGATACTTTGGTATATGTTTTTTTCCCCATAAATCTAAATCTAAAGGTATGGTTATAGGCTGCAGGGACTGATTATTCTGTAATATAAATTACTGATTATTCAGTAATATAGATATAATTTGGCATTTATGGTAAGGTAGATATAATACTTAAGTATTAGTACCGAGTAGCATATGCTAATTAAGAAACAAGAAGTGTAGCTAATATGTATTCTCCTGTTCTCTGAAGTTTATTTTAGAAACAATGACTGGATGTCAAAAGTAAAGAGGGCCAAATCTCAGTATTTTTGGTATTAAAGTAAGAATTCAGGTACAATCGAAGTTTAAAGTTACCTTCTTTATATATGGCTCCCCAGTTTTTCCTTTCTGTGGATAATGGGAAGACTATTTTCGTCTGCATATAGATAGAGGTGGAACAGGCCAGGTCTTTTTTTAAATATTAAATTGGGTCATGTGCAGAGGTACTGGTCCCAGTTCAGTTGTTAATTAATGACAGATATGACCCATAAAATTAACTTTGTTTCTGTGTTATCCTTTTAAAGATTTTTTTTTTTTGGTATGAAAAATCCACTTATTTTTGTTGGTGACAGTTCATGAACAAGGCTCTTTGTTCAGTTTAAGTGTGTAATACATCTTATAAATATTTGAGAACTAATTTTTATTTGATTCATATATTGGAAGTACTTCTTGTTGCTTATTCTTTTAAGACTTCTTCCTTTGAGTTATCTGCAGAGTAAGAAGCTGGTGGTATGGACTTAAGAATTGTCTTTAAGGTTTTTATGTTTTTTTATAATACAAGTATATTGGACCAGGGGCCCGGTTTGCCCGAAGTCCATTCAGAAAGAGTGAGTACAAAGGGTACTTAAAAATACAGATTCTTGACTCCCACCCCCATTACTCTCCACCCCCAGTAACAAGACTTTTAATCAGCACCCCTAGATGAGTCTGCTATGGATGATCCACTGACCATCCTGTAAGAAACACTAGTTTGTATAGTGTTAATACTATTGCTGTCACTTTATGAGTCCAGTAGACTAGACGAATGCCCCAGATTCTTGTCCTAATCAAACTCTATGGGTAATAATTCTCATTGTGATGAAATTGGGTAATAAAGCACATAGAAAAAAATATAATTGCATTATGCAGAGAAAACTAATTTTTTTAATTTTTGGCCATGTCGAGTGGCTTTGGCGATCTTAGTTCCCCGACCAGGGATTGAACCCGAGCTCTCAGTAGTGAAAACGCCAAGTCCTAACTCCTGGACCACCAGGGAATTCCCGAGAGAACTGATTTAAAAATTTTTAAATTTTAATTAAAAATTTTTTTCTTCCAGTTTTAATGAGATATAATTGCCGTACAGCACTGTGTAAGTTTAAGGTGTACATTATAATGATTTGGTTTACATACATCATGAGGTGATTATCTCAGTAAGTTTAGTGAACATCCATCTTCTCATATAGATACAAAATTTAAAAATAGAAAAAATTTTCTTTTTGGGATGAGAACTCTTAGAAATGACTTTCTTAACAACTTTCATATATAACACAGCAGCGTTAATTATATTTATCATGCTGTACATTGCACTCCTGGTACTTCTTTATCTTATATACCTTTTGATCACCTTCATCCAAGAACCACCTCTGGCAACCACAAATCTGATCTCTTTTTTAATGAGTTTGTTTATTTGTTTTTGAAGTGTAATTGACCTACAACACTATGTTAGGTCCTGTTACACAACATAGTGACTCAGTATTTCTGTCTTCTCTTCCCTTGTGTGACTTCCTGACTATCTTTATTGCTGTTTGGATTTCTTTCTCTTTTTTGTGTGTATCTATTATAGATTTTCGGTTTGTGGTTACCACGAGGTTTATATCTATCTATCTATCTATCTATCTATCTATCTATCTATCTATGATTATCTTAAGTTGCTTATCTCTTAAGTTCCAACGCATTTTAACAACCCTGCTCTTTTACTCCCCTCCCCCCCCAGGTTTACTGTTTTTGACATCGTATTTTACACCTTTTCGTTTTTTGTATCTCTTAATTACTTACTGTGGATAAGATGATTTTACTACTTTTGTCTTTTAACCTTCCTACTAGCTTTATATGTGGTTGATTTACTACCTTTACTGTGTATTTGCCTTTACCTTTCATAATCTTCGTGTTTCTAGTTGTGGCCTTTTTCTCTTAGAGAAGTCCGTTTAACATTTCTTGTAAAGCTGGTTTGGTGGTGCTGAACTCTTAGCTTTTGCTTGTCTGTGAAACTTTTGATCTCTCCATTAGATCTGAGTGAAAACCTTGCCAGGTACTCATAATGTTTTAGCTTGTTTTTCTTCACACTTTAACATTTTAAGTTGGAAGTTCGATGCACTTTTATATTTTGCTTTTCTCATTAACCTCAATTTTTTTTTTATCATGTTAAGAAACCGTTAACATTTCATTGCTTTTATAGTATTGCCTTATATATTAGATCATTATTTACTTAACTATTCTTCTGTTGTTGGATGTTTAGATTGTTGCTAATTTCTTTCTGATAAATAACATTGGAATGAACATCTTTGTGGGAAAATTTTTTTCTATGTATACAATTTTTTTCTCCCTTTTCCCCTAAAAATATTTTTAAAAGCTTTTGAAACATACTGTCAAACTGTTTTCCAAAAGGGTTCATCTAGTTAAAGTTACCAGCAGTAAACTAGAGTTAACATTCATCTTCACCAGCATTGTGTTCATTTAAAAAAAACCCATAGTTTTGGTTCACTAGACAAAATGGTATATAATTATGTAAACATCCTTTGTTGTGGTTAATACATGTTTTGGGTGTATGTAAAAATAAGTTTGATATTTTATACTAAGTATTTTTTCTACCAAGAGTTTAAGTTTTCAAGAGTTCTTGAAGAAACTTGTTAGTGATCAATCAGTGGTCATTCCCTTGAATTTTTCTCAGTGGTTTGAGTAGTTGATAATTCACAGGGACAGTGTCTTTTTGCCACAGATCAGAATATCAAAAATACTGGGTCCTTTTCTGTTCTCTTTCTGCACATTTTGGAAATTGAAGGTTTAAGCTGATCGTAAGTTTGGAGTTAACTTATTAAGAAAACAAAGTTCTTATTTCTACTAGAAGCTGTTTGTAACAGCAAATGAGCAACATTTCAAATGAACATCTGTCCAAAAATTTAGTGGTAAGAGCGTGAAATATTAAAGTTTTACCATTCATCCACCATCAGTAAACCTCTTCTTTTTTTTTAAATTAAGTAATTTATTTTTGGCTGTGTTGGGTCTTTGTTGCTGTGTGTGGGCTTTCTCTAGTTGCAGCAAGCAGGGGCTACTCTTCGTTGCGGTGCGTGGGCTTCTCATTGCGGTGGCTTCTCTTGTTGCGGAGCACGGGCTCTAGGCACGCGGGCTTAGTAGTTGTGGCTCATGGGCTCTAGAGTGCATGTGGCTCGCAGGCTTAGCTGCTCCGCGGCATGTGGGATCTTCCTGGACCAGGGCTCGAACCCGTGTCCCCGGCATTGGCAGGCGGATTCTTAACCACGGCGCCACCAGGGAAGCCCCCTCATGTCGTCTTAACTCCTGAATCTAGTGGTTGTTTCACGGCTCTCGTATTGAAGTCTTCAGAGTGAAACAAGTTCCCCTTCTTTTGAAATTTTCCTTCTCCTTGACTTTTAAATACCATCTTTTCCTGTCAGGCTGTCTACTTCTGACTTTCTGTTTCCTTTACTGGATCCTCTTACTTTGCTTAGTACCTTAATTATATTAATTGCATCAGTAGTTGTAGTAACACCGCCAGAGGTCACGGTGCCAGACCCCAGGCTAACCTCATGCCTGTGTCCTCACTTTACCTTGTAACGCAGCTGCGTGGTGCTCCCCAGGGGCCTGTCCCCTCTCCCTCTGTGTGCTCTCTTAAGGTCTGGCCCCACCAGTGTGCTGATGGCTTTTATGTTTTTAGCGCTGATTCTATACTGAGCTCCCAATCTGGGTACCTGGCAGTCTGAGCATTTCCACCTGGACTTGAAAAGGAGTTCCAACCTACTACAATCTAAGTGGAACTCCTCTGTGTTCCTCTCTTCATCCTGTTCTTCATCTTGACATTATTTAACCCATGGTTAAACACACGTACACCAAAAAACATGCTTCACATAAACAGACATACAATCTGCATGCTAACATAACTTTCTAATTGTTTCTCGCATCTGGCCCTGCTTCTCTATTCCTACTCCTCTTGTCCTCTTGCCTCTCTCGTCTTCTGTCTGTACCGACCTCCTAACTGATCGCTGCATCTAATTGTGTTCATCTAAAATCTGCAGTATTTCAAAATTTTGACTCAGAATGTACTTCCTGGCTTAACTTCTCCAGTTATTCCCTAAATGCTGCTGGGTAACGTCTGCTGTTGAACATGACACACAAACTCTCCTTGTTCTGGCATTTGCTTCTCTTTACATCTTTCCCGTGCCTCTCCTCTCACCTGCCCTCTGAGCCGGCATCCTTCCCTGAGTGCACCGTGATTTTTTCTGACGTTTGTTCTTCTGCCTCCTGTGTCCCCTGCTTTGACCTGGCTAATTCTGATGTATTCATTTCTGAGGCTCATTCCCTTGGTTCCAAGTCTCTTTGATTTTGCTCCTACACTGTCTCATGTGTAGCTCTAGCATGAGGTCTGTTATGCATTTAAGTGACCTTTGTTTCACGTTCTTTTACTACATTATGAGGTCCTGGAAGACAAGACTAATTTTTAATCGTATTTGTAACCTTAGCACCGCTGCGTGTTTGACGCTTAGTCCACTTTTAGTCCTGTCTTAAATGGTGACACAGTTGTCCATCCTTGTTCCCAAGCTAGAAATGTGGATGATTCCTAGTTTCCTCTCTTTATCACGTGTAACCATTTCCAAGTCCTTCAGTTTTGCTTTTACTTGGGTATATATGTTTGCATTCTTTTGTTCACTTGTTTGTTCATTCAACAAATTTCCTTCAGTGCTCCTGTACGCAAGGCTGTGAACTAACTATACTGTGTGCCAAACATTGCATTGAATTTGTAGAATTTATAGATTAATTTTTTGAGAAGGAACACATTTACGAAATTAAGGAACAACAGTTTATCTAGAAGTACTCCTCATTTTTTTTAAGCTTATTTTTTTAAAGCTTTTTGTTAAGCTTATTAACTATGTTTTAACAATTCTTAGTGTGAATGAGATTTTTAAAATTCTGTTACAGTTTCTAACTTGTCATTGCTCATGTATCAGAAACTGATTTTAAGTGATCTTTTTATCTGGCCAACTTATTAAACTTATTAGTAGTTTTCATGGACTTAGGTTTTCAAATATTCATTATGTCAGTGACAAATATCAGGGTTGTTTTCCTACTGGGTATTTATGAGTTAACTCATTTTTCATGTCTCAGTACATTTCATATCTTAGTATTGTACATTTGTTGAATAAAAGCCATGGTACTTGGCATGCTGGGATTTTTCTTCTTTTGGCTGCGCTCCGTGGCTTGCAGGATCTTAGTTCCCTGACCAGGGATTGAACCCAGGCCCCCTGCAGTGGAAGCGCCAAGTCCTAACCACTGGACTGCCAGGGAACTCCCCCTGGAATTATTCTTGACTTTAATGAAAATGCTTCTCTCAGTGTCTTGCTGAGTATGATGTTTATTTTGAATAATAATTTAAAAAATCAAATTAAGGAGGCATCACCTGTTCCTCACTTGCTAAGAGTTTTATCCTGAATCCATGTTGAATTTTATCAGTAGCTTTGCTGGTGTCTGTGGAGATGATCAAGTTAATCTGTTAATGTAAAGAATTACAGGAAGAGATTCCAGAAGACGGACTCCCTTAATATTTCTGCTTTTTCCTGATTTATTTAATGCAGTGCTAGATTTGAGTGCTAATGTTTTATTTAGTATATTTTCATTTATATTTATAAGTGAGATTGGTTTGTACTTTTCTTTCATTTAATTCTCTGCTTTTGTTTCAGAATTATGCTAGCCTTATAAACTTTGTTAAGGCATTTCAGTTTTTTTAAATTGGGGAATACTGTTTAAATTTGAATTGTTTAAACAACAGGAATGAGTTATTTCTTAAAGCTGTAGTACAATGTGTCTCTAACATTGTTTAGAAAGTTGCTGTTTCTTGGCGTCTTTATTTCCCCAAGTCTAGTGAAGTATCAGGAGCAAAGAACTTTAACACTTGTTGAATTTTCTAGATAAGGTCCTGGGAAATGATTTACTATATAGAATTGCTTGTTATATTAACAGAGTTGGTTTTAGTCAGAGAAGCACTGTTACCCAGCTAAGTCATCAGGATCTGGAATTAGTCTGGAAGAGAAACACATGGAAATCTGTCTTCATGGATAGACTTTCTTCATAGAAAAATGCTCTTTGGTGATAGTCTAAATTCAAAGCTAACATTTATAGGAAAATGGTCTAATTTGTATCACTGAGTACAATATTTGCATAATTACCATGTTTAAAAAGACCAAAGGTAACCGTTTTATAAATGTATTCAGGTGTCGGGTTAGTTTTACTATTTTCTTTCATTTTTATTTTTCTATTTTTGGCTGCGTTGGGTCTTTGTTGCTGCACGCGGGCTTCCTCTAGTTGCGGCGAGCGGGGGCTGCTCTTCATTGCAGTGCACGGGCTTCTCATTGCAGTGGCTTCTCTTGTTGCGGAGCACGGGCTCTAGGCCTACGGGCTTCAGTAGTTGTGGCTCGCGGGCTCTAGAGCGCAGGCTCAGTAGTTGTGGTGCATGGGCTTAGTTGCTCCGCAGCATATGGGATCTTCCTGGACCAGGGCTCGAACCCGTGTCCCCTGCATTGGCAGGCAGATTCTTTTTTTTTTAAAGATTGACGTTTCTTTTTATTATTTATTTATTTATTTATTTATTATTTATGGCTCTCTTGGGTCTTCGTTTCTGTGCGAGGACTTTCTCCAGTTGCGGCAAGCGGGGGCCACTCTTCATCGCGGTGCGCGGGCCTCTCATTATCGCGGCCTTTCTTGTTGCGGAGCACAGGCTCCAGACGCGCAGGCTCAGTAGCTGTGGCTCACGGGCCCAGTTGCTCCGCAGCATGTGGGATCTTCCCGGACCAGGGCTCGAACCCATGTCCCCTGCATTGGCAGGCAGATTCTCAACCACTGCGCCACCAGGGAAGCCCCTACTGTTTTCTTTTGTAAAGCTTATTCTGTGATTTAGATTCATTATAATTTAATTTATAGGCAAATAATATTTTAGAAGTTAAAGTACTTTAATTTCAGTAAAACTGATTCAGTGTATCCATCCACATTTCCCTTCTATAAAATTTTTATTAGAGTCTAGTTGATTTACAGTGTTGTGTTAGTTTTTGCTGTACAGCAAAGTGACTCAGTTATACATATACATATATCCACTCTTTAATTTTAGATTCTTTTCCCTTATAGGTCATTACAGAGTATTGAGTAGAGTTCCCTATGCTATGCAATAGGTTCTTATTAGTTATCTATTTTATATCTAGTAGTGTGTCTGTGTCAATCCCAGTCTCTCAATTTATCCCTCCCTCCCCCTTCCCCCTTGGTAACCAAAAGTTTGCTTTCTACATCTTTGACTCCATTTCGGTTTTGTAAATAAGTTTATTTGTACCATTTTTCTAGATTACACATATAAGCAATATCATATGATATTTGTCTTTCTCTGACTTACTTCACTCAGTATGGCAATCTCTAGGGCCATCCATGTCACTGCAGGTGGCATTATTTCATTCTTTTTCATGGCTGAGTGATATTCCATTGTGTATATGTACCACATCTTCTTTATCCATTCCTCTGCTGAATTTAGGTTGTTTCCATGTCTTGGCTATTGTGAATAGTGCTGCTGTGAACATAGAGGTGCATGTATCTTTTTGAATTATAGTTTTGTCTGGGTATATGCGCAGGAGTGGGATTGCTGGGTCATATAGTTACTCTATTTTTAGTTTTTTAAGGAACCTCCATACTGTTCTCTATAGTGGCTGAACCAGTTCACATTCCCACCAACAGTGTAGGAGGGTTCCCTTTTCTCCACACCCTCTCCAGCATTTATTGTTTGTAGATTTTTTGATGATGGCCCACATTTCCCTTTTTTAATTCAGTGTTTTCAAGTGTTCATAAAATGGTATATTATAGGACTTCCCTGGTGGCACAGTGGTTAAGAATCCGCCTGCCAATGCAGGGGACACGGGTTTGAGCCCTGGTCTGGGAAGATCCCACATGCCGCGGAGCAACTAAGCCCGTGCGCCACAACTACTGAGCCTGCGCTCTGCAGCCTGCGAGCCACAACTACTGAAACCCACGCACCGCAACGAAGAGTAGCCCCCGCCCACCGCAACTAGAGAAAGCCCGCGCACAGCAGTGAAGACCCAACGCAGCCAAAAAAAATAAATAATAAATAGAATAAATAAATTTAAAAAAACAAAAAAAAACCCAAAAAACGGTATATTATAGAAGTAATTGAACATCTGAATAATTCTAGGACTAATATGGCAAAGGTTCTCAACCAGGGGCAGTTTGTCCCCATGAGACATTTGGCAGTGTCTGGAGACTCTAATTGTCACAGTGAGGGGAAGCCACTGTCATCTAGTGGGTGGCGGCTGGAGATGCTAGTGAACATTCTGCAACGCCCAGGATAGCCTCCCGCAAAAAGAATGATCTCTTCCCAAATGTTAGTGGTGCTGAGGTTGAGAAACCCTCTTGTAAAAGGAAAGATGTATACACAGATACAAACACACAGTATTAAAAAGGCATACTTTTTCTTTCAGTAGTTATAATTCTAACTTAATACGGTTTACAGTGTCCTTCTGCAAAGTGTATGAAGAGTATTCTGCTCTTGACTGACATCTAGTGAGACATTTAAAAATAAAAAGTAAAACTGAAGGTTGAGACTGAATAAGCATGTAAATCAGAGTTACTACTAATTGTTTTTCCAGTCTTAGGAAATTCACAAATAAGTAGACTAGAAAGAGAGGAAAGATTTGTTTATGGCTACTGAGAAATTATAGCTGAGAAGTAGTATGTGGTAAATTCTTAGCTGAAGTATCTCCTTTGTCTTTTACTTATATTCTTGATTTAATATTAGAGCTTAGGGGCTTCCCTGGTGGCGCAGTGGTTAAGAATCTGCCTGCCAATGCAAGGGAGACAGGTTCGAGCCCTGGCCTGGGAAGATCCCACATGCCGCAGAGCAACTAAGCCCGTGCGCCACAACTAGTGAGCCTGAGCTCTAGAGCCCGCGAGCCACAACTACTGAGCCCACGTGCCACAACTACTGAAGCCTGCGCGCCTAGAGCCCGTGCTTCGCAACAAGAGAAGCCACAACAATGAGAAGCCCGTGCACCACAACGAAGAGTAGCCCCCACTCACCGCAACTAGAGAAAGCCTGTGCGCAGCAACGAAGACCCAACGCAGCCAAAAATAAATAAATAAATAAATAAATTTATAAAAAAAAAAAATATTAGAGCTTAGGATATGAAATCTTTCTTTTGACAGTTTTCTGAATAAATGCTGAGTTACCCATATGTAAGCTTTTTATATTTTAAAAATTGCCTAAAATCATAGAATTTTAGAGCCTATGGGGACCTACATGGTTTAATCCAGTTTCTTCACTTACAGAGATTAAATAGTTCAGTTTCAGAGAGATGAAGGATCTTTTCCGTTGTCTTACAACTTGTTAGGCCAGATCTTGAACTGGAACCCACAGCTCCTGACTTCTAGTTGAGTATTCTTTCAGGGTGAGGGGAAGTAATTAAGCACACTTTAAAAAAAAAAAAAAAATTAATTAATTTATTTATTTTTGGCTGCGTTGGGTCTTCGTTGCTGCGCACGGGCTTTCTCTAGTTGCGGCGAGCGGGGGCTACTCTTTGTTGTGGTGCGTGGGCTTCTCATTGCGGTGGCTTCTCTTGTTGCGGAGCCCGGGCTCTAGGCCTGCGGGCTTCAGTAGTTGTGGCTCGTGGGCTCAGTAGTTGTGGCTCGTGGGCTCTAGGGCGCAGGCTCACTAGTTGTGGCGCACGGGCTTAGTTGCTCTGCGGCCTGTGGGATCTTCCTGGACTAGGGCCTGAACCCGTGTCCCCTGCATTGGCAGGCAGATTCTCAACCACTGCGCCACCAGGGAAGCCCAAGCACACTTTGGATTCTCTTTAAAGCTTATGTTTTTTTCAAACTATGAATATTAAAACTGTTAAATTCTTGTTTCCTTAAAAAGAATATATACACCTGTATATATGTTTTAAAATGAATTAGTATTTATGTTTATAAATCTCATGTTTAATTATAAGCGTTATGCCAGTTTAAACATGGATATTTCACATTTTTCACAGGCGACAACACCTCCAAATCAAGGGCGGCCAGATTCTCCTGTCTACGCTAACCTGCAAGAACTGAAAATATCCCAGTCGGCTCTCCCCCCGATCCCTGGAAGCCCAGCAGTTCAGATTAATGGAGAATGGGAAACTCATAAAGATAGTTCAGGGCGTTGTTATTACTATAACAGAGGAACACAGGAAAGAACTTGGAAACCCCCTCGTTGGACTCGAGATACAAACATAAGCAAAGGAGATTCCCAGAGTCCAGGAGATCAAGAGGTATGAGGAGTTAGGGGGTCAACCAGTGAGTTACCAAGCTTTTTCTCTTCTTGTTCCTCAAAGAAGTGAATAGGTTTGCTTCTAACCCTTGAAATCTCTAAGATACTAAATCTTTTTCCCACGTTTTATTATATTACTGCTTGTTGCTTCCTAATCTCTAACTAGTGGACAGCGGCTAGCCTTGTAGCATGCTTACTAGTTCCGGAATTAACTGGGTTAATGTTGCCTAGAGCCAGTAGTTTCCTTCATGCGCTAGAAGATACTAATTCAATCATTGTTATTGCCCAAGGAGTGACATCTTTTAGAAAAAGGAGAGAAGATATGTGATATGATTTAGCCAAACAAATAAAAACAAAGTTATTTAAATGACACTTTTCTTTATGGTTTGGTGGGGCTAGCAAGATACTTGTCAGTTTTTGTTAGAGATACAAGATCACTTTTTATTTCTATGTAGGGGAAATAAGTGTAATTCCTTTGCTGTGAACGGACCACCCTCGAAGTCTGACAGTTCACTCTGTATCGTTATTTTCTCTAACATGTGTCCATGCTGTCTCCCCACCTGCCTTGGTCTCACCCCCCTCCCACCTCTCAGAGGGTGGTGCGGTGAATTGGCCAGCGGGGTTTTGAGAAACACTTATCTCCGAGGCCTGGAGAGAGTGCTTGGGACTGTTCAGATGTGCGGGAGAAGCTTGGGTAGGGTGGATAGAGTGGAGCTGAATCCTGCTGTTTGGTAGACGGCGGCCCCCGCACCCGCACAGGACACCTGCTCTTAGAGAGAGCGGCTGGCTTGCACAGTAAGAACAGAACTCCAGTTAGGTAGGAGCTGGAGAAGTCAGGTAACACATCCTGTATCTAGCAGAATCTGAAAGCTTCTTATAGTTAATGACCCCTCGTCTTATCCCGTTTTTCAGTTGTATATTTATAGCTTTGCTTTGGTGGTAACTTGCACTTTTAGTGTTCAGGAATGAGGTGGAGGATAGTGAGAAATTGTTCATGTGTTACTATAATAGGAAAATGTTAGGAAAGTTATTTGAATTTGTGTGTCCAGAAAGATTTGAAAATAAGTTGTCCTGTGTATCAAAGTAAAATCTTATAATTTGGAAGAATTAGGGTAAGGGCTAAATTGTAGAATAATTTAAAGAAATTTGAAGTATACATGGGAACTTTAACAACCCTTCTTAGCTTTCTATTTCAGTGACTAGATGGGAATGATTAGTATGTCAGAGTCTGAGCTCACACCACTCACTCTCTGCAGGTATTGTGTAAAATAGGTATTTCCAGAGTGGCTGGAGCATATCTTCCAGTAACTTCTTGAGAAAGGTTGGGCATGGGAGGTAACATTGAGACTTTGTGTGTGAAGAAGTCTGTATTCTGCCCTCCTATTTAATCGATAGTTGGCCTGAGTGAAGAATTCTAGGTTGGAATTAAGTTTTTCTCACAGTTGCAAGGCATCTTGAACTTGACCTTACGGCGATCTCAGTCGGCTGCGTGTGGGGTGTCTCCAGGGTTGGAGCCATTCGGTCTTCCCTTTCAGACTGGCCCGTCTCTGCAGAAGTCTTCACGCCTGGACAGTAAGGGCCGCCTGGGTCTTGGTACCCGGCGTTTAGTTTGCACGTAGTTCCTTAGTCTCCCCGCTTTCTGTTTGATACCTGCGTCCCAGCCGTGCCTGTTGTCTTCCAACTCAGCATCCCTCTTGAGAGGGAGTAAAACCCTACACTTGGGCTGGAATGAGGGAGGGGTGCACACCTAGTGGCCAGGCATGAGGAAGGGGAGTCTGGCGATTTCAGTCCTCAGTTCAGTACCCGCGGTTCCAGGAGGACCTAGTACTGTCAGTTCCTGGGCCATTTGAAGATTTCGCTCCGCAGACCTGTTGGATTTCATCTTCCCTCCTGGGCGCCCACCCCCACCCCCCGACCAGTTTAGATTCTGCTTTCTTTGCGGATAATTTAGGTGTTTGTTCCTCTGCTTCTCAGCCTCCAGAGTTTTGTGGCTGTTGTGTCTCCTTGTGTTCTCCCTGTTCTTGACGGTTCGGGTCTTTCTAGGCTTGTTTCGATACTTTTATTTTAGTAGGGTTTGAGAGGGGGCAGGTGCTCGCCCTCTCATCCGAACTCAGAAGCTTGTCATTTCAGTGGTTGCCCTAGAACAGTGGTTCTCATGTGGGGCAGTGTTGTCTCTGGGGGGCACCTAGGCAACATCTGGGGATATTTTGGGTTGTCACAACTCAGCGAGGGCTACTGGCATCTCGTGGGTAGAGGCCAGAGAAGCTGTTGAGCATCCTGTGATTCACAAGACAGCTCCCACCGTGAGGAACAATCTGGCCCTAACTGTCCACGGTGCTGCTGATGAGAAACGCCGCCTTAGAAGTTGTAACTGGCATACTTATCCAAGTCTGCGGTTAATCAGCATCTTCTTGCTCCTTGAAACCGTACAAGAACTATACGTGCAGTGGTGCTATCGTTGTTTATTTTATTTCTATTTTTTAGCTCCCTTACTACTTGTTCTACATGGTGACTCTTAAAATTTATCCTCATACGTACCACTTTCTTTTTTCACATTTCTTAGGCAAATTAGGTTATCTTGGATAACTTTATACTGTCTTAAGTACCTACTTTTAAATTTCCTTAGTGAGCCTCTGTTAGTGATAGAATCTTAGTTTTCATTTGCATGCAAATTTATTTTTCATCCTTATTTTTCAAGAATATCTTTGCCTGGTACACAGTTCTAAGCTGATTGCTTTTTATTTTTCCCTTGTTCGTTGAAGACTTTATTCTCATGTTTTCTGGCTTCCATTGTTGATGTGGAAGATTCAACTTGTAGGTCTCTTCTTGTGGGTGGCTTTGAGGATCTCGTGTCTGTAATTTCACTATGATGTGATTAGGTGAAGTTATCTTTTTTATTTCCTTCCGGGGCTTTGTTGGGAATCCCAAATTTGAGGCGTTCCATCTTTGATTAGTTCTGGAAAAACTCTTAGGCATTGTCTATATACAGCTCCTGTCCCATTTTCTCTTTCCTCTTGTTTTGGGACTTTGATTAGATGAACGATTAATTTGCTTACTCCGTTTATCATGTCTCTTGATTTCCCTTATACTTTAACATTTTATTGCTGTGTCTCTCTCTGCTTGTTCCCAGTCATTTCCAAGTCAAGCTCCTGTTTACTGTTTTTCTCTTCATCATGTATGTTTGTTTGATATTAAAGCAACCCTTGAATTTAAAAAATGTGTTATTTTTAATTTGTTTGGGGGAGCTTCCCCATCTTATTATTTTGAGAAGTTTGAAACATACAAAAAAAGTAGAAAGAATAGTATAGTGAGCTGTTAGGTACCCTTCATCTGGATTTACAAGTTGTTAACACTTTACCACATTTGCCTTATTACTTTCTCCCTCCTTTTACCCTTCTAACTCTGCAGTAATTTTTTTTTTCTGAATCATTTGGACCAGACAACATAATATTTTATTCTCTAAGTATAGGGACTTTTTCCAGCAAAATCTTTTTTTTTGTGTGTGAAAAATACATTATCACACCCAAGAAATTTAATATTAATATATTATTTAATACAAAGGTAATGTTCGTGTTTCCCACTTGTCAACTCATATCCTTTATAGTTTTTTTCCTGCAGTGAAGGATCATATATTGCATTCATTTGTCATATCTTTCTTAAGTCTTATTTTCTACTTTATTTTTGATAATTTCAGTATATAGTCTTTAAGAGTCTGAATATGCTGTTTTTCTACTGACTCTCACTCATGGTGTTTGTTTTACATCGTGTGTGTGTGTGTGTTTTAATGTGAGATTATAGTTGTTGGAAATTCATATATAGCAAGTTTAATGCTAGGGTTGAAAGTTTGTTCCTTCAGAGAGGATTTGCTTTTGTTTCTGCCAGGTGCCTGAGGAAACTAGTATGCTGTGAACATTTGAAACTAAATTTTCAGTTTGCGTTTTCACAGGTCACCTAGGTAGTAGTAATTTTGGATTGCATGAAGAGTGGCTTGTTGCGTTCTCCCCCAGTTTCCCCTGATTAGTCCTGTGATTTTCCTAGCATGGAATAAAGGGCCAAGATTTGTTTCTGGTTCACCCCATAAACTGCAGGTATAATTCTTTGGGGTCCCCTTTCTTTACTGTGGGACTCACTGCCTTAGGTTGTTCCGAGTCCTGTTCCCCAGCATTTCTGCATGGCCTTGAAAACTAATGTTCTAGTTCAGGATTTGGCAAATGCCTTCAAGGAGGAAGCTGCTTTTTTATTCTACTTACCTTTCTGGATTCTTCTTCTTCTTCTTTTTTTAAAATAAACTTATTTATTTATTTATTTATTTGTCTACGTTGGGTCTTCTTTGCCGCACGCGGGCTTTCTCTACTTGCGGGGAGCAGGGGCTACTCTTCGTTGCGGTGCACGGGCTTCTCATTGCAGTGGCTTCTCTTGTTGTGGAGCATGGGCTCTAGGCACGCGGGCTTCAGTAGTTGTGGCTCGTGGGCTCTAGAGCACAGGCTCAGTAGTTGTGGCGCATGGGCTCAGTTGTTCCACGGCATGTGGGATCTTCCCGGACCAGGGATCGAACCCGTGTCCCCTGCATTGGCAGGCGGATTCTTAACCACTGCACCACCAGGGAAACCTTCCTTCTTTTTTTTTTGATGGTTGAATAATATTTTCCTGTACAGATTGCCTTCTTTTATTCTGTTTCTAAAAGATTTTATTGTACCTCTCCTATATGAGCTTACATTTTAAGTAGTCTCAATTAAATTAAAATAAATCCTGATTTTTGAGTTAGGTTTTTCATTTTTTAAAAACATTACTGTTACAAAACATATATAGCTCACTCTACACAAGGCTTCTGTTAAGTTGTCTATGTCAGTTTTTGTGAACATATTACTAACGTTAGGATGTTTACGTATGTTACCTCTACAGCATTGAGAATCTACACATCTTAGTGTTTCAGACCAAATTATGGTAGAAAATCCAGTCTGATTGAGTAGATTTAATTGTAGAAGCTATTTTACCTGAACGTGACCCTGGAAGGGTCATTTGCACATTAGAGTTAGCCTAGCAAATATTACATACTGAATTTTTAAATCTTTCTGTATTGTGTTTGTATTTTCTCAATATTATTTTTTCTTCTTTCAAAGTGTAGTTTTGAATAGTTTTAAGAAGCATTTGGTTGAGTGAGTTAAGAAAACTTGACAGTAAATTAGAACATAAAATAGAGTGTTACAAAGCTAGTGTCTTTTCTCCCCCCATCTCCATCCCACACGCTTTAAAAAAATAGTTCAAGATATATTTATTGAGCACTTTTTGCGGGGCATTTGCCTAGGAACTTGCAATAAATAGGTGAGAAGTTTCAAGAATCTCAGTCTAATGAAGTGCCCTCACCTCCTGCTTTGCTTACACATAGATGTGTGTACACACACACACACGCACCCCTGTCATTTTTTAACCTGATTTCAGTTCAAAAGCAGCATTAAATAGAAGGCAGCATTTTATCTCTCAGTCTGAAAGCATTGTCCTCAATTTCATTATAGTAAATTTTTCTAGGCTTGCATTAATGCGATAAAATAACTTACTAATTTCACCTTACCACTTACAGTGTACCATTAAAAAGACTAAACAATTTGTTTTGAAAACTAAATATTTAAATATATTCAAGATATATTAGTATGTATAGCCAAATAAAGTCAATTGCTTAGATTTTCAACTGCTGCATATATATATATATATATATATATATATATATATATATATATATATATATATATATATATATATGTTCAAAGAAGAAAAATCCTTATGTTTCTGACTATTGATAGCTTCTTTCATCAGAAGAAAACTACCACAGCATGTGTTACAGCCAGTCAGATAGTCAGTATGGTTCTCCTCCAAGGGGTTGGTCAGAAGAGTTGGATGAACGTGGGCACACCTTGTATACCAGTGACTGTACTAATGAAAAGGTACTTTCTTTTTCTCTCATCTAGTTTTCTTGTCAGATTCCTCTCATAAAATCATTGTGTACTGAAGCTTTAGTAGTATTTTTAAAACTCATGAAAATATTTTCTTGTAATTCTGTAATCATGTCAACTGACAATATGAAAACTCAGTGTAACTACTTATTCATGGTTTTAAACTACTTCCAGTTTACAGTAATGTTTGTGGTGTCAACCTGTTTAAGACAGACCCTTTGAAGAGTAGACCCGTTGAGTGTCAGTCTGCTTACACTTCTTCAGTAAACATATTTCTTTGTGTTTTTCTTGGGGAATAGTGTTTTGGGAATAGTTTTCTCAACATGCTGTTATGGCATACCACCTCACTTCTTACACTCCTTTTTCTTTTGTAACCAAGTTACATAAAACAAAAACCATGAATCTAGTATTTTATGATTAATTAACTAGTTTGAGAATGCATGTTGAAATTTTATGTGTTTATCATCAGAGAAGGTAACGGGTTGTTGTGCTAGTTTAAAGAATAAGACCCTTGGGAATAAATGGAGATATGCTTTTTTTTTTTTTAATTAATTAATTATTTTTGGCTACATTGGGTCTTCCTTGCTGTGCGGGCTTTCTCTAGTTGCGGTGAGCGCGGACTACTCTGTGTTGCGGTGCGCAGGCTTCTCATTGTGGTGGCTTCTCTTGTTGCGGACCCCAGGCTCTAGGCGTGTGGGCTTCAGTAGTTGTGACACATGGGCTCAGTAGTTGTGGCACATGGGCTCTAGAGCGCAGGCTCAGTAGTTGTGGTGCACGGGCTTAGTTGCTCTGCGGCATGAGGGATCTTCCTGGACCAGGGCTTGAACCCGTGTACCCTGCATTGGCAGGCGGACTCCTAACCACTGCACCACCAGGGAAGTCCCTAGTTTACTTACTTTTAACAAACTTAAAATGCAAGTCTATTAGTATAGGTTTGTTATATTTCTTTTGCAGTGGTCTTGAGCAAGTAGAATAAAATTCATAAGAATGTCATCTAATATCTCTGGTTGTATAGGCTTAAACTCTATTTTATGTACATTTAAAACATAACACCTGTTTTGTCTTTATAGTGGCTCAAGCATGTTGATGATCAAGGTAGACAATATTACTACAGTGCAGATGGATCTCGGTCAGAATGGGAGTTGCCAAAGGTAATAAACATTAACACTGGATTTCTGTTTAGAAATAGTAGATGAAATAATATCTGAAAATGGTTACAGCAGATTCACTTTTAAATTTTTATTCAACGTCTAAAAAGCAGCAAGACTAGTTTTTTCAGAATTCATCGAGAATCCTTTGGCTAAATTTTTCTAAGATGTGCATTATCTTATAGCTATATAATACTGATAATCCCTATTTAAAGATTCTTTTGGTTTAACTTGAAATCAGTTTTTCATTGTTCCTGGATACAGTGTCCCCTTCAGTGCCAATAATGCCAATAGTTCCCTTGAATATATTGCGTTTTCTACATGAAGTTGGTCTTATATTTATTTTTTTAAAGAAAGAAAAGCAACTCAGTATTCAAGTTTATTCTTGTATGTAGATGTGTGTTGTAATTGAGTCAGTCATCAGCAGCTTGTGGCAATGAGATCTAGGGTCTCACTGGCTCTCTCTAGCTAAGTGCACCAGGGCTGAGTTTATCTAAAGCAGTAGGTTTCATAGTGGTCATATACTTATCACTACTAGTATTCAGATAATTTTAAGGGAAATCTGAGCAAACATTTAAAGTTTAATTGGTACATTATTTTAATGTTTTAGAAGACAAGTGTAAGTAGACATATCTGTAGTGTCAATTACCAGATAGACTTTAGTTTTCTTTGTCCTGGAGTAAGTCAGTTTAAAGAAAAATATTATTTGTATAAAGATACATGGATATAGAAAAAAAATCATTGAAATATAAAGTGCAGTGGATAGTGTAAACTATAGACAGAGGGACAGGAAGGTAACGAATATTAAAGCATGGTTAGGAGAAATGGAAGATGGGTGGAAAGTTTCCTATATTCATATATCAGGAATTCTAGAAGAAGAAAATGGAGGACATGGTAGAGAAATAGTATTGGAAAGTATAATTTCTGGGAATTTTCTAAAACTAAAGGAAGGCATGCATTTTTAACTGGAAGATACGCCCTCAATACGGACCAGAAAAGAGAAAAATAAATACACGTGTTGACAGATTTTACTGGATCTGTGGAAGTTCAGTAGAGGAGACAATCTTAAAAGCCATCAAAGGGTAGACAGCCAGATTACCTGTGGTGTCAGATTGCAGCATTGGACCCATTCCTTACCCACTCCTGTATCTGTGCTGTCTGCTGTGTACCTTTGTAGTGGCCTCCCGCTGTGGATGGGGCGTATTGCCCTGCTGTTACCGTGACTGAATCCAGTCTAGTCATGTGACTTGCTTTCACTGGTGGGACATGAGCAAATGTGTCACAAACATGGTATTGAAATGGGCTTGTGCGCCAGGGCTCCGCTTCTGCCACTGCCATGAGAGGAATGCACCAGGCTAGCCTCCTGGACCCAGAAGGAGTAAATACATTTTAAGAAAATCAACAAAGCCTCAGAGATCTGTGGGAAAATACAGAAGATCTAACATTCATTTCATCAGAAATCAAGAAAAAGTGGAGAAAGAGTGTGAGGCTGAAAAATATATGCAGAAACAATGTTTGAAAACACCCAAATGTGGCAAAAGACAAATCAACAGATTCAAGAAGCTGAATAAATACTAAACAGGATAAACTCAAATCCACATCCAGATGCATTGTAATCAAATTTCTGAAAATTAAAGACTTCCCTTTTTCCTCCTCCAAAAAAAAATCTTGAAAGCAGCTCAATGAAACAACACAGTACCTGTAGGGTAATAATGATTTGAATGGCAGTGGATGTCTTATCAGAAACCATGAAGCCAGAAGGAAGTGGTGTAACATTTTACAAATGCTTAAAAAAAAACCTGTCAAGCCATAATTGTACGTCCAGCAAAAATATCCTTCAGGAATGAAGGTGAAATGAAGACATTTTCAGATGAAAGTAAACTAAGAGATATATTACTAGCAGTCTTGTTCTCAAAGAATTGCTATAGGAAGTCCTTAAAACAGAAGAGAAATGATAAATGAAGATAACTTGGAACATTAAGAATGAAGAAAGTACAATGGGAAGGGTGACTATCTGAGGAGAGTTTTGTCCTGAGTTTTAAAAATTATGTTTGACCTTTAAAACAAAAATTATAACATTTCTGAAGAAGTATTCATTGTAGGCGGAGATGATATTTAAAACAACTATATCATAAAGAGGGGAGAGTAGTGTGATGTAATTGTTGGTAAGGTTTCCACATTTCACTTGAAATAGTAAAATGCTGATACTGGTAGACTGTGAGAAATTAAGTATGTACATTGTAATCCCTAGAGCAAGCACTAAAAAACTGTAACAAGAGATAGACTTAAGAAACTATAGGTAAATTAAACTGTAATACTAAAAACTCCTCAGGGTAGTCCACAGGAAGGCAGGAAAGGAGAAACAGGAATGATAAACAGAACAGAAAACAAATAAAATAGACTTAAATCCTAACATATAAATAATTACATTAAATGTAAATGGTTTAAACACAGCTGTTAAAAGATTCTCAGAAATGACAAAAAACCATGACCCAACTATATGTTTCTACAAAAAGATCACTTCACATGTAATGATATATTACATCATGCTAAAGGTTATTTATCATATAATCAACAGTAAATCTCATACTTCATCGTGCGATTACAGAAGCTTTGCCAATAGAGTTAGGACCTAGACTATAACTTTCCCATCAGTGTTTCTATTCAACAATAAAATAAGAAAAAAAAATGAATTGAAAGATTCAGTTGTTCTTTTGATTACTAGAAAATCAGGAGATTCGGCAAACTGAAGAGTGATGATATTAAAATCAACCTAAAAACTACCCATGTCTCTAATAAAAGGTCAATTTGAAAATGTGATAGGAATAAAGATCTTTTTTACATTAGAAGCAGCAGCAACACTAGGAAGAGTCATAACTAAGAATACGCCTGTAGAAGGTTTGTAAGATCTTAATGAAGAAAATTTCAGAGCAGAATTGAGGGACATAAAAGTTGACCTGAAATGGTGCAATACACCATTATGACCTTGGGTTGGGACACTTAATTTTATAAATGTCCCCATTGATCTGTAAATTCACTGTATTTCCATTTCCTGTTGCCGTCCCTACCTTTTTTTTTTTTTTTTTTTTGAACTGATGCTAAATTTTATTTGCAAACAAAGGTCTATGAAGAACCAAAATATTCCTGAGTAGGGAGAAGCTGGGGGCAGGGATGGGGTTCCTGCTGTAGTGATTAAGTTGTGGGCACATGTGTAGAGAAATAGACAAGCAGAACAGAATAGGAATCTCAGATGTGGCATCACAAATCAACAGATAAAGCATGAGCTGTGCAATAAATGTTGCGAAGATTATTGGTTATTCACATGAAGAAATGAAATAAACATAGATCTTGACTTCATACCTAGTAATTAATTCCAGGTAGATGACAGTTGTCAACATAATAAGCAAAACTTTAATGGCTAAAGAATGATATGTCAAAGAATATCTTTGACTTCAGAATGGGAAGGATTTCTTAAACAAGACTGTATAAGGAAAAATTATAAAGGGAAAGATGGACAGATATAACTACATAAAATTCAACAGAACACCTTTTGATACAAAAGATACCATACACAAAAGGCAAGAGATGAGCTTCAGACTCGGAAAAGCTACATTCAACTCACATAGCTTACGAAGCCTTAGAAGCCTAAATATATAAAGAGCCTCCTGGTTCTTTCTGTACACACTAGTGAAAGAGAGAACCCAGTCAAAAATAGGCAAAATATATGACTAAGCAATACAGAGAAGAGGAGATTCATGAAATAAGTATTTGAAAAGATGTTCAAATTTATAAGTAATCAGAGAATGAAAAAGAGGTAACATTTCACTCTTCTAATAGAATTTTAAAAATTTGTGCACATGTACATACATTTATTTTATATACACAAATGCATATAAGTTCAACAGTACCAAGTAGGGCAGTCTAAAGTATTATGTTCTGCTGGTAGAAGTGTAATTAGTACCACCACCTCGGACATGTCCATTTATAACAGAATGGTTAAATTGTGGTATCTGCATATAATGTAGTGTTACATAGAAGTGAAACACAAATGAGTTAGAGCTGCATACTCACCAATATGGACGCAGTTTTTTTTGTTTTTTTGTTTTAATAAAAACGTATTGAGTGAAAACGCAAGTCAAAGATTGATGCATGTGATATGATTCCATTTATATAAAATCTAAAAGCTTACAGGTACTGTGTATTTATAGATACATACATATGTACTAAAGTGTAAAGCGTGTGAGAATGGTGAGCACGGAACTATATGGTACTGTCGGGGAGGGAGGGAGAGGAATGGAACCTGGAAGATGTCTTCAGAGGACTCTAATATTTTTTTTCTTTAAAAAAAAAAAGGCACCTGTTTTATGTTAGATGTGCTGAAGCTTGTGGTGGGTTTTTATTATAGTCGCTGTTCTTTTGTATGTTTGAAATAATTCAAATAAAATCGCAATTAAAATTCTTAAAAGAGAAAAGGTGTTCTAAAAAGATTTCTAAAATGTTGTTTTAGCCATCTTGTTTAACTAGACGTGTGTGTGCGTGCGTGTGTGTGTGTGTATTTTAGCTGTGGTGTCATCTTATTTTTCTTTTCTCTGATTATGTGACACTTTATTTTTGTCTTCTGTCTACACGAGATTTTAAATGACATTTTATTGGTGCTTTATTTGCTTTTATAAACATACTGTTGCCTAATAAAATTACCAGCACCTTTTAAATTGTGAATATTACCCCGTTTAATTTTACATTATTTTTCTTGCCCCTTGGAAAGGATTTCTAAACAACTGTAGTTATAAAGCTCAACAGCTAGGGTAGGTATCCATTAAAGTTCATACACAAGCTTACACGCAACTACACGTTTTAATTATTGCTAACGATGATTGTCCGGAAGGAGCTCTGCTTAATAACTCGGTCTCTTTTCACTTAGCGATTTACGGTGCAGAATATTTTGGGGGGAAGCCTTTGAGCTTTGCCTTTGTTCATTCTAGAAATGATCCCTTTGTGAACTTCTGTGACAGATTTTAAGATGGCAGTTTGTTAAGCAACAATGAACGAAAAACATATACCCATATGTGATTGCCTGGCTTTGGCAAATTTTTAATGTAAAAAACAAAGTAACAGCTTTGGAAACAGTTTGGGGGACCTGTCTGGACTCATTTTGGAAAGTGAAAAAGTGGCATATTATGGAGAAAGATGTTGGAAGATTTTAAAATATTAAAAACAATATAAATAATAATATATTACTGAGATTTAGTAGTATAACTAACATATAATAAAACATAATTTCACTGAAATTACGAGTCATTAAAATTTAAGATTTACTGGGCTTTTTAGAGAAGTAGATATTAGGTATCCTTTGGTTTCAGGAGAAGAATGTATCCCTTAAAAAGTAGATGAATTTTCTTTTGTCATTTTATTATAATTTATTATTTATAATTTATTAAAACTGCCTGCATAAAACAGCATAACTCTTAAACCTCACATTTCTCAAATGTTTATGCCTGGTGGTCTACTTGACATTTCAGACACTCACAAGACCTAATACCTTATTGATAATGTGTTCTTAATTTTATATTTCATTTTCAGTTGGTAGTTATTACTTATCCTTTGTACACAACTGATATGTTCAGGATTGGTGTTTGGAACTAGTACCATCTCCACCTTTTGACTTGGTTATGTTTTACCACTTCAGAGAAACAGATAATAGTGTGTTTGGCCTATATATGGAAAGTAAAAGTAAAAACAAGAACTCCTTTAAATGCGAGAATACTGTTGTATATGAAAGCATCATTAAAAAAACCTGAACCACAAATTGAATTCATGTGGATTTTCGAAGTAGAAGGAACCTTAAAGAATTAATTTGTCCAATGACCTCATTTTATAAATTATAACTACTACTATTTATTGAGAACCTATCAGGGCTACATCTGGCACTTTTTATACTGTTTAATCCTTAGAATTCTATTTCTATTATATCTGTTTTATAGTTGATGAAACTTAGCCTTGTGGAGATTAAGTGTTTTGCCAAAGATAACATTAACTTGGTCTCTCCAGTACCCAAATCTCTGATCTTCTTGATTGTGTCACAGTGCTGGTCAAAGATGAGAAAACTCAGGTTAGTGTCACATGGTGGATTTTGCCTAACACCATGTGTCACTTGGAGCCAGCATGTTTAGATTCCACTTTTGTTTCTGTTATTTATGAGGTATAATTTGTTTTCTTTAGTATAATGCCTCATCTCAGCAGCAAAGAGAAATTATTAAAAGTAGGAGTCTGGACAGGCGGCTGCAAGAACCAATAGTGTTAACAAAGTGGAGACATAGCGCCATTGTGCTGGACACCAATGACAAGGTAGGACCTTCTGAGAAAATCTGCTGCGGACTTTGCCAAGTTCTTTATTCTGTATTTTCTCCTCGGCTGAATCTCATACCTTGGTGATGACTGTTTTATTGTATGTCATATCAGTTTGTCCCCAAGTGGGGTTTGGTTTTGAAGTTTTTTGATTTTTGCACAATGGACTGACTTACATGTGGCATAACGATGTGTTTCGTGATACATTTGGGCCTAGTAGGTGACAGGTGTTTTTTCATCATCTCTTTTTAAAGTCACATATCCATTATTGTTTGTCTTCAATCTCTAGGAGGTTTAATGGTAAAGACGTTTAACTAACTTTCCCATCCCAGGGAAGATTGGAACCCTGCTCCTCCTGTTTCCCTAAGTGCTCTTTGCACAAGTGCTTCTGAGAAGTCATGTTCTCTGTTTCAAATAGGGAATGCATTTTGATGCAAACATGAGATTGGAAAAGCCATGAAGTTTTGAATTTCCTTGTGAGTTACATCTTTACATTGTGGCTTCATTTTGGGGATAGAATAGGAAATTAGTACGAATTTGTAGAACAGCAGACATACTAATGTTAAAATCTGAGGGCAGTGGCAACACCCTAAAGCTAAAATATTTGTTGCTGGGGACTCTCTGTTATTTTACCACCAGGCTGCTCCTTTGACATAATTAATAGGTTTCCTGCATTTTTAGGTAGTTAGTGAAAACAGGATGAACTCTCCTGAGGCATATTTCTCTGTGTTTGTATACTTTCAGTCTTAAATTCCTTTCTAAATTGTCTCAGTCAGTCAGACAAGTACTTTGAATTTCTACTTGTAAGGATGTTGTGTGGTTGAATGTAGGGGGCATATTAAAGGAATGAGATTTTGGAGTCTGTCTATTGAAGAATGCTTGAAAATATTGGGCTGGCCAAAAAGTTCATTCGGGTTTTCATAAGCTCTTGTGGGAAAACCTGAACAAACTTTTTGGCCAACCCAATATACTAGCATTGAGGTTAACCTGTGTGGGTAAGAGTCCTAGCGATTTTAATAGAAAAATTCATTTAACTCCAGGAACCAGATTACAGTTCAGTGTATACAGAAAGCTCCTACTGTATGTAATGAAAGCTCTAGTGCAAAAGCCGTTGTTGAGCCAACTCTACTGCCTCTTCGTACTAGAACAAAAAGGATGGTTATTTTAGTGATGTAGACTTAAAATTCGTTACTCCCTTACAGTCTTTCTTGAGATTCATTTTCAGTCTATTATTAGAATAACCTGCATGAAGTTCTTATTATATATCCTTTTTCATCTAATTGTTTCAGCCTGTGATAACATGATTTTCTTGAGACCAGAGCTCTTCTTATTTTTGGTAGACATGTCTTCCCCCGCCACCTTTATAAATGGAGTCATAGATAGCTACTTCACCAAGTAAACTCTTCTATTTATCATCACACAGTATACACGTTTTTAAGATTTGAGATTGTAAAAGAGAGACTATACCAGAACAAACTAGCTGACTCATATATGATAAGGGGTGAAATGCGTATAACTTGGAAGGTAATCAGAGAAACCTCATACTATGTAGCGAATGTCGTTATGATGATATGGGTTCTAATTCAGTTGCCAGACAACCTTGGTGGAGCTAGGTGTGTGTGCGTGTGTGTGCGTGTGTGTATGGATACATCTGTTTGTTTCTGCCTATATATGATTTTTACTAAAACCTGCTGCTTGTAGACATTTAAGATGTATTTATATATGCATGTACATTTATAAGTATACATAAACAAATGTGTAAATGTAAAAGTGTTTGTTTATAATAATTATAATTGTTGTGTTTACATTATTACTCCATTTGCTATGGTTTTCATTTCTGTAGGACTGATGCCATGAAAAATAAGTTATAATTACCATTCATTTTATTCAGTTACTTATTTTCTAGTTTATGGGTCATCAAATCTTTCCTCTTTTTCTCAGAGTGTTTTCATATTAGACACCTTTAGAAGTCAAGAAATTGAAAAGTAAAACATCTGAAGCTGTTAGAAAAAATACTTAAATGAGGCTAAACTGATATTTGGACATTAAATGTAGTTAATTTTTATAAAGATATATCTGATAACGATTTTAATGTTTTCTCCATTTATAGTGTAGGTCTTGGATTTTAAGGTTGTTACTTTCAAGGATTTTCCCTGTACAGTTTCACTGCTACCTGGTTTCTGTATTTACGGATTGTACAGGATATAAACCTGAAGACTTTTTTCCTAAGTGAATGGATTTTATTAATGGTTTTTTGTACTGTGATTTAATACAAATTCCCAGGCTTATCAGCAGTACGTTATCCAGTTCCATAAGTATAGTAAAGTAGATGATACAGATGTGAAGATGAATGTCCAAGTAAATTATTTGGTTTTATAGGAAAAATAATAATAGACATTGGCATATGATTTTCCTAATTCTCTTTTCCTGAAATTATTCAAAGCTTCTAGGAGAACAGAGAAAAATAGAGCTTGGCTGTTGGTACCAAAAAATGTTTTTTTCAGTCTTATCCTCCATGAATAGTTTTACAAATATCTGAGGTAGAAATCACATACCATGTTTTAATATTGACAAAGCAGAATTGCTTTAAAAATGCACATTATTGGTTTGTTCTTATTATATATTCTTGTAGGCTTAGACATTAAAATATTTCTTTTTTTTTCCTGGTGAGTTATTAATCTGTAAATCTAAGGTTTCTTCTTTGCATTTTAAACAATCTTGCTTATTTCTAATAATTGGAAAGTTCGCTATAAATTACATTAAATATTAATAGCAATTTAATTTAATTTCTTAATACAAGTTCTCATTCTGGCAGTTGCCAAGTAGTTCCTGTGACTATTCCTTGCCTAATCCTACCAGGATTCATACCAAGAGCACGTTAGTATGGTGACTGTTACATTTTTATCCGTAAGTGTTCAGATTTTACTTATTTTAAATATGGTTAATTTAAGCTCATGCAACATCATGATTTTAAGGCAACATGCATCATTTCTTTTGAGTAATTACGTATGCGGTATTTAAATTTACTGTAATTGGTATAAAATATGCCATATTTCATAAACTTTATGACATCTGTAGTTTTCACATCTGTACCATATTAGTTTCATAGCTGAATATAGAAGGGAAATAACTAGGAAAAAATTTTTCTTAGCCTCCGTTATTAAGCTTTCCCACTGTGAGTAGAGGGAGAAATATAATTATATGAAATAGAGTAACATTTTTCATTACTTATTTCTTGTAGGAATCTCCAACTGCCTCAAAACCCTGCTATCCTGAAAATGAGTCTTCTCCCTCTTCACCAAAGAACCAAGATACAGTTAGTATGATAGCAGCATATAGATAATATAGTCCAATTATTTCAATCAATTTCAGTAAATTAATTTTCTCTAAGTGTAATGTTTAAAAATATCTCTTGGGCTTCTATTAAATTTCATTGGTCTTTCAAAAAATAATCAGATAATAGGTTTAAATTAAAAGTCAGATATTATTGATTTAAAAATTCCCCCTTTTATGCAAAATATGGTATCTTCGTGATCAACTTGTATACCATATTTGTAAGCAGTGAATTTATGTTTGGCTTTTAAACATAAATATAAAAATCCCTGGAGAATACTGTCAAATTACACTTTACCCTTCCTTCCTCAGGCCAGCAGTCCAAAGGTAAGAATCATTTCCCTCCTTCTTAACGAGCTTAGATGCCTTTTTTTCCCTGCTCGGCTGTCAAGTGCATTGCCCAGCCTAGGCCAGGTAATATTGGCGATGCAGTGACTTCTCTTTAGTTATTCATTCATTCATTCATTCATTTATTCATTTATTTATTTGCTGCGTTGGGTCTTCGTTGCTGCATGCAGGCTTTCTCTAGTTGTGATGAGTGGGGGCTACTCTTTGTTGTGGTGCGCGGGCTTCTCATTGCGGTGGCTTCTCGTGGAGCACAGGTTCTAGGTGCTTGGGCTTCAGTAGTTGTGGCTCACGGGCTCTAGAGCACAGGCTCAGTAGTTGTGGCGCACGGGCTTACTTGCTCCGCAGCATGTGGGATCTTCCCGGACCAGGGCTCGAGCCCGTGTGCCCTGCATTGGCAGGCGGATTCTTAACCACTGCGCTACCAGGGAAGCCCTTCTCTTTAGTCGTAGCTTTGGAGGAATTCTCCTTGGTCTCGGTGCTTGCAGCTCCCCCCGTCCCCAGGTCTTCCCTGTGACTTGCTCCTCCTGCTCGTCCCCTCCAGTGGCTCTCCTTTCCGTTTAGCAGGAGGACTCAACTTTGTGACGAGGTCTGCAGCACGGCGCCTGTCCCAGGTCCTCGTCCCCCCTCCTTGCCCCCCCTTGCGTGTTCTCCTGCAGCCCCGCTGCTCTCCTCTCTGCAAAGGAGCCTGTTCTTCAGCTCCAGGCCCTTCACGCCCTGAAACCCGTCTCCCCCCACGTCTTTGTCTGGTCAACTTCTGGTCGTTCCTTAGAGCTTGGTTCAGACTCGGAATTTTCCTCAGATCCTCTAGATTTGGTCAGGTTTCCCAGTGATACTCTTAATAACATTTAATTATATGTTATTTGATTCCATAAAATCGAGTAACTCTTCTCATTTCCTATTTCTTGTAGGAACTTCCAACCCTCAGTTAATGTCTTCCCCACTAGACAAGGGAAAGACTCCTTAGAGCAGGGCCAGAGGAACCCCAGCGCCATAGAGCAGCTGTTCCGTGGAGTTCTGCCGAAATGAAGAAATGAAACTTTTAAAGCTTTCCAGAAGACAAACTTTTATTGTTACTTCCTTAATTTTAAGAAACTATAGTAGACTCTTGGTTATTAGGATACTTCTGATTTTCTACAGGCGCAGGTTTTTCACAGATGCTCTTTTCTCCATCCCCTGAGCAAATCAGGTCTTCTGGTTCCCATCACGTGTTGTCCAGCGGTCCTGCTGACATCGCTCGGGTGGGTTCCCTGCCCACCATGGTCCTCAGCCTGTCTGCACCTACACTTAATCTTGTGCTGACCAGTGGGTGACCCCTTAGGGCCTGCCCACGCTCACCTCGGCATAATAACAGCTCTTCTTTTTCTCTGAGCTCTCAAGTCACTGATGGCATTAATGGTGTGAAAATTACCTCGTGTGCCCCTCAGCTCTCTGCTAAGGGTTTAAACTCTGAAGGGACTCAGAGAGAGAGGGGCTGCTTTCTAATAGTTTTTGTCTTTTGCATTATTTAACACAGTCCTGGGTGCATGAACATTAAATAAAGATCAAAGTGAACATGATTTTAGTGGTTTTGTCAGGATTTCCTGTGTGAATGTAAGGTGCTATTACCGCAGTATTCTTAATCTATCCATCCATCTAGAAAAGAAGCAGAAACCCTTTTTAACTTATTTTAAATATGGGTAATACGTAACTTCTGAGAAGACCTTTTATAAATTATTTACATTTTGGTAAAAGGGAATTTCTCGGTAATCCTGGAAACATGAGTTTATAAGTGTTCGCATGGGAGTTACAAAGGACGGTTTGCAAGTTATTTCCCCGGGCAGTCACCCCTTCCTCAAGAGCTTGCCAGTCACCTGACCGCCCCGGACTCGGGGTCCCCTCTCATGGCCATGGCAGGGAACTGCGTCAGCAGGATTGCGTTTCGTTCTTCATTCGCCTTCAGGTGGAAGACAGGAGCAGCTCTGTTAATGTTGCCGATGCAGCTCTGTTTCGTTCTAAGTGTGCAGCGTCCTCCCCCCCAAGCCCCCGTCTGGCCCCCCAGGCTTCTGCTCCCCGGAGCCCCTTCTTTCCTTCTGCAGCCTCTGCCCCCTCTTCTCTACGTGCCCTGTTTGAACGGAGTCTTTTGCCTGCCTTTCCCACTCTTGCCCAGTTAATACAAGCAGATTTTTTTCTTTAGTTCTTTGTGAGTTAAAATTTGGTTGGTGTAAAGCCTTAGTGGTAAGAAAAAGAAACTGACATCGTAATCAGTGTTAGTTACCTAATGGCATCTTTAAATCTCTGCAGATTGCCTATTGACCTCTTGAATCTCTCTTTTTTTATTAAAACCGTATTGAAATATGACTAATGTACTACACCGTTCACCCGTTTGAAGTATACAGTTCAGTGGTTTCTAGTATGTTCGGATAAGTGCACCCATCAGGACAGTCATTTTAGACCATCTTCATCACTTCGAAAAGAAGTACTCGTTGCTGTCACCCCTTTACTTCCACATCCCATCAAGCCTTAAGCAGCCAGTAACGTGCTTTCTATCTCACGAGATCTGCCTCTTCTGGACACTTCACATGAGTAGAGTCATAGAATACATGGTCTTGTTTGACAGGCTTTGTTCACGCAGCATAGGATGTTTTCATTCAGTCTCCTCTAATCAAACCAGATTAAAATTTCATCCCTTAATATAAGTTTTAAACATGTTCATTTTTTCTTGTTGTATTTCCAGTTTTCAAATGCATTGTTATTTTTCATAGTCACTTCAAGTCCTTTTTTGAAATAGGTAGTGTATACATTTTTTTAAAATTGATATTTCTCTAAAATCTGACTGCAACATGGATTAAACAGGATATTGTAGGCTGATCTGAGAACCTCATTCTATTTGTCCCAATATGCCTGTGAGGATGTGCATTTTAAAGTTCTCATTTACTGAATACTGAATACAATTTTAAGTATATAATTTGGAAACTTGAGCTTTTGACCTTGTGTTTCCAATTATGGTATTAAAATGCTTTACTCACTTTGGAGAAAAGGACATTTCAACATGTTCGTTACGAAAAGGGTTTAGTGGACAAATAGGCTAATTTTTTTTCATTGAATATTACTATTCTAAAGCCTTTTTTAAAAACATGATTCAAACAATTTTTTATAACACTGGTTCTTTAAACATTTTTTTTTAATTGAGGTGAAATTCACATAACATAAAATTAGCCATTAACCATTTTAAAGTATATAGTTCAGTGGCTTTAGTGTATTTACGATGTGTGTAGCTGTCACTCCTGCCCAGTTTCAGGACACTTTCATCACCTCAGAGGGAGACCCCTACCATTAAAGAGTCATTGCACCTTTCCCCACCTCTTCTCCCCTCCCCATGGCAACCTCTAGTTTGAAGGTCTGTATGGATTTACCTACTCTGGAAGTTTTATCACACTGGTTCTTTTTCAACATTATATCACAGGGCAAGGTTACTCACTCTGTATAGAAAGAATCTTTTTATTACATGATTATAACATGATTAACTGAAGGTAAAGATTTTAATGGGAGGTATTGACTTTGATATATAATAATTATTAGCCAAAATTGGGAAATGCTTATCTTACTAAATGAATGTAAAATCAATTAGAAATTCTGGAGCCTGCAAAGTGATTATGAACCTGTGGAAGTTTTCCCAGATTACTCAATAGAACTGACATTTTATTGTTTTCTTGCCTTAATTAGGATAGGACAATCTTACTACAATATTTTTGGTTAAAATTTAACTATATTTTGCCAGTTCATATTAAAACATTCCTGCTTATTTTCAACACGAAGTTTCCTTTGGAGTATCGACATATTTAGACTAAGAAATATTCATGTGTGAGTATGGGCAGTTTTTACAGGACGTAACAAGGTATTTTTATGAAGTTATTTTAGTAAGCTACACAAAAACATTGGTTGACTTTGAATCATATTAAGTAGAGAAAAGTATACCAAACAGTATGAAATAATAATCTGCCTAAATTTCCCCCTGAAATCTACACCTGTATAGCCAAACCTATATCTGCCTGCTTGTCACTTTTATGTCCAATTCAGAACTTCAGTGTTTAAGAGTTAAAGCTTTATTTTCTCCATCACTGACCTTCTCTTACATTTCTTGGTAGTGTGATAGCACGGCTGCTTTGTTGGTTAATTACTTCAACAAACATGTGTTGAGCCCCGGCACCATGCTAGCCGCTGTGCTGGGCGCTGTCATACATGGTGAGCACAGCAGATGTGGTCCCAACGCAAAGCCTGACAGCAGATGGCGAATAAATAATATGTAATTGTGCTTTGCATTAGGTGCGACGAAGGAAACAAACTGGGGGCCGTCGTCAGTCACTGGAGGGCGGAGGAGCTCCTACCGGAGGGGTCGGGGGCAGCTTCTCTAAAGATTTTCGTCGCAGCTGAGGGCCCCCAGCTACCCAGCTGCTCAGGCTGGGAGTCTCCCCAATCTTGCCTCTTACCTCCCGTCCCGTCTCGTCCCTGTCAGTTCTGTCTTCCGATTCGCTCTCACGTGTGGCCTCTCTTCACCCTCTCACGGCCTCTCCCTGGGCCAGGCCGCCAGCACCTCTTGCATTGATAGGAATTATCAGAATAGCGTTCCGGTGGCTCTGCGTCACCTGCTCCTGCCTCACTCTTTCCACTGCCCCCTCTCTCTTGCTGCTGTTCCCCTGCACCCCGTACGCTGAGGGAAC
This sequence comes from Eschrichtius robustus, assembly GCF_028021215.1. Lineage (NCBI taxonomy): Eukaryota > Metazoa > Chordata > Mammalia > Artiodactyla > Eschrichtiidae > Eschrichtius > Eschrichtius robustus. Next base: position 197,391,247 of record NC_090824.1, read on the forward strand.
TTAAGCCTCGTAGAGATGATGCCCTTCCAGCGTCTGTGCCTTTACCCGTCTGTCGTTTCTGTCTGGCCGACTCCTGTTCCTCACTCCTGGCTCAGGGTCCCCGGGAAGCTTCTCTTCCTCCCTACTCCCCTCTCAGGTGGAGTTAGGGATGCCTTCCTCAGAGCACTTCTCACACCGCATGGTCATGGTCATTGCATTGGTACATTTTGGACGTGGCACATTGTGTTCTTATTTTATGTTCACGTTAGAGTGCTTACTACTTAGAGCATTAGTGCTTGGGTCTTGATCCCTGTGAGAACTTCATGAGAGCTCTGGGCCTTTCCCTTGATTGATGCGTGTACATGCACGATTATGTGCAGTGTTGGTCCATCCATGACCCAAGTAAGAATCCCTGATCCAGAGTGTCTCTTTCCCCTTTAGGCTTTGGCCGTCTGTCACTGCTGCTGTCCCTTGCATTTTTCTTCCTGTTTGGATGCTGGCATTTCCTTCCTGTCTCGGCTGTTTCACCCTGCATAGTTCCAGCTTTGGTGTTGTTTAATAGGCTTATTCCCACCTCCGCCCTTCCAGCGCCTGTGCTCACATCACCAGCGCCCATCCTCCCAGATTAATGTGACTTAGTGCCTGGATCATTGAAAGGTTTTCTTTCCCTCTCTGCTTCTGATGGTAAATTGGGAAAGTTCTTACGTAACATCCTGTGCATACTTATCACCGTGTCATTGATGTTTTTATTGAGAGGCAACAGAGAGCTCTTATGAAACGTATCAGGCTTGCATATCTAAGGAGATCCAACCTAAGCTTTGTGAAAAAATTATAGTAATATGGATATTTCCCAAGTTCCCAGTATAACAAAAGTGAATAGCATAATAGTTTGTCAGCTTTGTCTATAGATGTGAGTTATTATCAGACCAGGCGAAACTTTCAAACATTATCTTTTAGACATTAGTGAGAAAATAATGCTATGTTTATCTCTCATACAAGAAAGAATTTTTTTTCTAATTAAAGTACATTGAGAAAATAGCTGAGGTAAATAGTTAGAAATAAATTCTGAATGGAGAATATTTTTTCCTGTATGTGTGTGTATTGTGTGTGTGTGTTTTAATTGAAGTAAAATTGACTGCTTTGTCGTTCTCATACAGTGCTCACTAATGGATGATTGCTGTAGGCACAAACTCATTTTGATTAAATTCATTTGACTGTAGAAAGCTAGAGCAATGAGAAAGTGCTTCTTCACTTCCATCTGGAAGAATTTTAAGATAACATTTAACTTGAGCACAGTGACTTTTGCCTTCCTAGGGTTTGATGATAAAGCTGTGTTGCTGTTTTTTACATCAGCTGACTAATAGATCTAGTTTGTCCAGAGCCCAATTTGCCATCTGATAATATGTTTAATGAAGTACATATTGAATTCTTTATGCCACATTAAGGCCAGTTCTATGCATAGTGCCACTTACTTTTAAGTAATTTATTAAATACAGTCACTGCATTTGTTCTACCTACTTATTTTCACATTCTGATAAAGTAGCTTAGTGTCTTAAATAATTTCCAGACTATACTGTTGTAAAATGACAGCGAAGTAAACAGTTCCTTTTTTGTGGTATTTATAGCATCGTATCACTTGCTTTGAACAGGAAGTCATAAATCATTTTTCCAGCGCTGACTTGTAGCATTCATATGGAAATTTAATTTGATTTCACCTTATGGCTGCTATTACTTGAGAAGACCAAGTGTTTAATTACAAAAATAACTGAAAAAAACTTTACAGACATATTAGGAAATTATATTCTTAAGGTAGTCTAGAACTAACCATATTACACACTGACTGATCTTTTCTTTTAAGCTAATATTTAGAGTACCAGATCATTTTGATTCAGTCCTATGTAAGAATTTGGACCTCATTGTATGAATGATCTATAAACACTAATACCTCTGTTCCATATCATAGGGTCAAGAGAAATATGGATTATTAAATGTAACAAAAATTACTGAAAATGGGAAAAAGGTTCGGTAAGTACACAGATCATTAATGTTCTCACATGTTTCATCTGATTGATATAAATAAAAACTGAATATAATTATATTCTAGTAGAAGTGATTAACAGGTTCAAAGAATTTCAAATGTATTTTCTAATATCATGTATATAAGATTGTCAGGAAGTAGAGGAAAATTTTTCTTTGTCTTGACGTATTTCTTAAGGTAAGATTAAATTCAGAGGTGATAAGGCAGAGGATTCTGAGCAGGCATTAGCTTTATTAAAATTTTTTTTCAATAAGTAATAAATGCACATGACAAAATACAAACGTACACAAAACATGTAGTCAAAAGTCAGTCACCAGCCATCAGTTTCCCTCCCCAGAGGTAACCAGTTATGTCTAGTGAGATGTACTGTCTTCCTCCAGAGATAGAAAATAGATATATTTATATGTGCATAGATTAAATTTTTTTTAACACAATCTTTTAACAGTTTATCTTGGAAATGGTGCTATTTCATTGCATGTACAGCTGGCACATAGTTTTTAACTGCTGCATAGTTGTATGTTGTATGGCTGCATCATACTTTATTTAACTGTTATTTATTTGAAAGTATGTAAATATACCTGTCTGTTGGTAGACATTTAGGATGTTTCCATTTTTTGCTATTACAAACAGTATTACCCTCCGTGTCTTGCACGGTTCATTTTGCAAGTATGTAGATATGCCTGTAGAACATATTTTATGAAAGTGGAATTGCTAGGCCATATGCAGTTGGTCATTTTCATACAATTCCAAATTGTGCCCTAAGGCCCTCAGTCAGTTCCAACCTCAGGAGCCTTGGATTTCTCCATGCCTTTGCCCATTCAGTATGTTGTCAAACTCTTTGATCTTTGCTAATAGAGATTTGAGAGAAAATGGTATTTTTATTTGTGTTTCTTTTTAGTGGGGTAGAGTACCACAAGCCATTTATATTTCTTTTTTGTTGTTGTTGTTGAATTATCAGTTTATACCCTTTGTCTCTTTTTCTGTTGGGTTGTTGGTTTTTTTTGGTTAATAAATTAAGGAAATTAACTCTTTGTAAGATAAGTTGCATTTTCCCCAGTTTTAAAAAACTGCTGAAATGCTATGGTTTTATAGCCAAAGTGAGATCAGTCTGTTGTTTAAGAAAGAGTTTAAAATTTACATGTAGTTGAGTTTTTAAGATTTGCTTTAATTGAACTGTCTTTGTCAGATTTTGGTACTTGGAAGTTTTTCTTTTAAGTGCTTTGAAATAGTTTTACAAATACTGCAATTATCTGTTCCTGAAGCTGTTCCTTGGTAGAAGTCATGTGAATTAGATCTTTTTTTCTTTTCTCCCTTTTGGGCGTATGTAGTGCAGATAGGTCTTTGGCCACTTTCCCTGTTTTCATTGTTGTCATTTTTCCTGTGATAATTAGTTTTTTAGATTTTCTACTTATTTTGGAATACTTTTTGGAATACTTTTCCTAGGAATATCATCCATTTCATTATATTCAAATTTATTTATATAGAGCCAAGCACAGTGGTGTTTTAATTTCCTGTATTTTAGTGTTTATCAAACATTTTGCTCTGAGGACCTCTTTAAATTCTTAAAAATTATTGGTTAGTGCAAAGAACTTTTGTCTATATAGTTTATCTAGAATTATTTACTGTAAGAAATTAAAACCGAGAAATTTTAAGAATCTCTATTAACTCTTTTAAAACTAATAACCTGTTACATGTTAACATGAATAACATCTTTTATGAAGAAAACCCCCTGTATTTTCTAATGCAGAAAACTTCCATGAGAAGCGTGGCATTGTTTTATGTTTTCAGAAATCTTTACTATTTGGCTTAATGGAAGACACCTGGATTCTCATCTCTGCTTGCAGTCAGTCTGTTGCGACATATTATTTTGGTTGAAGTATATAAAGAAAATGCTCCTTTACATAGATAAAGTTGGAAAAGGGAGGAATATTTTAATAGCCTTCTCAGATAATTGTGCGTATTTTTCTGCTACACCAAAACGCCAAAAATGTTAGTTGCAGTGAAGATTCTGAAAAACTATCCTTGAATTTTCAGTACTCAGTTACATTAAAATCCATGGGTCTGTGTTGCATTGTGAATGAATCTTTACCTATACATAATTTTGTAGCATCTTGTAGGTCATTTGGAAAATACTGGTTTACTAATAAGTTTGCCCATTTTTCAAATGTTGGCACATTTTATTTTATAATATCAAAGAATCATAAATCAGTAATATCATCATCAAAGTCAGTAAGTTTTGGAATATTGTCAACCTCACAGTGGCAGATGTGCCAAGTTTTCCAAAATTCTGCTTTCTGTTTGAAAGCTTTAATTTGTTACTGTGAACATATACTATCACTTATTTTCCTTGAAATGAAAGGCTCACTTCATTTATTTTTGAGATAATGTCTACCTGCCAAGTAGTCAAGTCTAAATAATCACAGTGTATCCGTCAGTTGTTTGTTCAGGAAAAAATTGGTTCCATGAAAAAGGTATGACTAGTTCTACCTGCAACTCAATATTTGGATACTGTCATTCATTCAGTATCCAAATATTCAATATTTGTTCTGAGATATACATTCTACAGTTTTTTTGATTTTGAAAATTAAACTCAAAAAGTTTATTTAAAGTGGAAATACATATATATATATATTTTTAAAGTGGGAATATATTTTAGCATTTTTCAGCATAGAGAAGTTAGATATTATCTAAAGAAATATAAGATTGAATATAAAATAAATTTACCAATGAAAATAAATCCTTCCAAAATATCTTGAGATCCACACAAAACAAAATAATAAAATAAAATGAAAATATAATAAAATGATGACAGAACAGGTACCAAACATATGTGTCATATCAGTATAAATAATGTAAATGCACTATATTCATCCGTTGAAAGAAAAAGGTGCTCAGACTGAAACACAAAGCAAAACCCAATTCAATATTACATACAAAAGAGACATCTGAAAAATGATTCAGAAAAGTTAAAACAAATAAAAAGGCATATCAAAGGCATAAAAAGTAAAGCAGGAATAGAGATCTTAATAGCAGACAGGTTCAACTCAGGGGGGAAGGCACTGAGCATCTTTAAAACGATAAAGCACTGTGGATCAATCCACAGTGAAGATCTCATCATTAGAAATAGCCATTCACTGAGTAAGTAGTGTTAATGACCATAAGCAAAACAACAGGAAATAAAAGGAAAAATAGAGACTCAGTAGGAGTAAACTTTATTTCGCTTTTCAAGTTCAAGTGGACATAAAAAGTCATAAAATAATCAAGTAGGTCTAATTGGTAGATATTAAATTCTACATTCTGAATATGGAGAATAAACCTTCTTTTGAGTGCCTATAAAGTTTTCACAAAACTGGCCATATGTTTGGCTGTAAGGTGAGCCTTAATAAATTCCTGTGGAAGATACATTTGATGTTCATTTTAGCCTGCCAGCAGTTATATTGCCTTGTAAGGTAAACACTGGTTACCTCTGGAGAGGGGGTTGAAGGAGAAGAAATGGGGCCTTTTTCTGTATACATTTCTACGTTCAGAGTTTTGATGTAGTATGTGTGTTGATTTTGTAATTTAGGGAAGATTTTTTAAAAGCCTCATTTTAGTAATAGTAACCTTAGTTATCAACCAGCATGTAATTTATATGATCTACCGCTTACCTGGTGTAGCCTTATTAGGGGAAGGAAGATAACTAAGAGATATGAAACAATCTGTATCTACAAAGAATGAGGTAAGATGAGCATGCTTGTCGAATTTTTAACTGTGAATAAGAATTCTTGCCAAATGCAGTGTTCAGTCCGTGTGACTCTAAATTAGTGCCCTTGATCACAGATGTGCTGGATCACCCCCCAGTGCACATAGTTAGGTGTGTAGTTATTCTGATAACTTACATCTCTCATTGACTTCATTTGTTTTGGGGTCGGTAAATGATTGTAATTTCCATTAGAATTATATCCCCAATAAAAACAATTAGAATGTCAGTATGACTGTAAATTGTGGACGACATTGATAACAGCTAAGTAGGTTTTAAGTTTTTGAATTTGGTGGGAAAAACTGGATATGGAGCTTTAATTGGCCATCTTTATCATTACAGAAAGAACTGGTTGTCTTCTTGGGCCGTGTTGCAGGGTTCATCATTACTGTTTACCAAAACTCAAGGAAGTAGCACAAGTTGGGTAAGTATTTCTTTTCTTTGGAGGCTTTCTACATTTAAATTATGTGGATGGTGTTGCACCTGAACTTCACGAAGTATTCCAGAGTCCTCCTAGCTACCGCTAGCTTGCAAATAAGAGTAAATGAGGTTTTCTTAGTTAAAGATGCATTTTGACTCACAAGAGAAAGAAAAGGGCTATTTAGAAAAGTCTGACTCATATTGTTAAAACCAACCAATTATATTTTATGCATCAAACTGAAAGGTGGCCTTACTACTTGGGCATTAGAGAACAGATGTATTTCTTGGTTTGTTTTCAGGATGCCAAAGCTTTCCTGTGTTTGTGACTTGGCTCTTTCAGATATTTAGTCAGAAAATAAGCAGTCATGTGACAAGCCCCACCTTGAATTGTGATCTGACCCTTGGAGACTAGTCAGGTTTCCATGTCTATATATGATATCAGCCAGCTTTGAGAAGAAAAAGAAATGTCACCATTACTTGTGGGACTTTGAAGCTTTTCGTATATTTGAGTGTTTACTATCGTTACTCCTTGGTTATTTGTAATACAAATACCAAAAATTATAATTTGTGACATGTCATAATAGCTAACATTTTTTGAATGCTGAAAATGTATTAGGTCCTGTTCTAAGTGTAGAGGATGGTATATATATTATCCTCTTAACTCTGGGAGAGTACCGTTTATCATTCCCTCTTCCCCTGTTGGAGATGAGAAAACAGTTCAGTGCCTCGCTCAAGGTCTTACAGCTACTAAGTGACAGATCTGGGTACCATTTTGGCTCCAGAGTCCATGCTCTGGATATTTCCAAAAAGGTTTTAAAATGAAATTAGTCTAATGTTTTTAGTCTGCTTTATATCCTGCCTTAACCAGTATTTCTTACAATTACGGAGTTGATTTAAAATTAACAGGACCTATTGACTTTACGTTTGATAAAAGAGAAATCCATTTGTAAAATTCAAGCAAATTTTAGTCATCTACATTTACAGTGCAACCATGTAACATTGTTCTGAGCCAGGACTGCCACAGAGCATATTAGTCCTCTAATACTCTGATATGGCAACCCCAAAAATCTGCTGGACTGAGCACGAATGTGAACTTTCTGGAATGTTTCTTCCCTTTTGCTTCACTGATGCTTTGATTTGCTCTTTGGTCAGCCAGTACAGTGGAACTGACCTGTGATATGCTTTCCACATTAAAAGATTGAAATTTTTGTTTGACTTGTCTTAAAGTAAATTGATAATTATTTCTCCTTTTTCCCCTGAGGTGAAGCATATGGTACTTTTTTGTTTATATTAATGCATTTCTAGAAGAAGATGCAGTTAAATTTCTTCTTCCTACTCGTGGCTCAACTTTTATTTGAAACTGAGTGAAGTGAATGAAAGAAAAGGAATGGAGAAGCAATTAGAGATTAAAATAATAAAAAAGTTCCTGAAGAAAGCTGGATAATGGTCATTTGTTTGATAATTACTGACCCCTAAATATTGAAGGTTGTGGTGTATACAGATAAAGCAAGTACATAGATCATTTTGGTAAGTGAGGCATCATTGAGGTAGGCAGATAATGTATGTGATTTAAAGAAAATGAAATTTTTAAAAAAATTTGAAGATGTTAAGTGAATACCCTGGCACAGAACCATTAGTACAGGCTGGTTGCATTTTATGAAGGTCTCTTGAAGACCTTACATAATTCAGAACTCATGATTAAAACTAATGCTGACAGAGGGTGTGGGGTATTTCTGTTTATCAGCTAAAGTTGTGTTATTGCATTACCATGTGGTAATAGCAGAAGCGTAGCTTAAAATTCACTGAGCTAGCCAATTTTGAAATTGGAGAATTCTTAATGGAGTTTTAACTTTAGAGATTTACTCTTTGAATTTTTGCCTTTAAATGAAATTTTATTAATATGTTGTTAATAATACAGTACATTATGGTAATCATTTCAGGTTGGTATAATTAAATAAAATATAGTCACACGGTGTTTTATAGTCTTAAAAACTAAACAGATATGATAAAATGCTTGTTTATACAGTCAATTCTTTTTTTTTTTTTTTTTTTTTTCAGTCAATTCTTAATTTTTATTTTATGGCTAATTAAAAAATCTCAAACTGCCTTGCTTTTTCTTCCCATATGTAACACATATTAAGGGGAACGAAAACTAATTTAAGTGGCCTAAGTAAAAGCTAGTAAGATTATTCAAATAAAAAGTGTGTAAGTATGTGTAATATATTTTGGCATATACAACACTCATGAATATTAAAAATTGATGAAATATGCAAGATGCTTCTTAATTAACTCTGTAATTAGGATTGCTCAAAAAGGGTTTGAAAGAATCCTAGCTTTATTTCCCTGCTTGGTCACCAGCTAGATCTTTCGTAGGTAAAATGTTATCCTGTTTATACAGTGAAATCACACCTAACCTGAGGCTAACACATAAGCCCAAAAGACAAAAATCACCTACAGTGAAAATTTCCCTTGAGTGTCTCTCAGGAAGATGCTGTGAGAAGTCGGTCTCTCGCAGAGCCAGTTTTTTCCTTTGATGTTAGAAGAGATTGCTCTTCCTTCAGTTGGGTTCAGATGGTTTGTTCCGGGGCCATGCTGGAGAAGTATGGTTCTTTACAGATTAGTTTCACACCTGGTGCAAAAACCTATACCGAGATCCACTGGAAGAAATAGCCAGTTCAAATCTTACAGTCGACTCCAGGGCATATACTCATCGATGGGATGCTGGGCAAAATCATCCGTACTGTTTGAAGCTCTGTGTTTAGAAAACCATTCATGCTTTGTGTTTATTTTTGGTTTCATGGGTAGTAAAAACTGAGTAAATGAAATGTGCATATGCCACACGCAGCTCCACTCTAAGATAATTTTACACCAATGCTGTATCATCCAGAATCCAGCGAGCCTTTCCTTCTCCGTGGGATAGGTAGACGTCACTTGTTTTCCGGAAAATATTAGTTATCTCCCGGGTTGTTATATCAGTAACTTAAATTTTACTTGCCCTTTTCTTACTTCCTTCACCTCATTTGTTCAGCAGACATAAAAGCCTGCTCTGTTCTGGGCCTGGTGTTAGGCTTGGGGGTTCAGAAGTAAGTAACGTGACCCCCGTCTTCAGAGCTTACACTGTAACAGGGGGACCAGCACGTGCACAGTCACAAGACGACACGACATACACTGTGTTCCTTGCAGATTTAAATACTCATATTCCTTGAGTATTTCAAAAGTCACCCCACAGATATCGGTAGTTGTTCAAATTCATTTATATGATGCTTTCAAATTTCTAAAAGTAGTGGCTTCTTTGGACCAGATAATACTTTGTTGTGGGGACTGTCTTATGCATTGGGGGGTTCAGCAGGTAACGGCAGCACCCCACCTCCAACTGAAAGCGTCTCCAGACATTGCCAGACGTCCCCGGGTGGCAGAATCGCCTCTGGTTGAGATCCACTGTCCTAGAGGAAGGGGAGGGCAAGCTGGGTGGCAGGGCCTCTCCCAAGAGAGGACGCAGACAGGGACCAGAGGACGAGGCCCGCAGACCACAGGAGGGGCTCAGGGACTCCTCTCCATTCCCCCAAGGCTTCCATTGTGAGTATACGGGAGAGCAAGTTAGCTTAAAGTAAGTTGTATAAAGCATTCATCTTAAAAATAAAACATGAATTTATAGAATAAATTCAGAAGTCAGAAAATACTCTGAGATAAATTCTAGGGCCTTTGAAAAATATTTTGGAGGTGCAGCTTGGCCTGTGTTACCTGCTTACAGAGTCCTATTTTTGTCCTCGCTGGTTCTGTTATGGTTTTCTCTTGTACGTCACTTTGCCATTGTGCACTGTAATGACATCGTCATTTTCTTCCCTTTTCCCATCAAGTCATTCTGCCGGCAGGGCTCAGTCTCTGAGCTCCTGCTCTCGCTGCTTTCTTCCTGGACAAACTCTGTCAGCCGCCGGCCTGCTGTCGCATATGTAAAATCTGCTCCTGTGTCCGCTGTCACTGTATGTGTTCTTGTTGCATGTCCTTTGCCACGGTAGTTCTGTTTTCTTTGCCATGAATGCATTGGAGCGATGATTACAGTAGAGAAAAGCAGGACTAGATTTTGAGAAATAATGGATAACAAACCCAAAATTTTGCCAACCACATTGAAGCATTTTTATAGCATTCCATGTCATGTGATTGTATTGATATTTGTATTTGGTTGCTATAACTTATTTGGTTGGCTACTTATATCTTACCTTATAGCGAACTATCTACAGAGCATGTCATGATGACAAGTTAAATTAAGTTGATTTCTATCATTTTGTTAAACGTGTCCATTTAAGTTTTGTGACTTTTGAGATATATCAAATTTGCTCAGAAAGTTATCTATGCCCATCATAGCTTTATGATTAATTACATGTCTTTTGAATGACAAAAGGTACTAAGGAAGGCAAAGGTTTTGTAGAATTGTTGAAATTTTTTGTTGTGAATTTTATTATGATACCACTAATAAAATTCCATGAAATACCCTAAATTTTGTTTTGATTCCACTAATAAATTCCATATAATATCCTAAGTTTTGTTTAGTTATAACAAGTATATTATTTAAGTCCACACTGAAAAGATGAAGTAAACGGGAACAGATGAAGTCAAACCATGTATTAAATGTGAAACTACGAAGTAGTCATTAATGTTATGAATAGCGGTAAGTTATCACAAGATGGGGGGGTAAGATCCATTTCCAATGACAAACATAATTCGAAAATATTTTAGCAAATAAAATTTCCTGTAACAAATCTTTATGACCTTAAAGATTACAATTCATCAGCCCTTAAAGATTTTAAAACCCCCAAACCCTACACTAACATAGGAATGCTATTTTCTATTCTCAGTTAACAGACTAAACAGAAATTTAAGTTATGATGGCAAGATACAGAGTAGGTCTATATTGAACATAAATGTTCTGATATTTTCTAATCTTTTCCTTATCTGGTTAACAAAATGTAATAGCTAAGTGCGGCTTCTTCTCAAACCACCCATGTCAGCTGTTTTCCTCTTCTGTTCACGGTTCCTCATTAAATTGCTGAGGCTTTAGAGCATGTGGCTCTAGTTTTTGTTTCTAGCAAAGGCTGAATAGAAGAACATGGGGCTTAGGATTTTGCTTTTACAAGTTATTGTTAGTTGTCGACAACATAAATAGTTGATAAGAAAATAACCCTTGAAAGCACAAAATCAGGTTTAGAGAATATTTATTAGGTGGAAAAGAACTTGGTTTTCTGTCAGATATTATTTATACGTGTATAAGAATATTGCCTTTTGAACACATCATTTTACCTAGTCATAGATAGTTTAGAATAAATTCCAAAAAATAGAATTGCTCAGCCAAAGGATACATGTGTTTATAAATTTGTAAATATAGTATTAGCAATTTTTCTTCTCTAGGAGTTCCAATCTATATCCTACTTGCAAATGAGGGCCTATTACTCTGTAGCCTCACCAATGCAGTTTTTCATCGAACTTTTTTTGTTGTTTTTGCACTAATGGGTGAAAAAAGATTTTACTATGGCTTTATTTTGTATTTTTCTTATAATGATGGAGGTTGAGCCATTTTGTTTCCTTTTCTATGAACTATATATATAATCATGTCTTACATTTTTCAATTTCAATTTAAAGTAGGAATTGTTATTTTATAATACAAAAAGAGAAGAGGAATTTGAGGTGACCACCTTTTTGATTTATTGTTAATATAAAATTGGCCTTATTCTTTTTGGATACACACATGTACATGAATATAACATAAAGGTTTTTCCTTTTTTCTAAAACGAAGTTTGGGAGTAATCAGTCCAAACCAGAGTTCACGGTGGACCTTAAGGGGGCGACGATTGAGATGGCTTCAAAGGATAAATCCAGCAAAAAGAATGTATTTGAGGTAATAAATTATTCTCTAAGTATAATCCACATTCTTGACCATAGTAATTTCATGTTCTGTTTTGAGTTATTTCAGGAAATGGTCTTTCAGTGTGACTAGTTAAGGCAAAGTTAGTCATTAAGTTACTTTGTATCATAATTTAAGGAAGAAAGCTGGTGTAAAGATCTGGCTTCATTTGCATAAATCATTGGATCTCAGACTATGTATTACAAGCCTTTGTTCCACAAGTTGTGCCTTTCCCCAGCAACAATAAAAGGGTGTGGTTCCCTTTGCCTACCAACTCTAATATTAAAAAGCAAATTAAAACCTTCCTATTTGTCATTAAAAGCCCGCTGCGGTAATACATGATCCTGTATCAGTTACTTATTGCTGCCTAACAGACCATCCCAAAACTTAATAGCCTGAGGAAAGAACCGTTTTGTTTGTTTGGTTTGGCCTGTGCGGAGCTGAATGGTTCTTCTGATCTCACCCCGGACCGGTCACCCGGCTTCAGTCATACCGTGGCTTGACTGGGGCTGACAGTCTAGTTCCCCCCTCCAGGGTTGGTGCCAGCTGTTGGCTGGGCTCCATCTCACCATCTCTCCTCCTCAAGGAGGTGACCCCAGGCTTCTTCACATGTCAGGGTTCCAGGCGGGCCAGAGTGGGAGCCGCGAGGCTTCTTGGGGCCCGGATGTGAGAGTGAAACAGCAGTGTGTTCCGTGGCCTAAAGCAGGTCGCGGGGCTGCCGAGGAGTCACGGCCCCCCGCTGGTGGAGGGGCGGCAACGCTGCACAGGGCTGCGTAGGCGGAGAGCAGAGGGCGTTCGGCCCGTCTTTGCAGAGAATCTCTCCTGTCTCGGGTCTTTCCTGCCTGTCGTCCAGGCAGATTAGAATAGTTGATACTTCCCGAGTGGACCCCGGGTTTTCACTCCTGATGAACCTGCCTTTAATACCAACGGCTGCTGGTCTCTCCTTGTCCAACGTTCCCTCTCTTCCAAGACCCACAAGAAACGTTACCACAGCACAGATAGCGCTTGTTCTCATGCACCTGGAGCTTTAAGATAGCGCTCGTTCTCATGCACCTGGAGCTTTAAGGTAGCGCTCGTTCTCATGCACCTGGAGCTTTAACGTAGCGCTTGTTCTCATGCACCTGGAGCTTTAAGGTAGCGCTTGTTCTCATGCACCTGGAGCTTTAAGGTAGCGCTTGTTCTCATGCACCTGGAGCTTTAAGGTAGCGCTTGTTCTCATGCACCTGGAGCTTTAAGGTAGCGCTTGTTCTCATGCACCTGGAGCTTTAAGGTAGCGCTTGTTCTCATGCACCTGGAGCTTTAAGGTAGCGCTTGTTCTCATGCACCTGGAGCTTTAAGGTAGCGCTTGTTCTCATGCACCTGGAGCTTTAACGTAGCGCTTGTTCTCATGCACCTGGAGCTTTAACGTAGCGCTTGTTCTCATGCACCTGGAGCTTTAACGTAGCGCTTGTTCTCATGCACCTGGAGCTTTAACGTAGCGCTTGTTCTCATGCACCTGGAGCTTTAAGGTAGCGCTTGTTCTCATGCACCTGGAGCTTTAAGGTAGCGCTTGTTCTCATGCACCTGGAGCTTTAAGGTAGCGCTTGTTCTCATGCACCTGGAGCTTTAAGGTAGCGCTTGTTCTCATGCACCTGGAGCTTTAAGGTAGCGCTTGTTCTCATGCACCTGGAGCTTTAAGGTAGCGCTTGTTCTCATGCACCTGGAGCTTTAAGGTAGCGCTTGTTCTCATGCACCTGGAGCTTTAAGGTAGCGCTTGTTCTCATGCACCTGGAGCTTTCATCTTCTGTACATAGCGCTTGTTCTCATGCACCTGGAGCTTTCATCTTCTGTACATAGCACTTGTTCTCATGCACCTGGAGCTTTAACGTAGCGCTTGTTCTCATGCACCTGGAGCTTTAACGTAGCGCTTGTTCTCATGCACCTGGAGCTTTAACGTAGCGCTTGTTCTCATGCACCTGGAGCTTTAAGGTAGCGCTTGTTCTCATGCACCTGGAGCTTTCATCTTCTGTACATAGCACTTGTTCTCATGCACCTGGAGCTTTAACGTAGCACTTGTTCTCATGCACCTGGAGCTTTAACGTAGCGCTTGTTCTCATGCACCTGGAGCTTTAACGTAGCGCTTGTTCTCATGCACCTGGAGCTTTAACGTAGCGCTTGTTCTCATGCACCTGGAGCTTTAAGATAGCGCTTGTTCTCATGCACCTGGAGCTTTAACGTAGCGCTTGTTCTCATGCACCTGGAGCTTTAAGGTAGCGCTTGTTCTCATGCACCTGGAGCTTTAAGGTAGCGCTTGTTCTCATGCACCTGGAGCTTTAAGGTAGCGCTTGTTCTCATGCACCTGGAGCTTTAACGTAGCGCTTGTTCTCATGCACCTGGAGCTTTAAGGTAGCGCTTGTTCTCATGCACCTGGAGCTTTCATCATCTGTACATAGCGCTTGTTCTCATGCACCTGGAGCTTTAACGTAGCGCTTGTTCTCATGCACCTGGAGCTTTAACGTAGCGCTTGTTCTCATGCACCTGGAGCTTTAAGATAGCGCTTGTTCTCATGCACCTGGAGCTTTAACATAGCGCTTGTTCTCATGCACCTGGAGCTTCCATCATCTGTAAATTATTCCCCCGCTAGGTTATTAAAAAAATTTTCTTTTCGAGCAAAGAGACTGCATGTTTTTCCTTATTTTTATAAAGTGAGAACCTCTAACAGAGTACCTTGGCCCACTCTCTAGAAGAAATGCAGGAAAGGAAGTCACTGTTACCTGAGGTAGCCTTGTTTCATTCCAGAATGAAGAAGGTCCCACGGTCAATTAAATTTGGGCAATAGTGTATATTTTATTCTTCTGTTAGGAGGTCACAGTGCGCCCTGGAATAGCAAAACTCTGAGAAGTCTCGAAGGATAGAATCTTGTTTAGCTTTTTTCAATCCAGCATTTCCCAAATTAACATCACATAATGAGTTCTTTATTTTTTTGAGGAATGCCTTTTAAAACATTACTTCAGGAGCTGTTTGAGGAATATATCTCAGAATGTTGTTTGGGAAACATTGCCATATGTTCCTCTAGGAAAAAGGAAAATCAGACACTTACCAAACAGAAAATAGAAGGAATGATTTCTATAAATACCTCAAAATTCTTCCTCAGTCAGGTGTGAGAAACTTTGAGCCCAGGAGATCATACATAAATGGGTTATTGCGTTCATATAGAATCATATATAGTGTCCTTACTTTAGTTAGTTCTTGATTTGACAATTTAGTGATGTTTCTGTCCAAAAGGGTTGTGACATTTATTGTCTGTGCCCTCTCTTTGTGCCAAGTCATTATAATTTCCTATTATATAGTCAATATTGAAAGTCTAACTCTTGTATATTCTCTTTCTACATATATTTTTTTAGCCAGAGAGAGAAATTCTCAAATATATGTTAAAATATTATAGATTTTATTTCTTAACAAATTATGTTTCAATTCTCTTTTAAAATGCACAGCGTAGATACTTCAACTTATTTTTTAATGATAAAGTATTCTAGATTCCAGCAAGTTTTATGTTGTTTGTGTGACGGAGTTTGGGATCCTGAATTATTAGATTTTCGTTGAGAATTTACTGTGAGAAAAACATCATGTTTTGTAAAATAATCCAGCTGGTATTCTTTTATACTAAAATAAAAGATAATTCCATCACGGTGGAGTACTGTAACCTTTCCACTATTAATATAACATATGGCATCCAGTCTTCTGGTGGTTTTGTAGACTTTGAATTAAATGTATTTATTTACTTCATTGAAAGCACTAACCATACTTTTTTTTTTTTTCCTTCTTGTCTCTAAAGCTGAAAACCCGTCAAGGAACAGAACTGCTGATTCAGTCTGATAACGATGCTGTTATCAGTGAGTGGTTTAAAGTTCTCAGTAGCACTGTCAGTAATCAGGTATGTGTTTGACGCAGGTAAGTTTTTTTTTTTGACTTTAGAGCTGTTTTTTTTTTTTGGCTTTCTAACTGGTTATTATATATCTAGTTTCCAATTTATATTTGAAAAAATACTTGTAAAAAATACATATTTTGGCAGAGGTAGGAAAGATAGTGATTAGTTTAGCAATTCCCAGGGGCTGACGAGTGACTTAACATTGTCATTTATAGGATTTTGCCACCAGTAGATCTCACATAACTTTCACATGAGGCATTGGTTCAAAAAAAAAATAGCTCAGGAGGTAGGGACAGTCTAACTGTGCCTAGTACGTAGTATTTATTCATGGAGCGAATGCTTTGGAAATCATCCTATTTGGTGGAAACAGGTCCTGAGCAAAATGGTGAGATGCATGAAGCTGTCGTCTTGTCATTCGTACTTTTTCTTTCCTAGTGACCTTTCTACTCAGAGTACCCTCATGTTCCTGGAAAACTTCTTCTCATGTGTATTACAACCAGAAAGAACCTCGCATTTATATTCTGAAGCTGTGTTTGTAAGAGCAGTAATAAACAACTAGAAGCTGTACTTTCTTAGCCTGTACTCTTACTCCCTCACCATATGGGGACATGGTTCCTGATTAAGGATCATGTATCAGTGACAGAAGTGAAATGAAAGTGAATATTTACGGGAGTATGCGATACAGGTTTTAAACTAAATGGAGACAAAAAAAGTTGGGGAATCACTGGCTTTAGTAGAGATGGAGATGTCTTTCAGAGACTTTATAGGTGATGCTTCATTATTAATAAGGTTTGTGATTGTACCAAGGTGTTCTCCTTCTGTGGGTCTCAGTTTTTCTACTTAAAAAAAACAGAGAGATTGCACTGGATTGTCTCCAAGTATCCTGTTAAGCTCCAAAATTTTATGATTCACCCAGTTCAAATCACCCAGATTTGGAATCTGAGTATTCTTTAACTCTTCCGCCTCCAACTTTTACCTCTTCTAGCAAATTATTTACCCATCTACATGTGAATTCTTCCTTTGCAGTTTGCAATATTGTGTGATATTTCTGAACCTTGTCCCTTTCTTTCCATTTATTCCTGAAACCATGGACAGGCCTTTAAATGTTGATATTAAGAGTAACCTCCTAAACAGTTTTCCTTATTTCAGCTCATCCCCCACCAACGCATCGTTTTTTGTTTTTTTTTTTTTAAATAGGTTACTCTTTTTTTTTTAATAAGCAGATATTCATTTTTAATTATTATTTATTTATTTATTTTATTTTTGGCTGTGTTGCGTCTTCGCTTCTGTGCGAGGGCTCTCTCCAGCCGCGGCAAGCGGGGGCCACCCTTCATGGCGGTGCGCGGGCCTCTGACCATCGCGGCCTCTCTTGCTGCGGAGCACAGGCTCCAGAGGCGCAGGCTCAATAGTTCTGGCTCACAGGCCTATTTGCTCCGAGGCACGTGGGATCTTCCCAGCCCAGGGCTCGAACCCGTGTCCCCCGCATCGGCAGGCCGACTCTCAACCAGTGCGCCACCAGGGAAGCCCCCCCACCAATGCATTGTTAATGCCACCACTGTATGAAACTTCCTAATGTCACTTTTATAATCCTCCCCTGCACAGAAGCCTTGCGTGACTCCTATTAGAGTTCAACAACCTGAGCCCAGTCTGTCTTCTCAAATGTACCTTCTACTCTACCCAGAACGGGCTTGCAGGTCTAGTCGCTGCGATGTGCTCGCTATCCCTTGAAAGCAAGGGTGCCTGCGTCCATCTCACACACATGTGAGCGCCTTACGCACTGGGGTATAGCAGCGTGCAACCGGATGCGGCACCTTTATGCATGGAGCTTGCAGTCAAAGGCAGGAGATTATGGAGGACAGACAACTGAACAGTTAATATAATGAACATATAGAAACTCTGATTAAGTAGGGGCTAATCTAGTGTAGGGATCAAGGGAGGCCTTGCAGAGAAAGTGGCTTTTTAAATTAAGGCCTAAGGGTTCAGGGAACAAGCCAACTGAAAAGAGAGGAACATATAATTGACTCTAAAAATTTTACATGTGTACTGCTTACAAAGTGGCAAACGATACTGAGGGCAAAGAGATGGGCAAGATTACAAAACTTTATTAAGAGACATTGACAAAAACTTAAATGAGAAGTATATCATGTTCATGGATTAAAAGATTCAATTATGTAAAGATATAATATTCTTCCAAGTGACTTATAAATTTGTAGGTTTGAGATTTTGGAATCTCATTCAAAATCCCAGTAGGTTTTCTGGTGGAACTTGACAAACTTATTCTAAAATTCATATAGAAATGCAAAGGGCTAAGAATGTGCAAGACACCTTTGAAGAAGACTTGCTGTAGCATATGTCAGGACCTTATAAAGCTGTGTATCCATAATGGGATAGATATACAGACCTGTGGAACAGAATAAAGAGCCTGGAGACAGACCCACGTACCTTTGGACACTCTGTGCCAGGTAGAGCATGTGCTGGGTCAGCTGGATGTCCGAGAAGAATTGGAGCCTTTCCTTACACTGTGCACAAAAATAAACTCTGGGTGGAGAAAGGACCTCAGAGTAAAAGGCAGAGCAGTGTTTTTAGCTTTGAGAATTCAGTCCGCTTTTTAACTTGTAAAAGTGACTGTAGTTAGGCTGTAAATGAGTTCTAGAATTTCTTTCTTTTTTTAAAAAATTTATTTATTATTTATTTTTTATATTTATTTTTGGCTGTGTTGGGTCTTCGTTTCTGTGCGAGGGCTTCCTCTAGCTGCGGCCAGCGGGGGCCACTCCTCATCGCGGTGCGCGGGCCTCTCACTATCGCGGCCTCTCTCGTTGCGGAGCACGGGCTCCAGACGCGCAGGCTCAGTAGTTGTGGCTCACGGGCCCAGTCGCTCCGCGGCGCGTGGGATCCTCCCAGACCAGGGCTCGAACCCGTGTCCCCTGCATTGGCAGGCGGATTCTCAACCACTGCGCCACCAGGGAAGCCCCCTAGGATTTCTTTCAATTCCTGATATCCGTAGGTCGTGAGTAATGAGTCATGTCAATTAACTATTGACACAAAGTGCAGTTTTAAAAGATTGTTGGTGTGAAGCACTTAAGGTACCACTGCTAGTTACCTTTATCTGTCCAATTACCAACAATGTAGTATCGTCCTGTTCTGTCACCACAGATTATAGCCCAGCCTTTTAACTGTTCTTACTTGTCACTTGATCAAAATGAGGCAAGACAGCATCACCATCAGGACAAGCGCATTATCCTTGTGAATTATCAGTAATTTTTTCTTTATCGAAATTCAGGGTTAATGCCATCAATGGGGGTGGGGAGAAGGGTACTTTTAAAGATTTATCAAACATCTAAATCGTATATCCTGTATACTAAGTGGTTCCCTAAAATCATTTGGAAGAGTTGATTACTGATCATTCTGAGAATTACATCTAAAGTAATAGCAAAAGTAATATGTGTTTGGAAAATCTCTAACCAACAGACAGTAGAACCCGATGAAGCGATTGAGGAGGATATACCAGATTCACCAGGAATAGAAAAGCACGACAAAGAAAAGGACCATAAGGATCTGAAGAAATTGCGTTGTAAGTTTTCTTTCCCTGTGTTGCTAGTGGTTTGAGTGAGCTTATTCTCTTAGCGAAGGTTTAGAGTAAATATATAAAAGCTGAGTGGACTCTCCAGTGTCACAAGACTCCTGAGATTCAGGAGTTGCAGCCTCAGTGGTTCAGTGTTCTCTCTCCTCGTGAACTCATCATCATTTTTCAGCCTAATCGTATGCACCCCGATGGCATCATATTAATTTTAAGAGATTATGATACCCTTTCAAGAGAAAAAAATGCGCACAACAGAACGCGCTTATGTTGAGGTCTCTAGGAAGCTGAACTTTATTGATTGGAAAATATATAATTACTGTTTAAGATTCTAGATAGACCCTTAGACACTAAGAAGTCAGAAGTCACGGGATATGTACCATAGTTCCCTATTGGATGCCACGTAGCCGCCTCTGGACTGGGATATGTCTGTGCATTTAATCTCCAGACCGCATATTATGTGTACAGGACCAGAGAAACGCCAGCAGTTGTAAGGATTTCATTTTCTTTCCTTTTTTTTTTTTTTGGCCACTCCATGCTGCATGCGGGATCTTAGATGGCACCCGTGCCCCCTGCAGTGGAAGCACGGAGTCCTAACCACGGGACCGCCAGGGAATTCCCAAGGATTGCATTTTCTAACACAGGCCTCTTGTGAATTATGTGCTTTAAATACGCCATTACCCGTGACTTGAACCTGCTTAAATCTATTTTAACAAATCCACATTTAACTGAGAAATTTTTGGTCTTCACATTAACTGAATGATTAGAAAATCAGTTCTCCTTTTTTTCTCCCACATTCTTAAGAAGTTTAGGCCTATTACTGACACTGTCACTGTATAATAGTGTAAACCACGAAACTTTTATTGTTTTAATTCTTTACTAATATATTGTTTGTGCTCTCAACTTTCTTCAAATATGGTTATTTTCAAGAAATTTACTTTCTGGATTTTTATTATTGTAACCCAAAGAGAAATCAGGTCTGCAGGCAATGTGGAAATCCAGGTGGTCCCATCCTTAGCTCGGAGTAGAGATAATTATGATGAGTCTTAGCTTGAAGTACAAATAATTGTGATGGATATGTATACATATATATCCCCTGACTCCTAGTTCAGTGAGGATGGGGAAGGGTAGGGATTTTGTGTATGTTTTATGGGTTGGTTACTTTATTTTTTGCTGGTCATTTTACCGTCTAAACCTGATGGAGAGTCCAAGACTATATCATTTGTGAAATAATGAATATAAATTAGAATGACTTACAAATGTCTTGGCACATATACTAAAGAAGGCACAGTTTGCGGTCAGTGTTTAGTGATAAAAATGAAATGTTTCATTTGGTTTGTCACTTTGAAATTGTGTTAGTTTTTGATTCTTCATGTGTTACTCTTAAACCATATTAAAGTTAGAAAAACTGAATTTATATACTGTGATTTTTTATATATGAGATTAATACGTTTTGAGTACTAGGTGGAAAAATTTTCATCAAAAAAGTATTTTATAAAATGCTTAATATCTATCTGTCTTAAGCCACGAAAGTATCTAGCATAGATTCTTCAGAACAGAAAAAAACCAAGAAAAACTTAAAGAAGTTTCTTACACGACGCCCTACTTTGCAAGCTGTTCGTGAAAAAGGTTATATTAAAGGTAGGTAGAAGTGATGTTTATAATAATGAACTTTGGCCCAAATCGGAAATAAGACATTTTACATTAAAAGCTGAAAATTTTCCAAACGGCAAAAATGTCTCATTCTTTATTCATAAAGTTATCAGGTTCAGTGATTAAAATACATTTGAGTAATTAAAATTGATTTTTTAATGCACATGAAGAGTTTATTTTAACTAAAGCATCGAACAGACATAAATACCAAATTAGCTTTTTAGAAACCCTGTACCAGAGGAGCTACATGGATGTGATGGGATGGCGTGGCAGATTTTCAGAATGACAGATTTTTAGTTTTGAGATGCACAGATCAGAAGAAATTTCAAATAAATAATCACTAGCTGTAGAAAGAAAGAAAAAATAATGTACAATTTTATTCTTGATTGTTTGCCTTCAGTTTTCATTTAAGGTAATTTTAAAATTAGGATAAAGTGTTTTTTTCTAACTAATTTTTACGTTTTATTTTCATGTATAAGAACCATAATGTACTAACAGAATTTTTTCTTAATAGGAAAGTATTCTTTAAAATCACATATACTTGTATATACCTTTAGTTTTTACAAGCATGTTTAATTCCAAAGATAAAATTTTCTAACACATGACTCAAAACAGAGACATTTGTTCATAATAAAAATATAGGAAAAGGTAACATAATTTATACCATATATGTTAGAGCTGTCTTTGATTATGAAGTTTCTAACAAAGACCATTGCAGAAACATCTGTTATGCAAAGCATCTAGATTAAAATACACAAATGAGTTTCATTAAAAAGCTATTTAAAACTTCTAGGAAGAGTCCAGCTAATTAAGTGATTCAAATTAGCGACCTTAAAGAGTTAAGGGTAGACAGGTACCCCCAGATAATGCACGTGAATTTAGCACATTGAGCTTTAGAACCTCAAAAAAAAGCCTGACAAATAAATGAATAGAAACTGTGGCTCATTGTTCGTCAGACCTTTTCAATGAGAAATATAAACGGCTGCCACTTTCTGGTGGTGTTCATCCACTTCAAATACTGTATTTTATTTGTTTTCCTGAATATTTAGCACTCATGTGGAATTTCAAAGCTGTTGGGTTGAAAGATTACTAGAGCGGACTTTGATATATTTTGTGAAATCAGATGTTGGCACACGATGGGCATGTGTTGTTTTTTTTTAGATTTAATTTAATTTATTTTTTTATACAGCAGGTTCTTATTAGTTATCCGTTCTATACATATTAGTGTATATATATCCCTCCCAATCTGATGGGCATGTTTTAATAGTTTAAAAAATATTTGAGTATTTGCTAAGTGGTGGACTTGAGCCTCAGTGCTGGGAATACCTGTTGGCATTCAAGAATTAGAGGGTCCCTGCCCGCATGAAACTTCTATAAAGATGAGAGACAGACAAGGTAATTCAGAATAATGGTGACTTAACGTGAAGAATCTGACACAGTGATAAAACAGAGAGTGACGGGAACTGGGCTGCCTTAGGATGGTCAGAGGGTTCCTAAAAGGAGGTGACATTTTAGCTGAGACCAGGAGTGATGAGAAGGAGCTCCGTTTGGGGGAAGATTGATCTCTGCACAGGAGGAGAAGGTAAGAAGGGAGCCCGGCAGGAATGAAGGAGGGTGTTCTCGGAGCTTGGAGTCGGAAGAGCTAGGCGAGTGCAGGTCAGCCAGGCGTGCGTTGTGGTGAAAGTGTCTGCATGCAGGGGTATCTTCTGTTGCACTGTGCATCATTTAGCCATTTTGTGAACTAAAGTTTAGCAAGGTGACTCATTTCTTGAAATCTCTTTCAGATCAGGTATTTGGAGCCAATCTTGCTAATCTGTGTCAGAGAGAGAATGGCACAGTGCCAAAATTTGTGAAGTTGTGCATTGAACATGTTGAACAATATGGTAAGAAAATGAATTTTTTTTTTTAAAGTTAAGCACACAACCCATTGTTTTGCCATCAGAATCCCTAGGATTTTTATGATTTTGAGTGTTGCAACCAAAAGTTCTTTATAGTCATAAGTTGTCAAGAAAAGCATCTTTTTTGCAAAAAAACTTATTTTTTTGGTATTGTTTCAAATTAAGACCTTTGCAGTCATTTATTGCATGTTCAGTACTTAGGGTTGATTCAGCATATGGTATTCCTTGAAGCCATTGGGAGTTGGCATTGGCTTAAAATGGACGTGGTGATTGTGAAACTGTTTATTAAGAAATGATCCAGCAGTGTAAGAGACAGGAGGAGAGAGTGTTTACTTACTAAGGGGAAGTTTCTTCTGTTTATAATAAAAATGAGATGACATTCCCAAACTGCTAAATCAACTCTAAAGTGTGCAAATGGACAAATCCTCTTTATGTCATTTCCTGTACTTCTGAAGACTTAAAACTAATTTCTGTTTTGGTTAATTTTAACATGTTTATAATATTTATACTAGCTTTTAAAATAGCAGTATCTTGACTGCAGTCCCATTAACTTATATCAGTATATCATCAGAAATATCTTGTGTAATTAAAATATTTGCATAAAGTGTAATTTCTGCTAGTCACAGATCTCTGACTCTCAGCCTGACAATAGAGATGCCATGCTACTTGGCTTTACTAGAAGTTAAATGAGTAGCACATTAGATAATGTTAAGTGTGTGCATGATTATCATTTACTGAATATATGAATTTTTGGGCTTCATTGTGTGAATTTCAAATGATTCTATTTCACATATAAAAGAAATTAATAACTGTATCAAATTATCAGTTGTTATAGAACCATTATTTTAGTTGCTGGCTTGTATTAAGTTTATTTATTACAAGCACTTAATACGAGAAGCACTTTGATTCAGAGAGCACCTTAATATGTACATTTACACTCTCAAATGACGTGCAAAGAAACGGGTGGGCTGATTTTATCTACTGGCTTCCTTTACTTTTTGAATTATCTTCAGGTGTTTGCCGAAGTTTATCTTAAATTGCTAGTATTTCAAGTTTGAGATGATTTCCTTGAGATGGTGATCCACAGTCTACATGATAAAGTGGATTCGTTGCTGTTTATCAGACAATTCGGAGTGAATCTCCACCCCTCTCTCTCTGCCAAGCATCTATAAAAAGCCATTTAGAAGAAAAGAGTAATTTTATTTTAGGCTAATGTTAATAAATAAGAATTCTAAAACATGAAAGCATCTTTAGAAGAAGACAACAAGAACTTTAAACATAAAATTATTGTTATTTGTCTCTTAGGGTTGGATGTTGATGGGATTTATAGAGTTAGTGGCAACCTCGCAGTGATCCAGAAGCTGAGGTTTACAGTCAATCATGGTAAGATCATATATTGTTACATACAGAAAAAATAACTCATGACTGTTAGAATTGGTTTAAAATAATTTCAAAAACTTTCCCGTTCCTACTGTTTTCCAGATGAGAAATTGGACTTGAAGGATAGTAAATGGGAAGATATTCATGTCATTACTGGAGCACTGAAAATGTTTTTTCGAGAATTACCAGAACCTCTCTTTACATTTAATCATTTCAATGATTTTGTTAATGCAATTAGTAAGTATGTAATTAATGCCACTCAGTTTTTTCCCTAGATGTTGAAAACCCTTCTGTAGCTGCTACAACACTGTTTGATTTTTTTTTTTTTTTTTGTTCTATGTTTATTTATTTATTTTATTTATGGCTGTGTTGGGTCTTCGTTTCTGTGCGAGGGCTTTCTCTAGTTGCAGCGAGCGGGGGCCACTCTTCATCGCGGTGCGCGGGCCTCTCACTATCGCGGCCTCTCTTGTTGCGGAGCACAGGCTCCAGACGTGCAGGCTCAGCAATTGTGGCTCACGGGCCCAGTTGCTCTGCGGCATGTGGGATCTTCCCAGACCAGGGCTCGAACCTGTGTCCCCTGTATTGGCAGGCAGATTCTCAACCACTGCGCCACCAGGGAAGCCCTGTTTGATATTTTAAACAAGTTTTTTCAAAGGATTGTTTTACTCCAGAAATTTTAAATGTAACCACCAGGTGTCACTGTGTATTACCAAATACCAGGTTCCAAAATAATGTCACTGCTTTCAGTTTCATGCAAAATCTCCAGTCATTGTCTTTTTTCAGAACAAGAACCAAGACAGCGTGTCTCTGCTGTGAAGGATCTAATCAAACAGTTGCCAAAGCCAAATCAGGACACAATGCAGACTCTGTTTAGACATCTCAAAAGGTAAGAGTCTCACCACAAAAGAGAAGGAGTAATTAGGGGGAAAAAGAAGGTCGGAGGAGTGCACAGGTATGAGATGTGGTGCAGGCCCCCCGGGGCCAGGGCCACGCAGACCTGGGTTCAGAGCCCGGCTGTGCTGTCCGCTGTCTTTGTAACATGAGAAAGGTGACTTCTCTGAGCCCCAGTTCCTCGTAGGTAAAATGGTTTGGTATAAAGAATACATTGAAGTAGATTTCATATGTGAAGCATTTATATAATGCCTAGCACGTAGTAAGTGTTCAGAAATTGTTGCTAAAAGTTAATTATGATGAGGGTGAGATTGGTTAAGTGAGGAATATTCAGTTACCTTGAAGTCAAGGTAATTAGGTCAGAGTTACTACATAGTCACTCTGAAACTTCTGATAGAAAGAACACGAGATTACTAAAATAAGTGATCACAGTATGAGAGATTTTTTAAAAAAATAGCATAAAATGAGTAAAATTCAAAGTTTAATCTCTGTGCCCTAATGATATTTTCCCCCCGTCACCCTAGCGGAGGAATCATTGTTCCCTGAATTGTAATAGGTATTCAAGTCTATGTCTTATTTTTAAAACTAAGCTGAAATATCACACATTTAAAGTTTGTGAGAATACGTATACCTTTCAGCTGTGTTTATGCAAAAGAAAGCTTTACATGCTCTTCAGACTGAATTCTGTTTGGTTAAATAGTTTATACATACCTTAGGAAAATGAGCATTATTTCTCTTTTCTAAATGCAAGCTGTTTATAATACTCTTTGAAGAATTTCCCCTATTTTAAAATTTTCTCTTTTAACAGTTTTTTTTTTCCTCTTAGAGTTATAGAAAACGGAGAGAAAAACAGAATGACGTATCAGAGTATAGCAATTGTGTTTGGTCCTACTCTGTTAAAGCCAGAGAAGGAGACTGGCAACATAGCAGTTCATACCGTCTACCAGAATCAGATTGTAGAGTTAATTCTTCTCGAGATAAATTCCATCTTCGGACGTTGACTCTTACTGAAGACAACCTGTGGAATAGAAGCCGGATTTCATCAGATTCCAAGTCCTTATACCTGATGTATTTTGTGTGTGGACCAAGCAGTGACTCTTTGATTTTGCACTTTTCTGAGGGATCAGAAGGGAATGGGAGAGTCCAGATGTGTGATAGGCCCTCATATTTGCTGCTTTGTTGCAAGTTGATAGAACTGTGTGTACGTTTGAATTAATTTTATCCTGAATGTTTGCATTTCATACTCTGAATTTCAGTAAAAAGCAAAACTTGCGATTCTAACCAGTCATATACACTGGATAATTTGGTAAGAATACTACATTTTTTCTCCTCAAACTGGATAACGTAGAATTTCTTCTCATGATTCAATAGGTTCATCACTCAATAGAACAATACTTAATATCAGCTATTTTGAAAACGCTCCTGGGCATTTAAAACAAAATGAAGTATATCTGTTCTGAAACCTGTGTATTTTTTGGGGGGGTTTCTGCATGCAGTGGCAGTCTGATTGCTAGGACCCATTATAACCCAGTTGCGATCCCTTGATGAAGGCTTGCTGTCTTTACGGAGTAGCACAGCAGCATACTAATAGTACTTAAAACACTGTGATATACTGGAGTTTAATTTAGCATAAGCCAGTTCAGGGTATTTTGGGGCTGTCTGTGCTACACTGACTTGTAGCTAACAATCCTAATCTACCTGGTGCCATACTGAGTTCTTGGTATGACCCTGTGGAAACCAACGTTATTTGATGTAAATACAGGCTAAAGACTCACTGTCCTTTAGCTTATGTATATAATTGTGTTATATAGTCTCAGAGTACATTCTAACCTCTCACTTCTAATCACGATATTGGTAATTCTCCGTGAATATTAGGTTTCCTCCAGAAATAGGCCGTTATTTGAGAAAGTTAACTGTGTGCACTTTTAGATTTTAATTACATTTACAGGCAAATCACTGTAATGCAAATGGTACTGGAACAGTGCTGAATAGACTTGCTAAATGGTAAATGCACTACAAGAGGAACCCTTTAGATTATTTAATATGTACAGAATACATTAGAAAAAATTTATTACAGAATTCTAACTCTGCAGTACGAATAGTGGAAACCCATATGTAAATTAGAGGGATGTCAGATTGAAAATGACATTGCTAAATTTGAGAATTTCTTTTTACATTACTATTGTAGATTGGTTTGTATAATAAAACAGGGTTTGGAAGGTTTTGTTACAGAGAGCATGGTCTGCTGAAGATTTTTTAAAATGTATTTTTCTAGATTAACTGCTGTATATGAAATGTCTAATCTGAATAAAGAAAACTATAAGAGGTTTAGAGATTTTTTCCATTGGAAATGTGCATTTTGGTTTTTAATTTTGTTTCGTTTTTGCATTTACTGGCACACTCTTATAATACCTCATTTAAAAAAAAATCAACTGAATCCAGTACTTCCTGTGGCAAATGTTTTCCTCATTTCACACCTTTTGTGCTCCCTGCCATGCCGTTGCCTCTGCCACCCACCCCACCCCTCCCCTCCCCCCTCCCCCTCCCCTCCCCCCTCCCCCTCCCCTCCCACCCCTCCCCAGCCCCTCCCCTCCCTCCCCTCCCACCCCTCCCACCCCTCCCCTCCCACCCCACCCCTCCCCTCCCCTCCCACCCCACCCCTCCCCTCCCCTCCCACCCCTCCCACTCCTCCCCTCCCTCCCCTCCCACCCCTCGCCTCCCACCCTTCCCACCCCTCCCCTCTCCACCCCTCCCCTCCCCTCCCCTCTCCACCCCTCCCCTCCCCTCGCCTCCCCTCCCACCCCCTCCCACCCCCTCCCACCCCCTCGAATCCCCTCCCATCACCTCCCATCGCCTCCCATCACCTCCCATCGCCTCCCACCCCTCCCACCCCCTCCATTCTTTATTTCTTCATCAATATTTGAAAGTGAATGATTTGTAGCCAAGACACTTTTTCTTAGGGTTGCATCTGTAATTTACAGATTACTTTTCTTGGGGACAAATATTTTTTGTATGACCTGCGTAAAAACCTCTCACCTGAGTTTTGTGGTGAAAATGTTGTTTGTTGTTGTGATCTTGTTAAATTGATAACAAAGCAAGCTACTTGACAGCAATGGGAAAGCATTGTTTTGGGTAGGGAGAAAAAGCTCCCAAATGAGAATGTTTATATTTGCCTAAAGATGTCCTTAACAATATACAGTATGCTTTAGGCCTGGCCTATATAGTGATTGTATGCCAGGAAAACAATTAGACTCAAATCAGTGATGTTCTTTCTCTTGGTAGTTATGACATATCAAAGATTAAAATTGTCCTGTGTTTCTTGTTTCAAAGTACACCTGTGTGTATGTGAAGTCTTAAATGTTTTAATAGTCCACAGCTAATCAGCTTATTGTAATATTGTATGTATAATGAGATCAATGTCTTGTGTTTTCATCCTTTGTGAATTAAAAATTCTCACTTGTTTTCTTGTCATAACAAAACCAGTAATATTTTTCTGTCTTGACAGCTTGATTTTTAGTAGAAAATATATTAAAGGCTGAAATAAATTGTCAGTGGAATTTCATTTACTAATGGGCTTTCCTTCAGAATGTCATTAAAAAAAGTAGTTGGAAATTGAAAGGAAAAAGTATATTCAATATGTTATTATAATCCAATAGAAGGAAAATACTTAATTATTTAAATGTTACAGCAGTAAGAAATTTTACCTTTTACTCTAGAAAAATTATGAAATATTTCTGGGAAAAAGATGTTACCTTTTAGATAGAGGCAAATCTATAGATTTTTTTTTTTTCTTACGTGAAAAGTACAGATGGAATAATTCAGCCAAACTTTGGGCCTAGGCAGTTGTGTTATATACACGTATGCACATATATGTGTGTGTAAATGTGTGTGTGTCATTGCTTACATACAAATGAAAACTCATCAATAATAATCATGGCAGATACCTGGAGACCTTTGTACTATTTTAGTTTTATCCTGTGATTCTTTGTAAGCCTGTAATAATAGATATTAAGATAGCAGTGAGAGGAAATTTTTCCTAGTTCGTGGGAGAGGCTTCTAATTAAATGTTTAAAGTAAACGTGCAGTTTCCCATGACACTGATTGCTCCAACATCTTTGAGCATTTAAAAAATATATATATACACAGAGGAACCTACAACATGTCATTTTAGTAAAAAGTAAGAATAGTCAAATGGGTGTCATCCTCTCACTGATCTTAAAAAGTCAACTGCTCAAATACTGCATCTATATAGAGTTGAAAATGGTAGAAAATAAGATTTTATTGAGTTTACTGGTCTCTGAACTCCAGCCGTCGGCTCTAACGATTTCCTTTTATAGAAAGCACGCCTCTAGTTTGAGACAGGGGTGTCTTAATTAGCGAGTTCAGCCTGTACGTTACGGTCCTGGAGGTGGGGCGTCATTTCTGTTTTTGTTTTTTTTTTAAACAGTATTCCTATATAACTAATACAGTCGTGTTAAATGCAACTTTAGTTTGAAACCAAAAGGAAAAAAAAAAAGGCAAAGGGGCTGCAAAACCACATCAGCAGCCTTACAATGATAGTGATTAGACTCTGTTGGAAATTCACAAGCCGTGAACCCAGGCCGGGCAGAGTCAGACTTCGCCTTCTAGAGAAGGGGGAGGTTCAGAATGCTAATGAGACGTTCCGTAACTACTGAAGGCCGGGAGTTCTCCCGAAGAATCTCAATTAGCCTTCTCAAGTGAAGTTTTGTGGACCAGTGCTGGCTGTAAATGTATTCAGCTGCTTTGAGCTTTTACAAATTAGCCTTATGTGAATATGGCACTTAAATGAACTCTTTCATTTCCCTCATTGCTTCCCTTCTCCCACAGGAAAAAAAAAGAAAAAAGCACTTCCATGGTCCTCATAAACAGAGCACTTCCAGGACAAGGTAACTGTTTAACAAATCACTACAATACGAATTTAAAGAAGTTTGGTTTCTTACTTTCTCTCATCCCCCTGCCCCTCCCTCTGTTTTACTTGCTCTCTCCACGTTTTCAGAAGAGCAGTCTTTGGTAAAGGTTTTAACCGACAGCCAGATCTTCTAGGTGGTTCTAATCCTTGTGGCTGGCACTGCAGGTAGCACTGAAACCTGTAAATTGTCGTGAACCTTGTAATGTTCATGGAACCTACTGACACCAGAGTGACGGCGCCGTGGAAGCTCTTATCAACAGAGCCCTTGCGGAGGTAGAAGTCAAAACAGCTGTCTGGTCAGGGTCATGACTAGTGCGGGTTCCACATGACCTTCAGGGCCTCCTTCTCCTGGGCATTTTGAGCGATTGTTTATATATGTAGTCAAGAGAAATGGGTATCTTGACAGTCAAGTAAAACTGAGTCTCACTGATGGATAAAGCAGGCCAGAACCATAGGGACTCTCACACTCACAGTCTTATGTTACGGAGACCCAGAGTGCATGTGAGTGCCTATAGCCTGATGGCTGGTTAGCGGCTCAGAAGCCTGAGGGATCTTGATTAGTTACGTTGTTTCTACTTAAAGTTTGTGACAGGGACTTCCCTGGCCATCCAGTGGTTAAGACTCCACACTTCTACTACAGGGGGCTCGGGTTCAATCCCTGATCCCTGGTTGGGGAACTAAGATCCCACATGCTACAGAGCGTGGCCAAAAAAAAAAAAAGTTTGTGATGATTTTAAGTAAAGCATATTGTGGCATGTTCACATAATATCATTTGAGGAGGAAACGTAGCTTGTCTACCTATTGTGGACATCTGTTTTCAAGCTAAATTTTTATTTATGGGGCATGTTGAAACTTCTATTTTCTTTCTTTTATATGTTGTGTACATCTCTTATGAAGCTGGAGGTGGCCTGTCTCAGCAGTTGCTGTTTGCCTTGGACAGTCAGATGTGTGCCTACCCAGACAGGCCGTATTGGGGCTTGCTGAGGCCCTTGTGTCCACAGTGTCCAGGTTTCCTGGAGGGGGTGGACTTAAAGAGGAATCAAAGGCCTCTACAGAAGCCAGCACAGCTGCGTTATAAAGGGAGACAATAGCTAAAGATACCAATAGCTTTAGTTCTGACTATGAGGTTCCCTGAATTCAACGCCTTACGTTGGGAACCAGATCAGATGTGGTGTTTCTGACACCTGGCTGCGTCTTATGACGGCCCTGTCTCCTGGCCTGTTACATTAGCCGGATTGATTGCCTGAGCACTGCCAGTACCAGCAGCTCAGCCTTCTTACCATCTTACCACACTCGGAAGCGGCTAGAGCATATTCAGTTGGCATCAGTGGTTCCACAAAGCCAGCATCATACAATATGAAAGTGCTGTTTTAAATAACAGGTAGTACTGCAACATCCCCCACTGAAGAGAGTTTAATATAAACAGCCTGCTAAGATCGCATGTATTCATTCAACAAATTCAGTGACGTTGTGTTAGGTGTTTACGCATAGTGTTAACCTCTGGGGATGTAGTGGTAAGCAAAACAGAAGCACAGAGTCTTAACCACTGGACCACCAGGAAAGTCCCTAGTTTCTAGTTTTGAGATTGGTATTATGACAACTGGTATATATTTAGTTCTGACATAAACCCTTATGGAGTGGGTGAATTGAAATGGTCAGTCTCAGTAGTTTTATTATAAATGTGCCTTCCCAGTCAGCTACTAGTGGCCAGGCCAGGTTGCTGAGATTGAACTAAGATTTATTGCTACGTGATTGGGTATGAGTTGAGAATGACATAATTCTTGAGTACTTGTGGAGTTGAAGTTAGGCAAGTTTGTCAAATAAATACAGGAGATGTCAAAGGCTTTGATGAAGCATCGTTTCAATGGATGAGGCCTGGTTTTAAACAGCAGACGGATTATCGTGGCATGAAGCAATAAAATGTGAAGTGGGACATTCTCAACTAAAATGTCAGGAAAAGCATGGATTTAACAACATTGTTAGTGGTCACACAAGTAATCCACATCATACCTCCTGTACGAAAATTAATATATGGAAAGGATTCCGGGGAGGTAGTGGTGATGGCATGGTTTTTCAATTCCCATGTTAAAACAACAGCAAGATGACATTGACAGCAAAGCTAGGTAACAAGATATCTTCACAACCCCCAAAATACGAGCAGCTGGGGATAAAGCACCACCAGCTGCAAGATCTGGAAGGGTACAGTATTTGAAAGAGGCAGTAGGGTAGCATCTGATAAACCTGAGGGCAGGAGAACCACAGTATAACCACCAGCACTGAAAGGGCTGAGTCACCGTCACCCCAGGAATTCTCAAAACTAACTTGCCAGAGAGCCCTTCCAGGACAAGGCCTCACACTGAAGAAAAGTTGCTGGGAGTAGAATCAAAATTGGGTGGGTTAGGGACAGTAGATAAAGGAGGTTGTCTAGTTCAAGGTGGGAAGGGGACGTAGAGCCAGGAAGTCCCGGGAATCAAGCTGCCATACTTTTTAACACAATGCAGAAACAACACAAGAATGAATCTGTGAAGTTAACAAAGCTTTCCTGACTCCTTAGTCCATAAGTTCAGGAGAATTAATTTTACATGAAAATGAGCAAAATAATAACATCAAGGCCAAATCCCATATGAAATTATAAGGAAAAAGAATAAGCAGAATAACACCCCTATGGAAAATGGGAGCATTCCAGAAACACGTGCCCATAAAAGAAAACTAATTTTTTATTGCAAAATGAGCTTTTTAAGAAATAGTATAAGACATGAAAGAACAACATCAAATCAGAATTATAAGATGACAACTCAGGAAAGAATTAGAAATAAAATATTTTAGGATCATAAATAGAAACATAAGACCAGACAAAACAGATAATGCCTTAAAAGAAGTAGAAGATGTAAAAGTTTTTTAAATAAAAAATGAAAGACTTAAAGATTTTTAAAAGATTAAAAAGTGACATTGAAGGTAGGTAAAGAAGGTCAAACATAGTACCAGTAGGAGTTCATAAGAAAACCAAGGCAAGAAAAAGACATTAAAAATATTTTAGAAGTACTTCCCTGAAATAAGAAATTATGTATTGAAAGAGCACATCAGATAACTAATATTGACCGAAAATAACCATCAGCAAGATGTACTCTAGTGAAATTACTGGACTGTAAGGAGGAAATTACTAGATTATTAGAATTTTCAACCATACTATTTTATACCAGATGCAGGTGGAGCAATGTGTTTAAGATTCTCAAGAAAAGAAAGTCAAGGATTTCCTATCTAACAAAACGGACTTTGAAATATAAAAGGCACAAATTGTTATCAGCATTTAAGAATTCAAGAAAGGCTCTTCTCATGTTCCATCTTTAAGAATCGATTACAGAAGTTTACAGACTACAGATTACAGAGTTTCAGGCTACCAAAATGTCTTGGAGACATCAGCATAAGGACTGGTGGTTGAGTATTAAATATTTAGTTACTTATAATAGAAATAAGACTAAATGAGGGCCAACAGGGAGGATAGATAGTCCTTAATGACTACATACACCCTTCCAAATGAAGATTTAGTACCATTGTTATGATGAATGGGGAGGACATATGCAAAAATTCAAAAATATTTTTAGTAATTGTATTGGTGGTATTATTCTGGTTGGTGTATGTGTAACAGGAGACTAAACAAATGAACACTTCTGGAATATCCTAATTCTGTCATCCCCTGGGTCCCTGAGAATCAAGATTCTCCAGCTGAGAACAACTGGAAAACCTGGTAACATTTTAAATCAACGTTATTGAGGTACAATTTACATACAATAAAATATGCCCATTTAAGTGTATAGTTTGATTAGTGACAAACGTACTCACCTGTGTAAACCACTGGCACAAACAAGACAAAGACCATTTCCATCACCCCCAGAAGTTCCAAGGGCCCATTTTGGCCAATATCTATTCTCCAGACCTGGTCCCAAGCAAATACCGATGGGCTTTCCTATAACTATAGATTAGATTTGACTCTGCTAGAGGTTCATATAAATATAACCATTATGCAGTTACTCTTTTCTGTCCAACCTCTTTGATTCACTGTAACGTTTTGTGATTCACCCAAGTGTTTGTCTTTTTATTGCTGCGTGGTATTCCATTGTGTCTATTGCATTTGTTTATACATTCATCTCAATATTTTTGTGGGGAGAGGGTATTTATTGGGAAAGAGGCCCAAGGAGTGATAAAATGTGCCATATTTTGATAGATGTGGGTTGTATATTTGTCAAAGTTCATCAAACTATTCACTTAAGATCTTCACATTTCCCTGCCTGTAAATTATGCCACAATAAAAAACGGGGGGAAATGTGTTTAAAACTTTTAAAAGAAGCTTAGCCTCACTGTGGGACCAGAACATCCAGAACATCTAAGTCACAATTTTTCATACACAGTGTTTGGCATTCAATTTAAAAAACGAGACAAAACAAAACAAAAAAAGCAGAGAATAAAAGCAATAATTGACCAAAATCAATAGAAAAAACAGACAATAGAAATAGTTACACGTGAGTTCCAAATACTGGAATTGTCCTATTTTACAAAAGCTGTGATTAGTATGTTTAAGACATTGAATGAAAAGATCGAGAATTTCAGCAAAGAACTAGAAATTATAAGACTCAAATGGAAATTCTGGGACTGAAAAATACAGTAGCTGAATTTAAGAACTCTATAGATGAGCTTACAGATTAGACACAGCTAAAGAGAGAATTGTACCAGAAGATATCTCAACAGATAATATCCAGACTGAAACCTGGAGAGACAAAAGGATAGAAAATAAAGAACATAAGGGTTATATGGGAAATGGTGAAAAAAATTTAACATCCATGTAGCAGGGGTTCCAAGAAAGGTGAGAGAGGATATGGTAGAAGCACTATTTGAAGAGAGAATGGCTGGGAATTTTCCAAAGTAGATTGAAAATCGACAAACCATAGACGGAGGGAGCTCTCTAAACACACAGGATAAATACAAAAAAAACCCCACGTCATTGTAGAGATATCATAGGGAAAGTGCCAAACAGTAGAGACAAAAGAAAAACAACGTTACCTTCAAATAAGCAATAATAAAATTGGCTACTGACTTCTCAACAAAAATAGTAAAATACTGAAAATAAACTGCCAACCTAGAATTCTCTACTTGCGTTATTGTGATTTGTAAGAAATATATATTTGGTCATTCAGATATATTTTGGTCATATATATTCAAATATATATATAAATTTTTTTTTCTGTACGTACTTAGTATTTGTCTGCAATTCCTGGCCCACAGCTCCCAAAACACTTGGAATTTCCTGAGAGCCTGAGAGGTAAGAGCAGTGGGAGCATCTTTGGTTATAATATTTGGTCTCTTGTCCTCAGTTCCTGGAAATATCAAAGCCATAAAAGTGAAATGTCTCCCCCTCCTTTTCTGGTCTTCTTTTGATTCTAGTAGTTTTCAATATTTCACTTCTCTTACTGTAACTATTAGCTATATATTCTTTTACTATTTTTTTATGATTAACAAAATAGACAAATCTGTCATAGGCGAAGAAATAATCTCCCTAATATTTAAAGAGCTCTTAGAAATTAAGAAGTAAAAGACCAATAATCCAGGAGAAAAATGAACAAAAGAAGAAAGAGAAGAGCAACCATGAAAGTATTAAGCGATTCAGGCAAGGATCGTCAGTGGATGCTGAACTAGCGAGTGGAGGGTGAATGAGATATGAGGTGTATTCCTCCCTCTTCTTTCAATCATACCCCACACTGCAAGTGCTGTGTGATCTGTAGACTCTAGCCCTCGCTACAGCTTTATTATTATCATTACTACTATTACTCCTCCTCCCCCTCCTCTTCCTTCCCTTTTTTAAAATTTTTTAAATTATTTTTTTATAAATTTATTTATTTAGTTAGTTTTGGCTGCGTTGGGTCTTTGTTGCTGCGTGTGGGCTTTCTCTAGTTGTGGCGAGCAGGGGCTACTCTTCATTGTGGTGCACGGGCTTCTCATTGCAGTGGCTTCTCTTGTTGCGGAGCACGGGCTCCAGGCGTGTGGGCTTCAGTAGTTGTGGCACTGCAGGCTCAGTAGTTGTGGCGCACAGGCTTAGTTGCTCCGTGGCATTTGGGATCTTCCCGGACCAGGGCTCGAACCCGTGTCCCCTTCCTTGGCAGGCGGATTCTTAACCACTGCGCCACCAGGGAAGTCCTCCTTCCCTTATATCAACCCTCAGTGTCTCTGTGGTAGAAGGAGCTAGGATTGACCTTATTAAGCCTTAGAAACTGCCTTTTACCCTCTTTTGGCATTGATGCTCTTGAAATTACTATCTTTCCGCTTCTGAGAAGACACTATCTTGAAACTGAAGGTTTTCTCAGATTCTCAGCTGCTTTGGCAACTGGTTATAAGGGATACAATGGTAAAATTAGGACCATTGAAATTACATTTGAAGTGTAAGAAATCTACATTTTTTCAAAGTTGTATTCCACTATTTTTTTTTCAAAACAGAGCATTGGGAAGAAAAATTTCCCCATATGACAGGAATATTTGTGTGTGAGGCTAATCTCAAACAATTTACCTGTTTTTGAAAACTCAATTTCTGAAAAGTCTGATAGGCAGGGGTAGCTGTTAAGACTCTTTTCATCATTTTTGGATGAATTTATACCTGGGCTTAGGGCACCAGAGCATGTGTGACATTTATTAATATATCTCATATTGATGTAAGATTTTCAGTAACTTTGTCATATGTTGCTTTGGGTTGGGGTAACCAACACAGAATTGTCAACTCACTTAAAAAATGACTACATTTTGCCTGACATTCGAAAGGGAAGGAGAAAAACATTTTTCACTTAGTGGCTGCAGAAGTTATTTGTGTGGAGAATGCCCTGTTTCCCTGCATTTCACCTAAACGGAGTGATAAACCTGCATGGTTTTCCAGCTGTCACAGTGATCGTCAACAAAAGGCACATGGTCCCTTTGTCCAAGTAGCTGAGTCTGCTTGAAACTTTAATAGTACTATTTTATTAGCCACACTGCTTCAAGTTTTTCTCTTAGAGAACAGTTATATTTTATTGAGAAGAATTGTGCTGCCAGGTAATGGAAAATAAACACTAAACACTGATACTATCATGTTCTTGACTTGTCTAATTTTCCTGGTTCATAATGCATTGGTGGCTAGACTGATGAAATCAAACCATTAATGGTAAATTACCTGTCAGACTGATTTGTCTACTCTGTTCATTATCTTTGGTGAAAATATGGCTGAGGGTGTGTGTGTGTGTGTGGTGTTTTAATTTCCTTGTGCTTGAGGTAGGAGTTGGAAATGTCTCTTTGCAGAAAGTAAACTTAGTATGTGTATATTTAAAATAAAATATCTACCCACTCATAACCTACATAGATGTCCAAAATATAATCATCAAGCACTTACTGTTTGGACTTGTTCTTGTTTATAGTAATTAATCTTAGGGTCCTAGAAAACAATAGTGGAAACTCTTCTGGTTGTCACTCTTTAAAAAAAAAAATTAAAAACAATTTTTTTCTGGTTTTCACTTGTTACCCCCGAGACGCACTGACTTCTGCTCCTTGGGTGATGGACATTGAAAAAACTTTTGCCATAAACACAGGAAGGCCTTCCAAAGAACAAAATGGAAACTGTAAACTGATTCCAAAGTGGACGAAGTGCGGTTCTATTCAAAAACTTAGGAAACAGGACTTTTGGATCTGGAGACAATGGCAAAAATTTAAAGCTGGTTTTTGTCTTAGGTTGAAAAATCACTTTTAAAAAACCTTTTGTAAATTGAAAAAGAACTTCCTTTGGTGTCACCGTCTCCTTGCACGATCCTTAGACACTCAAGGGCTGCTTGAACACGCCTGTGAGTGGAGGGCAGGGTGAGTGATCGTGAACTGAAGCAGATCTGGGGTGACCTGAGGCCGGTGGCCCCCTTCACCAAAGTCAGGGAGATGCTCTGCAGACCTGGGTTTCCCCAGGAGATCTGGGTTCTTGCCCAGCTGCCCTTATACTGGGGCATGCTGTGCTCTGGTGACTCTAAACTTCTAGTGAATTTGGGAGGGACATGGAAAGCAGAGACCCTCTGGCGTTCCCTCCTTGATTCCAGCCAGCCAGTCAATTCCAGAGCAGCTCTGGGCGAGGGGGAGCTTGGAGAAGACCCCGAGGCTGGGGGTCAGGAGAGTGCAGGCACTGGGATCAGAGAGACCTGAGTTCCAATCCCACATTTCTCAGCTGGAGTCAAAGCAAATTTCTTGAACTTCTAAGGACTTCAATTTCTTCATATGTAGAATTCAGACCATCACACCTTCTTTGCAGTTTTTAAGACAAGGATTAAATGAGAAAATGTCTTGGAAGCACCTTGCCTAGTGTCTGGTTTACAGTAAGTGCCTAATCAGTGTTAATCACAGAGCAAAATATGATATTACTCCAGCTGCAATCCTGTAATAAAACTTACATTTTTCATATATTGGGTTTTATTTGGTCCTTATAAGAACCCCGGGAATTGTGGTGTTTAACAGACATCCTTGCAGTTTAAGATGACACTTTTAAAATAAAATTGTCTCCTAATGATAACTTGAGCCCTGCCACTCCATGGAGAACCAGCAGGACCTGTAGGGTCTTATTTGCAGTTGACATTTTCTATTGTAATTTTGTTCCTGTTTATTTTTCGATTTTTCTTTTTGTTTCACTGGAGAGGAAAGATGACACTCAGTTTTAAATGTTAAAAGAGTACAAGTTGCTTTGCTACAGTAAAACTAAATGTGTACACACAAAAATAAGTCACGTTATTCCATTATACAAGAAGGGAAACCAAATTTCAGAAAGATCAGTGGCTGACGAAGGTCACAAGACAAGTGGCAAAGTTGGGACAAACCCCAAGTCTTCTGAGCTATTTGTTCAAAAACAATTTTGAGTCCATCCAATGTGTTAGACCCTGGAATTATCATGAATATTACCAGATATGTTTCCTGCTCTCAGGGTGTTTATAGTCTAGTGAGGGATAGAGATATTAATCAAATCATCCCACTAATAAAAGTATAATTCAGAACTGATTTAAGTGCTCTGAAAGCAAGGAACCAGGTTTATAAAAGTGTATTTACAAAGGGGTTTAGGCTTGGGGTCAGAGCAAGCTTCCCTGAGGAAATGCCTTTGGGGCTGAGGTCAAAAGGATGAGTAGGGTGGCAGAGCTGGTGGCAGAGAGAATATCCAGCCCACGTGGGGGCCAGGGCTAGAGAGCAGGGGGCTCCCAGGAAACGGGAGGAAGCAGAGCTATGACGGAAGAGGGAGAGGGGGCAGAGGGGGTGTGGAGGGGTGATGGGGAGGCCGTCACGCTGGCGGCGTGGTGGGCGTGGCTGCTAGCATCCCTTGACCTGTACCTGCCGAGCAGGCCCATCTGGGACCCCCTGACACGCATGCTTGGCTCGAGTTTCCCTGTGAATCTAGGCTGCAAATTCAGTCTAGGGCCAGTGGCCAGGCCTGGGTCGTCCGCTTTCCTTGCTAGCTGCCAAGGCCACTGTCACTTGGGCCCCGTGGTGAGTGTGCTTCGGGGGGGGGGGGTGGAGAACAGGTGCAGCCCCGGGGCAGGCCTCCCTGCGGGAAGGGTCTTCTGCTGGGCGCCCTATCACGGTGTGTGTGTGGGAGGCAGGCTTTGGTTTCTGTTTCTTTGCCCCAAGGGGCTGTTAAAGCTAAAACCCGTCAGTTTGCCCATTTTAGCAACAGCCGTTAGGGTAAAAGCAGCTGAGATGCTTGGAAATCTGACTCCTTGCAGGAGTCTGAAGTCCACCTGACGCTCTTGCCCGCTGCCCCGCTCCCAGCCTGTGGACGCCTGCAGCAACCTGAGCGTGATGTGGGTTTTTTTCCGCTGCAGAGTTAAGTAACTGAAGATTTTTTTTTTTAAATTGTGGTAAAATAGACATAAAATGGACCATTTTAACCATTTTAAGTGTACAATTCAGTGGCATTAAGTATATACACAATTTTGTGCAACCGTTACCACTATCCAGTTCCAGAACTTCTTCATCATCCCAAATAGAAACTCTGTCCCCATTAAACAATAACTCCCCATTCCCCCTCCCCCAGCCCCTAGTAACCCCTCACCCACTTTCTGTATGACTTTGACTACTCTAGGTGCCTAGTATAAGTGGAATTGTACAATACTTGTCCTTTTTTAACTGGCTTATTACATTTATCATAACCTCCTCGAGATTCATCCATATTGTAACGTGTCAGAATTTACTTCCTTTTTTATGGCTGAATAATACTCCATTGTATATACACTATCTGTTGTTTATCCATTCATCCATCGATGGACACTTGGATTGTTTCCACCTTTGGCTGTTGTGCATAATGCTGCTATAAACACAAGTGTACAGGTGTCTGAGTCCCTGCTTTCAATTCTTTTAGGTATATGCCTAGGAGTGGAATTCCCGGGTCATATAGTAATTCTGTGTTAACTTTTTGAGGATCTGATCGTGTATTTTTTTCATTGAAGTAGAGTTGATTTACAATATTGTGTTACTTTCAGGTGTACAGCAAAGTGATTTCGTTATACATATATATGTATACATCTATAGTCTTTTTTTCAATTCTTTTCCATTATAGGTTATTACAAGATATTGAACGTAGTTCCCTGTGCTATACAGTAGGTCCTGTTGGTTATCTATTTTATATATGGTAGTTTGTGTCTGTTAATCCCATACTCCCAATTTATCCCTCCTCCCTCCCCTTTGGTAACTGTAAGTTTGTTTTCTATGTCTGTGAGTCTGTTTCTGTTTTGTAAATAAGTCCATTTGTACTACTTTCTTAGATTCCACATATAAGTGATAATCATATGATATTTGTCTTTCTTCACTTAGTATAATAATCTCTAGGTCCATCCATGTTGCTGCAAATGGCATTATTTCATTCTTGTTTATGGCTGAGTAGTATTCCATTGTATATATGCACCACATCCTCTTCATCCATTCATCTGTTGATGGACACTTAGGTTGCTTCCATGTCTTCACTATTGTAAATCGAATCATATATTTCTTGAAGTCAGTTTTTTGTTTTTTTTTTCTTGAAGTCAGTTTTTCTGACATGAACTTCATGCCCTGGGCTCCTCCTAGCACAGCTCCTCAAGGCTGATCCTCTCTGCAACAGTGTCCTGCCTGTGTGGTCCTGTAACGCCTACACTGGCCCTATGACCACACAGACTTAGGTGCATCTCCTGGGGTTTCCAGCAGGGCGAGGTCTGTGTCTGCTGGACACGGTGCCTGGCAAGCTGAATGAATTCTCTTTGATGGCTATTTTATACTCTCCCTTTCAAGGGTTGTGGCTTTGGAACGTGGCCTCTGAGAACTGTTTCCCCGTCAACTAGACTTAGTGCAGACACAGCCTGATCTGAGTGCTCTGAGCTCAGCCCTGCCCTGACTCTGGCCCCATGGACACGGCAGCCT
Source organism: Eschrichtius robustus (assembly GCF_028021215.1). Classification (NCBI taxonomy): domain Eukaryota; kingdom Metazoa; phylum Chordata; class Mammalia; order Artiodactyla; family Eschrichtiidae; genus Eschrichtius; species Eschrichtius robustus. The sequence goes on from NC_090824.1 coordinate 197,432,976, forward strand.
TGGGTCTGCCCTGGCTTCTAAGGGTGCGGGCAGAGGGTGCAGCAGGGTGCCACGAACTGAGGTGTGCCGGTGCTGGGCACCACTCGCTGGCCGGGGCTGGGAGCTCGGCTGGCCTGGCCCTCTGGGCTCAATGCTGCTTCAGGCTCCTGGGAGCACAAGGGCTTGTGCCATCCCTCCAGAGGCCAGATCTGGAAACAATGGACCAGTCTTCTCTTTATTCCCCTTAGGGGTTTTCCCCATTTAAAAAATGATGGTAAAGTTCACAGAACATAAAAGCTACCATTTTAACCCTTCAGTGTCCAGCTCCGTGGTGTTAGTGCACTCGCAGTGTTGTGCAACTTTCCCATCCGTTTTGGACAGATCTGTATCTGTGCTCAATAGAGGTTTTGCCTATCTAAATGCTAAAGGGTTTCACGTGAAGGAGGCAGAGTGCCTCCCAGAGTGTGTGGCTCATTGGGCTGGTGAAGAGAGAGTGTGGGCCACAGAATGGGCAGCGCCCTTTCCCTGGGCTCCTGTCACCCAGTCCTGCCTCTCCCCCCCCCCCCCACTTTGTTTGCACAGTATTGGAAGTCGATGTTCACCTCCTAAGGCTTCAGCATCTTTGAGAGGCTGCAGGAACAGTGCTGCTCTGTGAACAGTAGTGATTAATTCCTGCTTTTGTCTGCAGGAGGTGGTGAGGGTTAGTTGAGCCATGGCAAAACTGAAGAGCTGGAGCTGAAGGCTTTCTTATTTTTACCAAACAATCACTATTTTAAGCTATAAACCCGTTAGCTTTTATTTCAGCGTCATTGTTTCAGAGCACAAGTGCCATTTCAGAAATTAAGCGGCCACAAAGCAGAGACTTGTTGCCTCGGGCACTGGGAAGGCCACTGAGGCGCCTGGGTCCTGCTCTCAGCTTCATCCTTAACCTTGGGCACATCTGTGACATCTCTGCAGCTCAGGTCTCCTCTTCTGCAAAACGCAGGAAGTAGGCTCAGTGCCTGCCGGGGTCTCTCCGTGCTCCGAGGTGCTGGGACCATCTTCCTTCCCACCATCGGGGGAGTCTCTGCACAGTTGTGGACTCAGAACTGGAGGAGCTGGAAGGGTCAGAAGGGACTAATCCTGAGCCCATTTTGTAGATGAGTTCATTGTGGTTCTCGGGGAGAAGTGCCTTTTACCTGCGGCAGGTGCAGGAGCAGAAAGCAAGCGCCCCGGAGGGAACAAGCACACCTTCTCCCTGGCAGCTGCAGGACTGTCTGCACCAGGTTGGGCAGCTCTGGGCCCAAGCTGGCTGCCCTAGGGGTTCTGTTACCACACCGAACTTGGGTCCACTTGCCCTCGGCACAGCAAAGCCAACTTAGTGACACCGGGTTGGGGTGAAGGAAGGAATAGTGTGTATTGCAGGCATCAAACAAGGAGCATGGGCAGCTCATGATCAAAAGATCCAAACTCCCTGATGATTTTCAGGGGAGCGTTGTTAAAGGTCACGTTTGGGGGCAGGGCTGCAGGATGCATGACTGTCTTCTGATTGGTTAGTGGTGAGGTAACAGGGCGATGCTGCAGGAATCTCAGTCGTCAGCCAGTTCCAACCAGTCTGGGGTCTAGTGCTTGTGGTCAGCGCCCTCCCCCTGGGGGCAGGGTGTCCCTAGTTCCTGAAGAACGACTAAAAGGTACCCACCAGACTGTTGCCCACATCCCTGGAGGAGGAACTAGGACCCTGTTTTGTTTCTTTTTGGCTGCGCTGCATGGCATGCAGGATCTTAGTTCCCTGACCAGGGATTGAACCCGTGCCCCCTGCAGTGGAAGCGCGGAGTCCTAACCACTGGACCGCCAGGGAATTCCAAACTAGGACTCTGTTTTATCCCTGAACCATTGTCGTTACTTTTCTTTTTTTTTTTATAAATTTATTTATTTTATTTGTTTATTTTCGGCTGCATTGTGTCTTCGTTGCTGCACATGGGCCTTCTCTCATTGTGGCGAGTGGGGGCTACTCTTCATCGCAGTGCGTGGGCTTCTCATTGCGGTGGCTTCTCTTGTTGCAGAGCATGGTCTCTAGGCATTCTGGCTTCAGTAGTTGTGGTGCATGGGCTTAGCTGTTCTGGGGAAGACATGGGATCTTCCCTGACCAGGGCTTGAACCCATATCCCCTGCATTGGCAGGCAGATTCTTAACCACTATGCCACCAGGGAAATCCCTGTCATTACTTTTCTTGTTTAACTGCTTTTCTTTTTTTTCTCTGCATTCCCTCACTTCCCTAATTAGTAACTGCTTACATCTGCTCTTTGGAACTCAGGGAAGGCCTAGGAGACTACAGCCTTTTTCTACAAACAAGAAACGGAGAAGCAGAGGGGCTTTTGTAGCCAGGAGGGCCCTAAGGGGTCCTGCTTGTTTTCAATCCCCCCTTTCCTTTGACACTCCTCAATCTTGAAGGGAGCTGGTGTAGGACAAAAAAGGGAATAAAGTTTTGGATAGAGAGGGTAATCATGAACTCGGCAGAGGAACTCGGTTTTAGGGGGACTCGGTTTCAGTTCAGAGCCCTGGGATTCTCCCAGGGGCCCAGGACTGGGAGACTGGGGACCCCTGAAGTTCTTGCTCCAGCTCTGCCCTCAGGGCCCTGTTCTCAGTGTTGGAGGACAGCCACTGACCCCTTCTTCCTTTTTCCCCCGTCTTTTCTTAGGCAGGAAGCCTGTTTGGTCCCCAGGCTTGCAGGAGCCTTCCCAAGACCTAGGCCTGATGTTGATTTATGGGGACACGGCTCCCCTGTGTGTGCTGGGTGGCATCCCTTAACGGGATCTGTCACCTTCCCTAACCGCCACACATCTGGGGCCAGAGCAGCTGCCTTCTGTGCCTTTGTCTCTGCTCTCGCCCGCCCAACAGCAGTGGCCCCTCTCCTCCCGCCTGCCCGGAATGAGAGCTCACGGCCCTGCCTACCAAGTGCTCGCGGTACACACAGTTTATGAGAGTGACGGTAAGCAAGTGTCCTTTGTAAACAGAGAGTCGTGGGTGGTAGCATTAGCTCTTAAACATCATAATCAACTCTCCTGGTGGCCTCTTAAATTTGTGTGAGGCTTTTCTTCTCCTCCATGAAATAGAAGGAGGCCCCAGAGCTGGTGAGAGTCGGGAGCACATGTGTGGCCTTTGGAACCTCAAACTAAAGTACAATCCCCGACTCAGGCTGCTGAGAATCTGGGTCCCCCTCAACACACACTTGGACGTGCACTCACAGACACACACATGCACACACACACTGCCACACACACTCACAGATGCATACACGAACACACACATTCACATATGCACACACATGCACACACCCACATTCACATATGCACACACCCACACATGCACACACCCACATGCACACACCCACACATGCACACACACTCACACATGCACACACCCACACATTCACATATGCACACACATGCACACACACGCACACACACGCACACACTCACACCTGCACACACATGCACACCCCCACATTCACATATGCACACACACATGCACACACATTCACATGTGCACACACACATGCACACACCCACACATGTACACACACACACTCCCTCGCGTGTGTCTCAGTGGGTTGAGCTGGGGGCCCAGGAAGCTGGTGCGTCGGCCACATGGGTTCATGGCAGACTCAGTTGTATTTCCCTGCATCCCGGCCCCCCTCCTTCTGTCAAATCTCAGAGAAGATCAGGTATGGACTGGGAAGGCCTAGTCTGGGACTTTGGTGCTCACAGCCCCACCTGGGTCTGGGTGGGGAGTGAAGTCCCACCAGGGGGAGGGGGTGTCTCTGAGAGCCGTGTGCCCAGCTGCTGCCCCCGGTGGCCTCGTGCCACACCGGCCGATCTGCCCCATCCTCGGTGGGTGCCAGAGTGTACCTTGGGACAGAGTTCACGACAGACACCCCAGTGACCTGCCTGCCGACTGGTCGGAACTCCAGCCGCGCTGCCTCAAAAATGGACTGCAGGGTCCCCAGACACACACGGGCTCGCAGATCCAGCTTCCCACTTCCGGGCTGTGAGGCATCGGGCAATTTATTTATCCAACTTCCCTGAGCCTGTTTCCTCATCTGTAAACGTGAAGAGGAAAGAGCCCACCTGCCCCGGGCTATTGATGGGATTAAAAGGCAGCACGTGTGTAAAGGGCCTGCCGTCTGGGGCTCAATACACTGCAGGTGCAGTCAATAACATCTTCAATTCCTCGTCTCTCTGGGCAGAGGCTTTGCCCCGCGAGCAGGCTGCCGGGCTCAGCGCTGGTTTCCGCAGCGGGCCGGTGGAGCCTCAGCTTTTAGGTGAGAGTCTGAGAGGGAGGAAGCCCAGGCCTTGGGGCGGGGGGTGGCAACCCAGGGCCCCCGGCTCACCCGCTTCGTCTCCCTGTCCCCACGCTCCAGTGGGCGCGGGGTCTGAAGCCACCGGGATGGGCGGTGAGTCCCGGGTCACCCCAGGGATGTGCGCTGGGCCCCTGCCAGCCCTGGAAGGCCTCCCAACGCAGAGGTCAGGACGGAGGGCGGGGGCTCGCACCGGCCGCTCCAGGTCAGCCTGGGCGGGAGGCCGGTGTGGAGGGGAGGCCGGCGGGACCGAAGGGCTGAGCAGGCCCGGGGGGAGCAGGGAGTGTGGCACCGCAGCCCTGGACCACCGGCCTAATGTTCCCCAGGTGCTGGCGCCTCATGTCTGCGTCGCTTGTGAAGACCGACTCTCTCCTGACCCAGCGCCCAAACCACGTTGTCGGACATGCGAGGCCAGGACGTGAAGTCTGGTGAGGTCCCCTTGGAAGAACCGTGTTAGAATAACACAGGTCGTTGCTGAGACCAAGCTGACAGGCAGTCTACCGCTGGGGACAGGGCGGGAAGCTGGGAAGCGGGCCGCGGCCCTGTGCTCCCCCTCCACCGGCACCTGGTACCCGGCGGGCTTCGCGCAGCTCCTGGCTCATCTGCTGCCCCCGTAAAGCCGAGTCCTGACTGCAGCCCCCCACCTCCCACCCCCCAAGCACAGAAGCACAGCTCTGCGGCTGTGTCCGCTCCCTCGTTTCCAGGAGGACGTGGGCAACCCCGCACCCACTTACCCCGAGGGGCAGGCAGACACAGGTGGTGACAGCGTGAAGCATTTGCTCCCTGCCGTGTATGTGAATAGATGTCGCGTGTGTGTATACACTTTTTTCGTTTTCTTTTTAAATTTATTTTATTTTTATTTATTTATTTTATGCCAGTGTGTCATTTTCACTGGCCCATTTCTGAACTTCATGGCCAGTAAAGTGGATTCCTTGGTCGCTATGGATGTCCCAGGGGTCCTATATGTCATGCACAGCTGTTCTAGATCCTGAATAGTGGTTTTTTTGCATTGCTCGACAACTCGAGTAGGCCTTTTATAATGTCTTCCACCAGTTACAATGCTTTGTGGGCTGCATGTAGCTGCAGTTCCATCACACTGCGTTGCTGCTCTGCCCCCTTCACACTGCATTGCTGCTCTGCCCCCTTCCACAGCTGAGAACAGAAGCCCAAGGGTAGTTTTATTATTTTGCCATTGCCACAGGCCTGAACCAAACCCTTCTGGGTAACTGGCCATGTCCAATTCACAAGCCTGTCCCTGAGTTAATGTCCCTAAAGCCTGTGTCTGTAGTTGTTTAGGGTTGGTGGGTTAGGGGTATGCTTGTCCTTCGCAGATAATTCAGGTCCTTGCGTTCTGTCTGGATTCACCAGCCAACCCCATGCAGTCAGATGAGCCACGAGGATGGAGCTGCTACTTTTAAACTGGAAAGAGACTGAGTTTAACAGGATATCATCAATATTATATAGTTGATTTACAATGTTGTGCTCATTTCTGGTATATAGCAAAGTGATTCAGTTATATATTGATATATATATTCTTTTTATATTCTATTATTGTTTATTACAAGATATTGAATATATCACTAGTTCCCTGTGCTGTACAGTAGGACCTTGTTGTTTATCCATTCTCTATATAATAGTTGGCATCTGCTCATCCCAAACTCCCAATCCATCCCTCCCCCACCCCCCTCCCCCTTGGCAACCACAACTCCGTTCTCTATGTCTGTGAGTCAGTTTCTCTTTCATAGGTAAATTCATTTGTGTCACATTTTAGATTCCATATATAAGTGATATCATATGGTATTTGTCTTTCTCTTTCTGACTTACTTCACTTCGTATGATTATCTCTAGGTCCATCCGTGTTGCTGCAAATGGCATTATTGCGTTCTTTTTTATGGCTGAGTAGTATTCCATTGTATATATGTACCACATCTTCTTTATCCATTCATATGTCGATAGACATTTAGGTTGTTTCCATGTCCTGGCTATTGTGAATAGTGCTGCTATGAACATAGGGGTGCATGGATCTTGTCGAATTATAGTTTTGTCTGAATATATGCCCAGGAGTGGGATTGCTAGATCATATGGTAGCTCTACTTTTAGTTTTTTGAGGAACTCCATACTGTTCTCCATAGTGGCTGCACCAATTTACATTCCCACCAACAGTGCAAGAGGGTTCCCTTTTCTCCACACCCTCTCCAGCATTTGTTATTTGTAGACTTTTTAATGATGGCCATTCTGACTGGTGTGAGGTGGTACCTCATTGCAGTTTTGATTTGCATTTCTCTAATAATTAACAACGCTGAGCATCTTGTCATTGGCCATCTGTATGTCTTCTTTGGAGAACTTTGTCTATTTAGGTCTTCTGCCTATCCTTTTTTTTTTTTTTTTTTTATAAATTTATTTATTTTATTTATTTATCCTTGGCTGCGCTGGGTCTGTTGCTGCGCACGGGCCCCCTCCAGTTGCAGCGAGCGGGGGCCACTCTCCGCCGCGGTGCATGGGCCTCTCACTGCAGTGGCCTCTCTCCCGTTGCGGAGCACGGGCTCCAGGCACGCGGGCTTCAGTAGCCGTGGCACGTGGGCTCAGCAGCCGTGGCTCGCGGGCTCCAGAACGCCGGCTCAGCAGCCGTGGCGCACGGGCTCAGCTGCTCCGCGGCACGTGGGATCCTCCCGGACCAGGGCCCGAACCCGTGTCCCCTGCACTGGCAGGCGGACTCCCAACCACTGCGCCACCAAGGAAGCCCCCTGCCTATGCTTTTGAGTGGGTTGTATTTTGTTACTGAGTTGTATTAGCTGTTTGTATATTTTGAAAATTAAGCCCTGTTGGTTGCATCATTTGCAAATATTTTCTCCCAGTCCATAGGTTGTCTTTTTGTTTTGTTTATGGTTTTCTTTGCTGTGCAAAAGCTTACAGTTTGATTAGGTCCCATTTGTTTATTTTTGCTTTTATTTCTATTGCCTTGGGAGACTGACCTAAGAAGACATTGGTATGATGTATGTCGGAGAATGTTTTGCCTGTGTTCTAGGAGTTCTACGGTGTCATGTCTCATATTTAAATCTTTAAGCCATTTTTAGTTTATTTTTGTGCATGGTATGAGGGTGTGTTCTAACTGCATTGATTTACGTGTGGCTATCCAGCTTTCCCAACACCACTTGCTGAAAAATGTCTTTTCTCCATTGTATATTCTTGTCTCCTTTGTCAAAAATTAATTGATCTTAGTTGTGTGGGTTTATATCTGGGCTCTCTGTTGTGTTCTATTGATCCATATTCTGTGTTTATGCCAATACCATGCTGTTTTGATTACTGTGGCTTTGTAGTATGGTCTGAAGTCTGGAAGGGTTATGCCTCCAGCTTTGTTCCCTTTCCTCAGGATTGCTTTGGCAATTCTGGTTTTTTATGGTTCCTAAAATATAAATTTTAGGATTATTTGTTCCAGTTCTGTGAAAAATGACATGGGTAATTTGATAGGGATCACATTAAATCTGTAGATTGCTTTGGGTGGTATGGCCATTTTAGCAATGTTAATTCTTCCAGTCCAAGAGCATGGGATATCTTTCCATTTCTTTGAATCATCTGGAATTACACTTTTATATACAAAATAAAATTATTGTGTATATCCTGTTTTTGAACCTGATCTTTTCCATTTAGCATATTGTGACTCTGTTCCTGTATCTTTGTATATAGTCTTCTATAACATAATTTTTAAAAACTGCAAAGTATTCCCTTGTGGTCTCCAAAGTGAGGCACATGCAAGATAATCCCCTGGGGTGAGGGAAGAAAATATTGCAACTTCCTCTGCTATTTATTTTTATCCCCAAATAAGCTGATGTCTGGACTCACCATGGTGCTGCATGCAGTCTGTGAGCCTGATGGTACCCATGGTCCTGGGGGAGGCTGGTCGGGGTGGGGAACCCCACAACTTTCTTTGCTTTTAGTAAACTGCAATTTACTGCTGTTTATGATTTTTGGTTAGAGAGATTTCCAGATCATACTCTTTTAACTAATAACCATCACAAAATGGCTGAAAAAGCTTCCTGCAAAGAAAATGTAGAAAGTGAAAGGAAAACAAGAAAATAACAGAATAGGTTCTTCAGTGTCTGGTATGAGCTTGTCATAGTTCTTGTTAGATGTAAGAACACCACCAATATAAACAGACCTGAAAATAAGTCAGCCTCAAATGTATTAACGTTTTGAGAGAATAATGGATATATTAGCCATTCCGTTTGTAATGGCCTTACCCTAAGTGTACCTTGAGAGCTAATAAGAATATCACCATAAGCAGGACATTTAAAAAAAAAAGGCATTGAGAACATAACGACAAATTTCAACATTTTCCACCGATGTTTAAAGACATGAAATATTTCCGAACTTATACGTTTTGACTCAACTACTACTAATAAATGTTTAGAAGCTTAAAAGCCACATGCCAGGGTAAAACTGGCCAAAATAACACGTGGGGAAAATGTGGGGATGAACTTAAATGTAGTTTTTGCCAGAAAATACTACCGGGTGATGCATAGAAAGCAGTTGCTGAATATTTGGAGAAACAAGTATTAGAACACACAACACAGTGTGGAAGTTTTGCTCTAGAGGTGGATGAAATCACACACATTTTCAACATGATTCGGTCACAGCATTTGCTGAGTTATGTTTCAAAAACAAAACACATGAAATATGTTTTTGTAAGCCACTACAAGAAGGATAACTGAAGGATATATATTCTCAATATTAAATAATGTTTGCAATAATGATTAAAAACAGCAACAACAAATGTTGTTCTTGTACATAGGTATAAGAGGAGATAGAAAATAGAGTGCCCGCTTTTATTTTTTTTAATTTATTTATTTTTGGCTGCATTGGGTCTTTGTTGCTGCGCGTGGGCTTTCTCTAGTTGCGGCGAGCAGGGGCTACTCTTTGTTGCGGTGCATGGGCTTCTCGTTGCAGTGGCTTCTCTTGTTGCGGAGCACAGGCTCTAGGCACGTGGGCTTCAGTAGTTGTGGCAGGCGGGCTCAGTAGTTGTGGCTCGCGAGCTCTAGAGCGCAGGCTCAGTAGTTGTGATGCATGGGCTTAGTTGCTCCGCGGCATGTGGGATCTTCCTGGACCAGGGCTCGAACCCATGTCCCCTGCATTGGCAGGCAGATTCTCAACCACTGCGCCACCAGGGAAGTCCTAGAGTGCCCTCTTGAGCCACAAGGTTCTTGAACTTCAACAGATAGAGGTAGACACATAGATAGTAGTCTAGCAAGTGGGGAACAGCACTGTCCTTGGACCTGGACTGTCATGGTTCAAATTCCAGGGCTGCTGCTTGCTCGCTGTGAGACAGCAAGTTACTTGGCCTCTCCGGGCCTCAGGTTCCTCACCTGTAAAATGGGGATAATAATTATATCTACATGAGGGGTAGTTGCAAAAGTTAAGTGAGTTAATATATCTAAAGTGCTTAAACTATGCCTGACCCATAGTAAGTGCTCCACAAATATCAGCTGATAGTTTACACCATGCTTGAAATTTATTTACAAACAAACTACTGTAGCAAGGAATTTGAAACTCGAGTGCAAAGTTCTACGCTGAATATCAGTCACGTGGCTCCATTTATAAAATGAAGCTTTAAACATATAGTAGAATCTTTATAATATTTTTTAAGGACATAGGGAATGAGCAAAAAAGTCTTTTATGTACACAAAGTTTGGATGTGTATCATGTAGCAAATTACTTAAAAGATCTAATAAATACAGGAATTTGGTGGCTTCTCATATTATGTCATTTAAGTTTCAAAACAAATACATGGGATCTGTCCCTTCAAGTTATGGTGACATTTTAACAATGAAAAATAAAATAATGCTTTTTGAGAGAAGTAGTGAGTGCATTTTGATTTCCAATGTTACGTGATTTTATTGCTGGAAAAAATGCAGTTATATATAAATACTCTCATATTTGCTCAGTTTAAAATGTGGAAACAGAAATTTCTAACTTGTTTAAAGATTTTCCCATGAAATTTTTCGTGTTTTGGATGCATTTGTTAAAAGTATTAAAAATGTAGGATGGATTAATTGACATCATAGAAGTGGAAAATTTACTTAGCCCAATTCCAGAACAAATCTCTGTATGCTTAGTATATGAGAATGAAAAATTAACTTGATTTATTGTGTGCCCAATTATGCCTTTCTCCTATTTGTATCTGCCTTCATAAAAGATTATTTTCAATTATGGCAGCTTTATAACCAAGCAGAGAAATATATTGAACTTTCAACAGTTGCATCACAAAGTGGTAATTACTATTTAAAGAAATAATTGAGCATGTCCAAAATCACTTGCTCTCTCAAAGCCTAAATATTGCTGTGGTATTCATGAATAAAATAAAAATTAAAATATTGCTTAAAATGCCCATATTGTATGTTTTTAAATGCCATAACATTTTTAGTACCACAGTACCCATACACAACTTATTATAAATAAATACACATTTATTTATCAGGATGTGTTCTCAAAAATTATGTTTGCTAGGGGTCTGTAACCGTTGACTCAAAGTAGAAGAGACCATTCAATCCCCTATGATTGGGCACGTAGGTTGTTTCCCATTTTTCCTGTTTGCCACATTCCTGGCGTATTTTCTGGGAATGGATTCCTAGAACTGGAAATGCTTATTCAGAGAGCCTATCCATTTTAAGGGAGTAGTTTATATTTATTTATTTATCACAAGTTGCCTGCAGAGACGTAGGAAATCCACAATATCTATGTGCTCACAGGCATCCATGAGAGTGTTTCTCCCCAGCCCTGGGTTTGTCTTCATATGATCTTATCTGCCTGTTGGAGGAGAGGACGGTGGTCTGTCTCAGGCAGTCGTGGAGCCCAGGGGCCCCAGAGAAGGCAGTTCTGGGCAGGGAGCCTGGGTGACCTCAGACAGTGGCCACCAAGAGCATCATTTGCCTCAGGCCCTTCCTCTCTGCCAGGATGAGCTTCCTGGGGACTTAGCGGTCCAGCTCCAGGTGGTCAGGGGGGCGGGTGTAGGATGGTGCGGGGACGCGGTCACCTCCCTCAGAGGCGGGAGTGGGATCAGCCAGTGAGGTGCTGTTTCTGGAAACTGTCTGTGGGATGATGATTGTTTACACGCTGCGGTGTCCAGGGATCACATGCAGGGGGAAAGAAGCCTCCTGCACTCAGACCATGTGGAAAGCATTTCTCCCTCACAGGAGAACAAAAGCAACCTTGCCGAGTACTTGGGGCCCTGGCTGGCTGGCTGGCTGGCTGGCTGTCTGTCTGTCTGTCTGTCTGTCTGTCTGTCTCCCTCCCTCTCCCTCGCCCTCTCCCTCTCCCCCTCTCCCTCCCCTCCCTCTCCCTCTCCCTCTCCCTGTCTTTTTGCTAACAGAGCAGAGTGGGACCTCCCACCAGAATCCAAAAAGGCAGATTTCGCAAGCGGGGTGGCCTCACAGCAAAGTGCTGGCATTTTCTTCTCCGTTTCCGGGTAGCCTAAGTCGGCACATTGCTCCACGTCAAGCTTGTTTCTCCCTCTGGAGGCCCAGACCCCACGAAGGAACAGCCGATCCGACACAGGATTCCCACCAACGTATTGAAAGCGGCTCCTGGTGGAAGGTGTCAGCCTCACACATGGCAGGCGCCTGGTGGCCTGGATCCCCTGCGCAGGGGCAGCCTGGGCAGTGGGGAACGGTGACGCGGCCAGGGAGCCTTTGGCACCGACCCCCAGCACTCTGGCACCCACCTGTGTGCAGGGAGGGTCCTTGGGGATCCGAGGACCAGCCCTGAGGTTGGGATGGGGGTGGATTCTGCTTCCACCTTGTCTCTGGCCCCACGGGGAGCCCTGACCTGGGGTCTCAGCAGTCACACCCCCTCCTTCCTTCCTGGGCTCTCCTAACCCCGCTGCGGCTAGAGGGGGCATCTAGGGATGTGGAAAGCCTGGGCTCCCAGAGCGGGGTGGATGCAGTTGTGGGGTCTGAAGAGAAGGAGATCTATCTGCCCTCTAGGCGCAAAGCACCTGGGGAGGTTCTGACGCTTGCTTCAGGCCATTTACGTAGCCTGTCTCCAGGCAGCCAAAGAGCCTGGAAGGCAGACTGAGCGCTGTCCCAGAATAAGCAGGCGGCGCTTAAGAGGTGAGATCAATCTCTCCGCTGGCGCTCTTGATCCATCCCTCCTCCCCGGGGGCCCTTCCCTAGCTACCTCCAGCGCGCCCTCATTCTCTCTCTCTCTCTCTCCACACACACACGTTCCTGCCAGCCAGCCATCTACTTGGTTTTCCATTGGTTCATTCAGCAAACATGACGATGGTTTAAAGCAGAGGGCTCCAATCCACTCACTGCTCACAGGACCTCACAGGCGGGCAGGACTTTGGACAGAATCTAGTTCATAGCTTTGCATAAGAGGTTGATTTACAAACCTGGAGGCCCAAAAGCAATACCCCAAGCTAGACTGGGTGGGATAACCGTCCCCTCCTGGGGCAGATTAAAGTGCAGAAGGGGATGTCTACTCAGGCGGCTGCACGGATTTCTTCTCATGCCAAGAAGATTCCTCTCTGGATAATGCTACAGGAGTCCCAGAGCAGCCAGAGCGGGGTTTACAAATGTAAATCAGGTTATGCCTCTCTGTTGCTTAAACCCTGCAAAGGCTCCCCGGCGGCGGTCCAGTGGTTAAGACTCTGCGCTTCCACTGCAGGCGGCGTGGGTTTGATCCCTGGTCAGGAAGTTTTGCATGCCTCGAGGTGCGGCCAAAAATAAATAATATAAATTTAAAAAATAAAGAATTCATTGTACTTAAAATTCCAACTCCTCAGAGTGAGTTCGAGGCTCTGGGGGATCTGGCCCTGCTTCCTCTGAGCACTTGGCTCCGGCCTCACCTCTCTCTCTGCTCCTGCACCATCCAGCCTGAACCCTTCACGCTCTCCTGTGCTGGGAGCCCAAGCCCGCGGGCTCCGTGAGGCCTGGCCTTGCCTGTCTCGTTCGCCAGTGTACCAGGGCGGGCACAGAGCAGGTGCTCAAAGTGTTGTTTAAATGAACGCGCAGTGCCAGTTAGCGACAGGGTAGGCTCTGCTTTGAACCGGGTGGTAAAAGATTGTGGACTTTGTAGGGTGGAAAAGGATGCATTTTATTTTTTTTCATTTTTATTTTATCATGGATTATAGTTGATTTACAATGTTGTATTAGTTTCAGGTGTACAGCAAAGTAATATATATATATATACATATGTCTATTCTCTTTCAGATTCTTTTCGAAAGGGATGCAGTTTAGCCCTTTGCCTTTTTTTCTTCTCCCCCTCCTCCTCTCCCTCCTCCTTCTTTTGGCTAGACATCACCATCAACTTCCAGCTTCTATGCAGATGGTGAACCAGTCTGGCTGACTGCTGTTTGGCTGTCTCAGAGCAGCCCTGGACAAACCACGGAGGCACCTGGAGAAGCTGGATTCCAGGAATTGACCAGAAAACTAGGAGAAACCACGGGAAGCCTGCGAAGGGTTTTGAATTGGCGCATGTGATGGGAAGGGAAGAGGCTGCAGCCCGGGTCAGAAGGTGGGCAGAGGCAGCAGGGCAAGAATAGACCTGGAGGCTTCTGAGATTCTCCCCTTGTCTCATAAGTGCTGAGATTGTATTGGAGTTCAAGAAACGCCTGATGCTGGGCTAGAGGAGGTTGTCCGAGATGACAGGGAATGAGGTGGGTTTAGTAAAATAAAGGAATGTATCTTGGGATGGCGGCAAGACTTTGCAGGTGCCAAACCCAGTGGATTGTGTTTTGTGGATTTGGGAAATAAGAGGATCTGCTATATTGCTGAACTCCATCACTCTGCTCTTTAAGGCTTCGAAAGTTCGTGAAACCAGCTGCAAGTCCTGTAAAGCTGAAGCCTTTGTGTTGCAGAATCATTGGAATTTTCAGAGTTTCAGATTGTGGCCAAGTTAAAGGCAGCCTCTTCTTTTTAAAAAGAATGCACCAGAAACTCAGCTTGGTCCTGGCCTATGAGGTTCCAGGGCTGGATTGTATGTTGCCAGTTATTATTGGACAGTGTGCAAGGAAGAGGAGGAAGACGAGGGGGAGGCACAGCAAAAGGGGGTCCCCGAGTTAAGCAAGCGGCCAGAGCTGTCCACGATGGTGTGGCAGAAAGGACGTTGACTTCCACGTGGCCCGGACAGCTGGGCGGCCTTGCACAAGTCCCCTAGCGTCTCTGGGCCGCAGACTCCTCATCTGTAAAGCCAGGGGGCTGGACGGGATTGTTCACGGCCGCTGTCGGCTCTGGCATCTGACACTTCTATCAGTCCTCAGCCCAGAGCAGTCCCGGATCTCCTCGGCTTAGATGGGAAATTCATCTCCCTTGCAGATTAAACACCTATCGATTTTTTTTCCTCTGGCAAAGGGGAATGAGACAGCTATTTCTTTTCCTGCAGACAGAGGCAAAGAAAAAAAGCAAAATTAAATCAGCCTCCCATTCAGGGCTTTCCTGTTCAAGTCTGAACGCTAAACATCATTGGCTACCCCCCGGGGGCGGGGGGTGTAACTCAGACTCTGCAGCTCAGAGAAATCTGGAGTTGGAAGGGTCCCGACAGACTATGCAGTCCTTCTCTCTAAGCTGAGGAAACAGAGACCCCCGGGTGGGAGGTGACACGGTATCAGGTAGTGATGGAGCCTGAACTCCCGTCTAGACAGACAGACGTCCAGGATCAGCGCAGTCTGTTGGCTCTTCGCACAGACACCATTCCAGGGCCGGTTACTAGGAGCTGCTCGGACTCTCCGATTGCTCCCTTATATACAGGCGATTAGATAATCTTGCTTGCTCTTTGCTTCTCCAATTGGAGTTTACGCTGACCTCAATTAAGCCATCAGTCTAGGTTTCGTGCACGGAGTGCGGCTTCTGGCCTGAGGGGGTCTCTCCACTCTTTGTAAGGAGACGCGGCCGGTGATTGGTGGCTTCGGGGAGCGCCGGGGCGGGCGGCCAGTGGGGCGCGCAGGGAGGCGGGGCTTCCCGGGGCGGGGCGCGCGCGTGGTCGCCGTGGTTACCGCTCCCGCGGCGCCGCGCGGTGGACGCCGGTTCAGTCTCCGCCCCGGTGCCGGGCCGCGTGCTGGAGGCCGAGAGCTCCTCAACGCAGCTCGGACTCTGCTGTGGTTTTAATTTCACGGCTCCGTCCTCGAGTCTGTCCGAGCGCATCCGCATCACGTGCAGGGCTTCCCGACGGGACTCTGATGGCTGTGGCTCGAAGGGAGGCTGCTTCCTCGGCCACAGCAAAGCCTCCCCCACGGGCCTGGTGGGAGAGCCCTGCGGCGCCTCGGGTGGTCCCTGATGGAGCAGAAACACCGCTCCCCCCGTGCGAGGGCCGTGGTCGCCCACCGGGACGCCTGCTAAGGATGCGGGGTGGGGCCTCACCTCGAGCCCCGCCCCCACTGCCTCCACCTGTGCTGCCACGCCCACTCTCCCACGCGCAGGTGGGCACTCACTGTCCCGCTCCCCCGGGGGCGGGCGCTGGAGGGACTTGAACCCCGCACCGCGCCGGGACTGAGGCGGGCTTGTTTCTAAGTCTTGGGCATTTATGACCCTGCTGACCCCCGGGGCGAGGGCCGCGCAGTCAGCCCATCAGGATGCTAAAGGTCAAGGCAATGCACATTCCCCAAGAACGTGGCTTCACAATCCTTGTTCTCGTGACAAAACCTGGCAGTCAGTATTTAAGGAGAGTTTCCCTCCCGTCTTCCGGCCACTGAGAGAATAAAAAACTGAAAATAAAAACGAACCTGTAAGTAGAGTGTAGACGTCAGTCTCCTGTCACCTAGGACCTGTCTTGCATCCTCAGAGCCAGCACTGATGTGAAGTGAGTTGGTCTGCGTCCTTTGCATTCAGGGTTTGTTTTCCCTCAGATTTTTAGAGAATTTCATTTTTTCCACGAGCTCTCATGACGCAGTCTAACTTATGAATTGCACCAAGTAGAAAATGGACCCGTTTGACATAACATCAATTTTGCAATTTTAAATTTCACGGAGCTGGTAGGCCAGGAATAAGGTGTGTGAGCCTTTCAGGGCCTTGAACCTCGTCTCAGTCCCACCCTGGGAAAAAATGTGCTTTCATCATTACTTCTGTGCTCCAAAACCTAAGCTGATCCCTGGTTTTGCCCTCAAGTACTAAGAACACTAAGGGCTGCCTCTTCCACCTGAAGCTCTAATGAAACCAAGCAGACGTGCTGTGTTTCCAACGTCCAGACTCAGCCCCGCCCGGAATCCCTTCCTTTCCTCATCTGATTCCTCTCCACCCTGCAAACTCCCCCTTCTCCATCCACATCTGGTCAGTCCCACAATCCGGCCCTTAACGGCCTTTGCCTCATTAAGTACTAGAAGAAAGGGCCTTTCAAATGGGAGGGCTGGTCCAGTCCTGGCTGAGGGCCTCCGGTTCCCACAGGGGCTGCCCCTGCCCTTCGTGTGCTCCTGGGTTTGCGGGGCAGCGTGGGAAGGGTCGAGGAGAAAGGGGTCCGTTTGTTGTCAGCGAACGGGGTGTGAAGGTGAGGAGGGCAAGTCGAGAGAGGTGCCAGCACAGGTCAGCATCCTTAACTGCTGAGACCTGTTTGGGGTTTGTCCCAAGCTCCATAGTAACCCTAGACCAGACACCAGAAGAATTTGGAGAGCTGGGTTCTTCCCTGTCAATTTCTGACTGGCCGCGTCTGGCCAAGAAAAAGGAGTTGGAGGGAGCATGCCAGGAGCGGTTTGCCAGCAGGCTCCGCCACTAAGGCTGAGTCTGAGAGCCAGGCAGGGCCAGAAATTGCAATTAGCTTGCGAATGCCGATCATTTCAGAAAAGAAAACGGCCCCAGGGCTGGTTCCCTGTTGTCCCTCCCCTGCGCTGGCGCCCACCCAGACAGCCCTGGGACGGCCCCTCGGGCTCGCGGACCTGCCGCTCACCTGCCCCCGCGGGGAACCAGGCCCTGAGGCTGGGGGCAGGCCCCACCCCCGGCGGGAGGAGGAGGGCCTTCTCCCCCCGGGTCTTCGTACTTTAGGGCAGCGTTTGTAGCCGGCCTCCCACGGAAACCCTGTAGCCAAATCGTGCAGAGTTTAAAACAGGGTCCCGAGGCCATTCACCACCTGAGAAGCAAGTGCTCTCCGTGAGGAGGCTGGGCGCTGAGCTAACGTCAGGGGACACAGAGCTTTTCGCTGTTTTTGGCGATGAAGAGGATCGGGTGTGTTTCCACTTTCATCCTCATTTTGCTTGTGGACTGTGGGTGGAAGGGCCTCCGTGACGCCTGCTCTAAGTATGCCGTCCATCACTTGACAGCTCGCGCGGGGCACATGCCCTGCACGCCTCGGACCCCTCTCCTTCATTAAGTACCGGGGTCACAGGTGATTGTGAGTGGACCCTGGCATCTAGTCAGCTTAGGGAGGCCCCCCCCCTCCGGAAGGCCTCCCCTAAGTCCAGGAAGAGAACGAGGTAAGGGCGCGGGTGGAGAAACAGAGGCTGGGAGGAAGGCGAGGGTTCTCCCGGGCGGGCCGGGACGCCCGGCGGCATCATCCCAGCGGGCGCTGCCTTCTCCTCTGGCGGGGCTGCCCGGGGTCCTGGCGCAGGTACCGCTGCCTGCCCAGCCCATCAGGTGTCCCCTGAGAGCTGCCAGGAGGGACCTGTGGGCCCGGCGCAGAGAGCCGGCAAAGCCAGAGGCCGTGTGGTGGGGCAGGAAGGGCTCCTGACCCGGCCGGGCTGTGGCCACAGAGTGGACGCCTAGCTTCCTTGATGCCGGCCCAGCGGGACAGCTCCTGGTGCCCATCCAGCTCTGGGCAGCCGTTTAAACAGTGCAGGCTTCTTGTCCCCAGATGATGGGCCATCTGGGACTTGGAGGCAGACAGACTGGGGTGAGTCCTGGCTCCAGCTTTATTGTCTGTGGGACGTTGGGCAGGTCTGTGTAACATAAAATGTGGGAAACGAGGTCTAAGGAGACAGGGTCACTCTGGCTTAAATGAGATGACGCCTGTGAGGTTCCTGGCGCTCAGGGGGCCGGCGAGCCCCAGCGGAGTCCGTCAGGGTCACATGCAGACGCCCGAACGGCGTTCAAGAGCTCCCTGGAGAAGGCGAGAACCCACGGGGCATCTGGAAACCTGCCTCTGGCTCCAGTGGGTCATGGTCCGGGCGAGGCTGCCCCGCCTGGAGACTGGTCTCTTCCAGGTGGATGGAGGAGCTTGGACTCCGTGACCCTCTCGGTGCCTTCCAGCTCCAACATCCTGTGAGTTGTGACTCGGAGCAGAGATCATTTTTAATGGGGCGCCACTGAAGACTGGAAATAGCAGGCAAGGGCCCATCAGACGTCACAAAGGGGGTTTCAGAGGTTTTCCCCAGAGCTGGGGGATGTTTTTGTGTCAATGCACTCTGCCCTTGGAGGAGCTGCTGGTTATTTATTTTATATATAGTAGAGTGTATATTTTAATCCCAAACTCCTGATTCATCCCTCCCGCCCTTTCCCCTTTGGTAAATATAAGTTTCTTTTCTATGTCTGTGACTCTATCTCTGTTTTGTAAATAAGTTCGTTTGTATCATTTATTTTAGATTCCACATATAAGTGATATCATATGATAATTGTCTTTGTCTGGCTTACTTCACTTAGTATGATCATCTCTAGGTGCATCCATGTTGCTGCAAATGGCATTATTTCAGTCTTTTTTATGGCTGAGTAATATTCCATTATATATATATATATATATATATATATATATATATATATAAACAAACAACATCTTCTTTATCCATTCATCTGTCGATGGACATTTAGGTTGCTTCCGTGTCTTGACTGTCGTGTATAGTGCTGCAGTGAACGCCGGGGTGCATGTATCTTTTCAAATTATGGGTTTCTCCAGATGTATGCCCAGGAGTGGGATTGCAGGATTGTATGGTAGCTCTGTGTTTCGTTTTAGGAGTCTGCATTTTGATCAGCCCCCCACCCCCCTGCAGGTGATGCTGACGGCTACACAAGGGCACACCTTTGGGACCCCCTGGAGCACCGTGTCTGAGAAACATAGGACACACTCTCCCGAATGTCTTAGCAGCGGGACAGAAATCGCCCCTGAAGCGGCCTTTGACTCAGAGTGTCCTGGCCAGACAGACAGGAGGGCGCTGTGACCCGGCGTCGTGAGCGCTTAGCAGAGCCGGCTGGGGGAGCGCTTCTGTGGGTCAGCACCAGTGGGGCAGAAGGACGAGGCAAAGGCAGAAGGGGCTGTATGCTTTGCCAGGGTGACTGTCACATGGTATCACCGGCGGCGGGCTTAAGCACAGAAATCTATTTCCTCACAGTTCTAGAGGCTGGAAGTCAGAGATGAAGGTGTCGACAGGGTAGCTTTCTTCTGAGGCCTCGCCCCTTGGTTTTGTAAACGGCCGGCTTCTTCCGAGCCTTTCACAGGGTTGTCCCTCTATGAGCATCTGTGTCCCAGTCTCCTCATCTTATAAGGACACTGTCATGTTGGATTAGGGCCCACCCTCATGACCGTGTTTTAACTTGATCACCTCTTTAAAGACCCCGTCTCCAAATACAGTCACATTCTGAGGTGCTGGGGGGTAGGACTTCAAGCTACGAGCTTTGGAGGGACGCTTCAGCCTGTGGCAGGAGCACCTGGCGAAGAGGTGGGGCAACGTCACACTCCCTTCCGCGGGTCCCAGGCTTGTCCTGGGGCCCACCTGGCCTCTCCTGGGCCCCAGCCTCTGAGGGCCCACCTTTGCTTGGAAGGGAGCCCTGGGCTTGCTGGAACCCTCTCCTGGTTCCTATCCCATTTGCCCTTCACTGCCATGCTGTGAGTGGGCAGGGCACGTTTATCTTTATTTTGCAGGGAAACAGAAGTTCAGAGAAGTTAAATTGTGGATTCGAGGACACCACGATTGGCACCCAGAACACTGTTCTTTCCACAGGCCCACTGGGCACCTGCTATGCCTTCTGCGTCCTTATCCTTGGCTTCCAGGGACTTGGGTGCAATGTCTGAGGACAGCTGAGAGCTGCAAGGGGCCCCAGGGATTTCATTTCTCTTTTGCTTCGATCACCTCTCACACTCTTGTCTCTAATGGAACTCCTGGGAGAATTAAGCCCGTTCTGTGTCTGTAGCTAAGGGTTTTTCCCTTTTTGCCTCTATTAAAAGCACAGGGCTTGTCTCGTTCATTAATAATACATGTTCCATGTGCCGTGGTGGGGATGCCGAGACGGCTGTAGAGCCGAGGACACCAGGTTGGCTCGCATTGGGCTCGGCCCCGGGGGCGGGGCCTCGGGGGTGCATAGCCGAGCTGGGGATTAGTGAGCCGTCTGGAGGACTCGTTCACTCCGCAAGCACTGAACAGGGCTCCCTGTCCTAGGCCGCAAACCAGCACTGCCTCTGCTGATGTCCTTCTTGGGACTAGAAAACGGAAACAGTCAAGGAAACGGACGATGACGTGGCAGCGTAGTGAGCAGACTAGTGAGACGCGAGCATCAAGGCTCTCAGTAATGGCAGCGCAGACAGGGCGGCAGACGGGGAGGAGGGGGGAGTCAGGGGATAAAGAAGGAGCTGCGCAGGGAGCGATGCTTACCCCAGCTGTGTGTGTGTGTGTGTGTGTGTGTGTGTGTGTGCAAACACACACATGCGCGCACACGGGCTCTTGTGGTGTCCTAGTCTGCGCTCCCTGTGTCCCCTGGAACCCGAGCCTGGCAGAGGGAAGCTCTGTGTGATTCCCAGAATTCCCAGGCTGCCCACCTGCCCTTAGCCAGGGCTGGGGCTTCTTGCAGGCCAGCTGGAGGTGCTGCAGGCAGCAGGTGGCCAGTGGGGGAGTGACCAGGACTGGTGCCATGGGGCTCCCCACCCTGTGGTCCCCTAGTTGACAAACTCCTCTGCCTAGGACTTCTCCTGACACATCTCCGAGTCACCGGGGGTGGGAAGGAAGGTGGAAGCATGATCTGCAAAAGCCAGAAACCAGCAGCAAGTGGGCAGACATGATTCCAAACCACCAGCCTGTGCGGGGCTTGTGAGTGCAGCGTGACCGGCTCTCCTGTCGTACCCTGACTTGGGGACTCCCCCAGAGGCGCGTCCTTGACGGCCTAGGCCCTCAGGACAGGACTTTCTCCGAGACGTGGGTCCCGCTAGTCGCTGGGGAAGAGGTTCCCGCAGTGACAGGGCCTGGAGGTCACGTTCGGCGCCACCGTCCCCGCGCTCACCGCTTCCTACTCTGGCGCCGTCAGCAGTTGCCTGGAGAGACGCAAAGCCCGGGTTGCCCGAGAGTCTTGGGCCACAGAAAAGTCTGGGCTCCTCAGTTTATAAACCGCTCTCTCTGGCCAGGCCAAGGGCAGAACTGCTTGCTTGTTGGTTTTTACATCCTTGCGCTAATCAGGGGCCAATGACAGACTTTTACGTCCTCCCAGCCAGGCTCATAGAATCGGGTCTGGATCCTTGATATTGTTTTCCTCCAAAAGCCAATTCCCCATCCCAGGACCGAATCCCCGCCCCCTGCTTCCCCATTTGGTCCAGGCGCTTCGGCCAAGGGCAGGAGAAAAGCTGCCGGGGTCGGGGGCTGCTTCTTCACCAGCCGCCAGGGAGGCTCCAGGCTGGTGACTTGGGGGGGCCCCTCGCTCATCTGCCACTTGCTTCTCCAGCCCCGCAAAGCCCCCATCCCTGCGTCAGACCAGGCTGGACGGGACCCTGCCCCCCCCACCCCCGCCCTGGCCGGGGCCCAGAGCTGCACGTCAGGGAGAGGCCCGAGGTGGAGGGAGGCAGGGGACCGGGCAGCCTGGACGGCCGCCAGCAGACAGCTTTGTCTGTGATGCTTCTCCTTCCCCAGACGCCAGCTGAGGGGGAGGGGAGGGGAGACAGGCAAGGGAGGGGCGGGCTGGGCACAGCTGCGGGCTGGGCCCCCTCGGAGCTCCTGCATCCGCCCTCCAGATCCCGGGGCCAGGGGAGCAGATGTCTTGCTGGAGAGGCCCCCCATCAAAGCCCCCCTCTTGGCCTCCCCCGCTCCCTGAAGCCCAGCGGGGCAGGCGCCGGCCTCAGGGCCGGCCTGCCAGCTGTTGGCTCCCTCGGGCGCGGGCCTGGCCCTGCCTTGTGGGTGCCAGGCGGCAGGTGCTGGGCAGGGGCCCCGGGGTGGAGGCATCAGGGATGAGGGGCTGCTTGCGGGGCAGCAGGTGGTGGAGACGAAGGGCAGCTGCCTCTTCAGGATTCAGGCCCGGAGGGGGTCCGGAAGGTCCCCCGCCAGCAACAGCTCCGACGTGCGCTAAATACCAGGTGGACGAGGGCATTAAGTCTTGGCCTAAACCAAGGAAGCCATGTCATTCCCTTTTCGCTTGGAGAAACGCCCTCCAACCGTGGTCTCCCCCCCCAGGCCTCAGACTTTCCCAGGACAATGCGACACAGAGGAGGCAGCACGTGGGTGCCGGGGGACATTTCTCAGGCTGGTCTGGCAAAGCCTGCTCTGAAGCGGCCCCTGAAGTCTGCCGGGAACCGCAGGAGAGGCTGAGCAAGTGGCCAGGGTTTCTTGAGGCTTCAGGCCTCTGCTGGGACCGCCCTGGCCCGGCCTGCCTCAGAAGCCCTTCAGACACCTTCCCAAGGGTGGGGACCGCAGCAGCTGCAGGCTGCGAGGTCGCCATGGTGACAGGCGACAGCCTGCATCCCCCCCACCCAGCAGGCCGGCTCCCAGCCTCCAGCCCACCGGCTGCCTCGGGGCCTCTCTGCAGTGACAGCTTTCCCTCTGGCAGCATCAATGCAAAAGCAGGGTTCTAAGTTGAGTCACAGGGGCATAAAGGTGTCTCTGGAGAACTCTAAGGCTTTACAAATGTAAGCTATTGTCCCTGTTATAAATAAAATCAAACTCATTACTCAGGAGATAATAAAAATTATGATGTTAGAACCTCTCCTGGTCAGAGTAGCCTGCTTTTCCTCCTGAGGGTCCCCAGGCCTGGTGACTCATTCGTCTGTTTTCTGGTGTCCTGCTGAAATCTGTGCTTTAAGATCGTTTACTTTCATTTTGTCTTCTGAGGTGAACAATGACCGATAAGCTCCCTTCTCAGAAATCTTCAGCTATTTTAAGGCCAATCAAATCTCCTCTTCTTTAAGCTGAGCCATCCCAATTATTCTGACTCAGGCTTTTAATGACTGAACATCTTTTTTTCTTTCAGGAGGATATTGACATATCTGCTCAGTAAATTAACATCAGCTGACTTATTGGGCTCTTCCAAGTCCTCTTGCCGATAGAAAAAAAGGGAGAGGAACAGAGGATTAGAGGAAAGGGTAGGGGAGCCATCTCAACATTTATCAAGGTAAGAGGACCGGCACCCATTTTTTAAAAAAATGCATTACTTTTAACCTTTCTTTGAGGTTCTATTTCTCATATCTTTAATCATCTCTATTGCTCTTCCCTGAATCCCTTCTGGTTCTCAATGTCCTTTTCAAAGGATGTTCATCAAAATTCCCCATTATTCTGGTCAGGGCTCAAGGAGCTACATCAAATCATAGAAGAATTACTTTCAAACCTCTGTAAGTCATACAAGCGTCCTTTATTATAGCCCAGGTATCAGGCTAGCTTGCTTTCTTTGCGTCTAGTAACACTAACTTGTTACTTCACATGCAGCTTGTGGTCCACTGGGGCCCCTGGATTTTTGTTTTTGTTTTCTCTCTTCTATACCTGTGCCTAACTAGCAAGGAATTTTGTGTTTGTATGATCTCTCTGCCATTTTATTTAAAATATTTTCACTGAAGCAGAATAAACACATGCAAAAGTGCTCATATAAGTGTACAACTTTAAAAATTTTCACAAACAGAAAGAGCCCATGTAACCAACATTCAGATTAAGTGACATTACTTTGTCAACAACCCAGAAGCCCTTCTTGTGGTCTTTTACCACCTTTTCCCCCAGTCCGCCTATGTTAACCACTCTCCTGATTGCTAATGCCATAGATTAATTTAGCCTGTTTTCATTCTTTATAAAATGCAGTCAGTGTGTGCGCAGTTCTGTGTCTGGTCCATTCATGTTGCCCTTCATTTCCACTCTTTTATTAAACTCACCCTTTTCATTTGTAGGCCTAGGAGGATCTAGGGACCTGAGGACCAAGGCATTTCAGCCTCAGACCTGTCAGTGTTGACTGCAGCTAACTAACTTAGTCCCTGTGACACACCAGAGTTCTAAGTTAGTCCCTGTGACAGGCCAGAATTCTAAGTTAGAATTTTACTTTAACCATTTATTGGTTATTTTGTCCCTCTTTTTCCTCAAATCAACCATCTCCTCCCAGGTCATACTTTTATGTCAGGGTACTCTCAGAAGACATTGTGTGTGTGTGTGTGTGTGTGTGTGTGTGTGTGTTACCATATTAAAAACCCAGAAGGGGGTTTTAACCCTATGGGGAATTATTTGTGCTACTATGAAGGAAATGATTATAGAGAGCTGAGGCTACGTTTAGGGAGACCCTTAATTCAGTGGTTCCGTTCAGCGTTTAGTCCCTAGTTGTGGTTTGTCTAATACACTGTAGGCATGGCAGGGGTTGAGGCAGGGAAATGAGGGTCCCCAGTACCTTAGGGCAAAGCTTCCCAACCTCTCCCACAACATGGCACCACAGAAAATAATACTACTTACATTGCAAACTGGGTACATAGAGGAGATATTTTTGTAGTAGTGGGTGACAAAATGTAATACAATGTTTTACACCATTCAGATATTTACAATAGTTATATTTATATATATATTTATATATAAACAGATATATTTAAATATATTTAGTAAATATATGTAATATATGTATTTCTATTACTATATGGATTTATATTTAAGGAATCAAATAGTGCCTCCTTTTTCATGTCACATATAATGTTGACTTTTGTGTAGGTGATGATGTGAGTAGAATTTCAAATCCAAGCTAATTTATTTCCCATCAACTGTTTTATTTTTTAAATTTAAATTTAAATTTTTAAAATTAATTAATTAATTATTTTTGGCTGCGTTGGGTCTTCATTGCGGTATGTGGGCTTCTCATTGTGGTGGCTTCTCTTGTTGCGGAGCACAGGCTCTTGGCGCACGGGCTTCAGTAGTTGTGGCATGTGGGCTCAGTAGTTGTGGCTCGTGGGCTCTAGAGCACAGGTTCAGTAGTTGTGGCGCACGGGCTTAGTTGCTCCACGGCATGTGGGGTCTTCCCGGACCAGGGTTCGAACCTGTGTCCCCTGCATTGGCAGGCGGAGTCTTAACCACTGTGCCACCAGGAAGTCCTCATACTATTTTAGAATAAAGCAGTTCTGATTTGCAGAGTGAACATGCCTTGTTAGAGAGATGCTTCATCAGTTAGCTTAGACATGACTCAAAGGCATGTCACCCAGAATCGCAACAGAACTGTCCAATGTAAGTGAAGCTGGAGGTTGAGTTGAGCCTGCCCGGAGCCCCTGCCCACCCCCACGGTCCTTCTCCGGGCACAAGGAACACAGGGTCCTCCAGCAGCTCACGGGCCCCTTGTCCATGAGCAGCAGCTGCAGACTTCGTGGCCTGCTGCCCAAGTCCAGGGCCAGGTGGTGGAGCCACGGGTGCGGGGCGTTGCTCTTGTGTGTGTGCCTGCAGGACCATGCGGCATGCCATCGGACCCCGCTCCCCCTGGCTGCCTGCCCAGGAGCCTTTGATGAGGCCACTCCAGCTGCTCAGGTCCTGCCCAGCTGCCCTGGAGGATGGGGTCCTCTCCCGGGTCATTGCCAGAGCTCATTTGCAGCACACTCCAGTTGGCTCACCATTTGGGACCTTCTTCCTAAGATGTTTCAGTGACTGAGCCCAGGGCTCCAGAACCCTTGACCCAGTCTGTTTGGGCTCCTGTAACAAAGTGCCATAGCTGGAGTAAATTTATTTCTCAGAGTGCTGGAGGCTGGAAGCCTGAGATCAAGGTGCCAGCATGGTCGGGTTCTGGTGAGAGCCTTTTCCAGGTTGCTGACTGCAACTTGTTGTCGTAACCTCATATGGCGGAAAGAGAGGATTGCGCTCCTAGGAGTTTTTTGATAAGGTCACTAAGTGACCTAATCACTTCCTGAAGGCCCCATCTCCAAATATCATCATATTGGGAGTTAGTATTTCACCATATGAATTTTGGGGAAACACATTCAGTCCATGGCACCCCTCCAGCAAGCAAGCTAGTGTTTGAACCAGTTGAGACCAGTAGAGCCCTGGTGGGCAACTTCTTGATTATCTATTCAGAAGCTGGTGAAAAGGTGTCTGAGCACGTGTGGGGCTGTAGACCTTTACACAGGATGCAGACAGGTGAACCATGGATTTACTTTATTGGAATAAATGCTCTGCTGCACTTTCTTTGCACTTAAAGAACATTTTTTTCCTTGTCTCAGGCAACATGTGGTCTATGGTAATGAATAAGGCATTCTGTAGGGAATGATGGTGCTGGCAGTGTGTTATGATCAGGGAAAGCAAAAACGTAGGTACGCTATGCATCTATTCATACAAGGGCAAATCACTGCCCCCACGGTGATGGAAAGGATGCAGTGTCATCAACCTGTCACCAGGTGATTGGCTATTCAGCTCAGGGAATAATACCATCTTGGGAGTCTATTCATATGCCCCTTCCCAGTCCTCCTTGTCACCAATCTTCCGATCTCATGCTTTCTAAGTCCTTGACTAGTTGGCCAACCCATTAGTCTCTGCTCATGAATCAGTGTAGATCCATACTTCAATCGTTTCCCCTGTAGTGGGTCAGAGCAGCAAACCCAAGTATGGTGTATGTTATCCCCAAAACCCACAGGTTATCCTGTTTCCCACTGTTTCTCTTTCTTTGTATTAGGAAGTGCATTTTGTCACTCATTCCTGACATCTTTCAGACCCCTGGGTGCCTAGAAACTTTGCAATATGGAACGCCTCTAAACTTTCATGGAGTTTGTCTCCTGTTGCCTGAAGTGCATGTATCTTACTAAGACACCTAAAATATTTGCTACTTCCTGCTCACCAGGTCCAATTTGTACAATGTCATGAATTAAATACAGTGATGTTCTCTGAGAATCAAAATGATCAAGTTCTTGTGGACTACAGTACAACAGAGAACAAGATAGTTGATACAGCCTTGATATAAAGCCTCAGGTGAAAGTGTACTGTTGTCCCTGCCATGTGAAGGCCATCAGCTTAGCTGCTTGGAATTGAAGAAAAGCTTCCTCTAGGACTGTAGCTTCATAGCAGGTGCCGGGGGTGTTTTTGATTTGTCCTAGTAAAGATATCCATCTGGAACTGCTGTTAGACTTGGCATCAGCACGTGACCAAATTCTCTATCATCTATACTCATTCTCTATGATCTATCTGGTTTCTGCACCAGTCAAACATGAGTTAAATATTAATGTGGTCAGAATCACCACTCCTGGATCTTTTAAGTATTTGATGGTTACACTAATCTGTGCCATTCTCCCAGGGTTATGATATTTCTTTGGGTTCATTTTCTTGGTAGTGGGGGGAGGGGGAAGTTCCACTTGAAAGGAGACAGTTCCCCCTTGGTCCTTCCTGCCATAATGGGCTGCGTTCCATGGGTCAGGGAGCCACTGTGAGATTCTGTGGGTTACTAATGTATCTATTACTATTATATATTCTGGGAAGATAACAACAGGATAGAGCCTTAGTCCTACTGAACCCACTGTAAGACAGACCTGATTTCCATGAGCTCATACTCTCACTGTGGGACCACTATGGAAATTTGAGTCTCCTGTGGTTAGCATGAGTTTAGAAACAGTATCTACTAGTCCCTGGAAGGTCTGGATATTTCCCTTTTCCTGTTCTGGTCAATGGTGCCAGGTGTCTTTTGGGGAGGATTGGGGGAAGATTCATAGTATAGACCTATGGCTGCATTGCAGGTGCTTGCTCAAAGAGAGCCCTACCCCCCCACCCCAGCTCCACCCCCCAAGTCAAGGGATTCTGGGCCTTTGGGTCTAAACACTGGGTAAGTTTTGATTCTCTACTATGATTTTGCCCACCAGGCCCAGAATTTTTCTGCAAATATATGTCAAGCAGTATCTTAATAGTCTGTACATGTACTGCAGGCATAGGGACCCCATGATCAGTTAGCCAGGGCCACAGATCCCTAGAGGCCCAAACAGTCCAATGGCTGCTCCAGTCTTACGTTATTGCAGTTGTGCACATTGTGTCTTTGAGACACCTGACCCCTCCTCTGCAGGGATCCCACTTTTTCCATTAACATCAGAGACCCTAATTCCTTTGCAGTCTCTCCCACTGTCATTTCCTGCCTGCAGAAAACAGCCAAGAAGAGCTTTTCAAGGAGGCCTGTGAACACTTGACAATGGAATTCTTCTGGCCTCTTGAAGGGAGTTATCCTCTGGCCCTCCCAGGGAGTGTGGTTAGGTGTGGCTATGATATTGTACAGAAGAGACCCCTCCAACATTCCTAACTTCCTGAGCCTTCAAGTTTCCTTTCCTTCAGAATGCTAGAAAAGTCCTCCTTCACTGCCAGCCGCTGTTGAGTCCAGCATAGCTCTGAATGCCCCTCCCTGGGGTTCACGCCAGCACATGAAATCCTGAATCTTCAGTGAGCATGACTGTATCATTAAATTCTCTCCGACCCAGTTTTATATTTTGTCCATCTCCATCCAATGCCCTTGGAACTCCCTCCAGTAAACACGCCATGATTCCTGCTGGTTTCCCTGCGAAACTTTTGGCGTACAGGCTCTCTCCTCCTGTACCAGGCTTCGTCCTTCTCCATCTGGGCTATCCTAGGATACGACTCTGATTATGGGCCTGGAGACACTAAGTGTGTGGGATGGGTCCTGAGGCAACTTGGCGGCCACATCTGTCTCTGCTCCATCGTTCCAACCAATGAATCAGGGTCCCACCTTTCCAACCAGTGGGAAACATAAGAAATCTGGTGGGGTTGAAAATCTAATTGACTCTGTATGTCTGTCACCTGGTCCCCTTTATAATCAGTCCCTGGGCATATCTGCCCAGCAGGAGATCAGTGACTCCCTCAAGGCCACCATGGAGGATTTGGGGGTTTCCACCCATGTTCTGAGTTGGGCATTCAGGACCTTCACTTTGTCCCTTCTTTGTGTAGGTATAGTCTCTGGGGCTGTCAGAAAAGCCATCCACACCACAGACCTGTAATCACCATTGTCAGCACAGACAAGGCACTCCATCTGCCAACATCTTGCCTTCCGTCTGCATTCTTCCAATGCACTACTCGTGATGATTTGAGCAACTTTGATGCCACCGTATTTTATAGATTACCTGTGTTCTATCTTCCTCTGGTAAGGGGGTCATCCCTGTACATCTCCAGCATGTGAGCAATCCCATCCTAGAATCTCATATGAGAGTTATTTTCCTCTGGGGCTATCTCTGGTACCGATGACTTCATCAGTCAGGGTCCCAGTGGGAAAGGGAAAGCACAGTGAAGTGGGGTAATTGAAGAGGGTTTTTACAAAGAGATATTTACAAGGTGTGAGCAGGGTAGCACCCTGGGGCTGGAAAGAGCTGGGATCCCTTGTCTTATCTAGGTCTGAGTGGTTCCCAGAACCTGGAGAGAGAGCTGTAGGTATAGGAAGAGGCCGCAGAAGAGGGTCTGTGGTCTTGGGAAGAGGAATGCTCTTACTGTCAATCCTCAGCTCCAAAGGGCGAGAGCCTGGGAGGGGGGACTGCAATGTTGTCAGGCTCAGGCTGGGGAGGGGCTAGGGAGGGAGAGGGACCAGCCTTTCATCTGCGAGCTCTTCTGTGGGTACAGGAAACCTAGGGGACTCCCATCAGCAAGTCACCCTGGAAATCCTCAAGCTCTGTCTAGACTAGTCACCTCAAAACTGGTAGTGCACACTTCCTGATTTAAAAAAAGAAGTCACCTATTAAAGACCTTTGGGGGGAAATTGGGGAAATTATTATTAGGTAATGTTGAAGACTGAAGTCGTTCTTCTTCAATAGAACGTCTGAAGAAGATGCTGAAGATGTTAAGTGTGACGATTTCTCGTGGATGGTAGGATAATGTCCAATTTTTAGGCGCAGTTTAAAAAATGTCATGTTGTCTGTAACATACGTTAAGTTGGTTCAGCCAAAAAGGAGACTATGTGGATGTAACATAGATGCTGCAAAGCTAGCAGCTCTTTATTCTGGGTGGTGACTCTGTGGGTGGTCATTGATGGAGTCTTTTTCTGTATGTTTGAAATTTTTCAAAACGAAAAGTCAACACCATGGTAGGATTCTGTGGCCTCCCGTATCCTCAAAGAAGTGGTAGCACGTGGAAGCACTCGACAGCTCACAGCTGTTTGGCAACACGGGTGAACAGCATTGCTCACCGTGGGGTCACTGTATCAGCCTGTATACAGATAACAAGGGAGCTGGATGAAATGCAGATTCCTGGGCACCGCCTGCCTGAATCAGATTGTCCTGTGGGTGGGGCAGAGGCCTCTGCATACGGAACAGATTCCCTAGAAGAGAAGCATAAGTGTGGTCAGTTACCAGTCCAACTAAGGGGTCAAGGGCGAAACATTTGGATTCTGTTTCCCACTAAAGGGCTGTGTGACCTTGGGCAATTTGCTTAACTTCCCTGGGCCTCAATGCAAAGTGGTGACCTTACATAAAAGCTACCTAACCAGAGCTACCTCACTGGTTAGTTTAATTCCATATTGTATTTTTCTTAATGCTTTCTGAGGTGCTTTCCAGGTAAAGGTGATGAGCTAGGCGGTCAGAAAGAATAAGTGTTGTTTATCGCACATTCATTATGCATATTTGTAAGCATGGCATGCACAACACTGGTCTGATACTCAGACCAGTGGGGAGAGACAACGATGACCCTGTCTTTCCAGATGAGGAAATGTGCTTGTCCAGGTTTGTGTCAGTTTCCTGCCGCTGCTGTAACAAATTACCACAAACGGAGTGGCTTGAAACTACACAAATTTGGGACTTCCCTGGCGGTCCAGTGGTTAAGGTTCCACGCTCCCACTGTAGGGGGCGCAGGTTCGATCCCTGGATGGTTGGGGGACTAAGATCCCGCATGCTGCACAGCGCGGCCAAAAAAAAAAAAAACGACACAAATGTACTCCCTTACAGTTCTGGAGGTCAGATGTCCTAAAATCAAATTCAGCAGGGCTGTGTTCCTTCTGGAGGCCCTGAGGGAGAATCTGTTTCCTTCCCTTTTCCAGCTTCCAGAGACGGCCGGCATCGCTGGCGAGGGCGCCTTCCTGTATCTTCAGCCTGGCAGTGCAGCGTCTTCACATCTGTCTCTTGCTCTCTCTCTGACCTTTGCTTCTATTGTCACATCTCCTCCTCTGACTGTGACCCAGCTTTCCCCTTAAAGAACCCTGTGATTACACTGCCCCTGCCCCCCGAATAATCCAGGATCATCTTGCCACCTCAAAATCCTTAATCACACCTGCAAAGTCCCTTTTGCTGTGTAAGTTGCATCATAGGCTAGGCTTACACTTTAAAATCAAAATGTGAAGCAAACGTCGAGTACAGGTAAAACTAATCTTGAAAAAAATCCTTAAATCAAACTTAATTCATTAAGGCCACTGGAAGCTCAAAGCTGAGAGTTAACCGTTTGTAGGTCTCTTTGTTTTTCAGCTGTGGCTTCTTTCCCCAGAGCAGTGGGGAAAATATGGTTGACTAGGAAAGGTTAATGGAACAAACAGACATTTTCCTCCCTGTTTCGCTTCCTCTCCATTCCCTCGCTGCCTCTCTCCCTTCCTTTCTCAGATATAGTTAAATACACATCCACTCCACATTTGGATCTTTCCCGTAGACGGATGCTCTGATGGGTAATTCCGAGACAGTGTGTCCGCTGGGGGCATCAGTGGGGCATCAGTAATGGCATCTCTTCCCATTACTGAGATGAGCATCGGCTGGCGTAGGTGCAGCCTGAGCGCGCCTCCCCCCGCCTCTAGATCCCTGCCCTGGGGCTCTTCTGAAGCCTTGGCATGGGCAGCTGCTGCAAGCCGCTCTCACCCCCAGGTGTGCCATCTGGAAGCGTCGTTGCCCGAGAGGCCACTTGGATCTGTGGCGACGAGAGCCACTGGGTGACAGCTTCCCCTTCATGCCCAGGTGGGCACTTGCAGAACTGGGTACCAGCATCCACCTCAGGGGACTTGATGACACATCCTCGGGCCGGCTTCCCTCCTTCCCTGTTTCCCACCCCGTGTCCTGCACTGCTGCTTCCTGGGATCACCTCCAAGTCAGCCTTCTCGGGCTCTGCTTTGGGTGAGACAGGCTGGGACCTGGGACGCGGGACCGTTTGCTGCAGTGCTTGCAGCTGGACAGACGTGTCCTCCAGCAACAGAATGCAAAGAAACTCTATGGGACGAGAAATAACTGCACGCAGGCGCAGTCAGGGTAATTACGAACAGTAAGATTCAAAAAGGCCACAGATCAACTGCCACTTCTGAGGGGCTGGGCGCACAAGCACGGGCGTACTGCGCATGATCCTTACAGGGCCCCCCCCCCAGGGGGTGGGCCGACCAGCTAAGCCACGCCTCCGCCCCCACCCACCGATCTGCCTCCACCCTCACCTTCTTTAAGGAGGCAGCCCGCCCTCCTACCCGGCGAGCAAGGGCACGCGTTACTTGCTTTCGCTCCCTCCTGCTGCAGCAGGAAATTCATGCCCGAATTCCTCGTCTAGGCCTTTTATCAACTGCTATTGACTAAAGAGTCCAAGGACCCGCGTCGGTAACACGGGGACACCCAAGGTGAGACTCCAGGTGCGCCCCGCTAGCAAGGTGACGGGGGCTCTTACCCTCCCTCTTAGAATCACGTGGATCACCCCCTTCTAATCTTCACTCACTGTCACGCAGAACAAGGGAACCTCAGTGTTGTCCTAGCTTACATTTCTTTGACTAACAGTGAGGTTGAGCATTCTCTTTCCGTGGAAAGATTTTTTTCCATGTCATGTAATTCCTTCTTTTATGCTTTAATTATTGAAAGTATACTTATAAGGCTGGGGTTCTAATCTCACTGTGGATTGAGACTTATTTTTTCATACATGTTGTAATTTGGATCATGTACCCTGTTATCTGGCTACTCAGGGGCCCCTCAGAGCAGTTTTTTTTTTTAATGTTTTTTTTTTTTAAACATCTTTATTGGAATATAATTGCTTTACAATGGTGTGTTAGTTTCTGCTTTACTCAGAGCAGTTTTGCATCTGTTTCTATCAGACAACAAAGGGGCATTACCATTCTAGGACCACCTTTTTTGGAGGTCTAATTGACATACAACATTATATCCGTTTCAGGTGTGTGACATAATGATTCGATATTTGTATACATTGTGGGCTGATGGCCACAGTGACTCTAGTTCTTGACTCCCCACCCCTACCTCTGACAACCACCAATCTCTTCTCTGTAACTATGAGTGGGTTTTTTATTTTAGTTTTTAGATTCCACATATGAGTGAGATCATATGGTATTCATCCTTTTCTGTTTGATTTATTTCACTTAGCATGATGCCCTCAAGATGGTGCAAATGTCAAGATTTTCTTCTTTTTTATGGCTGGATAATATTCCACATTTTCTTTACCCACTTATCTGTTGATGGACACTTAGGTTGCTTCCATGTCTTGGCTATTGTAAATAATGCTGCTGTGAACATTGGGGGGATATATATCTTTTCAAGTTAGAGTTTCTTTCAGATAACTAGCCAGAAGGGGAATTGCTGGATCACATGATATTTTTAATTTTTGGAGGAACCTCCATACTGTTTTCTGCAGTGGCTGCACTAATTTCCATGCCCACCATCAATGTAAAAAGGTTTCCTTTTTTCCACATCGTGACCAGCATGTTGCATTTCCATTTTCACTTGTCGCAAGATTTTTAAATTCTTCTTTTGATTTCTTCTTTGACCTGTTGGTCATTCAGTAGCATGTTGTTTAATCTCCATGTATTTGTGAATTTTCCAGTTATCTTCTTGCAATTGATTTCTAGTTTCATACCATTGAGGTTGGAACAGATGCTTGATACAATTTCAGTCTTCTTAAATTTATTAAGACTTGCTTTGTGGCCTAACATATGATCTCTCCTGAGAATATTCCATGTGCCCTTGAGAAGAGTACATGTTCTGCTGCTTTTGAATGGAAAGTTCTGTAAATGTCTGCTAAGTCCCTCTAGTCTGGTGTGTAGTTTAAGTCCATGTTTCCTTACTGATTTTCTGTGTGGATGATCTGTCCATTGTTGGAAGTAGGGTATTGAAGTCCCCAGCTATTATTGTATTTCTGTCTGTTTCTCCCTTTAGGTCTGTTATCGACCCCTTTAGAATGTAAGCTCCATGTAGGGAGGGATAGTCTCTCTTGTGGTCATTGCTGGGGCCATAGCACCCAGCCTGGTATGTAGTCTGCACTCAATAAATATATGTTGAAAGAGAGAGAGAGAGGAAGGAAGGGAGGGAGGGAGGGAGGGAGGGAGGAAGGAAGGGAGGGAGGCAGAAATGTGGGTCCCCTGATGGGGGTTCAGCATCCTCCGCTATTACCCTGGCTCCCCAGCCTCCTCTCTCTCTCCAGCCTCCCTGCCTCCATCAGCTGCCCATTCTCCTCCCACACCACTTTCAGGTATTCTGTGTTCTCTGCACTTTCACTGAGTCCACCAAACTCACCTCTGGGAAGGTTCAGGACCAATCACTGTCTTGTTAATATCATGCTTGCTGCTGAAACACATAAAACCCAAAATTTGCTGTGACTTAACACAGTAACAGTTTATTTTTCACTCACATTGTCATCCAATGTGGCCATGTTTGTAGGTGACTGTAGTGCGTTGAACCACGGCCTCCAGAAAGGTGTGTTGAAGTTCTAATCCCTGGTACCTGTACATGTGAGCTTGTTGGGAAAAAGGGTCTTTGCAGATGTCATTAAGTAAGGCTCTCGAGATGAGATCACCCTGCATTAACTGGATGGACCCCCAGTCCAGTGACAAGTCCTTATAAAAAACATGAGAGGAGGACTTCCCTGGTGGTGCAGTGCTTAAGAATCCGCCTGCCAATGCAGTGGACACAGGTTCGATCCCTGCTCTGGGAAGATCCCACATGCTGTGGAGCAGCTAAGCCCGCGTGCCACAACTACTGAGCCTGCACTCTAGAGCCCGTGAGCCACAACTACTGAGCCTGCGCTCTAGAGCCTGCGAGCCACAACTACTGAGCCCGCGTGCCACACCTACTGAGCCCGTGTGCCACACCTACTGAAGCCCGCGAGCCTAGAGCCCATGCTCTGCAATAAGAGAAGCCACCACAATGAGAAGCCCGCACACTGCAACGAAGAGTAGCCCCTGCTCGCCGCAACTAGAGAAAGCCCGTACGTGGTAACAAAGACCCAAAGCAGCCAAAAATAATAAATAAAGTGTAAAAAAATTAAGAAAAAGAGAAACACGAGAGGAGAAGACACAGAGGAGCAGACCACGTGAAGATGAAGGCAGAGATTGAAGTTATGTAGCTACGACCCTAGGAACACCTGGAGCTACCAGAGGCTTGAAGTTTCAAGGAGTCTCCTCTAGAGCTTTAGGAGAGCATGCCTTGATTTTGAACTTCTGGCCTCCAGAGCTGTCAGACAACAAATTTGTGTTGTTTTAAGTCATTAGGTAAGTGGTCCTTTGTTAGGCAATCCTAGGAAACTAACACGGTGACCTTCCTTGTGGTCTCCCGGGACCCAGGCCCCTTCCTTCAGGGGCTGTGCTTTTGTCTAGCTACACAGAGCCCTCTCATTCTGCCTGCGCCTGGGGAAGATGACCATGCGGAAGGCGCCTTGATTTCTTAACCCCTTTAGCTTGGAGGGGGCACGCAGCCCCCCGGGTGCAAGGCCATCTGGAGAACATAATTCCCTGCCGGGCAGCCACTTCCCAGTAACTGCTTGTCACCATGAAAGGGCAGCACAAATCTCTGGTGGTCACCTGGCTGTTTCTACCAGGGTCACTTATATTTATTGTACATTCGGATCAGTGTTCGACCTTGGCCTCAGCCGTCTGCCCTTCACTATTTAGCCTAATTGGCGTCTGTCTCCCATTAAGGGAATTGATGGTAGCAGCAGGCAGGTGGGTGAGGCAGAATCCTTGAAGGCTCCTCCTTTGGCCTCTGCGATGTGAAGAAGAAGATAACAGGTTAGAGCAGTTTTCAAAGACAGCCTTGAAAGGGGAAAGGGAACATCTCCGAAGCCCACCTGAGCGCGAGAATTTTGTGAAATGGGAGGAGGAGGACAGCCTCGCTCATGTGGATCTAGGGACCATGGTCGGGGCTTAATATCGCTTCCCCTCTTACCAAGAACTGAAGTCCTAGCGCTGCTACAGGGGACTCAGGGCAACTGCTGGGACCCTTCCTGGCCCCGCGCTTAGCATGGAAGCGTGTAAGACTCAATCATTCCTGTCACCTCCTGGGCGCAGAGGCAGGTGCCTGCCCACAGCCGCGGTCGTGTAAGCCGCGTGTTCACGGGCAGGACCTGTGGGTGTGTTCACAGAAGCAGTTCTGGTTTTGGTCTCCCACTGTCCCTCTGAACTTGTCACAGCCGCTACCCTCCTTCTGCCCTGAGTGCAAAGTTCCGGTGGGTGCCCTGGCTTTTCTGAGCACTGTTAGATCATTAAAATTGCTGTAGTGAACTTAAGTCCCAAACATAGCCTCGGTTCGGTAACTCCTAGAGAAGACCAGTCCAGACCCGGAACAAAACTCCATCTTCACCTGCAGATCAGACTCCGCTCAGCTCCCTCAAGAGGCCTCTGCCGGCCGCAGGGGAGGTTGCCTCCATCCCAAAGGCCTCGTCTTCTTTTTCCTTAGTTTGCACATCTTCCTTCCCCAGCTCGGTAATCTGCTTCTGCCCCCTCCGAGGTTGGACGTGAGGGGGATGAAGAGAAGGGGACCCAGAAGTTCTTAGTCCGGTGGTGTCTCTGACTTGCTGACACCGCTGCTTTGGCTTTTCCAGGCTGGAGTCGGCACCAGCCCTGCACCCCCAGCTGCAGGGACACATCGAGCTTCCTGACGGTCCCCCCGAAGCCTCTCCCAAGGCAAAGGGCAGAGACCTCCCCGCTACAAAGCCACCCTTGAGATGAAGGTGGGACCCACAGCACCCAACTCTTGTTGAGAGTGAAGGGATTCGAGGTTGGGTCACCAGTTTTCAATTATCTACTTCAAACTTCTGCAAACGGCCTGGGATCTGCATTATAACGTAGCAGTTACTATAGCTTGGTGCCTTGGCTGAAATGTCCAGTTTCACATTCTGCTACGATAATCACCATATCAAGGTGCTATGCTAGGGGTTTTAGGAGCTTTGATCTTCACAGCCAAATTTCTAGGTGAGTGTCGTTATTCCCAATTTACAGGTGAAGAAACTGAGGCCCGGTTCCTGAAAGAGCCAGTGCCTGAAGCCAAGTGTCTCCTGCTATGTGTGCCCCTTGCTGTGTCACACCCCTGAAAAGGGGTTGGGAGGAGGACCGTGCCCTGCACCCCTCTCTGCAGAAAGATGAAATGTGCTTGTCACAGTTGTCCTTAATTATTTACGTAACCATTTGCTGATAGTTCATTTTCCCGCCAGAATGTTGGCTTCATGTTGGCTTCATGAGATCCACCCCTGGGTCTGTCTTGATTACAGCTGGCTCCCCAGCCTGGTCCAGCACCTGGCACCAGTGAGGGCTGCAGAAGTGTTTTTTCTATATCAGGCAGGTAGGTGCTTGGAGTGGAGATGGGCCAGGGTGGGCCTACGTGGGCCATTAAGGAATCGGAGGAAAAGGGAGGAAGTAAGAGAAGAGAGGGCATTGTGTTTTTTGTTTGTTTGTTTGTTTTGAATTTTATTTATTTTTTTTTACAGCAGGTTCTTGTTAGTTATCCATTTTATACATATTAGTGTATACATGTCAATCCCAATCTCCCAGTTCATCCCACCACCACCCCACCCCACCACTTTCCCCCCTTGGTGTCCATACGTTTGTTCGAGAAGAGATGGCACTGTTGTGTGAGAAGGACAGAGGGGAGGGAAGTTTAGTCTGCTTGCAGGAAAGGATGTGTCAACAGCAGAACCATGAGGCAGAGCCTGGAGAGAAAGGTCGCAGTGAGAGTGGGAGAGGCCCTCGTTCCAAGGAACCGAGGCTCAGACGGGGCACCCCAGGGTGGGAGCATGGGTTTCCTGAGACTGAAACGCTTTGGACTTTTCTCTGGGTTCTACAACCAGTAAGAGTGAACTCAACAGCAGACAACCAGGGCATCCCATGATTTGTAGAGATTATTATCTCTTGGAGATCCCTGAATGAGATCTGCCGTGATTTTTTTTTTTAAGACAAAAAGCCTATTGAGGGCCAGCACCAGGATTCTTCTTAGGGAGGGAATTCTTTTTTGTTTGGGAAAATATCTGGACTAAGCTCTTTGGGACACAAAACGAGACCATGAAAGGCACATTTCATTTGCACAGCAAATGAAAGAGCTGTTGAAACTAGACTGCAGGAGAAAATGAAGAGAACTTGATCTCAGTGTGAGAGGAACAGAGAGGAGGGGAGAGGACCCATGAGTTGGTGAAAGGCTGTGTGGCCACAGGAAGCAGGAGGTCTCTCAAAGTGGCTGGAACCTGGGAGCTTAAATGGTCTCACATGAGGAGGGTCCTGAGGTCAGGGGTTCCAGAAGGCCCAGGCTCTTCCCACATCTCTGCCCCGCTGGCCTTGGTCTGGGGATTCTCCCTCCTGGTTGTGCCATATCTGTCCAACTCTGGTCAGAAGGTCCTCATGCAGCTGCGTTCAAAGGCAGGGCAGAAAGGGGAGTGGAAGAGAGCTTTTCCTTTTGTATCTTATTATTTTTACTAAGAAAGA
Organism: Eschrichtius robustus; assembly: GCF_028021215.1. NCBI lineage: Eukaryota > Metazoa > Chordata > Mammalia > Artiodactyla > Eschrichtiidae > Eschrichtius > Eschrichtius robustus. The sequence continues at coordinate 197,471,928 of NC_090824.1, forward strand.
AAATACGCTCCAGAAGCTTCTAGGAGACTACTACTGGCTAGCTGTGATTTCTCTGATTTCCTGTGCCCACAGCTATTCCCATCCCTGGCCAAGGTCAATGGGATTGTCAGGATCACTCAGGTCCATCATGGTTCATCCCCTGGTCCTGTCAAAGGGCTCACCTTTGGAGAGCAGGGCCCCTATGCTTGAATAAAAATGAGGTTTCATTAGCTGGGAAAAGGCAGGAGGTGGCTGTTAGGGAGACATCTAATGGTGTCTGACACGCGTGAAGAGTTCGTGAGGTGGGCGCTCTGGTGGGGGTGTAGCCACAGTGAATTTTCCAGTAAGAATGATGATATAAGATCGTTCGGTACACAAATGACCTCTCCCCTCGGCTTTCAACAACTTGTACAGCTCACTGTTCTCACCAGCACCACGTGTGTGTGCCTGTGGGGACTCTTTGCCTTGCTGGTGTTCATCTGGTAGCTGTGGTGGGCTCGCCCCGATGTTTACAGCTGGCATCTACTCTGATTGTCAGTGCCTGGGCCGTGATGGGTGGGTATGTCTAGTGTCACCCTGGGTGTGTGTAAGTCAAGGATGGTGTGACCGTCATGTCTTGGTCAGAAAAAAGTGAGTCCAAGATTTCAGAGGTGGAGGCAAAAATGGCATGACAACCGAAGCCCCCAAATGCACGTGTGAGATCTCCGGGAATGCTCTGAACACCCGCGAGTCATGGAGAAGAAGGAGAGCCAACCTTATCTAGATCTGAAGTGACGCGAAGATTTAGCTGACATGCAGGTCATCTCTACTCACCACTGAGGAGGAAGTACAGGCTCAGGGCCATTTTCAGAGAAGACTCGGATGGGTTCCCCAGGTTACTGTTAAGTACACCTTCCTTGATCTGGATGCTTCTTGCTCCTTCTCTTCGGAGACCATCAAGGTTTGGGGGAGGTCTGTGCAGCTGCAGCCTCTCAAGTCCTCCCCAGACCCCCCAGCCACAGCTTGGAGAGGAGTGGAGTCTCATTTCCCTCTCCCAGCTCTGGAAAGACCAATGGGAGCTTCCACTTGGAAGGACCCTCTGAGAGCATGGAGGCAGGAGTCAGAGGTCCAAGGCTGGGAGGATTCTCTTGAGGTTGTCAGACGGGGGTCCCTACACCAGCATATTTCGCATGAACTGGGCTCCTTCTCTAAAAGGAATTTTCAGGCACATCCTTCCTCCCATATGAGCTTCGGAAGCATAGCTGCATTTGATTCTCTTGCACGTAGAGCCAAGGAGTTATTTGACAGCAATTGTGAGGAGCTCTGAATAAAACCTACAATGACAGTTATTAAACTAATCCAGGACAAAGGCAAGAAGGGGTGTTAATTGTACCCGGCTTGACACCAGCCTAATTTCTCTGGCATCTTTCTACAAGTTGAAAGTGGGTAGGTCAAGCTGATACAAAGAAGAATGGCATCTAGTTATGCAGAGCAGGTGACAGCTGCTCTGAGGAACCAGACTCCTCTCCCAGCAGGCAGGAGGCAGAACCTCCCCTGAGGAGGCCAATGCTGGGCCCCCACCTTCCAACCTCTTCTCCTCTTTGGTGGTCCCAGATTCACACAGCGTTTGGGGGAGTTGTGCTCACCCTAAGGTTAGCCAGCTCCCTGGGCTCCTTATATCTTATTGCTCCACTGTGTTGGGCTCTGTTTCCCAAGTTTACCTCATGGTCCAAGATGGCTGCTTCAGCTCTAGCACTCACGTCTGCATTCCAGCCAGCAGGAAGGAGAAAAGGGGAAGATACGGGCCTGTGTACTCCTTTCATGACATCTAGAAATTGTACACACCACTTCTGTTAATATCCAATTGGCCAGAACCCAGTCTCATGGCCTCGCACAGCTGTAAAGGAGGCAAGTTTGCCAAATGAGGCAAAGAGGCACCTGAGAGTAAAAATTATAATAAATGACAAAGGTGTCAGGAGCAGTATGACAGAATAAGCACAGGGCCTTAGGGAAGAAGGCAGCAGGGGCTCTGGGCTTAACACCAGCCTGCCCTTGGCCCATCCAGACCTGGCCCTGGGCTTTCTACAGGCCTGGGAAGCAGAAACTGAGGCATGGAAGGTATTCCCTGCCAGAAATCGGTGCCTGACATCAAGGGTAGGTTGGCAACACCTCTTTCTGCAGATTTCATGATTAGAACTTCTGAGGTAATAGCATATAATAAGGTTAATCATATAAACACTGTTTTGTTCTGATAATGTTTCATCATAAATGATCATGTTACCAAGTCCAAGCTCATACTGCTGGCCACATGAGAGGCCAATAAATCGAGAGACAAGTTGTTGGGGGAATGAATAGCAACTTTCTTCGGAAAGCCAGCAGACTGAGAAGATGGGGGACTGGTGTCCCAAAGAACCATCTTACTGGAGTTAGAATTCAGGCTTCTCTTATACTAAAAGGGGACGGGGTGTGGCTGCTTGTTGCAAACTTCCTGGTGCCGGAATCCTTTGTTCTTGCAGCTGTCCAGTAGGTCAGGTCACGATCTTCCTATAAACCTCCAACAAGACACATGTTATTCTCTGTTCTGCCACGTTTTATCTCTATATGAATGGAAAGGTGTTATGCCTTTAAAGGTCAGGACCTTGAGGATGGGCTATCCTGTATATTTCAGGCAATAGGTAACATTCTTAACTTGTAGCAAAAGCATAGAATACAAAGGTTAGAGTGAAAGAAACAGATCTAATATGGAGTCAGATTTGTTCTTCCCTGTCACAATAATGCTACTGGCAACCAAGTTATACCCTTCATGGTGTAGGACACACTCAGGAGGCAGAAACATAAAGAGTTGTTTCCAGAAGTGTTTAAAGTTTCTGTTTCCGCTTCCTCTCACAAACTCCACTCTCAGCATTAGTCCATCTGTCGCCAGGGGTGTGTGTGTGTGTGTGTGTGTGTGTGTGTGTGTGTGTGTGTGTGTGTGTGTGTGTGTGTGTGGGGTGGGTTTGTGGGTGGTGTGAGTGTTGCTAGAAGGATCTCACTTCTTTAAAGGCTTCACATCTACTCTTGATTATCTCCACATGATGCTCTAATAGTGCTGCATTTATTTATATTTTTGTAAGCATTTAAAGTGTTTGTTAAATGTTAATATATTTGAAAAAATTGCTTTGACATTTCTTAATTTTTTTTACATGGAGAGGTTCAAAAATGGAAGTGACTATGTCTTCCTGTGTCCACCCTACTGGGTGTATCTTGGCATTTCCTCTCTCTCTGCTCAGCACCACTGATCAGTGATCTGGATGGTGTACCGCCCTGTCTCCAGCCCTGCTCACCCTGCACCAAAGATTCTCTGCCCCTCCCTCAGCCATTTTCTTTCCACCTTCATTAGATTTTGGTGTCAGGGTTATGTGATTTATTAAGTAAATTAAGTTACTTTCCTTCCATTTTTTGTACTCTCTGAAAAAGTTTATGTGACATAGGAGTTAATCACACATTGACAATTTAAAGAAATCTATCAGGAAATCCATCAGAGTTCCAGGTCTGCTTTGAAGGTGGTTTCTGCATAACTTTCTCACATCTTGTTCTTTTCAAGCCTTCTACGTGTTGTTGCATTGATTTGCATTGCAAAAACTTTGGTTATTTATATTTACTAAGGGAAGCATTTTGTTTTTTGGTAGAGATTCCCAAATTTATTACTATAAAATTGTGAACAGTTTTAATCTCCTTTGTACCTTTATCTCAGATGTTTATCACTTTCTCATTCTAATTAATTTTTTGTTGAAACTATTTTCTTTATTATATTTGCCAAATGTTTATCAACTTCGTTTCTTGTCGAAGAATCAGGTTTTTAATTTACTTATTTAATTCATTTTTCTACTAGTTTATTTTTTTCTGCTTGTATGTTCATTTTTAAGGTATTTTCCTTATTAAAAATTTTTTTAAATAATAAGAATATTTAAGGCTATGACGTTGCCTTTGAGTTTAACTCTTTTTTAAAAACAGACTTTGTCCTTTAGGGCAGTTTTAGGTTCACAGTAAAATTGAGTGGGAGGTACTGAGATTTCCCGTAAACTCCCTTCCCCCCCACATGCATCCCTCCCCCATTATCAACATCCCCCACCAGAGTGGTATGTTTGTTACAATTGTCCAGCCTACACTGACACATAACAATTACCCAAAGTCCATAGTTTACATTAGGGTTCACTCTTAGTGCTGTACATTCTGTGGGTTTGGACAAATGCAAAATGACATGTATCCATCATTATCATTATAGTATCACAGAGTATTTTCACTGCCCTAAAATCCTCTGTGCTCTACCTGTTCATCTCTCCTCCCCTTTTATCTCATCTTTGAGCCCAGTTGGTTTCAATAGTGAGCTCATTATTATTTTTTTTTCAAAATAGCCTGCCATTATATTCTTAAATTTCTTCTTAAACCATTGCTACTTTGAAGAGTATTTTTCAATATCCATGGGATTAGGGTTTTAAAAATCATTGTTTTAGTGTAAAACATTGAATTTTGGATTTTTTTGTTTAAGATGACAGAAGATGGACTGTAAATTTTATGACCAAAATTTTATTAGGAGATTTGTTTTTCTTAATTAGCATTTCATCAATTTTATAACTGTTTCACATAAACTCCAAAAGAATGTGCATTATGTGTTTTTAAGAGCCATCAAATAAGTCAACATAATACCATAGTGGTCAGAAAATACACTGTGTATTATTTCAATCCTTTGATATTCATGGAGACTTATTTACTGCCCATTTTATGGTCTACTTGCTGAATGTTTCATGTGCACTTAGAAAGAATGTACACTATAGACTTGGGAGTTGTGTTATAAAAATATTAATTACATAAAGCTAATTGGTCATGTTGTTCAAATCATCTATATTTTTACTAGTATTTTTCCCCATCAATTATTGAAAGAAGGATGTTAAAAAAATCTTCCACTATCTTTGTGGCTTTGTCTATTCTTCCTTTAGTTCTTTTGATTTTTTTTTTTAATTTTTCAATTTTATTTTATTTATGTTTTTATACAGCAGGTTCTTATTAGTCATCAATTTTATACACATCAGTGTATACACGTCAATCCCAATCGCCCAATTCATCACACCACCATCGCCAACCCCCCCACAGATTTCCCCCCTTGGTGTCCATATGTTTGTTCTATACATCTGTGTCTCAACTTCTACCCTGCAAAATGGTTCATCTGTACCATTTTTCTAGGTTCTACATACATGCGTTAATATATGATATTTGTTTTTCTCTTTCTGACTTAGTTCACTCTGTATGACAGTCTCTAGATCCATCCACGTCTCAACAAATGACCCAATTCCGTTCCTTCTTATGGCTGAGTAAAATTCCATTGTATATATGTACCATATCTTCTTTCTCCATTCATCTGTCGATGGGCATTTAGGTTGCTTCCATGACCTGGCTATTGTAAATAGTGCGGCAGTGAACATTGGGGTGCATGTGTCCTTTTGAATTATGGTTTTCTCTGGGTATATGCCCAGTAGTGGAATTGCTGGATCATATGGTAATTCTATTTTTAGTTTTTTAAGGAACCTCCATACTGTTCTCCATAGTGGCTGTATCAATTTACATTCCCACCAACAGTGCAAGAGGGTTCCCTTTTCTCCACACCCTCTCCAGCATTTGTTGTTTGTAGATTTTCTGATGATGCCCATTCTAACCGGTGTGAGGGGATACCTCATTGTAGTTTTGATTTGCATTTCTCTAATAATTAGTGATGTTGAGCAGCTTTTCATGTGCTTCTTGGCCATCTGTATGTCTTCTTTGGAGAAATGTCTATTTAGGTCTTCTGCCCATTTTTGGATTGGGTTGTTTGTTTAACACTGAGCTGCATGAGCTGTTTATATATTTTGGAGATTAATCCTTTGTCCGCTGATTCGTTTGCAAATATTTTCTCCCATTCTGAGGGTTGTCTTTTCGTCTTATTTATGGTTTCCTTTGCTGTGCAAAAGCTTTGAAGTTTCATTAGGTCCCATTTGTTTATTTTTGTTTTTATTTCCATTACTCTAGGAGGTGGATCAAAAAAGATCTTGCTGTGATTTATGTCAAAGAGTGTTCCTCCTATGTTTTCCTCTAAGAGTTTTATAGTGTCTGGTCTTATATTTAGGTCTCTAATCCATTTTGAGTTTATTTTTGTTAAACTTTTTGTGTTACGGAGTGTTCTAATTTCATTCTTTTACATGTAGCTGTCCAGTTTTCCCAGCACCACTTATTGAAGAGACTGTCTTTTCTCCATTGTATATCCTTGACTCCTTTGTCATAGATTAGTTGACCATAGGTGCATGGGTTTATCTCTGGGCTTTCTATCTTGTTCCATTGATCTATGTTTCTGTTTTTGTGCCAGTACCATATTGTCTTGATTACTGTAGCTTTGTAGTATAGTCTGAAGTCAGGGAGTCTGATTCCTCCAGCTCCGTTTTTTTCCCTCAAGACGGCTTTGGCTATTCGGGGTCTTTTGTGTCTCCATACAAATTTTAAGATTTTTTGTTCTAGTCCCGTAAAAAATGCCATTGGTAATTTGATAGAGATTGCATTGAATCTGCAGATTGCTTTGGGTCATATAGTCATTTTCACAATGTTGATTCTTCCAATCCAAGAACATGGTATATCTCTCCATCTGTTTGTATCATCTTTAATTTCTTTCATCAGTGTCTTATAGTTTTCTGCCTACAGGTCTTTTGTCTCCCTAGGTAGGTTTATTCCTAGGTATTTTATTCTTTTTGTTGCAATGGTAAATGGTAGTGTTTCCTTAATTTCTCTTTCAGATTTTGCATCATTAGTGTATAGGAATGCAAGAGATTTCTGTGCATTAATTTTGTATCCTGCAACTTTACCAAATTCATTGATTAGCACTAGTAGTTTTCTGGTGGCATCTTTACGATTCTCTATGTATAGTATCATGTCATCTGCAAACAGTGACAGTTTTACTTCTTCTTTTCCGATTTGTATTCCTTTTATTTCTTTTTATTCTCTGATTGCCGTGGCTAGGACTTCCAAAACTATGTTGAATAGTAGTGGTGAGAGTGGACATCCTTGTCTTGTTGCTGATCTTAGAGGAAATGATTTCAGTTTTTCACCATTGAGAATGATGTTTGCTGTGGATTTGTTGTATATGGCCTTTATTATGTTGAGGTAGGTTCCCTCTAGGCCCACTTTCTGGAGAGTTTTTATCATAAATGGGTGTTGAATTTTGTCAAAAGCTTTTTCTGCATCTAATGAGGTGATCATATGGTTTTTATTCTTCAATTTGTTAATATGGTGTATCACATTGATTGATTTGTGTATATTGAAGAATCCTTGCATCCCTGGGGTAAATCCCAGTTGATCATGGTGTATGATCCTTTTATAATGAGTTGTTGGATTCTGTTTGCTAGTATTTTGTTGAGGATTTTTGCATCTATATTCATCAGTGATATTGGTCTGTAATTTTCTTTTTTTTTGTAGTATGTTTGTCTGGTTTTGGTATCAGGGTGATGGTGGCCTCATAGAATGAGTTTGGGAGTATTCCTTCCTCTGCAATTTTTTGGAAGAGTTTGAGAAGGATGGGTGTTAGCTCTTCTCTAAATGTTTGAAAGAATTCACCTGTGAAGCCATCTGGTCCTGGACTTTTGTTTGTTGGAAGATTTTTAATCACGGTTTCAATTTCATTACTTGTGATTGGTCTGTTCGTATTTTCTATTTCTTCCTGGTTCAGTCTTGGAAGGTTATACCTTTCTAAGAATTTGTCCATTTCTTCCAGGTTGTCCATTTCATTGGCATAGAGTTGCTTGTAGTAGTCTCTTAGGATGCTTTGTATTTCTGTGGTGTCTGTTGTAACTTCTTTTTCATTTCTAATTTTATTGATTTGAGTCCTCTCCCTCTTTTTCTTGATGAGTCTGGCTAATGGTTTATCAATTTTGTTTGTCTTCTCAAAGAACCAGCTTTTAGTTTTATTGATCTTTGCTATTGTTTTCTTTGTTTCTATTTCATTTGTTTCTGCTCTGATCTTTATGATTTCTTTCCTTCTCCTGACTTTAGGTTTTGTTTGTTCTTCTTTCTCTAGTTCCTTTAGGTGTAAGGTTAGATTGTTTACTTGAGATTTTTCTTGTTTCTTGAGGTAGGCTTGTATAGCTATAAACTTCCCTCTTAGAACTGCTTTTGCTGCATCCCATAGATTTTGGATCGTCGTGTTTTCATTGTCATTTGTCTCTAGGTATATTTTGATTTCCTCTTTGATTTCTGAAGTGATCTCTTGGTTATTTAGTAACGTATGGTTTAGCCTCCATGTGTTTGTGTTTTTTACGTTTTTTTCCCTGTAATTCATTTCTAATCTCATAGTGTTGTGGTCAGAAAAGATGCTTGATATGATTTCAGTTTTCTTAAATTTACTGAGGCTTGATTTGTGACCCAAGATGTGATCTATCCTGGAGAATGTTCCGTGCACACTTGAGAAGAAAGTGTAATCTGCTGTTTTTGGATGGAATGTCCTATAAATATCAATTAAATCTATCTGGTCTATTGTGTCATTTAAAGCTTCTGTTTCCTTATTTATTTTCATTTTGGATGATTTGTCCATTGGTGTAAGTGAGGTGTTAAAGTCCCCTACTACAATTGTGTTACAATTGTCGATTTCCCCTTTTATGGTTGTTAGCATTTACCTTATGTATTGAGGTGCTCCTATGTTGGGTGCATAAATATTTACAATTGTTATATCTTCTTCTTGGATTGATCCCTTGATCGTTATGTGGTGTCCTTCTTTGTCTCTTGTAATAGTCTTTATTTCAAAGTCTATTTGATAGGAGAATTGCTACTCCAGCTTTCTTTTGATTTCCATTTGCATGGAATATCTTTTTCCATCCCCTCACTTTCAGTCTGTATGTGTCCCTAGGCCTGAAGTGGGTCTCTTGTGGACAGCGTATATATGGGTCTTATATTTGTATGCATTCAGCAAGCCTGTGTCTTTTGGTTGGAGCATTTAATCCATTCGCGTTTAAGGTAATTATCGATATGTATGTTCCTATGACCATTTTCTTAATTGTTTTGGGTTTGTTTTTATAGGTCCTTTTCTTCTCTTGTGTTTCCCACTTAGAGAAGTTCCTTTAGCATTTGTTGTAGAGCTGGTTTGGTGGTGCTGAATTCTCTTAGCTTTTGCTTGTCTGTAAAGCTTTTGATTTCTCTATCAAATCTGAATGAGATCCTTGCTGGGTAGAGTAATCTTGGTTGTAGGTTCTTCCCTTTCATCACTTTAAGTATATCATGCCACTCCCTTCTGACTTATAGAGTTTCTGCTGAGAAATCAGCTGTTAACCTTATGGGAGTTCCCTTGTATGTTATTTGTCGTTTTTCCCTTGCTGCTTTCAGTCATTTTTCTTTGTCTTTAATTTTTGCCAATTTGATTACTGTGTGTCTCGGCGTGTTTCTCCTTGGGTTTATCCTGTATGGGACTCATTGCGCTTCCTGGACTTGGGTGGCTATTCCTTTCCCATGTTAGGGAAGTTTTCGACTATAATCTCTTCAGATATTTTCTCTGGTCCCTTCTCTCTCTCTTCTCCTTCTGGGACCCCTATAATGTAAATGTTGTTGCGTTTAATGTTGTCCCAGAGGTCTCTTAGGCTGTCTTCATTTCTTTTCATGCTTTTTTCCTTATTCTGTTCTGCAGCAGTGAATTCCACCATTCTGTCTTCCAGATCACTTATCCGTTCTTCTGCCTCAGTTATTCTGCTATTGGTTCCTTCTAGTGTAGTTTTCATTTCAGTTATTGTATTGTTCATCTCTGTTTGTTTGTTCTTTAAATCTTCTAGGTCTCTGTTAAACATTTCTTGCATCTTCTCGATCTTTGCCTCCATTCTTTTTCCGAGGTCCTGGATCATCTTCACTATCATTATTGTGAATTCTTTTTCTGGAAGGTTGCCTATCTCCACTTCATTTAGTTGTTTTTCTGGGGTTTTGTCTTGTTCCTTCATCTGGTACATAGCCCTCTGCCTTTTCATCTTGTCTATCTTTCTGTGAATGTGGTTTTGTTCCACAGGCTGCAGGGTTGTAGTTCCTCTTGCTTCTGCTCAGTTCCTTTGATTTTTTAAATGTGTTTTGAAGATCTCTTATGAGTTGCATGCATTTGTCTTCTTGAAGAATTAATCCTTTTATTATTAGGAAGGGATCCTCTTTAGTAATACTCTTTGACTAGTAATACTCTTTAACTTAATCCTCTCTGACTTAAAGAGTCAATACTCTTCAACTTAAATACTCTAGTAATACTCTTTGACTTAAAGTCTACTTTGTTTGGTAAGTATATAGCCATACCAACTTTCTCATGCTTAAAATTTGCATGGTATGTTTTGTTTTCTACCCTTTTACGTTCAACCTGTCAGTGTCTTTATATTTAACAGTATATACTTCATCTTGCTTCTGTATTCAGTCTGTCAAACTCTGACCCTTAATTGGAATGTTTAGTCCATTTTCATTAAATGTCATTATTATATGATTGGATTTATATCTCCCAATTGAATTGGCTATTATCCATCTCATTAGTTCTTTATTCTTTTTTTTTTCTAATTTATTCTTTATTCTTTTTTTTAAATTAATTAATTAATTAACTAATTTTTGGCTGTGTTGGGTCTTCATTTCTGCGTGAGGGCTTTCTCTAGTTGCGGTGAGCGGGGGTCACTCTTCATCACAGTGCGCAGGCCTCTCACTATCGTGGCCTCTCTTGTTGCGGAGCACGGGCTCCAGACGCGCAGGCTCAGTAGTTGTGGCTCACGGGCCTAGTTGCTCCGCGGCATGTGGGATCTTCCCAGACCAGGGCTCGAACCCGTGTCCCCTGCATTGGCAGGCAGACTCTCAACCACTGTGCCACCAGGGAAGCCCCCTTTATTCTTTTGATTCTTCTTTCCTAACTTAAAAAAACACTTTATTGAAATATGATTGACATAGAAAAAACTGTCCATATTTAATGCACAGACTTCACGAGTTTGGAGATAAGTACACATCTGTAAAACCATGACCACAATCTATGCCTCAGACCTATCCATTACCTCCAAAGGTTTCCTCTTACCTTCTCTTTTCTTCTTCTTCTTTTTTCTTTTTTCTTATAGGAACACTTAACATAAGATCTATACTCTTAGCAAATTTTGAAAAATATAATACAGTATTATCAACTATAGGCTTTATGCTCTACAGTAGATCTCCAGGATTTATTTACCTTGCATAGCTGAAACTTTGTACCCTTTGACTAATACCTCCTTGTTTCCCCTTCCCATGCATTTTCTGCCCTTTTTGGTGTGTGGGTGAACTGTGTAATTTTTAGTATTCCATTTTATATCCTGTATAGACTTTTTAAATCTTTGTGATATTTCTTGTAGTGGTTGCTCATGGTCTACCTTCTAATAATACACTACTTCATGAGCTGTATAAGAATTCCATTTGCTCCAGCCCATATTTTGTGTTATTATGCTATAAAACCCACAATACATATTATTATTTTTGGTGTAAATGGTCAATAATATTTTAAAAATTATTTTAAAGTATTATACACATGTTTGCACATGCATATATGCATTACTACGAAGGTGAAGTCTTTTATTTTAACTATTAGCACAGATATTTACCCTTCCTGCTGGTCTTCATTCCTTCCTGCAGATCTGGGATTCAGTCTGCTCTATCTGGTGTACTGTTTCCCTTCAGAAAGATGTAACTCTTTAAGTCTGAAAAGTCTTTTAGCATTTCTTGCAATGTAAGTATGCTGGAGACAACTTTTTAAAGTTTTTATGTGTCTGGAAATACCTTCATTTTGACTTCATTTTTGAAGCAACTTTGTATGGGGTATAGTATTTTAGGTTAACAATTTTTTTCTTTCAGTGTTAAAAGAAAAGATATTATTCCATTGCCTTTTGCCCTCCATTTTTTCTGGTGAGAAATGATATGTTATTGTTCTTTGGTTGCTCTTAAAATTTGTTCTTTTTGTTTTGTTTTTTTTTTTAAAGTTGACTTGCACATTTTTTATTTTATTTATTTATTTATGGCTGTGTTGGGTCTTCGTTTCTGTGTGAGGGCTCTCTCCAGTTGTGGCAAGTGGGGGCCACTCTTCATCGCGGTGCGTGGGCCTCTCACTATTGCGGCCTCTCTTGTTGCGGGGCACAGGCTCCAGACGCGCAGGCTCAGTAATTGTGGCCCACGGGCCCAGTCGCTCCGCGGCATGTGGGATCTTCCCAGACCAGGGCTCGAACCCGTGTCCCCTGCATTGGCAGGCAGACTCTCAACCACTGCGCCACCAGGGAAGCCCCTTAAAATTTGTTCTTAATATTTGATTTTCAGTAGTTTGATAGTGATGTGCTGAGGTGTGGTTTTCTTTTAATTCATCCTGCCTGAGATTTGCTGGGTTTCTTGGATTTCTGGATTTAGAAGTTTACTGACCATTATCTGCCCAAATATTTTTCTGCTCGTTTCTTTCTGTCCTCTCTTTCTGGGACTCCAATTACACATACATTAAAATGTTTGATATTTGATATTGCCTCACAGATCTCAAATTCTTTGTTTTGTTCTTTTCACTCATTTTTCCTTTTGTTTCAATCTGAAAATTTCTGTTGCTCTGTCTGTAAGTTTACTGTTTTTTTCTTTGCTGAGTCCAGCCTGCCATTAAGGCCATCAATTGAGTGCTTTATTTGTAATTTTGTACTTTTTAGTTTCCAGCATTTCCATTTGATTCTGTTATAGTTTCTATGTCTCTAGAAATTCCTCATCTCTTCATGCATGTTTTCCACCTTCCTACTAGGTCCTTTAGCATTTCTATCATAGTTATTTTAAAATCCCTGCCGGAAAAATTTAAAATCTGTTTCAGAGATGACTGTCTGTTTCTATTGACTATTTCTTCTTTTGATCATAAATCATATTTTCTTGATTCTTTAGGTGTCTTGTAATTTTTTATTGATGCCAGTCATTTTGTATAAAATAACAACAGAGAGTGAAGTAAAGAATATCTACCTCCAGGAAAGGGGTACTAGAATTGAGGGGCTGAGTTAAAATTTGTGCGATTGGGTCTGGGTTTTATTTATTTATTTTTGACTGCATTGGGTCTTCGTTGCTGCATGTGGGCTTTCTCTAGTTGTGGCGAGTGGGGGCTACTCTTCATTGCGGTGCTCAGGCTTCTCATTGAGGTGGCTTCTCTTGTTGTGGAGCACGGGCTCTAGGTGTGCGGGCTTCAGTAGCTGTGGCTTGCGGGCTCTAGGGTGGAGGCTCAGTAGTTGTGGCGCATGGGCTTAGCTGCTCTGTGGCATGTGGGATCTTCCTGGACCAGGGCTTGAGCCCGTGTCCCCTGCATTGGCAGGCGCCACCTCTCAACCACTGTGCCACCAGGGAAGTCCAAAATGACTGATATCAGATTTTTTTTTAATTTAATTTAATTTTTTTGGCCACGCCATGCGGCATGTGGGATCTTAGTTCCCTGACAAGGGATTGAACCCGTGCCCCCTGTAGTGGAAGCGCAGTCTTAACCACTGGACCACCAGGGAAGTCCCTTGGGTCTGGGTTTTATTGCAGCTTTATTTGATTGGCAAACAGATGAAAATGTTTTCAGTATATAATCAGGACTTTCCCTTCTCTAGGCCTTGGGGATCTGAGTACTGGTAAGATTCTGAGAATTCTTTGTTCTTTGCAGCTTGGTGACCAGCTTACTGAGCCATAGGAGGTCTCTCCCACTGCTTTATAGGTTATCAGAATTTTGAGTTATGAGGCGTTCCCTTTGCTCTCTGCTCTTGCTCCAGACTTTCTATACTATATAGAAAGGTATTCCTAGAGCAGTTTCTCTCAGCTACCCTTCCCTGCCTTCATCTTTTGGCAGTTGGAAATCCAGAGTACCTCATATTGATTTTTCTCAGCTTTCCTACTCTGCTCCCCGCTTCCTTCCCAGATTGGCTGACTTGAACTTGGTGGGGGCCCCACATACTTCAGGTGATATCTCTCTGAGATCTCCTGTCCTGCCTCTCATCCTTTGGCGTATTGCTCCTGAGGACTCAGTGAAATCTGTGGGGAGGCATCGGTGGTTGGGAACACACTGACGTTGTGGCTGGGACTCCTTGGAATTCTGATATGTGATGCCAGTCCACACATGGTTGTTAGAAGGCTTCTACAGCTGGTTTCTCTCTATCCACTACTATGGAGGATTCTCCCTCCTCCTGACCCTTTCCTAGAGACCAGGAATGAGAGCAGCTGTAGGTGTCTTATCTCCCTCAAATAGCTTCTTACTTTTGGTGGTTGAACTCACTTAGGTTACTTTGCATCCTCAGCTCCAAAAAACTATGGCTTAGTAGTTTATCCAGGCTGTTTTGGTTGTTAGGGTGAGAGTGAGGGTCTCTTGTGACTTTTACACCCTAATCAGAAGCAGACTCAACACAACATATTACCATTATTGTTTAAATCTTTCGATTTACTTTATCCACTATTGGTGCATCACAGATCCATTGAAATATCCCCTGGCAATTGTGTTTCTGTCAATATGTATTTCTAGTTTTCTTACATTATGTGATTTTTGCCATATTTGGCAAATAAACCTTTTGATTATCTTGCTCAGAAAGCAATGGATTGAATAAATAAATCCCAGAATGGTTCTTTGGCACACCCTTAAACAAACAAATGAAAACCCATAAAAACAAATAATTCTCTGGCAAGTTCAGTTGATTTTACCTTCGACAATATAAAATTATTTGATTCAATGATTTGTCTTAAATTCTACTTCTTCTGCTATATCAATATTGCCAATTCTGTTTTCTCTGTGTTCATGTTTCTTTTTAATTTTCATTACCACGATCTTTTTATATTTAGCACTTTTGGGCCATTTATTTATTTTTAAAATTTTATTTATTTTATTTATTTATTTTTGGCTGTGTTGGGTCTTCGTTGCTGCGCGTGGGCTTTCTCTAGTTGCGGCGAGCAGGGGCCACTCTTCATTGTGGTGCGTGGGCTTCTCATTGCGGTGGCTTTTCTTGTTGTGGAAAACGGGTTCTAGGTGTGTGGGCTTCAGTAGCTGTGGCACATAGGCTCAGTAGTTGTGGCTCATGGGCTCTAGAGCGCAGGCTCAGTAGTTGTGGTGCACGGGCTTAGTTGCTCTGCGGCATGAGGGATCTTCCCGGACCAGGGCTCGAACCCGTGTCCCCTGAATTGGCAGGCGGATTCTTAACCACTGTGCCACCAGGGAAGTCTGGGGCCGTTTATTTTATATTTTAGATACAACTCTTATAAGCAGAAAAGTTTTAGATTTTGTTTTTCAATTTAATCTGAGGCTTTGGAGAAATTTTAGCTCTTTATGTTTATTGTCATAATTTGATGCTTAGTATGACTTTATTGATATATTTATCAAATATTTATTGAACACCTTTCTGGAAATAAACATATGAACAAAGCAAAATCCTTGCATTTGGGGAGATCACAGTCTAGTAAGAGGGTGTGATAACCACCACTAACAATAACTTGAACCAGGGAAAACGAAAGAGTGATGTGAAAACTGGAGTGTGAAAACTCACTCCAGAGAAAAACTGATTTTAAGTTCTAGTACATTATTCAGTCGAAATGATATGAGGATACAAAACACATGCTTGTTCCTTGTTTCTTTTTATGGTTACATGGAGGACATTTTTCCCTATCAAGTAATATGTTTTATATATAAAGGAGTTTTCTCGGATCCTGTACTTGGTGTACCATGTTTCTGGAAGAATAATTTTATCTTTGCAACCATTGGATCATTTCAATGTTATTTCAATGTAATTTTTGCCTAGAGGTTGAGGATAAGGTATGTTATAGAATACTATTTTGTAGGCCAGTGGAGTGTTTCTACCCTAGAAAAGAATAATCTTTTTCATGTGAATGAACACATTTCCATCAAACAGTTAAGGCCTTTCTGATTCTGGGGGGGTGGTCTGAGGAGAGAAAAGTTAAAATGTAACTACTTCAGATAATTTGCCTCTGAAGATAGAGGAAGTTGTCTTTTACAAAACTGCTGGCCGGCTGGGTTAATGGGAGGCCTAGAAGGAGATGGCATCTGATCCTCTAGCCTTGCTCAGGACGGGGAAAGAGTCTAGAGCAGTGGCTCTGTCACTGTGTCTGTTAGAAGGGATGATGGAGAATGCCTTTGGCCTGGACCTTTAGACCAATAGCCAAGGATGAGTGAGTGTGGCAGCCCTGAGTCTGTCTTCTGATAGACCCCACAGAGGCTGGCTTGGAATTCCAGCCTCTGGACTCAGGACTCTGCTGGTTTTTGCAGCTGGAGAGAGGATGCTGGCAGAACTCAGGTACTTTGCTGAGAGCAGCTGACAGCTCAGACAAGAAAAGGAACCTGGGTTTCCCCAGTCTGGAGCAGAGCCCCCTTTTCTGGGATGAACAAATCCCCGTTCTCCCCGTTCCCGACCCCCGCATGGCTGTCAGTCAGGCGTGATGGCTGAACCGCGCCTTCCTTGCCCTCCTCAGCCCCTTCCACCCATCAGACGTAGGGTCACTCAGGCGTTGCACTGAAAACGAATGGATGCCCGACACTGGAGCCACAGCACCAGCTTAGAGCTCACGGTTCATAGAGTGACCACACGTCCCAGTTTGCCTGGGACAGTCACCCTCTACACTTGGTGTTTCAGCACAATTATTAATAATTAGCTTTCCTTTTCACTCTCAACAGTGTCCACATTTAGACAACAAATGATATGGGTACTTTAACTTCTCATCTGTGACAAGACCCATTCTTTGGCTTATACTGACACCTGTAGGCATGCAAAATGGCTTTGAAGAAAATGAAAACGTGCCAGGCTTTGCGCATCCTCAGTCTCCAGGATTTCTGCCCACCTCCTGAATATACCGAGAGCCCTAGCTGTGGGGCATGTTCTAGAAAGGGGTCCAGGCAGGGAAAGACGTCCACTGGAAGGTGCTGCACTCTCCGCTACCATGAGCGTCCAGGGGTATACTGACACTTGGAGTAACGTTTTGATCACTACTATTGGTGACAGGAGTCACCCTCAGCTTCAGGTGAACATATGAGCCCAGATGGCTCTATGAGCTGTGACAGACGTTGCCCGGGTTGGGAGGTGTGATACTCGGGGCCGGTGAACCTTGAGGCGGCAGGTGTTCACAGCTGGGGAGGCTTGAGAGGAGAGTGTAGGCAGGTCAGTTTCAAGGCCCCCCGCTCATCTGCTGGAAATCAGGTGACCCTGGGTCTCCCTGGACCAAGAGGACACGGACAGTGGAGGGCGGATGTGAGCTGTGGTACCCAAGGGCCTCACGTTCTCATCCCCCTCAGGCCCCATCATTGACACCTGGATTCCAGTCTGAACATCAAAAACAACACAATACACTTAAAAAAAATTAAATTCAGAGGTCAGGACAGCTTCGGGCAGGTCTAATTTGTGTGCTTGGCTGTCATAATGATGGATTTGAGACAGATTAACCTGTGCGCTCCTGAGCCCAACAGCCCTGTAGGGCCCCCCTCCCTCCATGAAACTGCCTTTAAGGGGGGCCCCTGTCCCCCCCGAGGCCACCTCTCCCGCTGCCTGACAGCCCTGAGCCAATGGCTCTTGAGGCCGGAGAAGGGAAAATAGACCGTTGTCGAGATAAGAAAGGAGGCTTAGCAGGCGTGTTTGCCCTACTCAGAGTAAATCAGGATGAGGAAGGGAAACACCGGATGTCTGACTTCCAGCTATTCTTGTAGGATTTTACTGCAGTTCTTGTTTTTGTCTTCTTCTTATTTTTAAAATGATGTTGTAAAGTCCCTGGCAAGATAGAAACCTTGGGCTTCACCAACTTCCTTCGAAAGGGCTTGCGCTGGATTCTTCCAGACTGTGTGAGAAAATCTTGGCCGTGCCCCCTGACCTGCATCTTGGGGATGGGGGGCGGCTAAGCGGGCTGCCTTCTGGCTGTCACTCGCTGAATGAACAGACCATAATGAGTCAATTCTCTGCCGTCTGCTATTTAAAACAACGGGTTCCTTCCTGTTTCCTACGCGCTGACTGAGACTTCTTCTGTGTTAGGGGAAAAAAAAGGAATTCCGGGATAAAGTGGGCCCTCTGCGACTGAATGAGCCATACATCTCGGCCCGCGGTGGCACAAAAGCTCCTAACTGTTTTATCTGTACAGATGGCTCTAATTTGGTGTTGGTGGCATGACTCCGTGAGCTAATTTTCCAAATACTTGGTTCATTGAAGTGGAAGAAGAAAAAAAAAAAAAAAAAAAGCCGTCTAAGCCAAGCCTCCAAAAAATAGAAGTCCTGAATGTTTAACTGCCGTGCTGCTTCCGACGGGGCAGGAGGGGGAGTGAAAACCTCCAGGCTGCGTCTGAGGGCGCCCTGGGCTCTGGTTCCTTTGTCCGCCACCCCAGGGAGGTCCAGGCACCCACTGGGAGTGAGGCCCGCCCCCCCCCCCTCCCGCCACGGCCTGGTCCCCTGGGGAGCTGGACCGGGGAGGGCCGAACGTGGCCTCAGATGATGGGCTGGGGTCTCAGCGATGCCACGTCAGGGCCTAACTCGGGCTGCTTCTCTCTTTCTCCAGCCAAGTGTAAGGACGTAGGAGGGGCGTAATGGTGGTGAGTCTCAGCCGTACCTCCTGGGGCCGCTGCTGGGGCCCAATGGGCACCGACATGGTGCCGCTCCGGCCGCCCTGGGGCTGGGCCTTCCTGGGGGCGACAGAGAAGCTCCGAGAGTGCTCGGAACACTGCGGGGACATCCGACCCCTCGCGCATGCAGCAAGCATGCTGGGCCCCGTACCAGCCGCGGGGTGCTTCAGATTAGCGATTCCCACCCCCACCCCGAAGGGGCCGTCATCTCACCGCTCCAGGCAGGAGGGTAGGAGATGCATCAGGGTCTTCACTTGCCCGGGAAGCAGGCGAGGCGTCACAAAGGAGGCGCTGTAGAGCCGAGCCCTGGAGAAAGGGGGTGGGACCATATTAGGCGGAAAAGCACAGAAAAGCTGTGTGTGATATGCTTAAGAAACGGCGGCTTCCCTGGTGGTACAGTGGTTAGGAGCCTGCCTGCCAATGCAGGGGACGCGGGTTCGAGCCCTGGTCCGGGAAGATCCCGCATGCCATGGAGCAACTAAGCCCGTGTGCCACAACTACTGCTCCTGAGCTCTAGAGCCCACGAGCCACAACTACTGAGCCCTCGAGCCACAACTACTGAAGCCCACGTGCCTAGAGCCCGTGATCAGCAACAAGAGAAGCCACCGCAGTGAGAAGCCCACGCACCGCAACAAAGAGTAGCCCCAGCTCGCCGCAACTAGAGAAAGCCCGCACGCAGCGACGAAGACCCAATGCAGCCAAAAATCAATCAATCAATAAATTTATTAAAAAAACAAAAAACAGTACCTACTTTATAAAAAGAAAAAGAAATGGTGACAGGTATCAGTGTCGTCTCCCAAGTGCAAATAGTTGGCACTCTGTAAATAATCGCACATGTGAAGGAATAGATGGCTGCCGTCTACATACGTGCGCGTGTGTGTGCACGTGTGCACGTGGGTGTTCATGTGGCGGGGGGGCAGGGGGAGGAATATAGGACGCAAGGCTTTGCCCGGTAGGCTGGAACCAGACTGAGAAAAACCTGTTGGCAAAGAAAAGCCTAGAAAAGTTTTCAAAGTCTCGAAATAGGTAAGAGTTGGCTAGAAGGAAACAGTCGGACAGGTATTGCTAAAGCTCCTCGTGGATACTGTCTGGGGAAGGGCTGGAGGGGCGCAGATGAGGAGGTGGCCACTCGGGCTGAGGGAAGGGCAGTGGCCGTGGGGGCACATCCAGCGGCCGGGCTGGAGCTGGACGGCAGGGGCAGCAGGGGAGGCAGGGGTCAGTGACCCTGAGACCCCCGGTTCGGGCGGAGGGAGGGTCTGGACACCCACTGGGTGCTGAACACAGGGAGCAGCAGGGGCAGGGCAAGCAGGCGACTTCAATGTCGTTGGATCGAGGTTCAGAGGGGCAGCAGGACCATGCCCATCCCGTGGTCGCTGGGGCTTGTAAACCTAGTGGAGGGCCAGGCAGGGCCCTGGAGACAGGGCAAGGTCTCCGCAGCGGGGAGGGGAGGCCAGGAAGGAAGCCGGAACCGCCGGAGGAGACAGATGCTGGGGCCGAGGGGGACGCAGAGCCCGTCCGGGGGTGGCGGAGGGGGCACGGGCTCCCAGCCACGGCCACATGGCCCTCCTGCTTCTCCGCTCAGGTCTGGGCACCTGGACTCAGGGGGCTGGTGGGAGGGCACAGGCGCGGGCCCAGGGGCGGGCACGGGGAGGGACGTGTGTCCCCCCGACATGCTCACCCACACCCGAGGCCGGGTCTGCATCCCGGGCCTGAGCTCTGGCTCCTTATTTCAGGAGGGTCCCCCTCAATGGGGTGGGAGTGAGGGTTGGTGGCGCCTGTCTCCAGGGAAGGGTGGGCACTTTCTACCATGGCTCTCTCAGGACACGGGGCTCCCCCCTTTTCTCAGGGGCGTGGAGCACAGGGGGCAGGGTCCTCACAGGGAGAGGAAAGGGAAGAAGATGGTAGTTTGGACAAAGCAGAATGGCCCAAACCAGTGGGAGCCGGGAGCCACCAGTTGTGGG
The DNA here is from genome assembly GCF_028021215.1 of Eschrichtius robustus. Taxonomy (NCBI): domain Eukaryota; kingdom Metazoa; phylum Chordata; class Mammalia; order Artiodactyla; family Eschrichtiidae; genus Eschrichtius; species Eschrichtius robustus. The sequence continues at coordinate 197,492,429 of NC_090824.1, forward strand.
TGGGAAAGCATCCTTTCTCTGGCCCCACTGAAGGGCCGCAGGCCTTTACGAGAAAGGGGAGCCTTGGAGAAGACTTCAAAGAAGAGAAGGAGGACAGATACCCTGGTGGGGTCTCTGCTCCCTCCCCTCAAACAGCCAGATGGGCCGCCACGTCTGGATGAGGCAGGACCACCTACTCTAGATAGGGGTGTTTTGGAGGAGGCGAGGGGCAGAGTGGGTGGAGGGATGGTGTCCAGCTGGGATGAGAGAGAGAGGTGAGGGGAGGGTACAGAGGACGGGAAGGTCAGGTCTGAGCCACCCTGGAGGAGTCTTGGGCAGCCAAGAGCGAGGTCGGGGAGAGGCCAGCGGCGAGGTGGTCAGGAAAGTCTGAGGCGTGAGCCAACACCCAAGGGCTGTGTGCCCAAGGAAGGGAGCAGGAAGCCAGTCCTGGGACGCAGCTGTGGGCGGGAGGCTCGCGGGCAGGGTACCCCACTGAATTCACCGGAGAGCCACGATCACAGGCCAGTGGAGACTCTGGAGAGTCTCCAGATCCACGATCACAGTGGAGATTCTGGCCTCCTTCGTGGTCAGGGAGAAAAGAGCAAGGAACTCTAGCTTGGTCTGGGGGACGAATAAGGGTGGAGTTAGAATGAGCTCAAAAGAGCAACAAAGCTGGTCAAGCCATTAGGCTGGTGCCTCTCGGAGACCCTGGTGGGTCCTCACTCTCTGATGAAAGTAGCTTAGTCGCCTACAGGCCTCACTGGGTACGTGCTCCCTAAAGAATTCCCCTGGGGGAACCTCAGCCCCAAGCGTGTGGTCTGAAGGAGAAACCCTGGATCCCTTCAGAGAGGCTGGGGGAACCTCCCGCCCCAGGTGCCGGCACCCAGGAAGGAACCAGCACTGAGGATGCCACCCAGAGTGCTTCACACGTACAGGAGCGAAAAGGGCGCCCACATTTCAGGGCCTTCTAAGCCGTTTTGTGCGTGTACGTGTGGACCATTGGACAGCTTTGTCGATTTGGTGAAGCCTATAGATTTCTTCCCAGAAATGTGTGTGTTTTTTTTTTAAATCAAAAGGCATCTTTTGTGTGTGTGTGTTATTTTTAAATGGATAAGATAGAATACTAGATTAAAATTCATACTCAAATACAGTTATTAAAGTATAAAAATCGTGATAATTTAATACGCACACCTCTTAATTAACCCATTATTTAATAAGATATAGGGGGAGGTTTCATAACCACCATCCTTTTGAAGTAGTGATGAGTATGAGTGATATTTTGATATAGGCAAAATAACTGTATTATGGTGTGAAAGTATCTGATTTCTGTTACAAATACTGCCAGTACTGATGTGACTTATTGACTACATTTATTATTGAAGAAAGTGCTAAGTTTAGAGAAAATAAAGATGTAAATTCTTTTCCCATTCAGGTTCACAGTTCTCTTGAATTCTATCTAAGGCTCCTCTGGGGATGCTGGGCCTCTATTAAGAGCCTCTGTTTATCGTATAAAGCCATGGAGATTTGGGGGTTCATATGTTCCAACAGCAGCAATAGCATTAATTATACTAACACATTCGTTGGTCTTATTTGGCCTGGAAGGGGCACCATCCCTACACAAGGAACTTGACCTTCACATCATCTTACTGTGAAGGCTGAATAATGTCCCCCAAAATGCCCATGTCCTCATGCCCAGAATTATGAGGATGTGACCTTATATGGCACAAGAGACTTTGCAGCTGTGATTAAATTAAGGATTTTGAGATGGAGAGATTATTCTGGATTATCCAGATGGGCCCAAAGTTATCACAAGGGTCCTTATAAGAAGGAAACCAGGGATCCCCCTCCTGGTGGTCCAATGCTTAGGACTCTCTGGGTTCAATAATCCCTGGTCAGGGAACTAAGGATCCTGCAAGCCGTGGGGCGTGGCCAAAAATAAAAAATAAAAAAGAAGGAAACTGGACAGGAGTGGGGATGTGATGACAGAAGCAAGAGGTTGGAGTGATGTGAGAAGAGGCCACGAGTCAAGGGACGCAGGTGGCTTCTGGAGGCTGTGCAGGCCTCCCTGAAGGCTCCAGAAGGAACTCAGCCCTGCTGACACGTTGGCTTGATAGGCTTCACGTTGATAGGCTTCCGACCTCTTTGGGTCGTTTTAAGCCACTATGTTTGTGGTAATTTATCACAGCAGCAGGAAGCGAATACGCTTACGTAAGACACATCATCCCACTTCAAGACATTTTGGGGAGGTGCCCTGTGTGCGTGAAGGGCCGCGGTCTTACTCACAAGCTGAGTGACTTTCTACACTTTCTACTCTGTGTAGCCACCCCGGGACCAAGATACGGAACAGCCCAGCTCCCAGAAGCCTCCCTCAGGGTCCCTCCCAGGCAGCAGCCCCGTGGGACCCCTCTTCTGACCTCTGTCCCTGTGGATTAGCTATCAGTTCTTCTGCTGGTGAATAGGTGGAATCGTGCCTTACGTACTGTCTGCTTCTTTCACTCAGCCTTGCGTCTGCGAGGTGGATCTTTGTTCAGTTTAGTCCTTTTATCAGTTTGGTAGGAAATTATTTTTATTTATTTATTTATTCATTTACATTGAAGTATAGTTGATTTACAATGTAGTGTTTTAGGTGCACAGCGCAGTGATTAAGTTATACATATATATATATATATATATATATCTATTTTTTTCAGATTGTTTTCCCTTACAGGTTATTACAGAATACTGAGTAGAGTTCCCTGTGCTACACAGTAGGTCCGTGTTGATTCTCTGTTTTATACACAGGAGTGTGTATATGTTAATCCCCACCTCCTAATTTACGCCAGCTCCCCAGGAAATTCTTGCAACCATGCCCCCAGAAAAAGGTGGAAATAGAGACACCGTCCTCTTCTCCCCCAGTTTCATGGCTGCCCTGAAATGGACCCCAGCCCTCAGATCTCTTCCTTGTCCTCCTCCCAGAGACCAGGGCCTTGCTCAGCGGCCACAGGGATGGCTATCTGGACTTGGGTTTGTCTCCCTCCAGGACCCCTCCTGACACCATTGCCTGAGCTTTTTGTGGTGAAGATTGTCTTCAGCACCAGAAGGTCCTGGGGACCTTTTATCTTCTCTGTCCTTCCTGCCGCCTCTGAGCTTTCACGTAGGGTAACTCTACCCAACCCCCCGGAACCACCCTGTACTCTGTCCCCTGCACTCTGTCCCCTCCTCTGTCCCTTCCACTTTGTCCCCTGCACTCTGTCCCCTCCTCTCTCTGCATTTCCATCTACCTTGATCTGAGCCCTCCACAGGGAGCCCCCTAGTCCCTCCCCACTTTGGCAACATTTCTTTAAGGCAACAGTCACCCTGGCCTTTCCAAGGATCCACCCAGACGGTCCCTCACTCTGCGAGGTGACATCATCGTTGTATACAGCCAGGGAAGCCTCACGGGAGGGGGGTGGATTCCTCGCTGGCCCTTCCTGCCGCCTCGCCCCCCCCTCAGGGTCCCCTCTGGCCTCGGCTCTGCCTGGAGAGGGTCCTCGCTGGGCCATGGGCCCCCCAGCCTGGGATTTCCGGTTGCCGGAGCAACTCAGTGTGGCCGGGCTGGGGGTTGGTTGGCGGGACAGCGGAAGAAGACGTTTCAGGAGCTGCAGGGCCTGGGCCCGGAGTCCAGGGTGACGGGCCTCCTGCCGGACAGCCAGTCACCGACCTCAGCCTCCGGTTGGCACCCTCGCCTGCTGGCAATTCGCTGCTTTTGTTTTTAAGATCAAAATATCCTATTCATTACTAATAAAGCTGATTGGTGAGTTCGGCCTTCGATCTGCAGTCCAGAGGGTTGCCAGTATCCCTCACTGCCTAGCTTATTTTATTGTTTAATTTTTATTTTGTTTTGGAGTACAGTTGATTTACATGTGTGTTAGTTTCAGGTGTACGGCAAAGTGAATCAATTATACACATACATGTGTCCACTCTTTTTCAGATTCTTTTCCCTAATAGGCTATTACAGAATATTGAGTAGAGTTCCCTGTGCTCTACAGTAGGTCCTTGTTGGTTATCTATTTTATATGTAGTAATGTGTTTATTTTATTTTGTTTTGTTTTAAGCTTATTTATTTCTTTTTATTTTTTCCAGATGCGAAATCCAGTTTTAAACCATTTTTTATTGAAGTGTACTTGATTTGCAATGTTGTGTTAGTTTCAGGTGTACAGCAAAGTAATTCAGTTATACGTACATATATATACCTATTCTTTTTCAGAGTCTTTTCCATTATAGGTTGTTACAGGATATTGAATATAGTTCCCTGTGCTATACAGTTGGTCATTGTTGTTTATCTATTTTGTATATAGTAGTGTATTTCTGATAATCCCAAACTCCTAAAAGAAATCCAGTTTTAAAGCTGTTGCCGTAGAGAATTTTACATTATTCCTAGTGTTTTCTCAAGCACTTTTTTTTTTTGGCCAGCATTGACAAGAATCTATTTTTATTTATTTATTTTCTGGCTGCACCGCACGGCTTGCGGCATCTCAGTTCCCTGATCAGGGACTGAACCCAGGCCACAGCAGTGAAAGCCCGGAATCCTAAGCACTAGGCCACCAGGGAACTCCTATTTTGAATTTTTTAGAAAATATTTTTTAAATTTTAATTCAAGTTTTAAAGGTTACTTTCCATTTACAGTTAGGACAAAATATTGGCTGTCTTCCCCGTGTTGTATTGATACAATAGTCCCCGAACCTGTCTTACACCCGGTAGTCTGTGCCCTCCCCTCTCCCACCCCGTGTTGCCCCTCCCCCTCCCCACTGTAACCGCTAGTTTGTTCTCTAGATCCGCCTCACTCCCTCTTTTCATTGAACTGACTCCCCGCAAACTTCCAACCGGCCTGTGTGAGAAAGAACTACAGCCTGTGATTTGAGAATACGGGTCACAACCCAAAGGGGGAGACGCAAGGAGAGAGTCAGGGGGGCCTTTACAAGTTTTATTTAGGGGATGACGGGGGTAGAACAGAAGGAGGGAAGCAGCTCTACCCGTGGGCATTTCCCCCTCCCTCTAAGAAACTCCCCCGCGCCAGGACCGCAGACAAACCCCTCCCTGTAAGACAGCCTGCAGAGTTTTGTTGCGAAAGCTGCTCCCAGGCTGCAGACGCAGATGCCTGCCTCCTCCTGCCGCCCTTGCCTCCTGGGAGTTCAGGTGCCTCGGCCTCATCAGGGTTTCAGATAAGAAAGATTTGTTGTCCTTGCCCTCATTAGTTCTTTTTTTTTTTCTTAAAGAAAAATGAGCTCAAGAAAGAGAAGTCTGCGCATAAGAACGTCTCTAGGCCGGGCTGGAGAGGCGAGGAAGGAAAGCTACCTAAGATTCATTCTTATAAACACCATAATAAATAACACGGATTTCAACAGACGGCTATAAATAACATCTGATGTTTGCACTCAACAGTTTCAGGCTCTCAGGTGATGGCCTGGGACAAGTGGCCGCCCGGTCCTGCCCTGCTGGCTCGCCGCCTGGTCACCTAAGCCTCCCTGTTTTCAGAGGTTGTTTTCTGCATCTCTCTCAGAGACTGTAGGCGCGCCAGCCCCTCCCTCGCTGGGCCCCGGGCGATCTCGGGGACCTGCCCCTTGGTGGGAGGACATCTGACGGGGAGGCCACTGGGTTACCAGTTTCCTTCCTCAGCGACTCACAGGCCCGCAGCCTCGCAGATGTACTCCCTGGGTTTGTTTTGATAGCTTGTTTGAAAAACAGTTCCTATCCACCAGCTGTTCAGATAATCATATTCCAAGTGGCAACCAACTGGGATTATTTTGGTTGCTGTTTACCCTGACCAGCATGGCTCAGCTGGAAAATATGGGCCTGGGTTGGGGGTCCCCTTTTTTGTTCTCGTGATTGCCGCCCAGATTGGCCATAAGGAAGCCTCCTTTTCCGCTCTCCTCCCCTGGGAGCCCTGTGTTCCCCGGGGAGACGACGAGGGGCAGGAATCTGATGGAAGCTTCCGGAACGTGGGTGTTCTTGGCATCGGTGACCCTTACCCCAAATCAGACCGTTTCACCATCAGTACTGGGACTTTGTGTCCCTGCTTGTGCAGGGCTGGAGGGAAGGCCTGGCTCAGAGGTTGAGCTTGTCCTTCGAACTCTCCCTCCAATGCCCCAAACCTTCCAGGCCTAAAAGCAAACTTCGCACGCGCCGCCCCCCCCCCAGCCCTAGCACCCCTACCCTCTTCCCTCAGCGTGCAGACGGCACCCCCTGCTCCCCACGCACCCACACCAGGCCTGCTGTCCCCCTGGCTTTCCTGTCCCTTGACCTCCAAAGTCAGGGGTTTGCCAAGCCCGGCTGATTTTCCTGGGGCGTTTTTATCCTCTGCCTCTATCTCTTCTTTCCCATCTCCACTGCCTCTGCCCACAGATGCCCCGTCACCAGTCCCTTTCACCGTGGCAGGAACTTTCCATCACTGTCCCAGCCGTCTTTCCTCCTCTTCAACTGCACCCTCCCACCGCTGCTAGGCTCGGCTTCCTAACGCTGCCCTCTGTTGTCACTTAGCCCCTGCCCGCTGTGTGCAGCCTGGAGTGACAGGGCCTTGTCTGCTGTCCCAGGCCCTCGGCACTCTGGTTCCAACCTCACCTGATCTCCCTCTTTTGCTCCGTCCTGCTCCCTCCCCCGTCTTGTCAAGCTCACATCTGTGCTTTCCAGCAGGACTGATTCCAGGGGCTGCCCCTCCCTTGACAGACTCCATGAACGCACTTCCTGGAGTTGTACGGCCTGTGCGACAAGAGGGCCTCCGGGCCTTTGCACATGCTGCTTCCTTGTTCTGGAGGGCCGTCCTCCCCCAGCTGCCTGTGAAAGCCAAACAATTCTTCAAATGTCACTTCTTCCATGAAGCCTTCGGTGATCATCATTGCTTGGAAGGGTAGCTCATATTCACGGATCTCTGAAAAAAATTGTACCTGACGCTTACAATTTTCTTTGTATTTCAGATTTTGCTTAGAACACAGACCTCCATAAAGAGTATTGATGACTTCCCTGTATATCATTTGCTGTGCCTGGCGCTGGGGCTGGCACATAGTAAGTGCTCCATAAGTTTTTGTTGGACGAATGAAAGAATGAATGACTTATGCTGGGCTTGGCTCTGCCACATTTCACTGTTAACCTCTGGTTGCATTTAAATTCAGGTACACGGCCTCTCCTCATCCTTATTTGCTACTAGAAGCAGAGAAGGATTGAGTCGAACCCTAAGGATGGTTCCTCCATTATCCAGACTCACTTAATGGCGAGGCAGCGATTCTCAGGTACATGAGTCCACAGAATACTAACTGGTCCAGTGCTTTGCAAACCATCGCTCAGAACGCTGGGCCCCAGGATATGTCTCCAGGGCATGGAGGTCCGGGGGGCAGAGGGCTGTGGATGAGGGGGCGTTGGGCTCCTGCCCCACTTCAACCAGGTCAGCTCTGCTTGTTTCTGTGTCACAACTTGAGGTCTGGTAGAAGCTCTATTCAACCAGAGGCCCCAAAAAATTTTTTTATGAAAAACAGAAACTAGAAAATATATATGTGTAGTTCAACTGGGTAGACATCTTACAAGAAATGCCTGTCTAAACGTATTTGTAAGGCCCTTAAAGCGCATCCCATAGTATCCAATCCAGAGCAGTCACCCACAGTGCCACGGGACAGCCCCCCGCAAAGAGTCATCGGGTCCAAGTGGCCCTTTTGTCCAAGGTAAGAGCAGGAGGTTGGGAATCAGTGCCAAGCTTTAGCTCGGCTCTGCCGTGAGCACGTCGTGTAACTCTCACCAAGTGCTTTCCCTCCCTAGACGCTGCAGCTCATTTACAAGTGCAAGTGCGGAGTGGCCCCCCCTTGGGAAGGCAGGGCGTCACGGTGGTTAGGGGCGCCCCGGGTGAGCCTGATGGGGGCGGGGGCCGCTGGGAGAGGCGCACCAGGGCAGGAGTGCCAAGTGCTGGGTGGCCCGGCCTCCGCCGAGCCTGGGGATCTGGGAGGCCCGCTCCAGCTCCGTCACTTGGAGACTGACTCAGCTGGCAGCCGTAGGGCCCGGTTGCCGGGGGAAATGCTGTCGGCACATTTATTCTGGGTTTGGATATTTAAAGAGCCGGGTGTGTGGCACGGCGTTTCGGAAGTGCTTGGGGAGGGAGGGGTTGCGGACTAGGGCTTTTTTTTTTTTAACTGTTATAGATATCCTGTCCTGATCTCTCGGTCCACGAGGAGTGATTTTCTTCCCTAAGAATCGGACGTGGGTTCTGCCCATTGTGTCTGCCTGGCGGTGCAGCCTGGCAGGAAGCAGGTGGCCCAGGGTGGGACATGGCTGCCATGGGTCCCCATCCCAGTGCCACCCTGCCCCCTGGCCGAGGAGCCTGGCAGCGGCCCCCGAGGTACCGGGAAGGAGGTAGAGCCGTGGTCTGGTTCCCCAAGGGCACCTGGGCTGTGCCATCCTGCACACGATGGAGTGGTCTGGGCCCTCAGGCGTCTCGGGGCCCGGGTGACAGACAGCACAGGTCCCCCGGGGCCACTGGGAGCGCGGGCTTCCTCTTCCTCACTGGCTGTTTGCACTGGCTCCGGAAACTCTGGCTGAAAGCTGGGACTTTGTTTTCAACCCCCTGCGTCATTTTTTACTATTTGAATGGCCTCTTTGGGCTGCTTTTAGGAAGGTGGTTCTTTTGTCACTTTTCTCACTCAGGATGTTGTTGCCAATAGATTTCCTCACAGACGCTGTCTGCTGCCTTTGTTTTCCTTTCCAGATGCATATGGAGAAATCTTCCAGAACTGAGGCCCCGTCAGCGAATTGCACCTGTGGTGCAGTGAGTGGCGCAGGGTAATGCTTCTCTCATGACATTTATTGTTTTCATTTCTGCTCACAGAGGTCATTTTGTCCACATGCTCATGGTAGCACATTGGAGAAATAGAGGAAATAAATGTAGGTGATATAGGAGGAAAATTAGTACCCCCTGTAGTTCCACGCCAGCCAGAGGTCTACACTTGGCAATCTGGCGTTGGTTTCTTTTTTATTTTAATTGGGCTCATCCTGCACACGGTGTAAAGGAACAGGCTTTTCACACCCCGCACTGTAGCATTAGCGATGTCCCCTGCCCTCGAAGTCTTGTGGGTGCAGTTTGCAAGCCTCTGTGGCTCTCCTTTGGCTCTGCCACCAGCAAAGCAACATCCGAGACATTAGCCCACGTTAAGGAGGAAGGAGGCCAGGACAACTGTACAACATAATCCGTGTTTGTATGTAGAGCTGAGACGGGTGGGATTGTGGGTGACTTTTATTCTATTATCATTATCTTCTTTCTCTTCTAGAGTTTGCACATTTTTCTGTGACAAACCTGAGAGTAGAGGCAGGTGATGTGATCCGAGGTGCAAGCTCAGTCCTGCCTCCAAACCAGGTGAGTTTCTTGGCCGCCCTGGGCCTCAATTTCCTCACCTCTAAAGGGTGAACGCTGATGCTACCTACCTCACAGGTACATTTTTGAAGGTCAGGTGTAGGTGAAATGATGCCTAAGAAGCCCAGTGAAGGCCCGGGGATGGGAACCATTGTGGCTTTACAGTATAATCATACAATTCTAGAAGTTACAGGATTATAGGCTGAATTATGCCCCCAGAACATTCATCTGTTGACGTCCTAACCCCTAGGAGCTCAGAATGTGAAAGTATTTGGAGACAGGGGTCTTTACAAGGGTAATTACATGAAAATGAGGTCCCTAGGGTGGACCCTGATCCCATGTGACTGGTGTCCTTAAAAGAAGAGTTGATTAGGACGCAGACACACACGGAGGGAAGGCCACCTGAGGACACAGGGAGAAGACGGCATCTCCAAGCCAAGGAGGGAGGCCTCCAAAGAAACCATCCCTGCCGACACCCTGACCTTGGACTTCCAGCCTCCGAACGGTGAGAAAATAAATTCTGTTGTTTAAGCCTCCAGCCCTTGGTCCTCTGTTATGGCCGCCCACGTGAACCGACCACAGGTCCTTAACGGGAATATCGGTGTCACGGTTGTTCACGGTCTGAATCTCCACCCTGAGGTCCTTCCCGTCTAAGCGCGCCGCTGGGAGAGCTCGTCCGAGCAGGACACGGCCCCGTCCCCCTTCCCGCTCCTGGAGCCCCTCTTCTCCCCAGGGGCCCTGCGCTCCTGCTTCCCAGGACCGTCTCTCCCAGGCGATGGCTCTCGACGCCCCAGAGGGAACTTGCTCCTTCCCCGTTCGGGAGCCTCACTCCGCCGCTTCCCGCCCAAGATGCCCCTCTCGAGGGCACATCTGCCCTTCAATGAGGTGGACCGAAAACTCTCCAAGTACCAACAGGAGACTGTGTTCAAGCCTCCACTGGGATCACCAGCGCCATGGTCTCTTAGGGTGGGTGTTTTGTGTTTTAATGTTTAACTTTATTTATTTATTGTTTCTTTGAAAAATTTTGGTGTGGTAAGAACACTTAACATGAGATCTACCCACTTAACAAAATTGTGCTTCTGTTTTTGATTTTCTTTCTTTGGCTGCACCGCACGGCTTGTGGGATCTTAGTTCCCTGACCAGGCATTGAACTCGGGCCCCGGCAGCGAAAGCTCTGAGTCCTAACCGCTGGACCACCAGGGAATTCCCAGCAAAATTTTAAGTCTATAATCCATCATTGTTTTTTGAAATTTATTTTCATTTTTATTGACGTATAGTTGATTTACAATGTTGTGTTACTTTCTGCTGTACAGCAAAGTGCTTCAGTCGTATATATATATATATATATATATATATATATATATATATATATATATATATATATATATATTCTTTTCCATTATGGTTTGTTACAGGATATTGGATATAGTTCCCTGTGCTATACAATAGGTCCTTGTTGTTGTTCACCTATTTTTATATATAGTAGTTTGTATCTGTTAATCTCAAACTCCTAATTTACCCCTCCTCCACCCCTTTTCTCCTTGGCAACCACAAGTCTGTTCTCCATGTCTGTGAGTCTGTCTCCGTTTCATAAATAAAGTCATTGGTGTCGATACGTACCACGTATCATGTAAGTGACATCATCTGGTTGTAACCCACGACTGCTGACTGTTGGTACAGTGTCGTACAGCAGATACTTAGAGCTTGTTCATCTCACTTGACTGAAACTTCATGCCTGTCGATCAGTAATTCCCAATTGCCCCCTCTTTCCCGTCCCTGGCAACCAGCACTGCACTCTGATTCTATGAATGTGACCTTTTAATTTCAGATACCTCATGTAAGTGGAACCGTGTCTTTCCGTAACTGGCTTATTCACTGAGCGTAATGTCCTCCAGGTTCACCCATGTTGTCCCATTTTGCAGAATTTCTTTCTTTTTAAAGTCTGAATGGTGTTGCATCGTATGCCTCTATCACATTTCTTTATCTGTTCACCTATCGATGGACATTTAGGTCATTTCCACATCTTGACTATTGTGAATGATGTCATAATGAATACAGGAGTGCTAATACCTCTTGGAGATCCTGATTTCAATTCACTTGGATAAATACCCATTAGTGGGATTGCAGGGTAGGATTCTGAAGACATGGAGAGGAGATCCCTGGAGCTGTGCCTGCAGTGCTTCCTCGGGTCACAAAGGCACCGCTAGCCCTGCGCTGGAAACACAGAAAAGTGGTTGGGGGCGAGGATATTTTTGTTTTGCAGACTGGAGGCCGGGTCTTTCTCCTGGGCCAGGGAGTTAACCAGTGCACCTCATCTGCTAAGTCATCCCCTGTTTTCTCAGGAGACAGTCTTATAAATCTGGCTAATAACTCTCATTTCATTTCCCCAAACTCCATTAGAGGGAAATTATAATGAAGCTCAAATACTCACCAGGTTATTCACGGGAAAGACCTTTGGCTTTTAAAAAATGCATTTTAGGTGGCCGGATTAATCTAGAGGCGCATTACAATACAGCCCTGCTGAAGTTTTACAGGAGATTCCTGGCACCCGGCATTGTACCTTGCACAGTGCTGCCAGGAGCATGAATTATCTTTACAGGAAGAGGCGAGGATTAATATGTCAGATGGAAAAGACCCACTGGCAGCACCTGATGAAAACCCAGGACCCTGGTCCCTTGTCAAGGTTCTTCAAGGTTAGAGTCATAACCACACGACTGAGGAGCAAGCACCCTCGGCCAGCACCAGGCAGACCAGCAGAGAAGTTATGCGCTGCCCCCTTCCATCTGGCCCTGCTCACCCACAGCCTTGGAAAGAGGCACCTACCGAGATGCTTAACTTACGGCAGGCACGCTGAAAAAAACATGCTGATTTCATTCCTTTTATTACCTCCCTGGCAGAGCGAGTTAATTAAAAAAAAAAAAGTATGATCGCTGCTTAATGTTCACTTAAGAGGTTGATTTGCAATGTCAATATATGCATTTGTATGGTATATACATTAATATAAAAGTAATAATAACGATGATAGTATCTATCACTAAATGAGCTCTGGACCCTGGGGAAGGATAACTACACAGATTATCTATAACCCCACGAAGCCAACATTATTCGGTTCATTTTATTGATGGAGAAACTGAGGCTCAGAGTGGTTAAGGAACTTGCCCAAGGTCACACAGCTGATATGTGACGGGATTCAACCTAAGTTATAAGGTAGTATTTGTGGCAGGGTGAACTGAAACTTCTCTCTGAACACTAGGCCCCAATCCCACTTAAATCCCCACCAAGGTCAAGGGAGAAACTTGGGCATGAGAGATTGACAGGCCCCTGTTCACTGTTGTGTATATGAGGAAGCTGAGGACTGTAACGGAGAGAAGATCATATCTGCCTCCAAGAAATGCAATGTTATTAAGACACAAGTAGGTTAAGAGTAAAAGGGTGAAAAAAGATATGCTATGCTAATCAGTAATCAGAAGAAAGCTGGAGAGAGAATATTAGTATCAGACAAAGCAGATTACAGAACAAATAAAATATCAGGAATTAAAAAGTCATTTCATAATGATAAAGGGATCAATTAATCCAGGGGACATAACAATTCTAAATGTTATGCACTGAATAACAAGGCTTCAAAATACATGAAGGAGAAATGAATAGAATTGCAAGAAGAAACAGACAAACCCACAATTACCGTCAGAGATTTCAACACCACTCTGTCAATAATTAGTAGAACAAGTGGACAGAAGATCAGCAAGGATGTAGACAACCTGGGCAATGCCCTCCACCAACTCAGCCTGATTGACGTTTATAGATCACATCACCCAACGACAGCAGAACACACATTCCTTGTTAGTGCACACGAAGATTTACCAAGATGCATAATACTCCGGTCCATAAAACAAGTCTCAACACATCTAAAAAGATTCAAGTCATACAAAGTATGTTCTCTGACCATGGGGGAAGTAAATCACAAATCAGTAACAGATATTTGGAAAATCTCCAAATAATTGTAAATGGAATAATACATTTATAACTAACCAATGAGTCAAAGAAGAAATTATATGATTATTTCAGTAGCCATAGAAAAAGCATGTAATAAAGTCCAACATTTGTTCCTGATTAAAAAACAAAACTTTAGTAGTAGAAGGGAACTTTCTCGGCCGAATAAGAGGCAGCTACAAAAAAAAAAAAAAAAAAAAAATGTATAGCTAACATAATGAATGGTGAAAGGCTAAATCCTTTCCTTTTCTAAAGATCAGAAATAAGAGAAAGATACCTGCCTTCACAACGTCTATTCAACATTTTACTGGCGTTTCTAACCAGGGAAATTAGGAATGATTTTGTTTTAAGAGACTTTGGGTCACTTGCAAAAGTAAGCCCATTGTTGCAAAAGTGAAAATTTGCTATTATGTACAATTAAAAAGAAATCTTACTGACCATGAAGATGTTTCTAGGAGCAAACTTATAGCATTGTTGCTGAAATGCATGCTGTCCTCCAAGAGAACTTGTTTATTTGGAATATCACTTCTGAAGAGATTGTTTGTCAAACAAAACCAAACAAAAATAAGTCAACTTCCTTTAGACCTAATCTCTCCCGTCTATCTTCAGTGGGTCATGGGGACTCCTGGGGGCTTCTGTATTCTTATGACTTCCTGGAGAAAGGCCAGACTTTGGTCTCAAGTAAATCAACAAAAATGTGTTGTGCGCCCAGCATGGAGGTGCTGATGGAAGCAGAGTATTGGCTTTATCCCTGGAAGAGTTTCAGGACTCAGTGACCAGTTTCTCAGGCAAATAAGTTCCCCTCTCTTGTCAGTATGACAATTAATTACCAGGCACCTACAGGCTACGTTTAACAAGAAGTGCCGCATTTCTGCTAACGTTTTCCTTTCCAAACCTTCATTCATTTACTCATTCGACAGATACATACTGGGCACTTATTTTGTGCCAGGCACTTTTCTAGGTGCTGGAGATACAGCATTGAAGAAAACAGACAAAATCTCGCCTTCATGGTAGCTTGCATTCTAGCGGGAGAAACATATGATAAGCCTAGTATAAATGAAATAGACAGTATGTAAGAGGAGGATAAGGGCTCTGGAGGTGAATGAAGCTGGGGAGGGAAATAAGAAGTACCTGCGGGTGGGGGAGGATTTACAACGAGGGAAATCCTCATGGAGAAGGCGACGTTCAAACAAGGACTTGGAGGAGGTGGGGAGTGAGACGTCTGGATTCCAGGGCGAGGACAGCCGGGCAGTGGTAATGGCTTTGAGCTGGGAGGGCTCCTGGTCTTTCCAAGGGACACCAAGGAGGCAAAGGAAGAGACTGTCTGCACTGAGTGAAGTCCTAGTCAGGTCAAATAAAGACGAGTCTTGCAAAGCAGGGTCCTCCGGGGACCCACCAGACAGCTACGGGAATAGGGTTTTGACCCTCTTCAGCCAGGCTGCTGCTTTTCGCTGGGATTGAAGGCTGTTGGTTTTCAAGGCTACTGGGGAACTGGGGAGCGGGGGAACGAGAGTAAGGCAAGTTACAACACCATAAAGCTCATGGTTCTTACTGAGATTCTGCCTTTTTCTTTTCCTAGTAAACACTCCCCAATTGCTGCAAGCCTTTGGTTAATTTTCTGAATTCTGCAAAAGTTGATGGTGATGATTTTTGCCACGGTTCTCAGAGAGGTTGTTCAGAGGTCTTTACACCATCCTTCCCGCCGACACTACTCTAGAAGGGACGCTTGAGGCTGGAAATTGACATAAACGAAGTTGACTGAGCAGGATACACCCAGAGTTTTCCATGGTTATGCAACTGTGAGAGGGGAGGAATATTTGGCTGGCTCAGGGGGCCCAGGCAGCAGGATAGTGGGAATAAGGCAGGATGGATAGCTTGGGGCCATGTCCAAACTGGCATTTGAAGCTTTTGAGGAGATAATTGAACATGAATCTTTGAGGAAGATAAAGCTGGCAGTGGGTCCAGGAGGTGAGCTGGAATAGACGGGAGAAGACCAATCACTTTAGTCAGAAGGGAATATTGTATGCCTGGGAGAAGCAATGGTAGCTTGGATGGGAGAGCGTCTCCAAGGAAGCTTTGGTCGATGATGTGTTATTGGGGGAGGGCTTCTAAGTACTGTTGTTTTTTGGAGTTATTGACAGTGAGACACCCCCCCCCCCCCCGCCCTAAGTTTTCTTCTTGCCATCCCAGAAATTATGTAGCTTCCAATGGGGCCCTTTTGGCCCTACCCTCTTATACTGCTTGCCCCCATTAAGGACCCTCACATCTTGAATATCTTGAGCATCTTGAAGTTCATGGCCAGTAACTCCCCCAACAGTACTGCTCCTGTGTGGGGAAGCACAGCTGGGTTCGCACAGCCAGGCTCTACCGTAAACACACAGGAAGTTCTTGAACCCTATGGGGGCCCTCGTTTCAGGAAATCAGTACATTTGTCATCCATTTGCTGGTGGGCGGCATTGTGCAGACCAAAAGAGGGGCTTGGCACCTTGCTTCCGGGGATCACCGATAACCAGACCCTCTCTTGCAGGTACCGTGGCCCGAACGTCAGGGTTGGGGGCGGGGGGAACACATGAGACACAGCAGGTGCCGAGACTGCCCTGTGCTGCTGTGTCTCCCAGGTGGTAGGTCCAAATCCTTCTTCAGAACATTTGGGTCTTTTTGGACAACCTGAGAAAGACCTCAGGTTCCAGGCCAGCTCAGGCCCACAGTGACCTCAAAAGTGGAAAGAATGATTTGGTCAGACACTCAGCGTTTCCCCAGGTGTGTCCCATGGAATTCTGGTCCCACAAGTGTCTCCTCACAGAGAGGTCTGACAAGTGAGGAAATGCTTCATTCTCCATTTCTTTCTAGAAGCGACGCAGTACATGTGAGCACATCGAAGCTCCGAGAAGTCCTGCAGTAAAGGAACTCAGTGTATTTAACTGAGCATTTCCTGCTCGCCGCTGACCCTGGGGCTCTTGCTCCACCCAGTTTGGGGTGAGGCCTTTAACAAGGGCCTCTCCGCCTACCCTGCCTTTCTCTGGTCCTACAAATACGGCCGCCCTCTCGCGTTGATGTCCAAGGGCTTCCATCAGCGCGGGCCCCTTGAAAAAATTGAGGATTTCAGTTAAGTACATAGCAAGTCACTCACCCAGAGGTCACAGCCCCGCTCTGCTTAATTGTCCCCCCAAATCCTGAAGAGCTTCCAGTTGCTCAGAAACTTGGAAGGCTCTATCCGCCGTCCTCCCTCAGACCTTCCTCAATGGAAAGTGGGGTAAATGGTGCCCGTACTAAGCTCCCAGGATTGTGGAGGTTGCCTAACACATGTTCACGCAGGAAGCGTGCTTGGAACAGCTCCTGGCACCCAGCGAGCTTTCTACGCAAGGAATGCCCATGTTGTAGTCGTTACCGGGAGCTTACTATTGTTCTGTGATGTTAGCGTGGCTCTAGTACTGTTTTGTTTTTTTTTTTGCATAAATGGTCAAATAGTCCAAAGCAGCAAGACATGACTGCAGGATGTGGGCAAACTCCCCGTCTCTGTCTGTCTGTCTGTCTGTCTGTCTCTTTATACACACATACCCACACACACTCTTTTACTCTGAATTCACCAACTCCTGTTGATCCGTGTCTCAGGCCTGGGGGCCCAGTGACAGACCCGCTGAGGTATGAACTCAAAAGATGAGCGAAAGCAAGAAGAGAGGCTCTTTGGGGAAGATACAGAGGGGGAAGGGGCGGGGCCTGCCACTGTGCAGGACTGTGGTTCAGGGAAGGGCGTGACAGTTTTACGGGACCAGCTTAGCGAGCTCTGGGCCAGCCCTGCCCACCGAGGGGAAGAAGCCCCTGGCCCCCCTCAGTGTCTGGAGAATAAGGTGTGTGCGTCGCCTTTTAGAAAATACTGCCCCACACACAGGAGGGAAAAGGATGTAAGCTCCGGAAGGACCTTCTCCCTGGAGGTGAAGGCTGGGGAAGGCCGGGCTCCCTGCCTCCGGAGGAGAGGGAAGGGCAGTTTTGGAAGTGCTCGGCGCTCCTGCCCTTCCCCGCCGCCCCCTTTACCAGAAGCCGAGAGGCTGGCTTTCCCCTGTGAAAGCACCGCAGGACGGTGGGCCTTCTGCCTGTCACCGGCTAAAGAACATTTCTGAGAAAGTCACAGCCTCCTTGAGGAATGGGAGGAGGGGGGAAGCCCAGGAGGCCAGGGCGAAATTTCCAAACAGAAAAGGCGTGTCCGTGACCCTCAGAGAGCAAGAACCGGGGGAGCCAAGGAGCAGCCTGGGGAACTGGAATGCAGGGCAAGGCGCCCTTGTCTGTGCGCACTCGGGACGCCGGCCACCTGCGCCGATTTCATGACGAACGCTCCCCCCCTCCCCCCATGGATGCTTCCACTTCCATTGTCACCAGCTTACGAATTAAAGATGACAAAGGTCGGTGGCTGGCCTTTCCCCAGGCAAGAGGGAAGCTTCAGGTGGAATCGCTCTGCACGGGAGGTTCCTCTTCCTTTTACGCTGTCCCCAGGACAAGCACAGCGCCCCTGACCCTCGTCAATGCCCGGCCACCTGGGCCTGGAAGTCGGGCAGATGCTCATCACCCTGCCGCCA
Organism: Eschrichtius robustus; assembly: GCF_028021215.1. Taxonomy (NCBI): domain Eukaryota; kingdom Metazoa; phylum Chordata; class Mammalia; order Artiodactyla; family Eschrichtiidae; genus Eschrichtius; species Eschrichtius robustus. The sequence goes on from NC_090824.1 coordinate 197,510,312, forward strand.
AACAGAACGCGAGGGTGGGTCCCCTGTGAGCACCTGAAGTCTCACCAGCAGAAGAGGGACATGCCCAGTTGACAGTGGGTCACCGCCTCCGTGCCCAGGCCGGGGAGGCTCAGAGCTCTCCAGACGCCGGCATGCCGCCGCGTCACAGCCCAGACCCTGCTGTGGTGCCCAGGGGCCTCTGGGGGCACTCCCCAGCAGGCTGCCAGGTCTCTCACTGCAGCGCGGGGGTGAAGATGAGCTCCCAGCTACCTCTGGGTTTACTGCTGCTCTCAGGAGGGCTTGCAGAGGACCTCAGACTGGACCTTCACCGCATCTCACAGCATCTCCTGCAGCCAGGCCCCCCTGGAGCTGGCCCAGTCACCCTGGCGCCTCCAGCGAGCTGGCTGGTTCGCACGCTCTGCCCTGATTTGTGTCCTTTGGTTCTGATGGAGGAGCCCGCCCTCGGCTGAGGCTTCTGCTGGGCCAGGGCAGGGGGATTCTGCAGCCCCCCGCACGCCCCCAGCCAGGCCCAGGGCTCTGCTCACAGAGGCTGCCTCTCCAATCAAGGTGCGTCTCTCCCATCTGTTCCGGAAAAAGTCCCCACAGGCAATCTGGGCCTGCCTGGGAAGCCAAAGCCCGGGTTTCCGGGATGGCCGGGGTCTGTCACAAAGCTCAGCTCGGTCTCTGCGCCACTACTGGGAGGCGTGTGGACGCCAGTTCTTCGTGTCCGGTGGAAGAGACCGAAGGCCTGTGTGAGGAAGGGGGCCGCCCAGCTGGGACAAGCCATTTCATCTCGTCTTCCTGGAGGGTTAGGCCAGGCAGGAGCAAGCCCTGGATCTTCCAGCACATTCTGTGCCTGGTGAGCACCCAGAGGCCCCAGCCACGTGGGGCCTGAGGCTGGATGCAGGGAGCCTGGGCTGAGCCGTGATCTGCGGGCCGGTGGCTTTTGTCCTCAGGGCTGGCTGGCCACCTGCAGAGCTGGGCATCCACGGGCCTAGTGGACGCCCACCCGCCCCAAGACCAAAGCCTCCATCCATGTCACCCCTTATAAATAGCACTCACCTAGTCCAAGCGCTAAATTAGATTAGGCTTAAAATAGCCACAGAGGCAACACCTGGTTTACTGCTCCTGGTAACAGCCCCCTCATTGCTAAATGCTCATTTTCTGTGGCCAGGTCCCCTCTTTCCAAAGCTCTCGTGCTTGAATCAAACCCAAAGCTGTTTTTCTTTGGGGCCAGTTGTCGTCATGCGCTAGTAGGCAGGCCTCGTGCAGGACAGTTTGGGAACTGTTGGCACCTTGTGTGTAAGCCTGCATCTCCCCGCTGAGTGGCCCCGGAGACAGGGGAGCTGCCGTCTATTCCTCTTTGTCCCTCCCTGGCCCCCCGGGCCCTTCCCTGTCCCTCGGGGTTCACAGTCACGACCTGCTCTAACCCCTGGCTCTACCCACCGTAACCAGAAGTCCCAACACTCAGGACTTGGTTTCAGGTCAACCTCCCCTCTCTGCTGGGGCCACAGCACCGGGCCTGTCAGCCACGGTGGGGTAGCGGGGGCCCCGTGTGCACGGCTGTACAACAAACACTGATTCGGTGTCAACTAAGTGTCAGGCAGTGTGTTATGTGCTGGGGACACGAGGGGAGAGCCACGGCTCCTGCTCCTGAGGCGCTGGAGGCTTTGAACAGAAGAGGTAGAGCTGGTCCTTTACATTTGTTTGTTATTCATTCCAGCTTTACTAAGGGCCTTTCAGGTACCAGGTTCAACACGAGGACGCTCCAGGTCCGACATGGAATGAAACTAGTCCGTACCCCGCAGGAGCCTGCAGCCCCTGGGCAACATTAGATTCAGCAATGCATACAGCCCAGGGCACCACACACAATGGCAGAAATGTGCACAGTGGACGGGGGTGGGGGGGGCACCCAGGGGTCATCTGCCGCAGAAAACTCCGTCCAGAATTCTGGACATGATGCTGGAGTGGAGTTTTCAAGGGCAGTGTGGTAGATCAGAGGTGGCCCCAGGGTCTTTGCACTTCCCCCACTGAGACGTAGACTCTTTCTCTCCTAGAATCTTCAGTGGGCTAATTCGCTTGACCAGTTGGATGCAGCAGAAGTGATGTGCCGGAGCTCCCAGGGCTAGGTGAGAAAAAGCCTTTGCAGCATTTACTTCCAGGCTTTTGGAACTTGTAAGCAGTCTGACCGTGCTGGGGAGGTGACACGTAGGGGCTCTGACTGGCAGTCCTCGCTGGGCCCGGCCTCCCAGCCAAGGCACCAGACATGTGAGTGAAGCCATCCTGGTCTCTCCAGACCAGCCCATCTGCTGGCTGAGTAACACTGAGTGATATCACTGATACCAGAGGAACAGAAGAATCGCTCAGCTGAGCCCAGCCCAAATTCCTGATCGGCAACATGTAACGCATTAAGTATGAGGCCTTGGGGACTGCCTGGCGGTGGCTGGTATCCCTGTGATCGTATTCACGTAACAGGGGCAGGGAGGGAGTTCCTCTTGTCCGCCCATCGCAGGACTAGCACAGCCTGCGCCTGGGCTCTCCGGCCTGCCCTCACATGCGTCACCGCCCTCCCTACCCCACAGTTAGGCATTCCTGCGTTCACTGATTCATCCTTCGATTTGTTTGGAATATAATAGTTTGATGTCTATTCATTACACTAAAAACAGGTGTTGACCACTTGTCAGGCCCTGGGTTCAACACTTACGTGAATTATCTAATTTAATCCTCAGGACATCCCCCCATGAGGTAGTTAGCATAGCCAGTTCTGCTATAACACTCGTTTTAAAAATGAGAACTTGTTTCGACGTAATTAATATACTAGGGAACAACTTGAGCATGATGTGAATTTTGCGTTTGCGTCCGGGTGATTTTGTCCACACGCACACAGAACTAGGTGAACGCAGAAGACTGCACCCAGCTGCCCTGAGCTTCACGCAAACACACACCGACCCCCGCCAACACCTCCAGCTACCTCGGTTCACGGCGAACAGCGAGCCACGCCCATGCACACCAGGTGCCACCACTTTCCATCTGATTTCAGGTAATCCTCCTCCACCTCACAACTCACTCACCGACACCCACTTCCCAAGCAACTTCAGGTCTCGTTCAAGGTAAAGCGCCAGACGTATTCGTAGTAGTTAGGAATTTCTAAACCTCGGAACATGCGTAAACCAGTGCTGCCATTTTTATTAGCTTTTGGGTGTGTCCCTAACCCCATTTTCCCCGTAAGCCCTGTAGTTTTTAATCGTGCGATTTTGCGTAGAGCGGTGATTTTCAGGAACGCCCCTGTCGGACTGTGGCAGAACCGACTGTACCCTTATCTCCACTTTAAAGTTGAGGAAAGTGAGATTCAGAAGAGGCTGGTCCACGCTGGTAAACGTAGAACCCCAACTCAAAATTCCTGGCTGAGAAGCTAGACTCCGGCCCTCTGCCCCTCCCCCACCCCCAGGTGCTGAGCATCCGTGTGATGGGAAGGGCCAGGTGGGGGAGGAGCGCTGGGGACGCTTTCCTCACGGGCCCTTGCTCCCGGCCCCGCCCCCGGAGCAGGGGCCCCGCCCACCTGGCCGCACACCTGCCGGCACCTCCCACGAGACTGGAAGGCCGAGCTGCCTCTCCCCTCCGGCTCGTCGGCGTGCTGGGCGGGGCCTGGCGCCTGCCCGGGCCTCGGAGATGTTTCTGGAGCCCCCGACGGGCCTGAAGGCGAGGCTTGGCTGCGGAGAGCCGGCAGGAGGAGGCAGGCTCTCGGGCAGCCCCACGGAACTCCAGGCACGGTCAGGACCCCCCACTTCTGATCAGAAGCCGGGAATACGCCACCCTGTGGCCTGGAGCCATGGTAAGCTGCCCCAGGGGAGAGTCAGACGCCGGACCCCCCCCCCGCCCCCCGCCCCCCGCCCCCCGCAAGGCCACTCGTCCTGTGTCCGACACTCTTCACCCTCCTTTGAGGGCTCTGTCCGGACCCCGCTCCCCTTTGACAGCTGAACCCACACTTCCTGGGCCTCCAGGGAAACCCCTACCCCTGCCATCCGCAGGACCCTCTGTGTCGTCAGGCTCAGTGCCCTGCGCTTCCCGTGCTCCTTTGGTAGTGAACCGGGCCCACGTTGTGGTGACTTGGCTCCCCGTGTGCAGGCAGATTCCAGCCAGGGGCGAGCTGTGTTCTCAGGTCACCTGTAAGTGGGCCGCTGGAGTCAGAGCGCGTGTTCCCGTAGACGCTGCTGGGATGGAGGGTGGGCCCCCGGGTGAACTTCTAAAGGCCTAACAACCCATAACGCGGCTGAGCGGGGCCGTAGCGGGGCTCTGGGTGCCGGGGCACCCAGGAAGGGGAGCGGTAAAGAGTTGCTTCTGCCTCAGCGCAAGAGCAGCTGTCAGAAAAAGCCCCAAAACATTGGAAGGGGTGGATGGAAGTGCTTCCATCTCTCCTGGATCGGCTTCCCATTTTCTGTTACCCTCCGCGGCCCCGGGCCAGGTTTGACACAGGAGGTGCTTCTGAAGAAATGCAATGAGAAGCTGTGGGGAGTTGTCTTCAAGCAGGCCTTTGGCTACCGCGTTGAAGGGGCTTTCGATTTTTTTCCCTTTACGTCGTAACGGACAGACTCGGGGGGAGACAGATTTAGATTCAAGTATCTGAAGGAAGTTTATTGGTTTTTTTAAAATTGAAGTACAGTTGATTTACAATATTGTGTTAGTTTCAGGTGTACAACAAAGTATGTGTATATATTTTTTCCAGATTATTTTCCATTATAGGTTATTACCAGATATTGAATATAGTTCCCTGTGCTATACAGTAGATCCTTGTTGTTTATGTATTTGATGTATAATATTTACCTTGTATCTGTTAATCCCTACTCCTAATTTATCCCTCCCTACCTTCCCTTCCCCTTGGGTAACCATCAGTTCACTTTCTATGTCTGTGAGTCTGTTTCTGTTTTGTATGTAGATTCATTTGTATTATTTTTTAGATTCCACACGTAAGTGACTTCATATAATTGTCTTTGTCTGACTTAGTTCACTTAGTATGATAATCTCTAGGTCCATCCATGTTGCTGCAAATGGCATTATTTCATTCTCTTTTATGGCTGAGTAATATTCCATTGTATAAATATACCACATCTTCTTAAACCAATTCTCTGGTTTTTTTTAAATAATTTTTTTAAAATTTATTTTATTTTTAGCTGCATTGGATCTTCGTTGCTGTGCCTGGGCTTTCTCTAGTTGCGGCGAGTGGGGGCTACTCTTCGTTGCGGTGTGCAGGCTTCTCATTGCAGTGGCTTCTTTTGTTGCGGAGCACAGGCTCTAGGCATGTGGGCTTCAGTAGTTGTAGCACATGGGCTCAGTAGTTGTGGCTCGCGGGTTCTAGAGCACAGGCTCAGTAGTTGTGGTGCACGGGCTTAGTTGCTCTGCGGCGTGTGGGATCTTCCTGGACCAGGGCTCGAACCCGTGTCCCCTGTATTGGCAGGTGGATTCTTAACCACTGTACCACCAGGGAAGACCAAACCAATTGTCTGTTGATGGACACTTAGGTTGGTCCCTTGTATTGGTTACTGTAAATAGTGCAGCTATGAACATTGGAGTGCACATATTTTTCCGAATTAGAGTTTTCACCTTTTCCAGATATGTGCCCAGGAGTGGGATTGCTGGATCATAGGGTAGCTCTATTTTTAGTTTTTTAAGGAACCTCCATACTGTTCTCCATAGTGGCTGCACCAATTTACATTCCCAACAACAGTGCAAGAGGGTTCCCTTTTCTCCACACCCTCTCCAGCATTTACTGTTTGTAGACTTTTTCATGATGGCCACTCTGACTAGAGTGAGGTGATACTTCATTGTGGTTTTGATTTGCATTTCTCTCATAATTAGTGATGTTGACCATCTTTTCACGTGGCTGTTGACCATCTGTATGTCTTCTTTGGAGAGATGTCTATTTAGGTCTTCTGCCGATTTTTTGATTGGGTTTTTTTGTTTTTTTTTTTTTTTGAAATTGACTTGTATGAGCTGTTTGTATATTTTGGAAATTAATCCCTTGTCTGTTGCATCATTTGTAAATATTTTCTCCCATTCTGTAGGTTGTCTTTTCGTTTTGTTTATGGTTTCCTTTGCTGTGCAAAAGCTTTTAAGTTTGATTAGGTCCCATTTGTTTGATTCTGCTTTTATTTCTGTTGCCTTGGGAGACTGATCTGAGAAAATATTGCTACAATTTATGTCTGAGAATGTTTTGCCTGTGTTCTCTTTTAGGAGTTTTATGGTGTCATGTCTTATATTTAGGTCTTTAAATCATTTTGAGTTTATTTTTGTATGTGGTGTGAGGGAGTGTTCTAACTTCATTGATTTACGTGTGGCTGTCCAGATCTCCCAACAGCACTTGCTGAAGAGACTGTCTTTCCTCTGTTGTATATTCTTGCCTCCTTTGTTGAAGATTAATTGACTAGGTGTGTGGGTTTATTTCTGGGCTCTCTATTCTGTTCCATTGATCCATATGTCTCTTTTTGTGCCAGTACCACACTGTTTTGATGACTGTGGCTTTGTAGTATTGTCTGAAGTCTGGGAGGGTTATGCCTCCAGCTTTGTTCTTTTTCTTCAAGATTGCTTTGGCAATTCTGAGTCTTTTGTGGTTCCATATAAATTTTAGGAGTATGTGTTCTGGTTCTGTGAAAAATGTCATGTGTATTTTGATAAGGATTGCATTAAATCTGTAGATTGCTTTGGGTAGTATGGCCATTTAAACAGTGTTAATTCTAAATATATGAAGGAATTTTAAATGACCCCAGAACTGTTGGAGAACACATGGGCTTCCTTCAAAGATGGCGATGCGTCCCTCATGGCTGTGTGTTTGGGAGGTGCTGGAGGGTGAGGGTCATCAGTTGGTCAGAAAGTGGAGGCAGCGAGGGAATGTTCTGGTTGATGGGATGTTTTGGTTGACCCACGTGGTTTAAAAAGTTTGAGCCAACATTAAAGTTTGGGAGATTATACATAAAATATCAGATTTCTGGTGTCTGCTGAAAAATTAGAAGATCTGCCAACACGAAGCCCTCTTTTCTGCGTGTTGACCAATCAGCCAGAGCTAGTGGTCTCTTTCCCTTGACCCCAGGCTGCATCCTCTAATTCCTCAAAGTCTTTCCACTCCTGCAGTGCATCCTCTTGACCAGATCGGTTTAGCTCATTTCCATAGCCTGCCTGGCTAGTGTAGGCCTTGGAGTTGACACCCCTGCTGTAGAGGAAGCTCAACTATTAGCCATGGGCACAGCACCCGCTCAGCCTTACTAGCCCTGCTTTCTAATGGGAACTGCCCACCCAGAGCCCCTGCGGCCAAGATGGCTGTGTTTTGTGTTATGTTCCACCACTTTGGACTGAGCAGTTTGGGTTGACACCTGATCCCAGGGCTGTCAGTTCACTGACTGATAGTGACACGTAACTACGTCCATTATTGGACCTGGCGTGGGAAAATGTGCTGAGCCAATCAAACTTTCCCTCTCAGCTTTAAAAACTGAGAAGTACAGTGTGAACCAGAAAGTTGGCAATGGTTTGATGTCAGGGAGAGGCCAGAGAAGTCACAGAGGGCCACGAGTAAGCTGAAAGTGGGAGGCGGTGGGAAGAAGGGGTTGGTCTTGGGAGGGATGGGAGGGAGTGTGTGGCCTGAGAGGCAAGTCTAGTCACTGGTCCCCAGAGCTGTCTTGGTTCCTTAGAGCTTTTCAGCTTCAGACCCAGTTGATGTGTTTTTCTATAATAAGCTCCTATGCCCTGCACTCGGGATAAGCTCATCAGAGCCACTGTTCAGGCCTCTGCTAACTGGAGAGTCTGTGGTTCTACAAATTGAGTTTAAGGGTTTACCTCCATGGTATGCCCCCCACACTGTAGGCGCATAACACGCAGTGGACAGACAGCAGATGCGTTATGAGTCAACCTCTAAGACTACTTCCTCTCCTTTGTCTTCAAGTTGACTGTTTTCTTAAATTGAAATATAGTTGATTTACAGTGTTGTGTTAATTTCTGCTGTACAGCAAAGTGATTCAGTTATACATATATGTACATTCTTCTTTATATTCTTTTCCATTATGGTTTATCTCAGGACACTGAATATAGTTCCCTGTGCTGTACAGTAGGACCTTGTTGTTGATCCATCCTGTATATACTAGTTTGCATCTGCTAATCCCAAACTCCCACTCCATCCCTCCCCCACACCCCCTCCCCCTTGGCAACCACAAGTCTGTTCCCTATGTCCATGAGTCTGTTTCTGTTTCGCAGATAGGTTCATTTGTATCATATTTTAGATTCCACATATAAGTGATATCATATGGCATTTGTCTACTTCCTCTCCTTTTGCGTCTGCAACAAAGGTATGCATACGATTTTCAAGGCATAAGCATGCAAGCATCTTAAAATCTAATTTTATTGCATTATCATATTCCCAACAAGAAAAAAAAAGCGTGAAGGTAAAGCTGCTTGTTTTCTTATATACATCTGTCAGCCCTAATCAGACAAACCCCGCTTAAGTGATAGAAAACTATTCAGAGGTTGTCATCATTCTTGTGAACCTGAAGAATATTTAACTTGTTGATTAAGTACTTAACATTACAAATGAATGCAAAACTGTCTGTCAGTTCTGGTGTGATTAGTTTGGAAATGGTGTAAGTGTTTAGGTTGCCGTGACAATGAATGACCTTTGGGATATTTCAGGCTGCCATGTTGCATCACCTTTTCTGTGGAGTTGCCGTGCAGGTTCCAGGGAGAAGAAAAGAATGATGCGTATTATAACTCATCATAAAGCCACTGATTTGTCTTCTTTAAGCAACCGCTGTCGAAATGAGATGACAAAGAACTTCAGGCTGTAGCTGCCCCAGTGAAGGGAGCTGAGGAAGGGTAAAGGCAGTGTGTCACTGGGGAAAGCTGCCAACTCTGGTGGCGTCTCCCTGGCACCAGCCGAACAATCTGAAACCTGAACAGCCACAACGATGGGGGACACACAGAGACAGAACAGCTGGGGAACTGAACGAACTTTCCACTTGGTAGCCTAGTCTCTTGGCGTCATAGAGATTAAGATTTTACTGATCTCACTGGACAATTGTTCAAACCTTTGCCATGCTCTGTTTTCATAGATACTCGTTTCGCATTCCCAGGGAAAAAAAACCCACACCTGCTTAATCATTTCAAACACAATAGATAGAGGGCATTTATTACAAATTTGTGAAAAAAGCGGTTGTTTCCCCTCTCCCCATTTTTTTTGCTAGAATTTCAAAGATTTCCTCTGTCAGAAAAAGATGGCTTGGCAATTTCTAATGATAAAGACAAATTAAAAGGAAAAACTGTGTGAGAGAGAACACGTTTTTTTCTCTTTTTACATTTATTTTTAATTTACGTAAAGTACAACACAGTAAAATTTGCCCTTTGTGGTGTACAGTTGTGTGGGTTTTGACAACTGCATATGCCCATGTATTGTGTTTCCATGAGCATAATCATATAGGAAGAGTTCCACCAGTCCCAAATTCCCTTTGGAGGAGTAGCCCTTCCCTCCATCCCCACCCCTGCCAACAGTGATCTGTCCTCTGCCTTTATAGTTTTGCCTTTTCCAGAACATTCTATAAATGGAATCATACAGCATATAGCCTTTTCATTTGTTAGTAACTTAATTTATTAACTTACTTTTGCTGAAGTTCTCCCAGATACAATGTTCTGTGCAGAGAGAAGAAAAGTGGGAAAAATATTTGGGGGGCTGGGGGAATCTTGGAAGACAAGAACGAGGAAGTGGGGAAGTGGCCACCAGCCTCATCCACAGAATTACCTTCATCTGTGCAAAGAATGTGTCTTCAAGGAGGTGAGAACCCACTGCAAAGATTTGGGCATCCCAACTTAGCTTCTGTACAGAGCTCGAAGGAAGAATCCGTGGGCTTAGCCTTTGGCTGTCTGTAACTGCTGGGATCTGACCCAGGGCTGGGTGATTAACATGTGTAATTAGCTCCTGTTTAGTTATGAGGGCAGTTGTGGTGTAGGCAGCATCAGGCTGGTGGAGAAAAGCGCAAATTAACTCTGCGGTTGTGCTCTGGATCGGCCACCCTTGTTATGCTGTATCAACACAGCAGCTGGATTAGCCCCGCATTCAGTTTGCTTTGCCTCATTACGATAATTGCCTTGTGAACAATGGCATGTTTCAGCGTGCTTCTCCTTACTAGGGGACAGGATTCTTTTGTACAAGTGGACCTGCTGGTGGGAGGGGCAGCTGGCTGCGCTAATACTTGGGTCTTGAGGTTGATCTTAAATTTTTTTTTTTTTTTTTTTTTTTTTTTAAGAAAGCATTTGAATTCAGGGCTGAGTTTGGGGAGGTGAGTTTACATCAGAACTATATTCGGCCATCCAGTCATGCGATGCTTACTGCTTGCATTCCTGTTGGGAATAACGTGGTCAGTTGCATGGCGTCCGGGGACTGGGGCTTAGGTTCCGACTCTTCCATGCATGTGCTGGATGGCTTTAATCGCTCTGCTCTGTAGTCCTGAATTTTTATTTTTATTTATTTTTAAAAAAATTTTTATTGAGGTATAGTTAATTTACAATGTTGTGTTAGTTTCAAGTGTACAGCAAAGTGATTCAGTTACACACACGTGTATAAATATATGTTCTTTTTTCACATTCTCTTTGTTATAGGTTATTACAAGACAGTAAATAGAGTTCCTTGTGCTATACAGTAGGTCCTTGTTGTTTATCTATTTTATATATAGTTGTGTGTATCTGTTAATCCTGAACTCCTAATTTATCTCCTCCCTCACCCCTTCGCTATCCCCTTTGGTAACCATAAGTTTGTGTTCTGTATCTGTGAGTTCATTTCTGTTTTGTAAACAAGTCCATTTGTGATATTAAGTTTTAAAAATCAGGTTAGATCTGCTCTACTAGAGATTCTTGGAAGGCTCGCTATACATCTAGGCCCTGTGCTGGATGTATCCACACACTCACATACGATTAGCCCCATTTTTCAGAGGACGAGATCTATGTTCCAAGGATTCCCTTCCAGCTTTTCTGCCCCTCAAGGTTTCCCCCATGTTTGTGGGCTCTTGATGACACTGCCCTTTCAGGAGCTTTGACAGACACCCTACGAGATGGTCACCATGGTGACCGGCTTCTACTCAGAGGTGATGATACCTTCACAGGAGTCACACACTATGTTCTGTCAAAATCCATCCTCCCAGGACATCCTCTGAGAGCTTCACAGCCACCCTGTGAAGTAGACTGAGGGCAGGGCAGCCACATCACTTGAGCTTCTTGGAGCCTCCTTAGAATGGCCGCTGCCCCCGCCTCTCCATGGGATCCTCCAGCTGTGGCTTGCAAGGAGGTTTAGGAAAGACGGCTGAGGCCTCCACCATCCTAACGCGCAAGGGAGTGGTCCCACCTCAGACTCCCTCGAGGGGACCTTGATCCTCATAGCAGTGAGTGAGCCGCTGCCTGGGGGTGTGCTGTCCTGTGGCCCCAGCAGTGTCTGAAGCCCCTGTTAGTCTCTTTGCAAGTGGTTATTTCATGAAGACTGCGTGTGTGTGTGTGTGTGTGTGTGTGTGTGTGTAAAGTGGGAGGGAAGGTGCAAGAAAAGGGGAAAGACAGTGTGGTCTGTTCCTTGGAGAGTTTGTTGGGAAACAAAACCATGGTCATCTCAAACATGGTGACATTGGTCCTTAGGATGGACACATCCCCGCTGGGCCAGATCCTTGTAGGAGTGGTGGGGCTAACCTGGCAGGAGACAAAAAGCATAGGGTCTGGGGGTCAGGGAACTGTGGCCTCAGTTTCCGACTTCCGCTTACCCTCTGTGTGACCCTGAGCAAGTTCCTGTGAGCCTCAGCTTCCCCATCTGTAAAATGGAGCATGGCATGAATACCCTCGTAGGGTTAGTGTGATAAATAAAGCTAATCAGCTGAAGACCATTTGACTCCAAAATCCACGCTCTTAGGCACTAGACGGATACAAATGATTTCGTGTAAGTGTATTAGATAGATGACCCTGTGTGTGCATGGGTTTCTATGACGGCGAGCTCAGCTGAGAACGAAATCCATCGAAGTTTTCTCAATTCTGAGGGTCCGAGGATAAAGCCAGGAGGCTGCATGTGGGTGTGTAAGGGTTGTTAAGAACTGCTAATAAGTATTTCGTGTACAAGACAGCATCTTGGCTTCAACGAGGATTCCACTTAGTAGGGCTGAGAGAGAGGTGGTCTTTTGGAGCTTTGTGATTAAGTGGTTTCTGCCCAACCTCAGGCAGCAAGCGGTGAGCATATAGTGATCTGGACTGAGTATAAAAGCCTGATTATGGAGGGATTATGTGGCCTGGTTCCAGCCAGCTATTATCTAGTGGGTTTATTTATGGTTAGTCAAGTGAGAATGACAACACAGAGAGCCACCCTGGATGTGATTTTATGTGAGCGGCGTGGTGTGATCCGGAACCACAGGGGCACCTCCCATCCCTCGGCTACACTGCAATAAAGCGACATAGCAATAAACAACCGCAAACAACATACACGTCTTCCCTAAGCCATGACCCACACGCCTGCCAACAAAACCCCTGAACTGTGGGTTTCCAATACCTGTTTATAAGAAACCTGCCAGGTGCTCTTTTAAAAAAGAATATTAAAAAATTACCTAAGTTATATGTGTTTATTATAGAAAAATGGGAAAATACGGTTAAGAAAAGGAAATAAAATAATAGTCACCTTCAAGCCCCCTTCCCCTCCCTGCAAGGTAGCCATGGCTAACATTTTGGTGTGTGTCACTTCAGGATCTTTTAAATGTATGTGCACACATACACAGCACCTGGAGAGCCATGTGCGTATGTTTATTTATCAGAGTGCGGTTGCTCCACACACACGGTTTATAAGCTGAATGCTTCACATACTGTCTCATGGATGTTTCCCAAGTTAGGAAGTCTTTGGGGTCCCGTGTCTCTTTATAAGGGGAGCTCCCTCCAACATTAGACATCGATCGTGTCCCTACAGAGCGTAGCCTTCCCGGCCGCTGAGTCTACCCTTTGGGTAGATGTGAATTCAGGGAGCTTGCGTTGGCTATTGGAGCCCCACATGCAAGAAGTCAGCTTCCACAGACACCGAATCAGAACCAGGGCTCTGGTGGCTGCTTCCTAAAAGTGGACCGGTCAGCTCAGCCTGCAGGCACCCTGGGCCACATGTGCACATTTGCAATCCGAATAAGGCATCAAACCCTGAGCAGAGAATGGGCGACATAGCCTGCGAGGCTGGGAAATGCTTCCTTGTCACTTCTTTGGCAAGGGACCCCGTCTTCTTACCTCCGACCTACCACAAACCTGCAGTTCTTTTCCCTCTGCGGGAAACCTCCAGCCTGTGGACCCAACTCGAGCGCCACTTGCTAGCAACCTCTGTATTCCTTTGCTCTTTTAATTGAAGTACAGTTGATTTACAATATTATATTCGTGTCAGGTGTACCACATAGTGATTCAGTATTTTTGCAGATTATACTCCATTATAGATTATTACAAGATAATGGGTATAATTCCCTGTGCTGTAAATATATCCCTATAGCTTATTTATTTTATACATAGTAGTTTGTGCCTCTTAATCCCCTACCCCATCCTGCCCCTCCCCCTTTCCCTCTCCCCACCGGTAGCCACAAGTTTGTTTTCTACACCTATCAGATTATTTCTGTTTTGCATATACATTCATTTGTATTGTTTTTTAGATTTCATATGTAGTAATGTCATACAGTATTTGTCTGGCTTATTTCACTAAGCATAATATTCTCTAGGTCCATCCATGTCGCTGCAAATGACACTATTTCATTCCTTTTTATGGCTGAGTAGTATTCCATTATATATATACACCACATCTTCTTTATCCATTCATCTGTCGATGGACATTTAGGTTGCTTCCATGTCTTGCCTATTGTAAATAGTGCTGCAGTGAACATTGGGGTACGTGTATCTTTTCAAATTATGGGTTTCTCCGGATATGTGCCCAGGAGTGGGATTGCTGGATCATATGGTAGTTCTAGTTTTAGTTTTTTAGGGAACCTCCATACCGTTCTCCATAGTGGCCGCACCCATTTACATTCCCCCCAACGGTGTAGCAGGGTTCCCTTTTCTCCACACCCTCTCCAGTGCTTGTTATCTGTAGACTTTCTGATGTGAATTCCTCTGCTCTCGAGGGCTTTCGTGCCAGGTCAGACCAGTGAGTCTCGGTGCCTTGATTCTGACACGAGCTGATCCTTGAGGTTCAGTAGAAGAGGGTTCTGATGTCGTTTCAAAATGAAATGGATGGAATTAACCACAAGTTATCAACCAGCAAAGGCTAGAGATTTCAAAAGTTCTCGCCAGCAGGTAAGGGTGGACTGTTTCTGAGGCGTGGGCTGTTTTCCTGGCTCCTTGCAGGGGTCCCTCCAGCCTCCCCTGGGGCTGGGCGGGGGTCTGCCTCTCAGCCTGCCGCTGAGCCCCAGCAGTGGGCAGTGCTGTGCCCTGCTGCCACCCGGCCGTGTGCTCAGGGCTCTCGGTGACAAGTGGTGCTCGGCAGAACCCGCTGAGGCCTATGGAGGAGAGAATATATTGGGGGCTTCGTGCACTGGAGCCCCGGGAAGGACGGTGGTGTGGGCAGAACCCAGGTGGCCTCGGGGCTGGGGGCCCGCCGCCCGCCTCCTGCCTCTCCTGTTCCCCGAAGGCCACTTCATTCTCTCCACGAGAGCATCTCTGTAGCTTCTGCCAACAGGGCCCTCGGGGCTGGGGAGGGGGGTGTCCGGCTGGCCTGGTTGGGGTCCCACAGCCCTGGCGGGTGGGCCCGGGTACCGTAACAGCAGCCCTTCTACCGCCTCATGGATGGAATGCAGGGGAGGGTCACCGAAAGGCAGTGACCCTTTCTCAGAAGTGGGCAGATAAAAAAGGAGATAGACTCAAGCCTTCCCATCCAGCTTTAGTTTTCAGCTCTGTGAGACAAAAGCCGTCCTCACACTGGTCTCTCCTGGGTCCCCTTCCTCCTCTGACCACCACTGCTCACTTGCTGTTGCCCACACTGGTTCCCAGGCCCAAACGCCTCCTCCCCTCCCTGTTTATCCAAGTCCCGCCTGGTACCCGAGGGCTCCAGTTCAGCAGGCAGTTAGTTCTCCCCCACCTCTTGCAGCCTCTGTGTGTCTCCTTTCCCCACTTGGAGTGATAAACTGCCTTGCGTTCTGCTCCTTCTCCTATTTCCCGAGTCCGTCTCATCTCCAAGGCCCTCGCTTGGCCCCTTGCAGGGAGAGCTGACCCCTTTCTAGCTCTGCTTCCTCGTTTCCACGACAACTTCAGCCCGGCTCACTCTGGGAGCTCTTCCTCTTCACCTGCAGACTCGCCCCTGGCATCCATCCTCCCCAACGGCCACCTCTTAGTTTTTATCTCACTCGACCTTTCAGAAGTTCAAGTTTTCAATGAGAAGCTAACCACTCTTTCTGCCTTAAACACTCTCTTTTCTGGGATTTCATGACACCAAGCTCTCTTGTTTCTCCCCACTTCAGATACTCCTAACTCAGTCTTTTTAATTTTTTAAAAAATTTTATTGGAGTCTAGTTGATTTACAATGTCGTGTTCATTTCAGGTGGACGGCAGAGTGATTCAGTTATACATATACATCTATTCATTCTTTTTTAGATTCTTTTCTCACATCGGTTATCACAGAATACTGAGTAGAGTTCCCTGTGCTCTACAGCAGGTCCTTGTTGGTTATCTATCTTATACATAGTACTGTGTGTATGTTCATCTCAAGCGCCTAATTTATCCCTCCCCCCGACACTTCCCCTTTGGTAACCAAAAGTTTGTTTTCTATGTCTGTGAGTCTGTTTCTGTTTCGTAAATAAGTTCATTTGTATCACTTTTTAAAAACTAAATTCCACATGTGAGTGATATCATATGACTAACTCAGTCTTCTTTAAAAAAAAATAGATTCCTTGTCTTCTATGACCAAGGCTCCTGCACTCTTTCTGTCTCTCCCCGCATCACCGTCACCAGTTCCGTGGTTTGACGTACCAATTACGTGCCCTTGACTCCCAGATTTGTACCTCACCTGCCTCTCCTGAGCTCCAGCTGTATATACCCTCCTGTCCAGTTGACGACTCGACTTGTGTGTCTCACGAAGGGTTAGCGTGATAAATAAGATCGTGTGCTAAAGGTAACCAACTGATTAATGTGCTAATCTCCAAGTTCAGATGTCTAAAAATGAACTAATTCCCCAGAAATTTGGCTCTCCTCCAGGCTTCCCTATCTGAGTAACGGTGCCTCTGTATCCCCAGCCGCTCGTGCCAGAGCCCGGCTTGACACGGTCCTCCCCTGTGCTACCCGAATCCATCACCAGATCCCAGCTCTGAACTGCATCCCGCTCGCCTCTTTCTCTCTGTCGCCACCGCCACCTCTCATTCTTCACCACCATCCTCTTACTAAACTCTAACTCACCTGTTTTCTTCCTAGTCTCCCTTGCCACCCAGCAGCCAGGGATCTCTTCCCATCATCCCTCTGCTCCAGTGGGGGAGTTATTGCTCTCAGAAGAAAATCCCAAATCCAAACCCTGTCCTATTCAGAGCTGATGAGATGCCAACCTCCTTCTCCAGCTTTATTTCCACACCAGCCTCCTGCCGACGCTCCCAGCCACACCGACGATCTTTGTGTTCCTTCAGCCTCCCGGCCCCTTCGGCCCCCTGCCCCTCCCACGGCCTCTCCTATGGTTCCTCAGTCTGGAACTTTCTTTCCTCACTCTTTGCCTGCATCTCTCAGGTCACAGTTTAGGTCACTCCTAAGAGAGGTCGTTCCCTCCCTTCCTCAAACTAAGCTGAGACTATGTATGATTCTCTGTCACAGTACTTCTCCTTTCCTATGTAGCATTAATGACTTTTTATTCTATGTTACTTGTGTGATTGTTTTATTGTATATTACTTGTGTGTCCCACTAAATGTCCCGCTTCACGAAGGCAGGGGGTCGGTCTTGTTTACCCTGTTTCCCCAGGAACACGGTGTCTGTGCAATAAAAAAGTATTGAATGAAGGAATGAATAAATAAATACAACTAAATTTTAATATCCCCCAGGGACAGAGTGGTTTTTCATTCTTTTTGCCCTCAGCCAAGAGTTTAATAAATACTTACTGACCTCAATACTGTATTGTGAAAAAAAAAAAACAAGACACAAGAGTAACAACAGCAAGAACAAGGAAAAGAATTACAGCGTTAGAAATCTGTGTGATCGAATGAAAGTCATGGGCTCTAATGTAATTAGTCTTGGCAAATGAGGGACAGGATTATACCCACAGGGTCCCTGAGTTTGTGAAATAGCAATGTGCTTAATAATGTAAGTTTATTATGTTTGGAAATAGCAGATGAATTGGACGCACATCTGGATATTTGGCATCGTGTAGACAAAAACATCTGGATGATTGGCCGAACGCTTCAACATAACTAATGTGTTTTGGAGCTGTGTAAACAGTCACAGAATGACTCTGAAATTATGTTTCTTGGGAGGTGGCCACGTGAATAAGTGGAGAAGGAGAGTTCTCTTTCCAGAAAGATGATGGACTAAGAGACCTGAAATCCCTCCTGTCCCAAACACACAGATGTTCTGGGTAGGTGTGACCCTTGAAAATTGTACAGCTGAGATCATGAGTCTCTGAAACAAGGAGACTGAAAATGAGAGCAATGTGGGCCCATGAACTGACCTGGGAGTTTGTTTTCGGTCCTAGTAAACCTGGGGGCTTGGGCTTTAACACGCATTTGAGGACAGGAGACGAGGTCTTGGAATCCTGAGAAAGGTCTAAGTCAGGACGTTTGAAGAGCTGAACTCTCAGTGGAAAGGGGGATTAGGAGAAACCTGGCTCTTGGCACAGGGAGGAGACAAGGAAGCTGCCTCAGCTTGAGTTGAAGGAAACAGTCTCCCTAGAGAAAATTAAGCCCTGGGCTTGCCCTTGGGTTTTGGGTCCAAAACATGCCTTTACTCCACTCAGAAAACCTGCAGATATCTCTGCAAGGCTCAGGAAAACTGCGAGCAGAGAAATAAACATGCCAATCTGTCCCAGAGTGGACACCCCTAGAATGTCTGCCGTCCTAAGTCACCCGGCATAGGTACTGTGACAGCACTGGCCTCACTGTGCTTTTTCAGAAAATAAGCCTCATTAACGGTGAGCTCATGAGTTTAAAAAATTAGGAAACATACAGTGAAATAATTCGCTGTGAGCAAGAGACAGCAGACACAACAAACAGCAAGATTCCAGTCCCATGAACTTGAGCTAATAAAGGCACAATCAGAGGGGGAAAAAGTATGGTAAAAATGCTTAAAAACATAATAGATGGAATCAAGTCCTGGAGGGAAGATCAGGATGCTGTAAATAAGGAAGGTTTGCAAAATAATGAAATAGGCCTTCTAGAAATGTGAAACATATTCATTGAATGAAAGTCTCAGTCGATGGATGGGACCCTGAATTAGCTCACTGGAGGAGAGAACTGTTAAACTAAAGATTAGAGGCTATTACCTAGAACACAGCACAGAGATAAGATGGAAAACGTGAAACGGAGTTTACGATAATGAAAATGTCCAATACAAAGCTAATAAGAGTGCTGGTATGTACTCACTGGTGGTGTCTCTTAGCTAATAAGACCTAAACAGAGAGAAAGAATGAGAGGAAATATTTGAGGAGAAAATAGATGATTTGGAACTGATTAAAGACATGAACCCTCAATGGAAGAATTCCAAGGAATCCCAAGCTGGATAATCCCACACCTAGAGACTTCCTTGTATAACCATTAAACACTAAATGAAAGGAGAAAATCTGCAAAGCAAAGAGAGATAAGAGATCACATACAAAGTACCAGTGATTTGAATGACAGCAGATTTCCCAATACCAACAACAGAGATCAGAAGAGAACAGAATGATACCTTCTTAGAGTTATACTGTTAATCAAGAGTAAGGGGAAAAAATGAAGACCGTTTTAGCTAAAAATAATGTAGAGAATTTGCCACTCACAGACCTTCATTAAAAGAATGATCAAAAAAATGTGTCTAAGAAGGAAATAGATGGAAGGAAGGACAAGCATTTACTGGGTAAAAGAACAATAATGAAGGGGCTTCCCTGGTGGCGCAGTGGTTGAGAGTCTGCCTGCCAATGCAGGGGACACGGGTTCGAGCCCTGGTCTGGGAAGATCCCACATGCTGTGGAGCGGCTGGGCCTGTGAGCCACAACTACTGAGCCTGCGCTCTAGAGCCTGTGCTCTGCAACGGGAGAGACCGCGACAGTGAGAGGCCTGCGCACCGCGATGAAGAGTGGCCCCTGCTTGCCGCAACTATAGAAGGCCCTCGCACAGAAACGAAGACCCAACACAGCCAAAAATGAATAAATTAATAAATAAATAAATTAATTAAAAAAAAAGAACAATAATAAAGACTTATTTGGGGACTGTTACAACAGATGGATTGATTCACATGTTTCAGTGATTAGAATGGACATCTTTGGAGGCCACTAGTCTGCCTATCATAGTGTGCTTGGTACTTTTACTTTCAGCATCCCAGTGGGCATGTCACCGGTGGTATCTCCTTGTGGTTTTAATTTGCTTTTCCCTAGTGACTAACGATGTTGAGCATATTTTCATTTGTTTATTTGCCATTTATATATTTTCTTTTGTAAAGAGTCTGATCAACTTGTTTCCCATTTTTATTGGCTTATTATCTTTTTATTAGTGAGTTTGAAGTTTTCTTTATATATTCTGGATTTAAGTCCAGAACAAATAAAAGTTTTATAAATATTTTTCCCAGTCTGTGGCTTGCTTTTTAATTTTTGAACACTGTCTTTTGAAAAGCAAAAGCTTTAAATTTTGATGAAGTCTAATTTTTCAAGTATTTCTTTAATGGTTCTGCTTAATTTAGCCTACCTAAAAGGTCTTAGCTTAACTCAGAGTCATAAACATTTTGCCATATGTTTTCTTCTAAAAGTTTTATAGTTTTGGGTCTACATTTAGGTCTGTGATCCATTTGAAGTTAATTTTTGTATAAGGTGTAAGGTAAGGGTTGAGTTTCATTTTCTTGCATATGGATAATCCAATTTTTCCAGCACAATTTGTTGAAAAGACTGTCTTTTTCCATTCAATTATTTTGGTACTTTTGTCTTAAATTAATTGACCATGTACGTGTGGTCTATTTTGGGAGTCCCTATTCATTTCATTGTTGATACCACACTGTCTTATTTACTAGACTTCATTAGTATGTCTCTAAATCAAAAAAGTATAATTCTTCCAACTAGTTCTCTCTCAAAATTGTGGCTACTCTAGACCCTTTGCATGTCCATATAAATATTCAAATCAGCTTATAAATTTCTACCAAAGCAAACTCTTCTGGGATTTTTTTGGCATTTCCTTGAATTCACAGATTAAATTCAATGAGTACTGACAGCTTAACGATATTGAGTCTTCTGATCCATGAACATGGTATATCTCTCCATTTTTTTAGGTTATCTTTAATTTCTCTCGGCAGTGTTTTGTAATTTTGGGTGCATTGGTCTTGAACATTTTTTTGTTGTTAAATCTTTCCCATATAACTTTATACATTTTTATGCCATTATAAATGGTATTGTTTTTCAATTTCAGTTTCCAGCTGTTAGTTCCAATATTTTGTATGTTGACCTATATTTCCACCAGCTTTTTTGTAGATTCTTTAGGTTTTTCTCTGTAGATGATCATATTGTCTCTATGCATTTTATTTCTTTTTGTTGCTTAATTTCTTTGGCTGGGTACTCCAATATTAAGTTGAATAGAAGTAGTAAGAGTGAATATTATTGTCTTGTTCCCAATCTTAGGGATAAAGCATTCAGTCATTAAAGGTGATATCAGTTGTAGGTTTCCATATATGTCCTTTATCAGGTGGATAAAGTTTGTGTAGAATGGGTACTGTTTCTTCCTTTAAAGTGTATTACAGTTCACCAGTGAAGCCATCTGGGCCTGGAATTTTCTTTGTGAGAAGGGTTATAACTGCAACTTTATTTAAAAACAAGCAAATACTGGGCTGTTCTGCTTATCTTAGTTTTTGAGTGGGCTTTGGAAGTTTGTATGTTTCAAGGATTTTGTCTATTTAATTTAAGTTGTCTATTATATTGGCGTAAAATTGTTCATAATGTTTCCTTATTGTCCATTTAATGCTGCTGGATCTATAGCAATGGCTTCTCTTTCATTCATGATATTGGTAATTTATCTTTTTTTTCTGACCACTTTGGCTAAATGATTGCCAATTTATTGAGCTTTTAAAATGACCAGCTTTTGACTTTATTGTTTTTCTTAATTGTTTTTAAGTTTCCTTTTTATTTCTATTTCATTGATGTCTGCTTTTCTATTACTTCTTTCCTTTTGCTTATGTCGGGCTTAATTTGCTCTTTTTTTTTTTTTTTTTTTTTTTTTTTTTGCTTTCTTAAGGTAGATACTTAGTTAGCTGACTTGAAACTTTTCTCCCTCATGTGAGCATTCAGTGCTGCAGACTTCCTCTGGCTGCTGCCCTGGCTACACCTCGTAAGTTTTGTTAACGCTGTGTTTCCATTTTCATTCAGTTCAAAATACTTTTTCTCTGACTTGTAAGTTACTTAGAAGTGTGTTCTTAAAATCTTGAGTATTTGATCATACTCCAAATATATTTCTATAATTGATTTCTAGTTGTGTGGAATTACATTGTGTTCAGATGAAGTGCTTTGCATGATTCCAATCCTTCTAAATTTATTGAGACTTATGTTATGACTCAGAATTTGGTTTATCTTGGAGAATGATCTGCATACCCTTTAAAATAATGTGTGATCCTGCTGTTGTTGGGAGGAGTATTCTCTAACTGATCAATTAGGTCAAGTTGGTCAATAGTGTTATCAAGTATTCTAGATAATTACTGATTTTCTGTTTGTTCTAACAATACTGAGAAAGGAGTGTTGAAATCTCCAACTATGATTGTGTACTTGTCTACATTTCCTCTCACTTCTACTAATTTTTGCTTCATGTATTTTGAAGCTCTGCTATTAGGTACATTCATATTAAGATTTATTATATCTCCATGGTAAATTGACCTCTTTATCATTATGAGATGTCCTTCTTTATCTCATATAATCTCTGATAATATTTCTTTCTCTGAAATCTGTTTTATAATAACACAGCCACTCCAGCTTACTTTTTTTTTTTCAAGTGAGAGAACAATGTATTAAATAGGATCTCATCCATGTGAAATTGGTAAACCAAATCATTAACATGGTACATTTGGGGGGAAAGGAGACAAAAAAGGGACTTTTGTTTTAACTATATATTTGTTATTGAATTTGAGTGTGGAACCAGGAGTGATTTTTTTAAATATCTTTTCTGTATTTTCCAGATTTCCTACAATAAACATATATTAGTTTTGTAATCAATGTCACCCTTTTAATAGTTGAAACCAGTTCATTCATCACCAGTTCACTCATCTTTATACTTCAAAACAGCCACAAGATTAATCAGCTGTATTGTTATTGAGTTTATCATTTAGTCCAAAAGGGAAATGGCATACTATTATTTATAGAATGTGGTCCTCCTCGTCTGCTGTTTATCAATGTTTGCCTCACAATAACTTTTTTTTTTATAGTAAGTGTATGTTTACTATTATTAGCCAGCTTACTTTTGATTACTGTTTGCATGGAGTATCTTTTGCATCCTTTTATTTTTAATCTGTCTGTGTCTTTTTAAAAATTAATTAATTAATTTACTTATTTATTTTTGGCTGCATTGGGTCTTTGTTGCTGCACGTGGGCTTTCTCTAGTTGTGGCGAGCAGGGGCTAATCTTCGTTGTGGTACGCGGGCTTCTCATTGCAGTGGCTTCTCTTGTTGCAGAGCATGGGGTCTAGGCGCATGGGCTTCAGTAGTTGTGGCACGTGGGCTCAGTAGTTGTGGCTTGCAGGCTCTAGAGTGCAGGCACAGTAGTTGTGGCACATGGGCTTAGTTGCTCCATGGCATGTGGGATCTTCCCAGACCAGGGTTCAAACCTGCGTCCCCTGCACTGGCAGGCAGATTCTTAACCACTGCGCCACCAGGGAAGTCCCTCTCTCTGTGTCTTTACACACAAAGTGGATTTCTTGTAGACAACATATGGTTGGGTCTTGCTTTCCCCCTCGCCCAATATGACAGTCTCTGCCTTTTAACTGTGGTGTTTGGAACATATGCTTTTAATGTATTTGATTATGTCATTGGATTTAAATCTATCATCTTACTATCTCTTTTCTGTTCATTCCATCTTTCCTATGTTTCTTTTTTCTCCTTATCTGTCTTCTTTTGGATTAGGTATTTTTAATGATTCCATCTTATCTCCACTTGTGGCTTATTACATATGCCTCTTTTTTTGTGTGGTTGATCTAGGGTTTAAAATGTACATTGTTAACTTATAACTGTCTATCTTCAAATAATATTAAATCACTGCAAGTCTGGTGCAGGACATTTATAACATTACAGTCAGGTTTCCCTTGCCCATCCTTTATGCTGTTGCTGTTCTTAATTATCCTACATAGGTCATAAACCAAACAATATACTGTTATTTCTTTTATTCAGTCAGTCAACTATCAATTAAAGAAATGTTAAACATGAGAAAATCCTTTGAAATTTACCCATTTTCCCCTATTATGGCCTGCTTCATTCCTTTTGTATAACCATCTGCCATCTAGTGTCATTTCCTTCTGCCTGAAGAACTTGTGTTGATACTTCTCGTAGTGTAGTTATGATGACAATTCTCTCAGCTTTTATTTGTCTCAAATAAGAATGAATGTAAGGAAGAATGAGAGGGATAAATGTAAATCTAAATATTTTACTAATTGTGATACATTTTAATATCATTCTGATGCATTTTGTATCAGACTGGATTTTTTTGTTGTTGTTGTTGATGTGGACCATTTTTAAAGTCTTTATTGAATTTGTTACAATATTGCTTCTGTTGTTTTTTTTTTTTTGGCTTTTTGGCCACGAGGCATGTGGGATCTTCGCTCCCCTACCAGGGATCAAACCCACACCCCCTGCATTGGATGGCCAAGTCTTAACCACTGGACCACCAGGGAAGTCCCCAGACTGGATTTTTAAAAATCGTGTTCTGTGCTTTTTACAAGAAACATACCTAAAACATAATGACACAGAAATGTTCTCAGTAAAGATAGATACTAATTAAACTTATGAAGTTACATTAATAACAGATAAAATACACTTTAAGGCAAAAAGCACTATTAGGAATAAAGAGGTTTGTTACGTAATAATCAAAGAAAAATTCAGCACAAGACATAAATCTGAACTTTTAAGTACCTAATAATTTAGCTTCAGATCTTATAAATAAAAAATGGACAAAATTATAAGGACACATTCACAAATCTAGTTTGGTAGGAGATTTTAACACCCTTTCCCTAGTCATTGATAGATGAAATAGGCAAAAAATTTAAATGATATAGGGATTTGAATAGTGCAATGGCAAGGCTTATATATTGAATGTAAATCTATATCTATATATCTATCTATATGTAGAGATAACCTCAGATCCAACAATTAGAAAATACACATTCTTTCATTCATGTAATTTATAAAATTTATAAGATTTATAAAAATGGAGAGAACTTTAAAAATGTTAAACATTTAATATCCCCCATGTTCTTTACAACAAAGGAAAGAAAGAAAAAAAATAAATACCACAAGAAAACAAAAACCAACACTGGTAAAATTAAAAACCCAATTCTAAATAACTAATGGTCAAAGAAAGAATCATAATAAAATTTTTTAAATTAAACTTGTGGGATACAGCTAAAACAGTTTTTAAAAATAAATTTATACCTTTAAATGAATATAATAGAAGTGGAGAAGGATAATTATTAATAAAAGAGCAACAGATTAAGTAGAAAGTGTAAGAAAAGAAATAATCAAGATGAGAACAGAAATGAACAAAATAGAAAACAAAGATAGAATTGAAAAGATTAACAAATCGAACAGCTGGTTCTTTGAAAAGACTACAGGGATAAACAAATCTCTAGCAAGGTTTAGCTAGGGAAAAAAATAAGGATACTTAACATATATATAAGTATATACATATACATAATCATATATACAATATATACAAAACATATATAAGCAAATTCTGTGAACAAAAACATGACAACTGAAATTAAATAGACAGTTTCCTGGGAAAATTTAACTTATAAAAATCTACTCAGTAATAGAAAACCTACCTGGGTCTATAACTCATAAAGAAAATGAATTTGAAATTAAGTATCTGCTTGATTCCTATCCTTTGTAAAAACAAAATTCACTGAGTTCTGGCAACACTCCAAGGGACAGATACTTTCTGTGTTATGCCAATTGTTCACAGCATATTAAAATAAAGGGAAAGTCCCCCTCCAACTCATTTTATGAGATTAGTGTAACCTTGATGCCAAAACTCGGAGAGGAGTAATAAGTAAATCATTGACAACCTCAATTATGAATATTGATACAAAATTCTACATAAAATATTAGTAAAATAAACCCATCAATATACAAAATACATTATTACCAAATTCTTGGGTTTTCTGAGAACACAAGAGTCACCCACTTTAATAAATTAATCACTTCAGTAGATGCCAAAAATAAATTTTATGTAATTTCAAACCCATTCCTAACGAAAATCCTTAGTACACTGTGAATAGAAGTGAACTTTCTTAACCTAATAATCTATCAAAACCCTGCGGTAAACATTATACTTACTGGTAAAATATCAGAAGCATTCCTTTTTAAACCAGGATCAAGATGAGGCTATCTGCCATCACAACTTGTATTTAATATTAATCTTGAAGTTCTAGCAATAAGAAAAAAGAACTGTATTGATTGGAAAAGAAAAAAATCCTAACTAGTAATATTTCAAGATAATATGTTTATTTGCAGGTAAACTATTAGTTGAGTATGAGTATCTAAGCTATTTAGACTATTAACTAAACTGCGGACAAACTAATGGGAGAATTCAGCAAGGTTGCTATGTAAGGCTTATGTACAAAACTTAATAGTTCTTCTGTACACCTGCAATAAACTATTTGGAAATGCAATTACAGACAATATTTTCTATAGCAACAAAAAATAGCAGTAGGATATGATGTGACAAAATAATAGGTCTTTATAAAAAATTATAAAATGTATCAAAAAATATCAAATGACCTAAATAAGTGAAGAGATACTGTCATGATGGAAAGGCTCAATATTATAAAGTTAATAGTTCTCCTAAATTAATTTATATATGCAATGCAATTCCACTCCTGACTGGGAATTTTTCAAATTGATCCTAAAATTATGATGGTAGAGTGGAAAAGGCCATGAATAGCAAAGGTAGTTTTGTGGAAGATTAATGGTGGGCCAAGGTGGGGGATTGTTGTAGACACCAAGACATTGTGAAGCTATGACAATAAAGACAGTAGAACTGGTGAGGGATGGATGAACAGACCAGTGGGACAGAAAAAGATCCCATATTTGGTAAGTAACTTGGCACTTGACAGAAGTCTCATTACCCATTAACAGAGAAGACATGGACTCTTCAATAAATAGTGCTGGGACAATTGGCTCTCTAGAGAAAAAGAAAAGTACGTTTTTATGCTACTTCAGTCCCAGATTACAGACTTGTATGAAAAGCTATAAAACTTTTAGAAGAAAACCTGCCAGAATACTTTTATGACATCAGGGCAGGGAAGCTGTTCTTAGGATTAAAAGAAGCACAAATGACACAGGAGAAGCTTGATCATTTGATCAAATTAGTGTTAATCCTGCATCACAAATGAGACCCTAGACAAAAAGACAAGCCACAGAGAGGGATAACATATCCGCAATCCCTGTGAGTGACAAAGGATGAATCCACACTGTATAAAGGAATCATATTGTATAAATGAGTACAGTTAAGACAAACACCTCCACAGAAAAATGAGCAAAGGATGTGACCAGACCACTCCAGAAAGGAAACCAGAGTGGTCAATGTGGAGATCTCAGCCATAGTAATAATCTGGGAAAAAAATTAAAATGGCAACAAGTTATCATTTATACCCTTCAGAAAGGCAAAGTTTAGAAGTCTGATAAAAACTGGCAAGGATGTGGGGAAATGGAAATCCCAATAGCCTGCTGGTGGGAGTATACATTAATACAATCCCAGAGGGAAGTGGGGTGCTCTTGTGTTTGAAGATGCGCATATGCTACG
Source organism: Eschrichtius robustus (assembly GCF_028021215.1). Classification (NCBI taxonomy): domain Eukaryota; kingdom Metazoa; phylum Chordata; class Mammalia; order Artiodactyla; family Eschrichtiidae; genus Eschrichtius; species Eschrichtius robustus. The sequence goes on from NC_090824.1 coordinate 197,537,430, forward strand.
ACTTGGCAGTTCTTAAAGGAGCCGTGAACAAGGTTGTGCATGGCAGTCAGCCCTCTGTGTGGCAGAGTCATTTCACCAAGGATAATACCACGCAGTGTTTAACCTGAAACACGTGGTCTAAATTACCAACCATGCTCCCCACCCCCAAATACACACTTCTTATCCCCTTGTCTTCCTTAAATGTTCTCCTCAGCACTTACCACTGCCTTAATATATTTTTCATATATACAATGCTTCATACAAATCAGAGTATATATTTTACTTATCTTTTTTATTGTTCATCTCATAGAATAGGGGTTTTGTCTCTGTCCCTTTTTTTTTTTTCAATTTCAGTACCCCAAAAGTTGCCTGGTTTATTGTAGACACCCTATAGCTATTTGTAGCAAAAATAAATAAGTGAAATTGCAAAAACGTAATATTGAGTAAAAAAGAAAGATGCAAAAGCGTGTGGATACCACACATGTAAATTTGAAAACACATAATAGCACAAAGTTTGTGGCTACCTAATGTGTATGTATTAAAAAGAAGTAAAACATGCATGTTCACTTCAAGATAGTAGCTCTCTCTGGGGAGAGCATGTTGGGGAGGCTTTGGAGTGGGACTTTGGTCCCATCTGTAACATTGCATTTCTTAGCGAGTCCAGTGACCTGATGCAAATGTAGCAAAATGTGAACTTCTGTCATCTCCGGTGTGTGAAGCATTTTATATATATATATTTTAAAGTTGCAGGTAAATAAAGAAAGAAGAGAAAGGTTGTCAGCTTACCTCCTTATATTAAGGTTGTTCCTGGGGTTCTGACGCTAAGGCCGCCTTGGGTGGATGGAATTTTTCACATCAACCCCACTCTCCTGAAGGTCACAGACGCCACCCTAGGCCATCATGAACAGGTGTCTCTGTTTCTCTTCATGTTAGAAGATCTAATTCCGCCGTGTCTTATTTAATCAGGGCTCTCTTTTCCTGTGAGGAGAGAGCATCAAGTACCCGGAGATGAGCCCTTCCCCGCAGTCGGCCCCAGCGGCCTGTCCCCCTCCCTGGGGTGGAAGAGCAGACACAGTCACCTCGTTGATCAGATGATGGGTGTCTGCCAGCGAAACAAACTCCAAGGCTGGAGCAGACACAGACGTTTATTAACACAGATAAGTTTTTATTGCATTAAGAGGGAGCACTTAGAAGGCAGACTCTAGAGAGTAAAAGGATTAAGTCATCTTGAAACATTGTTCTCCTGTCATGGGGGCTAGTGAAGCATCCTCATGGCCATCTGATTCGGACTCTGATTCCGACCCACTCAAATGCGTGGCATGGCAGCCAACGGCGGCAAAGGAAAGCGCTCACAGGCAGTTTCCAAGAAAAGCCTCTGTTGGTGAGCGTCAGAGATCACCTACCTACAGGACAGTGCAGTGACCAGAATATCCAGAGAATACACTACTCTGATTCCAGAGGAGGGTGACATGTAAGGTACCAGGATTTTTTTAAATTATTAAAGACACAATTAGAAGTGTCGATGTACTTTCCTTCCTTGATCAGTTTCTGTCAATAAGGTTAGACGATGTTACATCAAGTGTCCATCATCTTCAACACTGTCATGGTCATTATTATCCTCATTGCACAGAAAGGCGTGAGGCTCCAGGGAGGTTAAGTACTGCTGGTCATGGGGCAGGGGCGGGACTCCAGGTGCCAGTACTTTTACCTCTCTCGGCTGCTTCTCCTCCCTGCCCCGCCCATCTCCCCGCCCCGCCCCGACACAACACAGATCTGCCACTCTTTGATGACCAGGCATCTTTGGCTCACATTCTGAACATGAAATTGTGTGTGAGGGATGGTTGAACGTGTACTGAACTGAGATAATACTGTATAAACTGCTATTCCAATGATCATTTCTCTTTTCCAAGATTTCTGATTGGTGCTTTTTCCCTGTCCATCTTTTTATTTATTTATTTATTTTTTTTGTCTTATACACCTGGTTATTTATTTAGTCCAGGGCCCAAGCAAGGTTTACACATTACACTGTTTTGTTTTTTTTTTTAACATCTTTATTGGAGTATAATTGCTTTACAGTGGTGCGTTAGTTTCTGCTGTATAACAAAGTGGATCAGCTATACGTATACATATATCCCCATCTCTCCTCCCTCTTGCTTCTCCCTCCCACCCTCCCTATCCCACCCCTCTAGGTGGTCACAAAGCACCGAGCTGATCTCCCTGTGCTATGTGTCTGCTTCCCACTAGCTATCTATTTTACGTTTGGTAGTGTATATATGTCCATGCCACTCTCTCACTTCGTCTCAGCTTACCCTTCCCCCTCCCCGTGTCCTCAAGTCTGTTCTCTATATCTGTATCTTTATTCCTGTCCTGCCCCTAGGTTCTTCAGAACCTTTTTTTTTTTTTTTTTTTTAGATTCCATATATATGTGTCAGCATATGGTATCTGTTTTTCTCTTTCTGACTTACTTCCCTCTGTAGGACAGACTCTAGGTCTATCCACCTCGCCACAAATAACTCAATTTCATTTCTTTTTGTGGCTGAGTAATATTCCATTGTATTATATGTGCCACATCTTCTTTATCCATTCATCTGTTGATGGACACTTAGGTTGCTTCCATGTCCTAGCTATTGTAAATATGCTGCAGTGAACATTGTGGTACATGTCTCTTTTTGAATTATGGTTTTCTCAGGGTATATGCCCAGTAGTGGGGTTGCTGGGTCACATGGTAGTTCTATTTTTAGTTTTTTAAGGAACCTCCATACTGTTCTCCATAGTGGCTGTATCAATTCACACTCCCACCAACAGTACAAGAGGATTCCCTTTTCTCCACACCCTTTCCAGCATTTATTGTTCATAGATATTTTGATGATGTCCATTCTGACTGGTATGAGGTGATACCTCATTGTAGTTTTGATTTGCATTTCTTTAATGATTAGTGATGTTGAGCATCCTTTGACGTGTTTGTTGGCAATCTGTATATCTTCTTTGGAGAAACGTCTATTTAGGTCTTCTGCCCATTTTTGGATTGGGTTGTTTGTTTTTTTGATATTGAGCTGCATGAGCTGCTTATATATTTTGGAGATTAATCCTTTGTCAGTTGCTTTGTTTGCAAATATTTTCTCCCATTCTGAGGGTTGTCTTTTCATCTTGTTTATGGTTTCCTTTTGTGTGCAAAAGCTTTTAAGTTTCATTAGGTCCCATTTGTTTATTTTTGTTTTTATTTCCATTTCTCTAGGAGGTGGGTCAAAAAGGATCTTGCTGTGATTTATGTCGTAGAATGTTCTGCCTATGTTTTCCTCTAAGAGTTTTATAGTGTCTGGCCTTACATTTAGGTCTTTAATCCATTTCGAGTTTATTTTTGTGTATGGTGTTAGGGAGTGTTCTAATTCATTCTTTTACATGTAGCTGTCCAGTTTTCCCAGCACCATTTATTGAAGAGGATGTCTTTTCTCCATTGCATATTCTTAACCTCCTTTATCAAAGATAAGGTGACCATATGTGTGTGGGTTTTTTTCTGGGCTTTCTATCCTGTTCCTTTGGTCTATAAGTCTGTCTTTATGCCAGTATCATACAGTTTTAATGACTGTAGCTTTGTAGTATAGTCTGAAGTCAGGGAGCCTGACTCCTCAGCTCCGTTTTTCTTTCTCAAGATTGCTTTGGCTATTCATGGTCTTTTGTGTTTCCATACAAATTGTGAAATGTTTTGTTCTAGTTCTGTGAAAAATGCCATTGGTAGTTTGATAGGGATTGCGTTGAATCTGTAGATTGCTTCGGGTAGTAGAGTCATTTTCACAATGTTGATTCTTCCAATCCAAGAACATGGTATATCTCTCCATCTGTTTGTATCACCTTTAATTTCTTAATCAGTGTCTTACAGTTTTCTGCATACAGATCTTTTGTCTCCTTGGGTAGGTTTATTCCTAGGTATTTTATTCTTTTTGTTGCAATGGTAAATGGGAGTTTTTCCTTAATTTCTCGTTCTGATTTTTCATCATTAGTGTATAGGAATGCAAGAGATTTCTGTGCATTAATTTTGTATCCTGCTATTCTACCAAATTCATTGATTAGCTCTAGTAGTTTTCTGGTAGCATCTTTAGGACTCTCTATGTATAGTATCATGTCATCTGCAAAGAGTGACAGCTTTACTTCTTCTTTTCCGATTTGGATTCCTTTTATTTCTTTTTCTTCTCTGGTTGCTGTGGCTAAAACTTCCAAAACTATGTTGAATAATAGTGGTGAGAATGGACAACCTTGTCTTGTTCCTGATCTTAGTAGAAATGGTTTCAGTTTTTCACCATTTAGAATGATGTTGGCTGTGGGTTTGTCATATATGGCCTTTATTCTGTTGAGGTAAGTTCCCTCTGTGCCTACTTTCTGGAGAGTTTTTATCATAAACGGGTGTTGAATTTTGTAGAAAGCTTTTTCTGCATCTATTGAGATGATCATATGGTTTTTATCCTTCAATTTGTTCATATGGTTTATCACATTGATTGATTTGCATATATTGAAGAACCCTTGCATTCCTGGGATAAACCCCACTTGATCATGGTGTATGATCCCTTTAATGTGCTGTTGGATTCTGTTTGCTAGTATTTTGTTGAGGAGTTTTGCATCTATGTTCATCAGTGATATTGGCCTGTAGTTTTCTTTTTTTGTGACATCTTTGCCCTGTTTTGGTATCAGAGTGATGGTGGCCTCGTAGAATGAGTTGGAGAGTGTTCCTCCCTCTGCTATATTTTGGAAGAGTTTGAGAAGGATAGGTGTTAGCTCTTCTGTAAATGTTTGATAGAATTCACCTGTGAAACCATCTGGTCCTGGGCTTTTGTTTGTTGGAAGATTTTAAATCACAGTTTCAATTTCAGTGCTTGTGATTGGTCTGTTTATATTTTCTATTTCTTCCTGGGTCAGTCTCGGAAAGTTGTGCTTTTCTAAGAATTTGTCCATTTCTTCCAGGTTGTCCATTTTATTGGCATATAGTTGCTTGTAGTAATCTCTCATGATCCTTTGTATTTCTTTTTCTTTTTTAATTTTTATTTTATTATTTATTTTTGGCTGCATTGGGTCTTCGTTGCTGTGCACGGGCTTTCTCTAGTTGTGGCGAGCGGGAGCTATCCTTCGTTGCAGTGCATGGGTTTATCATTGCCGTGGCTTCTCTTGTTGCAGAGCACGGGCTGTAGGCGCACGGGCTTCAGTAGTTGTGGCACGAGGGCTCAGTAGTTGTGGCTCACGGACTCTAGAGCGCAGGCTCAGTAGTTGTGGCACATGGGCTTAGTTACTCTGCGGCATGTGGGATCTTCCCAGACCAGGGCTCGAACCCGTGTCCCCTGCATTGGCAGGTCGATTCTTAACCACTGTGCCACTAGGGAAGTCCCAGATCCTTTGTATTTCTTCAGTGTCAGTTGTTACTTCTCCTTTTTCATTTCTAATTCTGTTGATCTGAGTCTTCTCTCTTTTTTTCTTGATGAGTCTGGCTAATGGTGTATCAATTTTGTTTATCTTCTCAAACAACTAGCTTTTAGTTTTATTGATCTTTGCTATTGTTTTCTTCATCTCTTTTTCATTTATTTCTGATCTGATCTTCATGATTTCTTTCCTTCTGCTAACTTTGGGCTTTTTTTGTTCTTTCTCTAATTGCTTTAGGTGTAAGGTTAGTTAGGTTGTCTGTTTGAGATGTTTCTTGTTTCTTGAGGTAGGATTGTATTGCTATAAACTTCCCTCTTAGAACTGCTTTTGCTCCATCCCATAGGTTTTGGGCCGTCGTGTTTTCACTGTCACTTGTTTCTAGGAATTTTTTGATTTCCTCTTTGATTTCTTCAGTGATCTCTTGGTAATTTAGTAGTGGATTGTTTAGCCTCCATGTGTTTGTATTTTTTAGTTTTTTTTTTTTCCTGTAATTGATATCTAGTCTCCTAGTGTTGTGGTCGGAAAAGATACTTGATACGATTTCAATTTTCTTAAATTTACCAAGGCTTGATTTGTGACCCAAGATATGATCTATCCTGGAGAATGTTCCAGGAGCACTTGAGAATAAAGTGTATTCTGTTGTTTTTGGATGGAATGTCCTATAAATATCAATTAAGTCCATCTTGTTTAATGTATCATTTAAAGTTTGTGTTTCCTTATTTATCTGCATTTTGGTTGATCTGTCCATTGGTGAAAGTGGGGTGTTAAAGTCCCCTACTATGATTGTGTTACTGTCAATTTCCCCTTTTATGGCTGTTAACATTTGCCTTATGTATTGAGGTGCTCCTAAGTTGGGTGCATAAATATTTACAACTGTTATATCTTCTTCTTGGATTGATCCCTGATCGTTATGTAGTGTCCTTCTTTGTCTCTTGTAATAGTCTTTATTTTAAAGTCTATTTTGTCTGATGGGAGAATTGCTACTCCAGCTTCCTTTTGATTTCCGTTTGCATGGAATATCTTTTTCCATCCCGTCACTTTCAGTCTACAGACTATGTGTCCCTAGGTCTGAAGTGTGTCTCTTGTAGACAGCATATATACGGGTCTTATTTTTGTATCCATTCAGCCAGTCTATGTCTTTTGGTTGGAGCATTTAATCCGTTTACATTTAAGATAATTATGGATATGTATGTTCCTATTACCATTTTCTTAATTGTTTTGGGTTTGTTATTGTGGGTCTTTTCCTTCTCTTATGCTTACTGCCTAGAGAAGTTCCTTCAGCCTTTGTTGTAAAGTTGGTTTGGTGGTGCTGGATTCTCTTAGCTTTTGCTTGTCTGTAAATGTTTTAATTTCTTCATCGAATCTAAATGAGATCCTTGCTGGGTAGAGTAATCTTGGTTGTAGGTTTTTCCCTTTCATCACTTAAATATGTCCTGCCACTCCCTTCTGGCTTGCAGAGTTTCTGCTGAAAGATCAGCTGTTAACTTTATGGGGATTCCCTTGTATGTTATTTGTTGCTTTTCCCTTGCTGGTTTTAATATTTTTTCTTTGTATTTAATTTTTGACAGTTTGATTAATATGTGTCTTGGTGTGTTTCTCTGTGGATTTATCCTGTATGGGACTTTCTGTGCTTCCTGGACTTGACTATTTCCTTTCCCATATCAGGGAAGTTTTCAACTATAATCTCTTCATATATTTTCACAGTCCCTTTCTTTTTCTCTTCTTCTTCTGGGACCCCTATAATTCGAATGTTGGTGAGTTTAATGTTGTCCCAGAGGTCTCTGAGTCTGTCCTCAATTCTTTTCATTCTTTTTTTTTATTCTGCTCTGCAGTAATTATTTCCACTATTTTATCTTCCAGGTCATTTATCCGTTCTTCTGACTCAGTTATTCTGCTATTGATTCCTTCTAGAGAATTTTTAATTTCATTTATTGTGTTGTTCATCATTCTTTGTTTGCTCTTTAGTTCTTCTAGGTCCTTGTTAAACGTTTCTTGTATTTTCTCCATTCTGTTTCCAAGATTTTGGATCATGTTTACTATCATTACTCTGAATTCTTTTTCAGGTAGACTGCCTATTTCCTCTTCATTTGTTTGGTCTGGTGGGTTTTTACTTTGCTCCTTCATCTGCTGCATATTTCTCTGTCTTCTCATTTTGCTTAACTTACTGTGTTTGGGGTCTCCTTTTTGCAGCCTGCAGGTTGGTAGTTGCTGTTGTATTTGGTGTCTGCCCCGGTGGGTAAGGTTGGTTTAGTGGGTTGTGTAGGCTTCCTGGTGGAGGGGACTGGTGCCTGTGTTCTGGTGGATGAGGCTGCATCTTGTCTTTCTGGTGGGCAGGACCACGTCCGGTGGTGTATTTTGCGGTGTCTGTGACCTTATTATTATTTTAGGCAGCCTCTCTGCTAATGGGTGGGGTTGTGTTCCTGTCTTGTTAGTTGTTTGGCATAGGGGTGTCCAGCACTAGAGATAGCTGGTCATTGAGTGGAGCTGGGTCTTAGCATTGAGACGGAGCTCTCTGGGAGAGCTCTAGCCGATTTATATTATGTGGAGCCGGGAGGTCTCTGGTGGTCCAGTGTCCTGAACTCAGCTCTCCCACCTCAGAGGCTCAGGCCTGATACCTGGCTGGAGCACTAAGACCCTGTCAGCCACACGGCTTACATGTAAATGGGTTAAATTCTCCAATCCAAAGGTACAGGGTGGCAAGTCTTCTGAGCTCCTCTCGGTCCTCCAGCCAGGTGTCGTCCTCCGGGCCTGGGCGATATGGAGAGCCTGCTTTGGATCCAGGTCCAGCTGCATTCCCTAACGTCTAGAAGAAGCAGCTGACACCCCCATCCTCCCCTATCCCTGCCGCAACTCATCACGATCCTGTCCATCTTTTCTTGTTTCATTGCTTCCTAGTTTTGTTTCAGAAAGTCTTGTTAATATTCTTGCCTGGCCCTCCTTTATGTCTTCAAGAGCTTAAACGTGCTCATCGTAAATTCGTTTGGAGAGATTGCTTCTATTACATGCATTCACACAGTGGAGGTTTCTCTGTTGATCATTGCTTGTGGGAGCCCTTCCTTGGGGCTACATTTCTGGCATTCTTTAGAACTTTGTTTGTAGGGTGGCCTGGACTGGAAATTGTTTCTGATTTCTCTCTCCCTGGTTTTATGGTTGCCTCCACCGTCCACCTGAGATGGCCCGTGTCCCTGACTTGGGGCTCTGTTCTTTGGTGGTAGGAACCCAGGTGAAGCTCTCTCTGATCCTTCCTCAGCTGTGAGGATGCTTTATGGTACCAGCCATGCTCTGCCCTTCCTGCCTTACTCCCCGGAGCCAGCTCTGGTTTCCCACCAGGAAAGGGAGGCCTTCAAACCCATTTCCCTGCAGGATTGAGTTTGGCCTCCTCTGCCTGGAGCCCCACAGACCTGTGACATCAGCATTCACCACTGTGCGTCTGTTCAATTTCTAGTCCTTGTTTCTTTTGGTTCTAATCGTGACCCTGTCTTTTGTATATAAAGAAAAATTCATCTCTAAGTGTCCTGCTTGGAGAACAGAGGGAACTCCAAGGGTAGACTCACAATATCGCTTTGACCTGCAGCCCCAAAGCTGCTATTAATTTCTTTTTATTTTTTGAAGAGGAGTGAATGTTTTGTTTCACTGTTTTCCTGTCTCCTTTTGTTTTTATTTCACCTAAAAGGAGAGTGCAGAACACACTCCGCTCCCTGTGGGAAGTCTCGATCTCTGAGGGTCCTGGCAGGATGGTGTGGATTGTTTCCAGGGTTTTATGGTAGCACATTCAGCTGTAACGGGTGGAGTCTGGCCCATTCCTGTATTAAGAGGGCTAAAAATTGGAGGAAGGGAGGGAGGGGATGAGAGCTACATTCCACGCCTTATCTTTAGCATTTACAAGAACCATATAAATGTATTCAAAACCCCTCAAGCAGGAAGAGAAGTAGTAAAACCCGTGTGTTCATAGGAAATTCCGGGGCTATTTGCTCTGCCCGTGGGTTTTGGAAAGAACCAAGAGGTAAATAGCCAGAAGGGAGGTGGCCTGGGGGCCTAGAGGGGCCCACAGTAGCTCCCCCTGGGGCCACCGTGCCGGGTCACCCTTCTCCAGCTTCTCCTGGGTCCCTGTGGATGCAGAGTGACATTTGTGAGCCAGGATGGGTTGGTGGCCTGCTCTAGGCCTGACGCCTGCATCCTTGTGTCTGCATTTTAAAGGGTCTCAGGGTTGAGAAGCTGGGGAGAGTGTCTTCATACTTGGCTGCCCTCCACTTTCCACAATAAAACAGACAAATATCCGAATCTTCAGGCAGCATGGCGCGGAGTTCAAGAGCACAGACCTAGGAGTCGGGAGAACTAGGTCAGCATCGCAGCCTGGCCACGCACTGAGCTGTGACGCTGGCTGCTCAGTCTCCCTGGATCTCAGGCCCCTTGGCTGATGGTAAAACGGGGCTAAGTATCTGGCTCAAGGCAAGCCTCTTGTGAAGATTAAAGGAAGGAATGCATAGTAAGCACTTAGCATAAGGTAAATTGCTCTGATTTGCATCATTTTATCATCCGGGCTCAGAAAGGCATGGCAGGCAAATTAGAAAGCCAACATTTTTGTTCCTGGGCCAAGTTCCAAGCACTAAACTCTCCCTCCCCCCAGTCCCCACCCCAGTCCTAACCGGGATGCTCTTTCAAATTAATCTTGTAATTCTAATTGCATGTCTGTGTCTCTTAAGGTTTATTGGGTCTTGATTCCTGTTCCCAGTCTATCTGAAATGCCACTGTTTCCATAAAAGTCAGTGAAAGAACACGTCTCCCCAGGGACTCAAAAGCCTGCTTGGGCGGCGGCCGTGAGGGCCCTGAGCCCGGGGTGAACCCGAATCTCATCACACTCCCACCCCCACCCTCAGCCCACTGAGAAAAGACACCGTCCAAAGGAAGCACCGGTGCCCACTTGGAACTGTGGGTGCCGTGCTGCCAGGGCTGCCCGCTGCACGGCCTCCACCCTCGAGCTGCGTGGAAGGTGAGAAATCGTTCTCTCCACAGACTGCCAAGGGCCGTGTGCCTCTGTTTTCAGTGTGAACCGTGTTTGTTGAGGAGAATCACAGAATTGCCTCTGATACGACTCCTGCTGTAATGGAAGCGAGGACGGGAGTATTTGTGCCTATTTTCAAGCACATTATAGCTAGACTGTTTGTGCTCCAGGAATGTAAATATGGTTAATCTTCAAAATAGGATTAATCTTATTTTAATCGGTGGTGTTTTTTTCCATTAACTAATTATTGCTTCTCTGCATTGCCTACTTTTTTCCCCTCTTTGAATCAACAAGCTACTTTCCCTAGTCAAACCTAACCTTTTAGAACTAATTTTTCTACAGATTGGCTCAAATTCTCTAATGATTTTCTGATTGTCCTCTGAGGGCCCCAGAGGTCCAAGGACCAGGGTGAGTGGGGAGGCGAAGGAGGTGGGGAGTGGCCAGGGTTAGTGAGGTTGCCCTACCTTGTTTTAATCCAATCAGCCCGAGTTTTATATAACACATTGGAGTTCTGTGTAAGATTTTGCTTGAAGGGAGAATTCTACTATTCCAAAACAGCTATTCCACTGCATTTTATGTGTGGTCACACCTAATGTATGAGTGTGATTAAAAGGGTGTAACTAGTTTATCAACCAGAACTCATACCGGTTGTAAGTGGTTCCCCTTTGAAATTATCACATTAAGACACTATAGACGTATCCCTATGATATTGCCATTTCTCAAAGCATTTTGGCATTTTTAAAGAAGTGATTCCAGGGCTAATTTGTATATTCCTTTGGCTTTTTTTTCTTTTTTTTTTTTTTTAACTAGAGACAGAATCTCATTCATAAAATGGAGATAAAAATAATACTTCTATTGTCCTGATGAACAAAGGAAAACTATGTAGGATTTACTTGGCAAAGTGTAAAACACTAAACAAATCTTATGTTTTAAAAAATTCTCTGAGGGTGGATTAGAATTTTTAAATGGCTCCAAATCATTGTGAATGAAAACTATTAAACTAGATGGATAATCAAACTAGGAAGTGTCGTAAGTGATCCAAAACTAGGAGTGACTAATGCAATGGGGTTGACTTTCTTGGTGGTTTAACCTTGACTCTGAACGCAATTCCAGAAGGATAGCTTTCAAGATTAGAATAATGCTACAAGGCAACACATTTTTTTTTTTTTTTTTTTTTTTGGCCGCAGCATGTGGCATGCAGGAATCTCAGTTCCCCGACCAGGGAACTGGTCCCTGCCTTGGGAGCACAGAGTCTTAACCATTGGACTGCCAGGGAAGTCCCCAGGGCAACACCTTTGAAAGACACCATTGGTGGACATGCTCTGCCTGTTAACATTGTAGCCCCATGTCCGGGTATGGGGCTTTGGAGAGTGTGGGTCCCCTGAGGCAGTGACCGTCCCTAACCCTTGCCCCCAGAACCTGGCACGGCAGCTGGCAGGAGACAGGTAAAGAACAGATGTTGGTTGAAAATAAAGCTTTTTCAAGGCTAAGTATGTACATATTTATAGAAATACTGATTCTTAAAAGATTTTTATAAATAGCAAACAAGATTTGAAACCTTTATTTCCCTCATATCTTTGCTCTTTGTCTCGGGTTTTCAGATGACCCAGAGACGCTAAGCGCCTCACGCATAGTCGCACAGTAAGCACATGGCAGGGTGAGGACCAAACCCGGGCTGCTGACTCCCGGCTCAGTGCTCCTTGCATTCTACCTTGTTGCCCAGGACCCAGGCCAGCTTCCTGGACATGTGACCTGTGCGTTCACCCGGGACCCCATGCTTGGTTTAATAATCTGCTATGCCTGTCTTGAAATTTTTAATAACTTTCAGAAAAGGGGCCTCACCTTTTCATTTTCCTCTGGGGCCCACAAATCATATGGCCTGTCCTGCCAGGACCTTTGTGGGGATGATTCAAGGATTCCTCGTGTCTCCTTGGAGGACTGTGTCCCAGAACCACGACTTTCTAATGCTCTACCTTGAGGATCAAAGACAGAAGCTGACAGCAAAGGAGGATGACCCAGGGCTCCCTCTCCTTGGCCTTGACTTCTGTTTGGCGCTTCATTCATGGCAACTGCTTACCGGGTGACGTCTTCCATGCCAGCTCTTCTGGGGCTCCTCCCTGTGCTGGGAGGTGGCCTGGAGCAGATGCCAGCGACACCGCCAGAGTCGGCCGGCGTCAGAGTAGCTGGTTGAAAAGTGAAAAATCCTCTCCTTAGGCATAAGCACTGGCTGTTTGGTATATTGCCAAGGGAGTTTAGCTATTGTTTTTGTTTATTCTCCTACTGACTCAGCTGATTTTTCAGTGAAATGCCTGAAATGAACAGTTGTTTTCCATGTTGCGTGGGGACAGCTGTTGGTTTTTGTTGTATAGGGTTGGTTTCTCTTCTGGTGGGATCTCACCAAGTCATAGGCTCAGCTGGTGTGACTAAGCGTGGTGCCTGCTCGTAAAAGCTAGTTTATCGGCTTGACCGTCTTCTCCCCTCCAAGGCTGGTCCTCGGCAGTGCTAGGAGATGGATAACGCCTGCCCACACTCTCCCCTCTCCTCTGGGCGTTCCCTGACGTTCTTCCTCACACATAAAGTGCCCACACGCTCAGGGCCACCACCGTGGCCCCGCCTCGGCCTAGGACATGGCTCTGCATCTTCACTATTGCTTTCCCATCGGTTTACCTGTGCTGGTCCTTAGTTCCTTGGAGATCGTGCTCTCTGCCACCTGACGGGGAGTGATGTTCAGCTGATGCCTTTACCCCAGTGCCTGTCTGTGTCGGCACGAGAACCACCCAGGGGCTCCCCGGTGACTGTCCTCTGGGTCATGGTTGGTGGGTGCGATGATCTTAGGGAACTGGGCTCCCCGGAATTGACGCATAGGACAGAGGCCACGCTTCTGAGAACACAGAGGACTTACGCATCAGAGGCCAGTCATCACTGTAGCTGAGCAAGGGCAGATTGGCCCCGGGGGACACGGACCCACAGAGGTCTGTGGCAATGGCGAATAGCCATGGCGTTCCCCGGGGGCAGGAGAGACAGGAAACCAGCGGGTGTTGCTCGCCCTATAGCAGTAAATGAGATCAGGGGGTACTAAGCAGAGGGTGATGGCGACCACGAGGCGGACATGGCCATCCCTTGCCCAGCGTCCGGGACTGAGCCTGTTCTCAGACCCAGAAGCCAGTGAAAGGGGAGGCCGGGCTTCCAGAGGAAAGACCCTGCAGCACCAGCCAAGTGTGCAGCGTGGATATTCCTCTAATCTGTCCCCAGAGGAGCCGGTGGCTATTCCAGAAGGCACACACTGGGAGAAGGGATCAGTCAGAGTTTTTGAGGGCTTTCGGATCCATCGATCTCAAATGTATCAGTTACCTGTTGTGTCACAAATCACCCAACACTTAGTGGCTTAAAATGACAGTTATTGTTTATTATCTCACTGTTGGCTGTAGGTCAGGAATTTGGGGGGCCTTGTGAGGCATTATAGCCAGGAAGCAGCCCTCGGCCGGGGATGAACGGGAGCCGAGCCTCAGGGGCCCGTTGGGTAACTGCGCCGGGTGCTGGCTCTCTCCCTTCCAGCCCCGCGGGCCCACTTCCTGTTGGTACCTCCTGAGATATGCCCCCCACACACTCGCACCCCTGTTTCAGGGTCTGCCTGTGCTGAACCCAGCCCAAGGTGCAGGCCCTCGTGGAATAGGATGAGGGCCACTCTCTCACCTGCCTGGGACCAAGACTGCCTGTCTTTGGGGCGGAGAAGGGCACACCTGCGGGCAGGCTGCAGGAGGAGCCCCTGGGTTTCAGCTGCCTTTTAAGGAAGGTAGTGAAAAATCAGGCCTTCCCGGGACATGCTGCTATGGTTTGTGCTACTCATAGTAAGGGACGGCACTGCTGTCACCCTCTCCGCAGGGGACAGACCAGCGGTTGGTGACTGACTCAGAGGCAGTGATGGCACGGGTTGGACACTTCAGAAGTGGACGGTGCCCCAGGCTGTGTGATTATGCTGACAGAGGAGCCCAGCAGACCCGCTGTCTGGGAACGTGATGCTGGGCAGACAGAGAGGGCAGGTCAGCGACTGTGTCTGGCTCCGACTGTCCAGCAGGTCTGTGGCACACCCCAGGCGGCAGCGCCGCACATCCCATCGCCTGGGATGTGCCGCGCACCTGCTGGCCTTGTGACCTAACGCGCCACCTGCAACATCAGCGTCTTTCCAGCCAAGGTCTGAGTGATGTCCCAGCCAGAGTCCCAAAGCGGCATCGCCCCGTGGGTCCATCAGGGGGTGGCACAGCCAACCCTCCCCCTCGCCAGCCAGGTGGCCTCCCTCGTGCTTCTCCCGTGCAGGGCTGGAGGGAGGCGGGGAGCCCCAGATGCCAACTCCAAAGGGGACGCTCCGAGCAGGAAGGTGGGAGGCCTGAAGCTCCAGGTCCACACTGCCATCCGCGTGTTTTCCTACGGAACCCGGCACAGTGGTTCTCAGCTCGGCCCGCCCAGTATTCTCATTGAGGGGCTTTTAGAGAATATGTATTTGCCTGGGTCCCGCCCCTAGAGATGTTAATCACATGTCCTGCTTTGAGGCACAGGCATTGCCGTGTTTTAAAAGTTCTTCAGGTTACTTAAAAAAAAAGACTTTATTTTGGGACTTCCCCGGCGGTCCAGTAGTTAGGACTCCGCGCTTTCACCGCCGAGGCCTCGGGTTCGATCCCTGGTCGGGGAACTAAGACCCTGTAAGCCGGCAGCGAGGCTAAAAAAAACCCCCAAACTTTATTCTGAAATAATTATAGATGCATAGGAAGTTGCAAAAAAAAGTCCAGAGAGGTGCTGTTTCCTCTTAACCCAGCCTCCCCAGGGGTAACATTTTGTGTAACTACAGTAGACTGTCAAAACCAGGAAACTAACACTAGTACAACGCACAGAGTGTATGCAGGTTTCACCGGTTCTGCCAGCATTCTGTGTGTGTGCCTGTGTGTGTCTCTCTGTGTGTGTAGACCACCTGCACCCCCTTCTACCTTCACCAGCCAGCCTTCAGCTCTCCGCACTTCAGTTCCATTGTTTATAAAACCAAAAAGCTCAGTTTTACTGTGTCTGAGGTCGCTTCCAGGTCCGTTGGTGAAAATCGGGCAACTTGGGTTTGGCATTTGCTCCTGCCGGGAGGGTGTGTGAGCTGGACACTGAAGGGCGGAGAGTGGAGGGGGTGTGCAGGTGCAGAGGGTGGGCGGAGCGGAGGCCCCGGGCCTCTGAAGGAGCGCGAGTGGCAGGTGAAGGCCACGTGGTCAGGCCCCCTTCCTTTCTCACCTCGCCCAGCCCCTCCGGACTCCAGGGAAGGACCGTAGCGCAGCCGGGCTGAGGGGCCACTGCTGAGTCTCTGAGGGGCCCGGGAGCCGGTCTGACGCGTGTTTCTGAGCCTCAGAGGCGGCATCTGAGAGCGAATGCTGGGCCGGGCCAGGCAGGGGTGGAGGCAAGGCTGGAGCCCTGCTCTGGGCCGGCTCTGCAGGTGCGTGGGCGGGAGCGGTGGGAAGAAGGGAGTGAGGAGACGGGAGGGGGAAGCGACGGCTGTGAGATCAGAGCGCCCAGGGCTGGTGGCACCGAGAGCTCAGCAGCGCCCAGGACGCAGTCCTGGTGAGCCGGTCGGCGCTGCTCTGAGTCACGCGGGTAGAGCCCTGGGGTGGGCGTGGCTGGGGCATCTCGAGGGGCCTGGCGCTTGCGGATGGTGGCCTAGAAGCCTATGACCTTGACCAGTTGGTTCCTCTTGACCAAAGGGACCACAGCCTCATTGCTCGTTGGCTTTGTGGGTAGAATCTTGCTTGGCAGGCTCTTGGGTGGAGGTCAGGCGCCCCTGGTAAGAAACCAGGACCTGAGTCACAGGGGCTCCAGGGAGACGAGGGAGTGTCCAGAGATCAGAAAGGGGGAGGGAGCGCCCAGGCCTTCAAGGTCGAAGGTCAAGAATTGAGGTGCGAGTTTCAGCCCCCTCCTTGGGTAGAATTAACGTTGGGGCTTCTTTGGAAACGACTTAGAAAACTGCTTTTGGAGTCAGGCCAGATGTCACTCTTTACTAGCTCTGTGACCTTGGGAAAGTTGTTGCATAGCCCTGGGCCTGTTTCCTCGTCTCTAACGGGAGGGTGACAGTATCACTCACCTCCTGGGGGAGTTGGGGCTTAGGTGACATATAGCCCCAGTGCATGCCTGGCATAGAGCAAGTGTCCTGCATGAACCATGTGCTGCCTTCCTCCCCTCCCCCCGCTGTATTCTGATGCTTTGACATCTGGGGTCTTGCTGACCCGGAGGGACTGCCCCTCCCACGCTTAGCCAATTCCTAGAGACAGTAAACAACCTGGCTGCAAGTGCAGTCTTCAAATACAGACAAACCAGTCCAGAGCCACACGCCCAACCCCTTCCTTAATCGGCTCCTGCACTCGGGGCTGCTCTCTACCTGCCCTGATCACCCCGAGGCCAGGTACCAGGCAACTGGGGCAGCCCCTATGGCTCAGCCTGCGGAAGTGATGCAAGCCAGCCAATCCTAAGCTGCTTGGCTTCCCTCACCCTCCTTCCCATGGGACCCACAGTAAAGGCTCCTCCCACATTTCCCCTCCCTGGCTCTGTCTCCTGACAGGTGCTTCCCTGTGTGACGCCGTGGCCCCCCATGGCACGAATGCATCCTCTTCTTGAGAACTGTGACAAACTGTCGTTTCACCGGCAACCCCTCCTGATCTATTGGCCTTATCGTACTTCAAATTTTCCATCAATACACTACTTTATTAGACTTTACTTTTTAGAGCAATTTTAGGATCACAGCGAAATCAAGTAGGAGGTGGAGCTCTCCCATATACCCGCTTCTGCCACACGTGCATGGCCTCCCCCATTATCAACACCCCGACCAGAGCGGTACGCTTGTTACAGCTGAGGAGCTACACTGACACGTCGTTATCAATACACTATGTTTTAAAGCATCTCACAATGCGCACTACTAATACTGCTTGTGTATACTTGTTTGGGTTGGTTCGTTTGTCAGTGTATTCGTCTAACTTTCCTGGGATGACAGACCCCAAAGCAGAGGTAGTCCCCGCCTCGGAGGCATTCTGGGTCACCGAGAGCTGGAAGCATTAGGGGATGAGAGCAAAGTGCTGGGACAGAGGCAGAGCAGGTGAGCAGCTGGCAGGCCTTCTGTAGCTCATTTTTCAAGGAGAGATCGTCAGAGAGGATCAGTTTACCAGGAAAGTATAACAACTTGGAATCTTTATATGTCTGTTTTCACCTACCAACATCACCTTCAGATACCTAAAGCAAAAACTGACAGTCATAAGGAAAAGTCGACAGATCCACATTCATAATGGGAGAATTCAAAATATTTCCCTCACAAAACGGCAGATCAAAATGGTAACAGATAATTGGTAACAATAGAAGATCTGAACAGCACCATTAGTAGGTATATAGAGAGAACCATTTACCCAATACTTTAAAAATAAACTTTTTTCTTCAAGTATACATGGAGCATATCCTTTTTTTTTGTTTTGAGTTTTTTTATTTCATTAATTTAATTTTATTTTTTTCAGTTTTAATATTTTTAAACTGAAGGACACTTGATTTACAATGTTGTGTTAATTTCTGCTGTATAGCAAAGTGATCCAGTTACATACATTATATGCATTCTTTTTTATATTCTTTTCCATTATGGTTCATCATAGGCTATTGCATATAGTTCTTTGTGCAATACAGTAGGACCTTGTTGTTTATCCATCCTCTATATAACAGCTTACATCTGCTCATCTCAAACTCCCAATCCGTCCGTCCCCCAACCCCCTCCCCCACAAGTCTGTTCTCTATGTCTGTGAATCTGTTTCTGTTTCTTAGATAGGTTCATTTGTGTCATATTTTAGATTCCACATATAAGTGATATCATATGGCATTTCTCTTTCTCTTTCTGACTTAACTTCATTTAGTATGCTAATCTCTAGTTGCATCCATGTTGCTGCAAATGACATTATTTCATTCTTTTTTACGGCTGAGTAGTATTCCGTCGTATATATGTACCACATCTTCTTTATACATCTGTCAATGAACATTTAGGTGGTTTCCGTGTTTTGGCTCTTGTGAACAGTGCTGCTATGAACATAGGGGTGCGTGTATCTTTCTGAATTATGGTTTTGGCTAGATATATGCCCAGGAGTGGGATTGTTGGATCATATGGTAGTTCTATTTTTAGTTTCCTGAGGAACCTCCATACTGTTTTCCATAGTGGCTACACCAACTTACACTTCCACCAACAGTGTAGGAGGGTTCCCTTTTCTCTGTGGAGCATTTTCAAAAGGTAATCACACACAAGGCCACCCACCCACCCTGATAAATACTAACACTTCTGTACAATCCCAGCCATGTTCTCTCAATACAGTGCAATGAAATGAGAAAACAAGATGGGAGGAAAAAATCCCCAAATTTTCCATGTATTTGGAAATGTTAAAGCACTTCTAAATAATTCATGATCAAAGAAGAAATCACTTGGAAAAGAGAAATAGGAGGGAGAGAAGAGGCAGGGAGACAGGTGAGGGGTCAATGGGAGCAGTTGGCTTGGGTTAAAATGGCCATGGATGAAAGACAAATGGATTTGTGATTTGTTGAGGAGGTAACATTGGTAGAAAGAAAGCGCACTGTGGCTCTCTCCCATCTTCCTGACTAAAGCATGGAATCTCCTTCCGATTATCTGTGGCATCTCGGTCAGGCCTGGGGAGATGCTGGTCCCCTGGCATCTCCAGCATCTCCAGCTCAGTGTCTGGAGGCACTGAGCACAGCCTGGATCTCTCCCTCCCCCTGCCCTGCTCTGCACGGGCGTCTGTACCTTTTCCACAGCTCTCAGTCCGGGAAATCTGGTGTGCATAGCTGAGGGACACGAGCTCCACTCATCCCCATGGTGCTTTCCTGGAAACCTGACGAAACAGTGTTATAATTAAGGTCACATCCTGACCAAGGACTTAGCAGCAAATAACTCATAGACCTGATATCCCCACCATGTAAATATTAATGCAATGGTTATAGAATTCAGAGATCACCTAATCCAACCTCCTTAATTTACAATTATACTAAATGTTCCATAAAGATAACCATGCTGGATTTGCTCACCACTATATTTTCAGGACTAGCACAAAGAATAAGATATAGGTGTTCTAATTGTGTTTTCTTAGATTCTGTCTTTGTCTGCTTGGCATCCATTCATCACTGGGCCAATTATGTTAACTATATTTTCTCCCCCCAGCTTTATTGAGGTATGATTAACAAATAAAAACTGTACATATTTAAGGTGTACAGTGTGAGATTTTGATATATCTTGGGAAATGATCAAGCTGACTAACATATCCATCACTTCATGTAGTTACTTTTTATGTGTGTGGTGAAAACATTTAAGATTTACTTTGAGCAAGTTTCAAGTATACAATAGAGTATTTTAGTCACCATATGGTGCATTAGATCTCCAGAACTTATTCCTCTAGCATAACTGAAACTTTGTGATCTTTGACCAACATCTCCCCATTTCCCCCACCACCCACCTGCCAGCCCATAGCAACCAACATTCTACTCTCTACTTCTGTGAGTTTGACTTTTTTAGCCCCACATATATATGAGATCAGGCAGTATTTGTCTTTCCGTGCCTGGTTTGTTTCACTAAGCCTAACATCCTCCAGGTTCATCCAGGTTGTTGCAGATAAAAGGATTTCCTTTTTTTTGTATGGCTGAGTAATATTCCAGTGTGTGTGTGTGTGTGTGTGTCTGTGTCTGTGTCTGTGTGTCTGTGTGTGTCATATCTTTTATCCATTCATCTGTTGATGGATACTTGGGATGGTTCCATATCTTGGCTGTTGTGAATAGCGCTGCAATGAACATGGAAGTGCAGATATCTTTTCAAGATAGTGATTTCGTTTTCTTCAGATATATACCCAGATGTTGGATTGCTGGATCATATGGTAGTTCTATTTTTAATTTCTTCAGGACCTCCATACTGTTTTTCACAGTGGCTGCACCAGTTTACATTCCCACCAACAGTGCACAAGGGTCCCCTTTCTCCACATCCTTGCCCACACTTGTCATCTTTTGTCTTTTGATAATAGCCATTCTAACAGATATAAGGTGATATCTTTTTTTTTTTTTTTGGTTTTGATGTATATTTCCCTGATGATTAGTAATGATGAGCATTTTTCATGTGCCTTTTGGCCATTTGTATATCTTCTTTTGAGAAATATCCATTCAGGTCCTTTGTCCTTTTTTTTAATCAGGTAATTTTTTTCTTGCTATTGAGTTGTTTGAGTTCCTTGTGCATTTTGGATATTAACTCCTTATCAGATATGGCTTGTGAATATTTTCTTTTATTCCATAGATTATATCTTCACTCTGTTGATTGTTTCCTTTGCTGTGCACAGACTTTCTAGTTTGATACAATCCCATTTGTTTATTTTTGCTTTTGTTGCCTGTGCTCTGTTTTCATATTCAAAATATCATTATCTACACTAATGTCAATAAGCTTTTTCTCTATTTTTTCTTCCAGTAGTTTTATAGTTTCAGGTCTTACGTTTACGTCTGTAATCCATTTTGAATTGATTGTTGTATATGGCGGGAGGCAAGGGTCTAATTGCATTCTTCTGCTGTTGATATCCAGTTTTCCCAGCACTATCTGTTGAAGAGACTGTCTTTTCCCCCATTGTGTGTTATTGGCACCTTTGCTGAAGGTCAATTGACCATAATATGGGGATTTATTTCTGGGCTCTCTATTCCTTTCCATTGGCCTATGTATTAGTTTTTATGTTAGTATCATCCTGCTTTAGTTATTATAGCTTTATAGTATATTTTCCTGCTAAAGATTGCTGTGGCTATTCATATAATTTGTGGTTCCATACAAATTAATAGGATTTTTTTTTTATTTCTGTGAAAAATGTCATTGGAATTTTGATAGGGATTGCCTTGAATATGTAGATCACTTTGGGTAATGTGAATATTTTAACATTTTGATTAATTCTCTAACATGGGATATTTTTCCATTTATTTGTGTCTTCTTCAGTTCTTTCTATCTGTGTTTTATAGTTTTCATTGTACAGATATTTCACCTCTGTGATTACATTTATTCCTAAGTGTTTTAATTTTTTGATACTACTGTAAATGGAATTTTCTTAATTTCTTTTTCAAATAGTTCATTGTTAGCATATTGAAACAGAACTGAGTTTTGTATGTTGATTTTGTATCCTATAACTTTACTGTATTTATTAGTTCCAACAGTTTTTTGGTGGAGTCTTTAGGGTTTTCTATATACAATATCACGTCATCTGCAAACAGAGACAGTTTGACTTCTTCCTTTCCAATTTGAATGCCTTGTATTTATTTTTCTTGCCTGATTGCTCTGGGTAGGACTTCCAGTACGATGTTGAATAGGAGAGCATCCTTGTCTTGTTCCTAATCTTAGAGGGAAAGCTTTCAGCTTTTCACTACTTACAATGATGTTAACTGTGGGCTTGTCATATGTGACCTTTATTATGTTGAGGTACATTCTTACTATACCTAATTTGTTGAGAGTTTTTTTTTTTTTATCATGAAAGGGTGTTGAATTTTATCAAATGCCGTTTCACCACCTATTGAGATTATTATGATTTTTATCCTTTCTTCTGTTAATATGTTGTATTGTCATATTGATTGATTTGCATATGTTGAAACATCCTTGAATCCCAGGGATAAATGCCACTTGATCATGGCATATGAGCTTTTAAATATGATGTTGAATTTGGTTCGCTAGTATTTTGTTGAGGATTTTTGCATCTATCTTCATCAGGGTTATTGGCCTGTAATTTTCTTTTCTCATAGTGTCCTTGTCTGCCTTTGGTATGAGAGTAATGCTAGCCTCATAAAATGAGTTTGGAAGTGTTCCTTCCTCTTCAGTTTTTTGGAAGAATTTGAGAAGGATTGGCATTAATTCTTCTTTAAATATTTACTAGAATTCACCAGTGAAGCCGTCAGGTCGTGGACTTTTTTTTGTTGGGAGGTTTTTGGTTACTAATTCAATCTCCTTACTCATAATTGGTCTATTCAGATTTTCTATTTTTTCATGATTAAGTCTTGATAGGTTGTAGGTTTCTAAATGTTGATCCATTTCTCTAGGTTAAGCAATTTGTTGGCATATAATTGTTCATAGTAGTCTTTTAATCTTTAGTATTTCTGTGGTATTAGTTGTAATATCTCCTATTTCATTTACAATTTTATTTATTTGAGGCTTCTCTCTTTTTTCCTGTCTAGCTAAATAGTGGTCAAATTTTTTTTTCGTTTTAAAGAACCACTCTTTGTTTTATTGATCTTTTAAATTGTTTTTCTAGTCTCTATTTATTTCTTCTCTGATCTTTATTAGTTCCATCCTTCTGCTAACTTTGGGCTTTGTTTGTTCTTCCTTTTCTAGTTCCCTGAGGTATTAAAGTTAGGTTGTTTATTTGAAATCTTTCTATTTTCTTATTGTAAGAATTTATTTCTATAAACTTTCCTTTTGGAGCTGCTTTTGCTGCTTCCCATAGTTTTTGTATGTTGTGTTCCATTTTCATTTGTTTCAAGGTAATTTTGATTTCTTTTTAAATTTATTCTTTGACTCATTGATTATTCAGATGCATGCTATCAATTTTCCATGTCTGTGAATTTTCCAATTTTCCTCCTATTATTCATTTCTACTTTTATACCACTGTGACTGGAAAAGATACCTGATATGATTTCATACTTCTAAAATGTGTTAAGATGTGTTTTGTGGCTTAGCATATGATCTATCCTGGAGAGTGCTCAGTGTGCACTTGAAAAGAATGTCTATTCTGCTGCTGTTGGATGGAATGTTCTGTTTATGTCTGTTAATTCCCTTTGGTCTAAAGTGTAGTTCAAGTCCAATGTTTCCTTATTGATTTTCTGTTTGGGCCATCTATGCATTGCTGAAGTGAGATATTTAAGTCCCCTTTTATTATTATATTGCTGTCTATTTATCCTTCCAGTTTATTAATATTTGTTTTGTATATTCAGGTCGTTCAATGTTGAGTACATACACATTTACAATTGTTATATCCTCTTAATGAATTGACCCCTTTTTCATTGTATAATGGCCTTCTGTCTCGTGACAGTTTTTTACTTAAAGTCTATTTTGTCTTGATGTAGACTTGTCTGGTCTGCTCTGTTTTGGTTTCCATTTACATGGAACATCTTCTTCTATACCTTCACTTTCACCCTATGTGTGGACCTAAAGCTAAAGTGAGTCTCTTGTAAGCAGCATAGAGTTAAACTGAGCTTTTTAATCTATTCATCCACTCTGTGTCTTCTGATTGGGAAGTTTAATCCATTTATATTTAAAGTAATTATTAATAGGTAAGGACCTACTATAGCCATTTTGTTAATTTTTAAAAATTGCTTTGTAGGTTCCTTGTTGGTTTTTTTCTTTATGATTACCATGAGGCTTACATAAAGCTTCTTATAACATTTATTATAGTCCACTTTATGCTGATAACAACTTAACTTACAACCACATACAGAAACTCTACATTCTTTCCTCTCCTTATCCTACGTTTTATGTTTGATGTCACAGTTTACATCTTCTAATATTGTATATCCATTAACAAATTATTGTAGCTATAGTTTAAAAAATGCTTTGTCTCTTAACTTTTATACTAGAGTTAAAAGTGATGTATGTACCACCATTATAGTACTAGAGTATTTGAATTTGACTATATTCTTACCTTTATAGTGAGTTTTGTACTTCCATATGTTTTCATGTTGTTGGTCCCCTGTCCTTTCATTTTAACCTGAAGAACTCCCTTTACAGCTTTTTATAAGGCAGGTCTGTTGGTGATGGACTTCAGCTTTTTAATTTTTAAATTTTTTTGGTCTGGGAAAGTCTTTATCTCTTTTTAATTTCTGAAGGACAGCTCTGCTGGGTATAGTAATTTTGGTTGGCAGTTTTTTCTTGTGACACTTTGAATATATCATCCCACTCTCTCCTGGCCTGTAAGATTTCTGATGAGAAATCCACTGATAGCCTTATAGGAGTGTTTCCTTGTATGTGACAAGTCACTTTTCTCTTGCTTCTTTCAAAGTTCTCTCTTTGTCTTTAACTTACGAGAATTTGATTATGATATGTTTTGGTGATGATCTCTTTATGTTTAGTCTATTTGGGGTTCTTTGGGCTTCGTGGATCTGGATGTTCATGTACCTCTCCAGATTTGGGAGGTTTTCTCTAATTTTTAAAAATAAGCTTTCTGTCCCTTTCTCCTTCTCCGCTCCTTCTGGGACTTTAATAGTGTCAGTAAATTGGTTTGCTGACGGTGTCCCATCAGCAAATTCTTGTAGGCTTTCTTTTTTTCCCGCTTCATTTCATTTTTGTTCCTCTGACTTAGTAATTTCAAGTGACTTGTCTTTGAGCTTGCTGATTCTTTCTTCTGCTTGATTGAGTCTCATGTTGAAGTTCTCTGTCAAATTTTTCAGTTCAGTCACTGTGTTCTTCAGCTACAAAAATTGTTTGGTAATTTTTTATTGTTTCTCTTGGTTAAGCTTCTCATTTTGTTCATGTATTGTTTTTCCGATTTTGTTTAGTTTATCTGTGTTCTCTTGTAGCTCACTGAGCTCCTTTAAGATGATTATTTTGAATTCTTTGTTAGGCAGTTCATAGATTTCTATTAACCAATTAATCAGTTATTAGTGCTTTATTTTGTGCCTTTGGTGGTATCATGAGTCCCTTATTGCCTTCTGTGTATTTGAAGAAGTAGTCACTTCTCCCAGGCTTTACACACTGGCTTTTGCAGGGAAAACTCTTCACCAGTCAGTCTGTCCAGAGATTCTGGGCAGGCCAGCTGATGGGTTCCATAGGCTGGCTTGCTGCTGGAGTCCTTAAGGGGCTGGCCTTTTGCCTATGCCACTGGCTGGGTGGGCCTGGCACCTGGGTCCATTGGGGCCAGCCTGGTGCCTGGGTCTGCAGGGGTGTACCTGGAACATGAGTATACTGGGATGGACCTGGAGACTGGTCCACGGGTGTGGGCTGGGATGCTGGGTCCATGGAACTGGCCTGGTTGCTGGGGTCCACAGGGTCAGGCTTGGAGACTGGGTCTGCAGGGATGGTCCGGGAACCTGGGTCTGTGGGGACCAGCCTGGTGCTGGGGTGGGCTCTGAGCCCAAGTCCTCAGGCCAGTTTGGCATTGGGATGGGCCTGATGCCTGAGTCTACAGGGACGGACCTGGTCCTGAGCCTTTGGGGGCTGGCTTGGTACCAGGGTCCACAGGAACAGGCATGGAGCCTGGATCCATGGAGGATGGCCTGGTACTGGGTTAGCCTGGAGCCTGAGATCATGGTGACGGGCCTGGAGCCTGAGTCTGTGGGGGTTGACCTGGGGCATGGGTCCATAGGGGAAGTCCTGGAGCCCAGGGCCATACATGCCGGCCCAGCACCGGGGTTCACTGGGACAGGCCTGATGCTGTGGTCCACAGCAAAGATGGATGCTCGCTTCACTCTCCTTCCTCCATGAAGTGGGTATCTTTCTCCGTGCTGCACTGTAAGGAGGTGGGGGAGGGGTGGCGCGGAGCCTTAGGCCATTCAGGCTCTGCTCCAACAAAGCACTACAGACTGAGTGGATTATAGACACAGACATTTATTTCTCATGGTCCTGGAGGCTGCAAACCAAAATCAGGGTGCCAGCATGGTTGGGTTCTGGTGCACTGCAGAATGCTGACCTCTCCCTGTGTCCTCACGTGTTGCAAAGGGCAAGGGAGCTCTCCTGGCCCTCTTTTATAAGGACACTAATCTCATGCATGAGCGCTCTACCTCCCAAAGATCTCCCAAAGGCCCTACCACCTAGTACCATCACAGGGGATATTAGGTTTCAACATACGAATTTTGGGAGAACACAGACATTCAGACCATAGTACATGGGTGATGTGAAACTGTCCTTCCTACTGTCTTCATTGCATCTCTTCTTATTTCTCTGCTCTACTCAGGTGCTGTAAACTCTCACCTGGATTCCTTAGCCCTTGTGAAGGTATTTCCATGTGTGGATGGTTGTTCAAATTGATGTTTTTTGAGGGACAAGGGCTGGAAACGATTTTGCCATCTCGCTGATATCACTCCTAGTAAGTATATTTTCCTACTTTATGCATTCTTTTTTTTTTTTTTAATTTTTAAAAAAATTATTTATTTTATTTTTGGCTGTGGTGGGTCTTTGTTGCTGCATGTGGGCTTTTCTCTAGTTGCAGAGAGCGGGGGCTACTCTTCGTTGCAGTGCGCAGGCTTCTCATTGTGGTGGCTTCTCTTGTTGTGGAGCATGGGCTCTAGGCACACGGGCTTCAGTAGTTGTGGCTCGTGGGCTCTAGAGCGCAGGCTCAGTAGTCGTGGCGCACGGGCTTAGTTGCTCCGCAGCATGTGGGATCCTCCCGGACCAGGGCTCAAACCCGTGTCCCCTGCATTGGCAGGTGGATTCTTAACCTCTGCGCCACTAGGGAAGCCCCTATTTTATGCATTCTTGATACTCTGGCATTTGGGGGTCTTATAGACCCTGGGCGAGACTGCCCTTCCCAGAACTAGCCAGTTCTTAGAGCTAGCAAAGGGCTTGACCGGGGGCACACCTTTCCCATGCAAATCAGACAATCCCAAGTCTGTCCTCAACCAGCGCTTTATCTAACTCTCACACACCAGGTCAATATTTTCTCTGCCCTAAACCATCCCGGGGCCAGGTACCAGGCAACTAGAGACCACCCGTAGTGCCCAAAGCCCACTGGAATCATTCAGTCTAGTCAATCCTGAGCTCTTTACCCTACACTGCTTCCTGCAGAAGCCCCAGTACAGGCTCTGACTCGGCTTTCCCTCACTCCCGTCTTCTGCCTCCTGAGGGTCCTAAGTTTCCCCTGTAGCCCTGCTTGGAGCGGTGTGTTCCTTTCTCTTGGGAAAGGTATGTAATAAATTCTTCTTTCAATGGCATTGGCCTCTCTGTGTCTCCTCCTTAAATTAAAACCCCACAGTACATTTCAGAACAGAAGGTGCCTAATAAATACTCGACTGTCTCAATGAATGAAAGAGTGAATGGATGAATTAAAAATAATGTCCACAGATCTTAAGTGGCTTGCCCAAAGTCACCCAGCCAGGCAACAGTCAAAAACTGAAACCCTCTGTCACTCGACTTTTATTTGTTGCTGCCTTCCTTTGGGACTCAGAGTACTTGCCCTGTTGGTGAACAAGGAGCTGGCATATCTAAAGAATACACACAGCCAAAAAAATACAACTCTATCATATTGTAAATTTGATCTCTCGAAACCATTCTTTCAGGCTATCACAAAATAAAATGGGTATTTCCTTCATAACTGTATTTGCTTTTTCAGAATTTAAGAGGTTTTTAGGGATGATTCCTATGTTTCTTTTTAAAAGCTGTTTCGGATTCTTGTTAGTGTCCTTTGATGCATAAGAGTTTTTAATTTTGATGAAGTCCAATTATCAATTTTAATTTATTGCTTAGACTTTTGTTGGCATATTTAAGAAACCATCACCTAATCCAGGGTCATAAAGATTTATCCTGTATGTTTCCCTCTAACAGTTTCACAGTAAAAATTTAACATTTGTGTATGCCAGCTGTAGTACTATACTACTGTACTTTTCAAGGTACTGTACTGTAAGATTAAAAATGTTTTCTTTAAAAAAAATTTAACATTGGGAAAATAAAATAAAATAAAGCTGTTTCATGGAGAGGTGAATGGAGGCCCTCTTTTTCTTGTAGTAAGTTGCCCTGCAGCAAGTAGAAGCTTCCAGAACTGTCCCACCAGTGAATCTTCTCAAAGGCAGTTCTTGCATCTTCCAAGTTTTTGAAGGCATTGCTATGGGACTTCAGCTGGGAGGGCTTGAAGAACAGGGTCTCTGGAATCTTTTTCATGTTGTTTCAGTGCTTTACCATCTTCCACTAGCAAGGGCAGCCTGAAGGGTGAGAGTGAAGGGGAGGCAGCAGAAGCATAGGTCTTAGGGATTGAAGACCTTCTCTTGTGACCTTTCTTCCCCTCATTGCTGCCCGAGTGCAAGAGGCCCTGCAGGTTAAACCAAGGAATGACTGTAGGCTTTGGGGAACTGCTGTTCTATGAGATGATCTGAGTGGCGGAGGATGAGAGCAGGGAAATGCAAGCTAGAAACCAGGGACTGTCTATATACTGTGATGGCTCAGAGAGGAGTCCTCACGCCAGTCAGACTTGGGTTTGAATTCTACTCGTATAACCTTAAATATGCTGACTAAGCCTCGGAATGTGTATCTGTATAATGGGACTTACAACACCCACCTTCCCCCCTTATTTTCAGAATTAGATGACATAGTAACACAGGATCAATTAAGTGCTCACCGAAAGGAAGCTGTTGTTGCATTTCTTGGGCAGATCTACAGGGAAGTGATAGTTTCACAGAAAAGGTCTTGAACGTTTGATGTTGATGTGAGCGTGGCTGGTATCTGCCCAGGGCCAGATCACCTTAAATGCCCAGGCTCGGAGACTTCAAGGCGGGGGAGAGAATTGCAAATTTGGACAGACTCGCGGAATCACTCCTTCCCGGAGCTGGGAGATCTGCCAGGGGAGGCCCAGCAGATGCTGATCTCATTTCTTTGTTCCCTGTGTGCATCCTGGGACAGAGGTTGGCTGGTCCCCAGCTCGCACCACAGTTAATGGGATGTGCTCAGTTCTAGGAATTTGATAGTCAACACTGGACAGACGTTAACTGATCACCTACTGTGTACAGTGCACTAGGCTTACAGAGTCTATTCTTGTCCCTCCTCATGAACCAAATGAGAAGCTGAACTTTCCTGGAAGCAAACAGGCTGGAAACTACCTGCTTCTGTCCAGGGCTGAGGTTGTCCAGAGCACTGTACAAAAGAGTCATTGTTGATCATAAAGTCAGTGGCTATTTGTGACTTTCCAATACAACTTAACCAAAGGTCATTGCAAAACTTCAGGAGGAAAAGGTAGAACAATGTGATTTTTCAAAGCTGTGAGTTTCTGAGAATTAAAAAAAGTAACAATTCAAGGGTAATTTTTCAAAGATAAGCATCATCCTATTGAATTTTTTCTTATTTGCATAAATGTTTATTTTTAAACTTTAAAAACAGTGTATGCACTCTTACCATATGCAAAAATTAACTCAAAATGGATCAAAGACCTAAAGGTAAGAGCTAAAACTTCTTTCTTTTAGGAAAAAACATAGGGGGAAAGCTTCATGACATTGGAGTTGGCAACAGTTTTTTGGCTGACACCAAAAGCACAGGCAATAACAACAACAACAACAAAAAATAGACAAACTGGACTTCCACAAAATTAAAACTTTTGTGTATCAAAAGACACAATCAACAGAGTGAAAAGGCAACCCGTGGAATGGGGAAAATATTTGCACATTATATACCTGATAAAGGATTAATATCTAGAATATATAAAGAACTCCTACAACTCAACAACAAAAAAGCAATTTGATCCAAAAATGGACTTGAGAGAAAGGACTTGAATAGACATTTCCCCAAAGAAGATATTCAAAGAAGACATAAAATAACCAACAAGCACATGAAAAGATGTTCAACATCATGAGTCATTAGGGAAATGCAAATCAAAATCACGAGATACCACTTCACACCCATTAGGAATGGCTGTTATCAAAAAGCCAGAAGATAGCAAGTGTTGACAAGGAATGAAGAAATTGGAACCCTTGTGCTTTGCCGGTCAAAGTGTGAAATGCTGTGGAAAACAGTTTGGAAGTTCCTCAAAAGGTTAAAAATGGAATTACCATATAATCCAGCAATTTCGCTCCAGATAATATACCCACAAGAATTGAAAGCAAAGACTTGAACAGATACTTGCACACGAACGTTAATAGGAACAGTATTTACAGTAACCAAAAGGTGGAAACAACGCAAATGTCCATCAACAGATGAATGGATAAAAAAACATGTGGTATATATATTCAATGGAATGTTATCCAGCCCTAAAAAGAAATGAAATTTTGACACATACTGCAACATGAACGTACCTTAAAGACATTACACGAAGTGAAGTAAGGCAGACACAAAGAGACAAGTATTGTATGAGTCTAGTGGTCTGAGGTACCTGGAGTCGTCAGACTCCTAGGGATGGAAGATGAAATGGTGGTTTCCAAGGGCTGGGATCAGGGAGGTGGGGAGTTAGTGTTCAAGCGGTACAGAATTTCTGTTTGAGAAGATGAAAACGTTCCCGAGATGATGGTGGTGATGGTTGCACCACAGTGTGAATGTACCACTGAACTGTATACCTAAAAGTTGTTAAAATGGTAAATTTTATGTTATGTATATTTTAACACAAAAAGAGATGAAATTCTGATATACATGATGCAACATGGATGAACCTTGAAAGCATGCTAAATGAAATAATCGGGAGAGGGACTTCCCTGGAGGTCCAGTGGGGTTAAGACTCTATGCTTCCAGTGCAGGGGGCGCGGGTTCAATCCCTGGTCGGGGACCTAAGATCCCACATGCCATGTGGTGCAGCCAAAAAAAAAAAAAAAAAGAAAGAAAAGAGCCCATGGTGTCCTACAACACACACAGCTGGGGCATAAATGACACATGGGCAATCCAGATACTGTATTTCATCACCTAAGATGCCATCAGCTTAAAGATGCATATACAAAAGGACAGATATTGTATGATTCCACTAACATGAGGCACTGAGAATAGGCAGATTCATAGAGACAGAAAGTAGCATAGCAGTTACCAAGGGCTGTGGGGAGAAGGGGTACTGGGAAGTTATTGTTTAATGGGTTTCTGTTTGGGATGATGAAAAAGTTCTGGACAAGAATAGTGGAGATGGTTGCACAACATTGTGAATATACTTAATGTCACTGAACTGTACACTTAAAATGGGTAAAATGGTAAATTTTAGGTTGTTTTTATTTTACCACAATAAAAAAAAAAGTAATATGTGCTCGAGTTAAAACCATCACACAATACAAAATAATATCAAATGAGAAGGGAACACCTTGCCTCCCTTCCTCTCTCCCCTCCTTTCACATGTCTCTCGTGGTTATCTCTGTAACTCTGAATCACCCGTGTGTATCTCTGTGCCTTGATTCTCCCAGTGTAGATGGTGTCTGGGCCTCCTCTCAAGGACGGATGAGGGACTGAGAGTACTTCCGTTAACTCCCATCAACCCTCTGCCTCTATCACCTGATTGTGGATATTTACACTATACTTTTGGATATTCTAGTGGTTAATTTTTAGCTTTAAATAACACACTTAAAACTTTATCTTCTAAAACTTTTTTATTATGGAAATTTTCAAACATATGCAAAAATAGAAGAGTGTAGTAAGTCCTGTGTATCTGGGACATAGCTTCTACTTGGAACCCATAATCAATCTTATTTTTTCCATATCCTCACTCACTTCCCTCTACCAATTATTTTGAAACAAATCTTAAGACATTGTATCATTTTACCTGTAAATATTTCAGTATGTATTTCTTAAAAGTCAAAAAGATACAACATATCTGCAATGCCATTACCGCACCTAAAAAAAAAAAAAAAAGGAATAATTCCTTAACAGCCAGTTACTGTTGATATTTTAGTCTCAGTTTTTTTCAGTTTGTTCAAATCAGGATCCAAATAAGGCTCCTACATTGCAATTGCTGGACATGTCTCTCTAGACTCTTTTAATCTGTAGGTTCCTTACTCCTCTTCTGCTTCCTCTTGCAACGTAATTTGTTGAAGAAACTGCGTTGTTTGATCTGTAGAGTTTCCACAAGTCTGGCTTTTGATGATTACATCTCAGTGGTGTTATTTAAGTTGTTTTTCCCTTGTATTCCCCCCCCTTTTTTTTTTAAAGAATTGGTTTTTTATTGTTTTTTTATTTTATTTATTTATTTTTGGCTGCGTTGGGTCTTCATCGCTGCACACGGGCTTTCTCTAGTTGCCGCGAGTGGGGGCTACTCTTCGTTGCAGTGCGTGGGCTTCTCATTGCGGTGGCTTCTCTTGTTGTGGAGCATGGGCTCTCGGCCCGCGGGCTCAGTAGTTGTGGCACGCAGGCTTCAGTAGTTGTGGCTGGCAGGCTCTAGAGCGCAGGCTCAGTAGTTGTGGCGCACGGGCTTAGTTGCTCCACGGCATGTGGGATCTTCCCGGACCAGGGATCGAACCCGTGTCCCCTGCATTGGCAGGTGGATTCTTAACTGCTGCGCCACCAGGGAAGTCCCTTGTGTTCCCTTTTATTTCCTGTAATTTGGTGGTTACAGACTTGCTCAGACTGAGATTTGATTTTATTGCAAGAATATATATAGTTTTGTTAACTTCCACCAGGTGGTACGTCATATCTGGTTGTATCTTTGTAAATGATTCCCGCAGCCACCGATGACCACTGCCTAGATCCTTCAGTTCCTTAGGGGTCTTACTGATCTCTCGGTCCTTATTCACTTGGTAGTAGGAATGCTTCTATAAGAAGAAATTTCCCCTTTGACTATTTGGTTATCCTAAAACACGGGAAAAGCAGAAATAATTGCTTGACTCTTTTAATTACCGGAAAACTTTTTTAATTACCAGTTTTGAAAATGTTGAGTGGATGCCCGAGCATCCTCTAATGGTTACCTTTGAGTCCCTTTTTCTTTTAGGATCACGAAGAACCCATATTGGATTTGTTTCAAGCCATTGCATTTCAGTTCTTACTGAATGTTCACGTTGTCCTGTCTTTGGCCCATGAGAGCCTCTTCAGCTTTGGTCCTGAGTCTTCTTGGCCTGATTCTAAGGGTCTTTGGTAACTTCCTCATTTTCTAGTATGAGTAGATGTCCCAGGCTCCTGTGATACATTTGCTGCCCCAGGCCTGGATTAACCATTTCTCTTTTAGTAGAAAATAGTATTTAGAGATCACAGTTTGGGCATTTAAGTGCTCATTGCTACTAGTTTGGTTATTGTTAAATCTTTATTTCTAAATCCATAAAATCCAGACCATATTTGTTAACTCCCTTCCCCAGAGCCTCATTCCCAAGGGACCTACTTTTTTTCTTCAACCTTGTCCATTTCTGTCAGTTATAAAATGACTTTTACACATCTTCAAGACTTGTAGCCTTGACATTTGGCTCTGAGACTATAATTAATCTTCCTCACTTTGTCTGTAGACTGATTATAAAAACTGGAAGCCAAAACCCAGCATTTGCAAAATTATAATTACATAAATATCATCTACTGATGAACCTCAAAACAGTATGATTAGATCTATCACAAAGGAAGATGTGTTCCTATTCCACCACCCTGGAGCTCTGGAATGAAATCTTTGCAAACTTCATGGCTGAATGGATTCTTTTTATAATTACAGTCAACTGCTTAATGTCACTTTTTATTCTGATTCGTGTTTGTACTATGATGTTGTATGGCTATTTTCCCTGGAATTTCTAGCTGTTTTATTTGTTGTTGTGTTGAAAAAAGAAACATATATGCTTTCATCTGATTAAAAATTTCTAGGTTCCTAATCATAGAATTATGTAATGGAACTCACTTGCATTTTTAAAACTTACATGGTGGAGAACTTCGGTACTTCTCATTTTAATTTTGGCACACTGTTTTTCAGGCCTGTTGCAGAGTTTCAAGCTAAGATTTATCTCGGTTGCACTCCTGAGTTAATTTCACTTTTTCGTGGATCACAGATATTCCTCTTTCTTGGATTCCTATTTGCTGTGATGGCATGTATCTTCAAATACTTTTTTGTTTTTTTTTATTTTTGAGGTTTATGGAAGATAAACTTTCTGATTTCTTCCCACCTGAAACTATTTTATCTCCTCTTTGATTGATAGTTTGGCTAGGTATAGATTCTCAGGTCTGAAATATATCTCTCCTAGAATCGTAACTGAATTTCTCTGTTGTCTTCTAGCATTTAGTGTTGTCAGTTATAAATCTCATATCTGTCTTTGTAGCAGCTCTTGGTAGTAGACTACTCACCATCCAATCTTTCCCTTTTCCTTCTTACCAAACCCTGATTTTGTTCAAGTGTCAAGACCATTGTTTTGCCTTCTTCCCCAACCCCAGGGAGGGACTCATGATTTATTTAAACCAATCATGATAAATCCATTCTTCACATCAGAAATTGATTTAGTAATAGGCTTTTGAATGTCTCTGCTTGAGGATTTGATGATTCTAAATTGTTGCAGCCATCCTGTGACCATGAGGAGAACAGAATATCAGAGGCAGCAGAATAGAAAGACTAAAAGAATCTGAGTTATCGATGATGTAATCACACAGTTGAATTAACCAACCCTAAAACTATCTTAGTTGATGCTTGAACAACCCAGGGGTTAGGAGCACCAACCCCAACCCCATGCAGTGGAGAATCCATGTATAACTTTACAGTCAGGCCTCCCGTATCCGAGGTTCCACATCTGGGGATTCAGCCAACCGCAGATCGTACCGTACTGTAATATTACTTAACAAAAAAAATCCAAGTATAAGTGGGCCCACACAGTTCAAACCCGTGTTGTTCAAGAGTCAACTGTACTTTACACGGTCAGATTTTTATTTGTAAATAGATTTTAGACTGTGTCTTAGTTTGAGGATCACTTTGCCTCTTGAAGAGATCAGATTTATTACTATTCATAACTCTTATTTTGAATCACTGGCACCTCAACATGGCTGATTTTTGTGTTAAACATTAGGCACCTCAGGCCTAATGTTTCTCCGATCTCTTCTTCATGGAGGGATAAGGAACTTAAAAAAAAAAAAAAGTAAAGCATCCGTACAATAACTTTGATAGACTTGCAGAACTGAAGAGGCTGTCGAGAGTTAATTTAGTCTGCTGCCCTGACTCTAAGCAGGTCTCATGAGAAACTACCCCATAAAATTGCTTCATATGCTTTTCATAGACACAGAAATGTCATCACCTCCCTTTGCTGTGGTGCATTCCAGTGCGTTGATGCCAAAGAAAGAGGCACGGTTTTAGAGTTTTATCGTGAAAGAAATGGGGTGGCATTTGTCCTAATAGCACCAGTTGTTAGTCTTAGCATGTGGAAGCATTTCTTGTTGCAAGAAAACCAGCTCATGTGCAAATTGATAACATGGAAAGATTCAGGGAAGTGAGAGTTTGAACTGCAGAAATGACTTGGTTTTGGGAAGGGTTTCCTAGAAGGTTCTTTAAAACACAGAGCTCACTAAATGGATTAAAAATGGAACTTCATTTCGAAAATACAAATCCCAAATACTGCCTATCTAATGGAGCATTTGTTTTAGGTGATCGTGCTGTGAGAGTTACAGAACGCCCCTATTAAGTGGTAGATGTGGGGAAGCCTCTATTTTGGGAGTGGCACTTGCCTTTCCCCACGGGGCACTTTCCTAGGGTGGGGACCTGCTCGGCTACCCTGATTCCTTCCACATGGAGGCTCCGGCATCTGCAGTTGTAAACCATGATTCTTTGACACGCAAATCCCAGATGGTGCTTTGAATTTAAGGCCCATATTGCCTGCAGATTTCCACCACATGTGGTTTAATTTTTTTCCGCATTGTTGCTCAATGCTTGCTCATTGGGGGGGAAGAAAAGTAGATAAATATGTAACAAAAAGAAAAAACTCTCATAGCCCTATGACTGTTACTATTTTGAAACTGATCCTTCTAGAGGTTTTCTAGGTATATTCATTTATATGTACAACTTTATTTTTTCTTTTTTTAATTGAATTTTTATTTTATATTAGAGTATAATTGATTTACAATGTTGTGTTAGTTTCAGGTGCAGAGCAAAGTGATTCAGTTATGCATATACATATATCCATTCTTTTTCAGATTCTTTTCCCGTATAGGTTATTACAGAGTATTGAGTAGAGTTCCCTGTGCTATACAGTAGATCCTTGTTGGTTTTCTATTTTATATATAGTAGTGTGTATATGTTAATCCCAAACTCCTAATTTATCCCTCCAAGTTTCCCCTTTGGTAACCATAAGTTTGTTTTTGAAGTCTGTGAGTCTGTTTCTGTTTCGTAAATAAGTTTATTTGTATCATTTTTTTAGATTCCACATATAAGTGATATCATATGATATTTGTCTTTCCCTGTCTGAGTTACTTCACTTAGTATGATAATCTCTAAGTCCATCCATGTTGCTGCAAATGGCATTACTGCATTCTTTTTTATGGCTGAGTAATATTCCATTGTATGTATGTACCACATCTTCTTTATCCATTCATCTGTTGATGGACACTTAGGTTGCTTCCATGTCTTGGCTATTGTGCATAGTGCTGCTATGAACATAGGGGTGCATGTATCTCTTCGAATTATGGTTTTCTCTGGATATATGCCCAGGAGTGGGACTGCAGGATCATATAGTAGCTCTACTTTTAGTCTTTAAAGGAACCTCCATACTGTTCTCCATAATGGAACTTTATTGTTTCTTACAAAAGTGGTGTTGGACCCTGCCCTGCTCCCCATCCTGCGTGTCACACCGCAGGTACTGCGGCTTACAGCTGACCCGATGTACCTGTCACGAGCTACTACTTATGAGCTGCTACTGGGCAAGGGTCCACGAGCCCATCATAGTCAACTGTGTTTATCAACATGAAGGAAAAAGCAAGGGGGCCATTGCACCCCAGAGCTACCGTGTATTAAGTGCCTACTGTTTGCTCATGGAGACTGTGCATGCGTTATCTCTGTTTCCCAGACTTACCCTGAGGGAGAGCTGGTTCCCACCTCTTTGCAGATGAGGACACTGAGACTTGGCTGTGTCAGAATTTAGACTCAGATTGATTTGGCTCCAGCACCTGTATTTCCTGGGGTCCCACAGTGCGTCCAGCTGGGCAGACCAGCGGGATCTGGGGTGAAGGTGGCGGGGAGGGAAAGACGCTGTCCCCGGAGGAGGATGGAGGTGGGGATGGTCTACACTTACCTGTGATGGACCGAGCGGGCACCCGGAGGCTGCTTTCTGCTCAGCAGGAGGGGGCCGCCAGGGACCAGAACTGAGCCTCAGGGGGAGAGTCTAGGATAGGTGAGTCAAGAGGCAGAATGAGTTCCTCTGGGCAGGGTTGGCCTGGGGAAAGCCACAGGGCTGAGAAAGCTTGGTTTTCACCCATCTGCAAAGCCCTTGAGCTTGCCCAGTCCCTGAAGGCCCATCAGGGGCCCCAAACCCCATGCCTGCCTCTCTGGCCTCCTTGGGTGAGCCTCTCCCACAGTGTAGGTCTCCTTCCTGTCACGTCAGAACTCGGTGTCACATGCGGCGGTCAGTCTCTCAAAAGGCTTTTTCTCCGCTAGAGTTAACTAAGGAGGTGCATGCACACTGTTGGGTTAATGGATATTATTGGCTCAGTATGCTTCTCTCTCCCAAATACTTGCACTGGAACAGCATTGTTGGGACTGGGTGCTGGAAATACAAAGATGAAGCCACCTCCTCTTAAGCAGCTCATTACAGTGGGGAGACATGACACATATAGTGGGGAGGACATGGGTACGAGGGGATGTGATAGAGGTACGTGCCAAAGGTTATGTTGCTTTGTTGTTCTTGTTCTTGTTGTTGTTTTTTGGTTTTTGCCCCTGGAGAGAGGTGGTTGAGGATAGCCCTGGAAGGAGATAATTGAGTGGGGCTTTGAGGGATGAATAGGAGCTGTATACCAGTCTGAGGGGTCACTGGGCTGGGAAAGCAGCTTACCCAATGCCTGGACGCAATAATGGCCTCTGCCCCAGCTGGCTCAAGTAGGCAGAGGCCAGTAGGCTGGGCCAGACTGCAGAGAGCCTCGTGTGACATCCTAAGCCACCGGGGTTGTATCCCGTGGGCAGCTGCCCCCATCAGATTCTAAATTGTTTTAATCAGGAGAGAGACTTAATCTGACTTGTGTTCTGGAAAGATATTCTTGGTAACAACGAGGAGGCTGGATGAGTCACTTGGAGAAAGGGAGGCCGTATTGCAGAGTTCGGTAATCTGGATGTTTTCAGCAGATGCTGAGAGTGAGTTTGGGTCAAGCAGGCTTTGTCCCGGGGTTCCAATGAGAGGAGATCAGCTCGGGCCTCAGGGAGAGAAAGACAGCCTCAAGGACGTGTGGGGATGTCGGCAGGTTCTCAGGGAGGTAAGAGGGGCCGTCACCGCCACCTCAGCCCCCAGCCCCTCTTCCTCCCTCTCGGGGGCGACAGGGCCTTGACACTGCCTTCACAGTCCCTCAAAGAAATGAAGGCCTCGGGCATTCATGAATCACAGTAAATCCTGGCCGGGGCCAGTGGCAGGCCCTGGATCCCTTCCCTGTGTTCATTTCTAATGGCCATCAAGCTTTGTGAAACTCTGTTGCCTCCGGAGGTGGGGAGAAACACAGGAAGCAGGCCCCAGGCTGGGCACGGGTGTCCAGGTGGGCAGAAGGGCTCCGACCCCAAGAGACAGCCAGTCACAGACTGTGGGGAGACTTCCAGGCTGGGAGAGTCAGTGTGGGTGGGGCGTGATGTGCCAGATGCCTCCTGGGCAGAATAGTTGGTTTTCAAACGCAGTTAGAGAGACAGTGGAGAGTGCTGGTTCAGAGCCCGGGCTGTGGAGCCAGACTGTGGGTTCAGATCCTGGCCTCACCACTTCCTTGCCGGGTGTCTTGGGAAAGCCACCTCTCTCTCTGTGCCTCGGTTTTCTCACCTGTAATAGGGGGGCGATGATGATGCCCACATCGCAGGTTTGTTGTGAGGAGCGTTCAGAGCAGGGAGCACCGTGCCCAGGTGCCCGTTTGCTTTTCCAGAGACCCTCCTGAGGCCTGAGCTCTCAGGAGGTCAACCCACCCAGACCGACCCTGGCTCCCGGCTCTTCTTCCCCGCCCAGGTAGGCGCAGCTGCACCCCGAGACACCACGTTTCTCCCCCCACTTCCTGCAGATCCAAGGACCAACTGATGCCCGGATACGCCCAGTCAGCGGGCGGGGGAGGGGCGGCGTGGCACGCCCACCCGGCCGTGGAGCCTCGCCCGGCCGCGTCCCACGCAGCCCAGCCCGCCAGCCGTACCTGGACCCTCCCCCATCCCAACTCACCCGTCGCCTGGAACTTCAAAGTGGTTTATTTTTTTTCTTTTGCATTTGGATTCCAGGAATATTTAATGGGGCGTGTTAGAGCCAACAGCCCCACTTGCAGTCTTCCTCTCGAGATTAAACAGGTGCTCGGGCCTT
The DNA here is from genome assembly GCF_028021215.1 of Eschrichtius robustus. Lineage (NCBI taxonomy): Eukaryota > Metazoa > Chordata > Mammalia > Artiodactyla > Eschrichtiidae > Eschrichtius > Eschrichtius robustus. The sequence continues at coordinate 197,576,866 of NC_090824.1, forward strand.
CTTTAGCCAAGCTCGTCAGCTGCGGCAGCTGAGGGTTCCGGGGGCCTCTGTGGCTTTGGGGCCCCCCGAAATGCTCCTATCTCTGTTCGGGGCCTCCCCCCGACTCCCCCGCCGGCCTGGCCCAGGCTGGGCAGAGGCATCTCAGCTGTGAGGCACAAATGAGAAAACAGGTCGCTGTCAGCAGGTGCCTTTGGCTGAATTCACGTGACTTCCGGGGGTGGGAGGGTGAGGCCCCGCGGACACCCACTGGGACAGGCCCATGGAGCCGTTTCGGTGACTGTCGTCCGCTCTCCCCACGGAGGGCGGACTGCTCCGGCCTCGGGGACTGTCCCCTGTCCCCGGCATCTCCTCGGGTGCCCCTCTTCGGGGGGCATCTCCTCCTGGCTCAGCTCGCGGCCGGGCGCCTCTTCCCCGGGCCCGGCGGCCCAGCTGCCCAGTGGCGTGAGTCCTGCCACCCCTCTTTTTTCTGGAATGTTCACAGCTACGTTCCAATGTAAACACTCTCGTGGGAGAGCCGGCGGCCCCTCGGGAGTCGGGCTGCGGTGACGGCCGGCCGGGCCCGCGGATCACGCGCAGCTCGCGCCTGACTCCAGCGGACCCTTAGCCCAGCCCGGCGGGCGTCGTTTGTCCCCAAGCACCAGGGGGTTTCAAGCAGCTGCGGAGCCGCGCATCTGGAACGGGAGCGCAGCTCTGGTGCTCGGTGAGATGCACCGCGGGGCTCCAGGATCCGGCCTCCGCAGCAGCCGCGGGCACGGGCGTGGCGGCCGGTCCCTCCTCGCCCTCCCGCGGCAAGTGCCCGCGCCCGCGTGGGCCACCGTGGGCCTCGGACCCAGGGCACGCGCCGTGGAGGCCGTTTTCCCCCGCTGCCCCTCTCCCCGCGACCTCACTTCGGTCCAACTCCCGGGGGCAGCGGTGCGTGGAGCCACGTCCGGAGCCGGGAAGGGTGTTTCTCCCCACAGATGCGACATCGTTTTCCTCTCTTCCTCTGCCCTCTCTCTGTCCCTCGCCCCATGTCCTCCCTCTTCCCCATTTTATGCTTTCTCACCCCAGGGAGGCCGTGCCCTGAGGAGGGATGAACTCGGGTCTGGAGCAGGGACCCCAGCCCACGGTGCTGGTACCAAAAAAGCAAGTGCGGGAAGAAGACAGGGTGTCGGGGGGCTGATAATCAGCCAGACACAAGGGCCCGAGCGGGAGGCAGACATGGCAGTGGAAGCAAGGGCAGGGACCCCGTGTGGGAGCCACCGAGAGTCCCCGCGGGAGGGGGGAGGGGGAGGGGAGGGGGGAGGGGAGAGGAGGTAGCCAGGGCCCCAGGGCCTCAGGCCCAGTACCGCTGAGCCAAACCCTCGGCTCCGTGATGGGGCTGGACCTCGAGGCAGGACCTAGAGGCTGGAATCCCCTTGGTCCCTTCCAGAACTGCCAGCCCATGCAGAGGCGATGGGGTGAGAGCTCTCCCTACCCACCCCGTGCCTCCGGGACCGCCTGCACCCAGGGAGCCTCTGGGAGCTGGCTCAGCCTCCGGGGCCTCCCAGGCAGTGTGTCCAAGTGAGTAGGAAAACTCCGGAGCCCAGACACTCAGCCAGCGGGGTCAGCCAGCACGCAGAGCGCCGCCCTCAGAAGACCCCGCTTCTCCCTGCCCAGTCAGGGCCCGCAGGAGCCTCTAGTGGACCCTCGAGGGCCACAGGATATCGGGACTTGCCTGCCATGGTCCCAGCAGTGCCTGTGGACTTGGAGTGCTTCCTACTGGGGGGTTAAGTACTGTGTCGGCCTCAAAGCTGTCTCTACAGGGAGAAAATTCCAGTCTAGGGGACGTCAGCCCAGGCAGGATCCCCAAGGGGCACAAGGAGGCTACCTGGGGACACAGGTGCCCCTGACTGTGGCTCCCCAGACGATCCTCCCAAAGGAGCGACCAGCCTTCGCTAAGTCCAGATGCTCCCCTCCCTTCCCCTCCCACTTCCTCTCCCCGACGGCGTGTGAGGAGGGGACGCAGAACGTGAGGACGCTGCTCGACACGTGCTCACATGCACATGTGTGTGCAGTCATGTCCCTGACTGAACGTAACCACACTACAGAGCACTTAGGAAACAGAAGGAGGAAACACCCCCAGTGCTGCCAGGATCTCACCTAAGAGCTGCTGACCAATATCAAGAGTATTTCTAAAGAAAGCAATACAGGTCACTAAAAATGAAAAAAGTTTTAAGTGTCCAAAAAAGAGTATTTCTACTTACCCTTTTTTTCTTCTTTTCGTTTTTTTATTTTTCTACTTACCCTTTTAAAAAATTTTATTGACGTATAGTTGTTTTACAATATTGTGCTAATTTCTTCTGTATGGCAAAGTGACTCAGTTATACATATATAAATATTCTTTTTGTATTCTTTTCCATTATGGTTTATCACAGGATATTGAATCGCACAGGTGCTATACAGTAGGACCTTGTTGTTTATCCATTCTATAGTTTGCATCTGCTAATCCCAAACTCCCAATCCATCCCTCGCCTACCCCCCTCCTCTTTGGCAACCACAAGTCTGTTCTCTATGTCTGTGAGTCTGTTTCTGTTTTGTAGATAAGTTCATTTGTGTCGTATTTTAGATTTCACATATAAGTGATATCATATGGGGTTTTTCTTTCTTTCTCTTTCTGACTGACTTCGCTTAGTACGATAATCTCTAGGTCCATCCATGTTGCTGCAAATGGCATGATTTCGTTCTTTTTTATGGCTGAGTAGTATTCCATTGTATATATGAACCACATCTTTTTTATCCATTCCTCTGTCGATGGACATTTAGGTCGTTTCCATGTCTTGGCTATTGTGAATAGTGCTGCTATGAACATTGTGGTGCATGTATCTTTTCAAATTCTACTTACCCTTTTTAATATGCAAATACTAATTTAATATGCAAATACTAAAACACAGTTCAGTCATTCTTCCCCTGATCCGTGGTTTCAATTACCTGCAGTCAATCACAGTCTGAAAATATTAAACGGAAAATTCCAGAAATAAACAATAAGTTTTAAATTGCATGCCATTCTCAGTAGCGGGATGAAATCTTCCCAGGACATGCATCACGCCTTTGTCCACCACATCCCGCCTGTTGGTCACCTCGTAGCCACTCGGTTGTCAGATACACCGTTGTGGTACCGCAGTGCTTGTGTTTAAGTGACCCTAATTGTACTTAATATTGGCCCCAAAGCACAAGAGGAGTGACGCCGGCAATTCAGGTGTGCCAATGAGCAGCTGTAAGGTGCTTCCTCAAGGGGAAAGGCGAAAGTTCTCCACTTAATAAGGAAAGCAAAAAAATCGTATGCTGAGGTTGCTAAGATGTATGGTAAGAACGAATCTTCTACCCGTGAAATTGTGAAGAAGGAAAAAAAATTCCTGCTAGTTTTGCTGTCGCACCTCAGACTGCAAAAGTTACAGCCACAGTGTGTGGTAAGTGCTTTCTTAAGGTGGCAAAGGCGTTACATTTGTACAATAAGATGCTTTGAGAGAGAGAGACCAGATTTACATAACCTTTATTACAGCGTATTGTTATAACTGTTCTATATTATTATTAGTTATTATTGTTAATCTCTTACTCTGCCTAACTTATAAATTGAACATTATCATAGGTATGTAAGGGAAAAACATAGTATATACAGGGCTGGGTACTCTCGCAGGCATCCACTGGGGTCTTGGGACGTATCCTCTTTGGATAAGGGGAGGGGGATGACTGCAGAAGCTTTACTGTTTTTTGGTTTTTTTTTGGCTGTGTTAGGTCTTCGTTGCTGTGTGCGGACTTTCTCTATTTGCAGCGAGTGGGGGCTACTCTTCGTTGTGGTGCGCGGGCTTCTCATTGCAGTGGCTTCTCTTGTTGCAGAGCGCGGGCTCTAGGCACGTGGGCTTCAGTAGTTGCGGCACTTGGGCTCAGTAGTTGTGGCATGTGGGCCTAGAGCTCATAGGCTTCAGTAGTTGCGGCACATGGGCTCAGTAGTTGTGGCACATGGGCTTAGTCGCTTGTGGGATCTTCCCGGACCAGGGATCAAACCCATGTCCCCTGCAGTGGAAGCGCGGAGTCTTAATCACTGGACTGCCAGGGAAGTCCCTGTCGGAAGAATTTCAGATGTACAGTCTTAACAGGTATCACTTAAAATGAGAGATTAATATTCCAGGAAATGGATGTACAGTGGATAATAGTCCACATGTTGTGTTGGGCATTTAAGTGAGTTCTGTTTTTTCGCTGTTCCAAGCTTGGACCACATTTTAAACGGGTCTCTGGGAGAGATGAACCACAAGCTTCACGTTTCTTGTACGAGTCCAGCACTGCAGACGAGGGCCACCGGCTTTCATCCCTGGGCTGAGAGTGGGGGTGAGTCAGTGCAAGCCCAGCACCCCTGCTGGGTCAGCTCAGCCGCCTCCTGGGCGGGACGTTAGAGATTATTGTGCCATCTCGGGCAGGGGACACTTTCTCTCTGTACTCCCCCACCTGGGGGCCCCCTCTCTGTGGTCCGTGAGCTAGCCCTTCCTGCCCTTCCTGCCGGCGTGGGAGCCTCCAGCTGTTGGTCTGTCTCCTCGATTGAGCGTGAGCCCTTGAGCGCGGGGACTACCTTATGCTCATCTTTGAACCCCTGGGAACAGGACATGGTAAATTCCTTTTTTTTTTTAAACTTTTTATTTTATGCTGGAGTATAGTTGATTAACAATGTTGTGTTAGTTACAGGTGTACAGCAAAGTGATTCAGTTATACCTATATATGTATCTATTCTTTTTCAAATTCTTTTCCCATTTAGGTTGTTACATAGTATTGAGCAGAGTTCCCTGTGCTCTACAGTAGGTCCTTGTTGGTTATCCGTTTTAAATATAGCAGTGTGTACAAACCATAAACAAAACAAAAAGACAACCCAGAGAATGGGAGAAAATATTTGCAAACGATCCAACCGACAAGGGATTAGTCTCCAAACTTTACAAACAGCTCATGCAGCTTAATATCATAAAAACAAACAACCCAATCCAAAAATGGGCAGAAGACCTAAACAGACATTTCTCCGAAGAAGCCATACAGATGACCAAGAGGCACATGAAAAGATGCTCAGCATCGCTAATTGTTAGAGAAATGCAAATCAAAACTACAATGAGGTATCACCTCACACCAGTCAGAATGGCCATATTCAAAAACATCTGCAAACAACAAACGCTGGAGAGGGTGTGGAGAAAAGGGAACCCTCCTGCACTGTTGGTGAGAATGTAAAATGATACAGCCACTATGGAGAACAGTATGGAGGGTCCTTAAAAAACTAAAAATAGGACTACCATATGACCCAAGAATCCCACTAATGGACATATACCCAGAGAAAAACATGGTCCGAAAGGATACATGTAGCCCTGTGTTCATTGCAGCGGTGTTTATAATACCTAGGACTTGTAAGGACATGGTAAATTCTTCACAAATACCTGGGCTGGAAGGAAGGAGGGTGGAGGGGAGGTGGGACGGTCACTTCCTCTGGCATGGTGATCAAGGACATTTTCATGATCGAGTGATCGAGTTTTTGGGGGTGGTGGGGAGCTCTGTTTATATCTTGCCAAGTCTTTTTTCTTTTGAATTGGAAGAGTGATCTAAAATGCAGTCACAGACAAGCCTGTCTTCACCAACCTGGGAAATGGAGAGACTGGAGGAACTCTGCATTTAGCCCCGCGGCAGCAGGAATCCCAGCGAATACCATCCCCAGCAAAGGCACGTTTCTCGGGCCTCTCCCTCTTGGAGCCTCAATTTCCTAATGTGAAAATGTGAATAATAAAATCGCCCACCTCGGGGCTGTCAGTGCGGATGAACTGAGCTGCTCCGTGTCGTTCACTCAGAAATCCTGGGCACGTACAAAAGGTCCAGCTCATCTGAATTGAACCAAAGTCAAAATCTGATCTTTAACATCTGTAGGACCCCAGCCAGCAGCTGTGAACAATGGGCCATGATGCGACCATGGACCGGTTGCTGAGGCCTTGCACTTCTGTTCCCAGTGCCGTCCAGGAAGGAGCTGTGGGAGACAGCCCTTTGAGGAGGCTGCTTTCCTTTGATCTGCACCTTCTAATACCTCTGAAGCACTTTGCCATTTTCTGCCTGGGTCAGTTCAGGGCTGTCTCCAGGTGACTGGATCCTTCCTGTTCCTGGGTGGGGCTGGCTGCCTCAGGCCATTGGGAACGGAACCTCTGGTGGGGACTCCCTGGGTGGCCTTTTTTTTTTTTTTTTTAACATCTTTATTGGAGTTTAATTGCTTTACAATGGTGTGTTAGTTTCTGCTTTATAACAAAATGAATCAGCTATATGTATACATATATCCCCATATCTCCTCCCTCTTGCATCTCCCTCCCACCCTCCCTATCCCACCCCTCTAGGTGGTCACAAAGCATTGAGCTGATCTCCCTGTGCCATGTGGCTGCTTCCCACTAGCTATCTATTTTACATTTGGTAGTGTATACATGTCCACGCCACTCTCTCACTTCGTCCCAGCTTCCCCTTCCCCCTCCCTGTGTCCTCAAGTCCATTGTCTACATCTGTGTCTTTATTCCTGTCCTGCCCCTAGGTTCTTCAGAACCTTTTTTGTTTTTAGATTCCATATATATGTGTTAGCATACGGTGTTTGTTTTTCTCTTTCTGACTTACTTCACTCTGTAGGACAGTCTCTAGGTCCATCCACCTCACTACAAATAACTCAGTTTCGTTCCTTTTTGAAGCCCACAGCGGCTCCTCTCGCTTTGGGCTTCGGCCCCGAGGAAGCGGTAGGAACGGTCGCGGCAACAAAGGCCCTTCCTGACCAGCGGCGTCTCGTGATGCCTTTGGGTTGCTGCCCGCGGCTGCGGCTCTGAACCGACCGGCATGGAGTCCGGCGACATAAACGTGAACTCTACAGACTGCGACGTCGCGGGACGCTGGTGAGGATGTTTGCAAGGCAAAAATATCTGAGGTTTCAGCAAAGAGAACGCGCCGTGCTTCCTCTAAACCGGGGGTTCGCTTTTGCCCTGTGAACACCACAGCTCCTGTAACTGATGCTTTCACTCCTTGCGTAAGCTGCTGGGGAGCTCACAGCCAAAACTGTGTCCTGCTGGGAGGTCATCTAACCTTTATTTTCCCGTTCGTGTTCCTCTTCAGTCCCTCAAAGGTTTCGATGGCTATTATTCCAAATAAAACCGGTTGGTATGAGGTTCACAGGATCGTTTCTCGACAGTCAGCAACCTGGACAACGAGTGCCCCAGCGTCTGTCCTTCCCGCTGTCTGCAGCCCAAAGCGCTAAGGCTGCTGGCGGCATATTGACGTTCATTTAAAATCCTGCCCTGGGGGCTTCCCTGGTGGCGCAGTGGTTGAGAATCTGCCTGCCAATGCAGGGGACACGGGTTCGGGCCCTGGTCTGGGAAGATCCCACGTGCCGCGGAGCAGCTGGGCCCGTGAGCCACAATTACTGAGCCTGCGCGTCTGAAGCCTGTGCTCCGCAACAAGAGAGGCCGCGATAGTGAGAGGCCCGCGCACCGCGATGAGGAGTGGCCCCCGCTTGCCGCAACTGGAGAAAGCCCTCGCCCAGAAACGAAGACCCAACACAGCCAAAAATAAATAAATAAATAAATAAATAAATAAATAATAAAATCCTGTCCTGTCGTTTATTCCCTTTCAGTCCCACGTGGGGCTGGGCTCGTTTTCACAGCTTTTCACAGGACTCAACACCCGGCGTAAAGAGGACTGAAAGGGGATCTGTGTGCTGGGCACATTTTTGTTGAGTCAAAGTGATTTTCAAAAGAAATCCTCTGAGCCTTCTGACAGCCCGTTTCTAAGATCTTCCTCCCTCCCTCTCTTGTTCCTTTCTTCCCTCTGGCCCTTCTTTCCTTCCACTCCACACATATGTCCCTTAGTAGCTGAACACGTTACTTCATTTATTTGAGCCTCAGTGGTTTTTTTTCTTTTCATCCATGAAAGAGGGATTTTAAAAGGTCATAGGATGATTAGGTGGGTTAAATGAAATCATTCCTATAAAACACTGAGAAGCAGTAGAAGTGCAATGAATGTTAGTTCTATTCATTTAACACACATTTATGAAATACCGTATGTTAAATGCTGGACATACACAAACATTTCTCAAGGAAAAAGAATTCTCCGTATTTAAATGCGTGCAGGCGCGCACACCCACCCACTGCACTCCACCCCACACGGTGATCCAGGGGCAGCGAGGGCTGGAGATTCCACTCGTGGTGAGGATTGTTGAACTTCTGGGATAGGCTGGGAGTGGCACCCTGCTCTGTCCTCCAGAAGCCTTCAGGAGGCTGCTTTCACTACTTCCCATCTCCTTTCCTCACCCCAGTTTATGGCATCCCCCTTCTTTTGCCTGTGAGACCAGCTGTCTCTTGTCTGGGGCTCCCTTTAAGGCCCCAGCCCCGGGCCACACATGAGGCCGGGCACTTCTAGTTGGCCACTAGAAAGAACTTCCTTCCCTGAGACTCGGAGAAACTGAAATAGACTACTGACAAGGGTGATGGGATCTTTCCAAGAGAGCTCTAGGGAAGGGACTGAGAGTGGACCTCTCTTGAGATCTATTAGAGAATTGAATGTCCTCCCTCAACCCCTCCCCAGTCTAAGGAGAGTTCTTGCACTTGGAAGAGACCTAGCAATCATCTATCCCAACCTCCCTCTCAGTGCCACGTTTGGGATACCTTCTCTTAGCATGAATCCTCCTTAATTGTTCATTTATTCATTCAGTCACTCATTTCACAATATCTGTGACTCACGGCGTCCTATGACCAGATCTTCACTGTCCCAAGCACGGGTTGGGTACAGGTGACAACAGCAAGGTAGTGTCCGACTAACCCAGAAGGATGAGAAAGTTGAATAACCGTTGTCTCCAGACTGTCAAGTTAATAAAAGCAATAAACCTCCTTGGTTGTTTTAGGGAATATTCTGCAAGAATGGCTTTGCATTCGAGGGGACATTCAGTCTTCCAGCCAATGCCAGTCAACAATGGCAATGAAACGAAGAGGTATAATCACTGCCATGAAGAAACCTCTCACGTGTGTAGCCCTGGAAATGTGCACCGTGCAACAAAGGATCCGAAACCCCGAATTAGTCTTGGTGAGTAACTCAGAGCCCCAGAGAATTTGAGGCAGTCATTGCCCTTGGACCTTCTGCACATCAAGACATGCAGAGTCTAGCTGCCGCACTTGGAATTCAAGTCGCCCAAAACATGGCCTCAACTTAATTTTCTCCTGAAAGGCTGCATTAGACCTTTGGAGGACCTAGCCACTGGTAGTGTCCACCTCTACCCTCCAAAGAAGGAGAATGGACAACGCTATTAAAAACCATAACACAAGTATAAGGAAGTCCAATTCTGTTCCGATTTTCCCCATAATGTCTTCTTGATGCTGTTTTTAAAATATCAAATAAGAAATTCTTAAACAAAAATGGTGGGCGTCCTGGCCGTGTTGATGGCCTGGGTATGTGCTCAGTTTGATGGAAGGTAAGCAAGCGTTGTCTGTTGTGTCCCCATAAGAACCCTCCATTCAGTCCAGCCTGATCTTGACCCCAGGCTCAAGACCTTGCAGGCTCTTGGACTTCTTTGCACCAAGCATCCCTCTCTCTTTCTTTTCCTCCATTATTCTTACTTTTCATCTAAGGCTCCCACTCACCTCCCAGACCAGTAGTGCCACCAACCGAGGAAGCCTCGGTTGGTTATTCCCACACAGGGAGAGCTCTCCCGCCTCTGATCTCCCGTGGAAAGTGCTGTCTGCATCACCCTATAATACACCACGTGTGACATGTCTCACATTCTTGCTTTATGCTTATAATTAACTTTTCAAGTGTGCTTGTGTTGTTTTTCTAATGAACCTATGAATCTTTGAGGGCAGGACTGAGGTCTTCTTTTCCATCTGGTGCCGCTAGGAACAGAGACAGCTTTCACATTTCAAAGATGCTTATCCCTTGAGTCAGTCCTTTCCAATCTGAGGGAGAAAGGGAGTCACTTTAGAAGCAGAAATTTTCTGAAACACTGAGCATACATTTCACCTATGAAATACCGCACTAAAGGTTGGTGATTACTTGGTGCCAGTGGGGTGGTAAATTGAAACACACCATCAAGCACAGATTAACATGAAAGTGAAAATAAAACCTTAAATGTCATAAAAATGTTTAGAATCTCGGTAATACATCTTTAGCCCCCCTTCCACCCCATTCCTGCCCCCCATCCCCTTCCACTGTAATCCACGTTTGAGAGTGTTATCACAAGAGCGAAATGACTCGCCCATCACCACCTCAACTCCAGCTGTTTCCTGAGATGAGTCAGCCTCACTTTGCAGGGCACCGGAAGAGCGGGCACAGGGCAGTTGCATGTTTACGGGATGAGAGGAAGGTTGGAAAAGTCTAGAGCTTTAGATCCTGGTACCACTTCTGCTGGTCAAGCTTCTCTGTGTTAAGAGCAAGAAGAACCAGGAGGAAAAGCCTCAAGAGAAGTGTGAGTTTCAAGACAAGGTGGCTGCTGACGCCAGGTCTGCAGACAAGCAGCACGAGGCTAGCAGGTGGACGTGGTTTGCAGGGCTCATCCGGAAAGGGGGAAGGAGGGAGGGAGCCAGAGCACGCAGTAGATTGGGTGCGAAGCAGGAGGTGAGAAAATGGAATTGGCCAGAGTAGAGGGGAAGGGGACAGAAGCTTCTGGATCCTTTGCTTATTTATTTAGTTTTGGGATAGGGAGATGAGCATATTTGTAACTAACATGACTGAAGGTTCAGGAGAAGTGATGCGAGTGATAAAACAAGCATGACCAGTGTGGGGACTGAACTGAGGAGGAAATCAGCCAGAGACAGGAGGGAAAAGCAGCTTGCATTATATAAGAGGCCTTTGATGATAAGTGAGAGAAGCAGCTTGCGTTACATAAGAGGCCTTTGATTATAAGTGAGAGAAACCAATTTATTCTTTATTTTTATTTTAAAAAAATCTTATATTGGAGTTGATGTACTCTTGTTAGTTTCAGGTGTACAGCAAAGTGATTCAGTTATACATACATACACCTATTCTTTTTCAGTCTTTTCCATTATAGGTTATTACAGAATATTGAGTAGAGTTCCCTGTGCTATACAGCAGGTCCTTGTTGATTATCTATTTTATATATAGTTGTGCATATATGTTAATCCCAACCTCCTAATTTATCCTCCCCCGCCCCAGCTTTCCCCTTTGGTAACCATAAGTTTGTTTTCTAAGTCTGTGAGTCTGTTTAAGAGAAACCAACTTAAATCAGTTAAGTTAAAAAACAAAACCAAAAACAAAACAACAACAGAAGCATGGCTGGGCCTCAGGAGCTTCCGGAATGTTCCAGACTCTCCCTACTTGGCTCTCAGGCCCCCTCTGAATCCTCCTCATTCTTCTCTTGGCCCCTGCAGGTTCTTCAGGCTTCTTCAGTCTTGGTGGGAAACAAGGCTGAGGCTGCAGCCACAGGAGAGGCACTAGACTGACCCTCTTGGCCCCAAACCCAGAATTCTAGGGAAGGTTTCTCACTGGTCCATCCTGAGTCTGTAGGAGTCCAACCGGGGTCAGTAGGTTGTGCGAGGCTGTGCAGAGGTGGCCGGGCGTGAGCACGTGCCCCTGTGGGGACCATGCAGATGGGGGGAAGGAGGGGCAGTCTTCCCTGAAGAGGGGCGTCCGTCGATCCGTGTAGTTCAGAGGTGGAGGGGAGTTTAGAAAGTCTGACAGGTTCGCATCTCAAGTTTGTTTTGTTTTTGTTTTTTGTTCTCAGGGAAGTTGGGGCATCTGGCAAGAATCGGGGGTGGATGGGGATTCGGGCTAGAGAAGGTTTGGAACACTACCGTGAGAAATGAGAAAGCCAGCAGGACAACAGAGTGACGTGGAGAAGCAGTCAAGGGTAGAAAGCCTAACTGTGCAATGGGGTCAACCCAGATTTATTCACTTGACGAACATTATTGATCACAATCTCTATTTAATCTCCCAGCATCCTGGACCCAGTACCAATTAAAACAGATGGTTGGGCTGATCCAATGCTGGAGAGTGGAAATGCAGGTGCTTCAGGTACAGGGGGCAGAGGAGCAGAGGAGGGGGGGAGGGCTGGGGCAGGTGGAGACCTGTCCACAGAAGGGGACACAGGGACATCATCAGGGAGGGGCTGACACTGTCAAGTCTCAGTGGTGTCCTGGTCATGGCCCTTCCCAGCGGAGATGACCCCTCAGGTTAGGTGAACGCATCCTGGTTTGCTCAGGAAAGTCCCATGTAATTATCCACGGCACCTCTTCTCATTACGGACAGGTCCCGATTTGGATGCTGGATCACGTGGTCAGCCCATCCTCGGCCAGGTCTGAGTGACTGGGGATTATGGCCTCCCGGGGATGTCACTTCACTGTGGCTTCCAGGCCTGGTGATTTGGAAAGAGTAAGTCCTGGCTCTCAACCTGCATCACTCCTGTGGGTCCCACCCAAGGAAATGGAGACTTCTGGAAGTGTCCAGTGCCTGCAGTTATGAGGTCTGAAGAGAATGAATCAGAGAAGGAAACACAGCTGCCCCGGCCTCTCTGGCTGCTCACGGGAGGGAGAGGCCCCATCAGCGGAGGCCAGAGGAAACAGCTCCCTTCCTTGCTGGCAGCAGGCTTGGAAATACCACCCAAACCCCAGCTGGTTTCCCCGAGGCCACCTGATACACCCCGGGCGCCTCAGGGCAAGAAGTCCCAGAAACCACGTACAGTTTGTGGCCACCCACTTCAGCGTTTCTTGGCATAGAAATGACAAGGGCCGTGCAGGAATCATCTTTGTTTCTGCCACAGTGGGGACTGACGTCTTGCCCGAAGTAGATTCTTCACACGTACTCATGTGACTGAATGGATGTCCTCTCCAGAACAGACTGGAGCTGTCCTGTCTCAGAGGTGCCTCCGTTGGTGGCCTTGAACTTGGTTTGCAGACAGAAGTGCAACACTGCACCACAGGAGATGGGGCAGGTGAGGATGGGGGGCGGGGAGGCTGGCAGGAGTGGGGCAGGGTTTTTTTCCTGACCCCAGCTGGTGATCAGTTTATATCCTAAAGCAGGAGGATTAATAACCAGGGTAGTTTTATCCCTGTTAGAATGTAACTACAGATGTGGGCTTATTGGGTGAAACAGCTAATCCTTTCTACATGTGGCTCACTCGGGAAATACGATGCCTGCGGTTGGCAAAAGCGCTCTTTGCACAGGGGCCTGCTGCTGGGTGTGGCCTCTCTCTCCTGGGCTGAGTGGACAGCTGGCCGGGGGCGTCTGTGCTCTTGCCTCTTGGGTGAGCTGACTTCTCACTGGACTGGTGATGGAGGGGAAGGCACGAGGCCTGTGTGTCTGTGGACCTGAAGGGGGGAAGGGTGCAGTTGAAGGAAAACGTCAGGTGTAGGAGTGGGTGGGTGCACGGAGAGGCTGGAGGGGGGAAAAACACTCTTGGAAAAATCGAGGTTTATTGCGACTGCAAGTCCCTGAGTCTTGAGGCAGCAGGAGGAGGGAAGGGGGAGCCCCAGATCGGAGCCAGCAGGCACCCAGGGATTTACAGCACGGTATGGCTGGAGGCCCCAAAGCCACGAGACACAATTTATCAAAGAGCTGCTGCTGCTGGAGCAGAGATGAAAGGCTTCCCAGGCCAGTCGGTGATGAGCTTGCAGCTTTCCCCTGGGCAGCCACCTGCGGTGAGTAACAGGAGACACGGCTCTTCCCGGCGCTGAGGCCTGCGAGTCCAGAGCCCCCGGCTGCCCGGGGAGGGAGGCATCCAGGAGCCCAGGGGAGGTTGGGAGGTGGGCGGGGCCTGGGCGGGGGCGGAGCCCCGGTGAGCCGGCGCACGTGACCGCCCCCTCCCTCCCCGCGTCGCCGCCGGGCGTGGCTGCGCCGTCCCCCGGCCGGGCCTCGCCCGTGACCCCGGCCCCTCCAGGGCCGCGCAGCACCGCGCGCAGGAGGCCCCGCCTGCCTGCCCCCCGCCTGCGCGGGACCGGCCGGTCGCCTCCCCCTCCTCCCTCTCCTCGCCCCTCCCGACTTTTCAGTCCGGACTGCGGGGGCCGGAGGTTAAAGCTTCATTCCTGAGTGCTGCGTTCCAGAAACTTTTACAGATGCCCCGGCGTTCTTGGAAGACGTTGAGAGGAAATCCGAGCGTCCGACATCCCCACCCAGACGCTCCAGAACCAGAGGTGGCATCTGCCTCTGGACCCGAGGGGGCTGGAAAGGGCAGAGCGGCCAGGGGGCTCGCGAGCAGGCCGTCCTCCCCTTCCCTCTCACCTGGGTCCGTCATTGACGCGCCCTCCCCCGCGCCGCGACCCTCTCCGGCGGGCGGGGGCGGGCCGTGCTGGGGGAGGACTCGGCCTCCCGGGCGGTCTCGGGGTTGGGAGGCTCGCATCGCCATGGCAACGAGCTCTTCCCGTGGGAATACCGAACTCCTGAATGTGCCGCAAATTGGAAAGGGACCCGCTGAGTGCCAGCTGCGGCTCCAGGCGGGCGGGGGCAGGGCGGTGTCTGCAGGGAGGCGGGGCGCGACCGAGCCTGGATGCTGGGCTGCGCGCGTTTCCTCGGAGTCAACTGGGGCCACACACGCCGGACACGTGACGCGCGCTGCAGGCCCCCCCACCCCCCACCCCGGCCCCGCGGGCTCCGGGTCGGCTGACTGGCTTAGAGCGGCCGCGCCCAGCGTGGGCCGGCTGAGGAGGACGCCTCCCTCCTGGGGGTCTGCCCCGGTCCCCTAGCCGATGAGACCAGTAGCTCCTGTTGGGAGGACAGGCGGGGTTGGCTGTGGAATTCAGTTCTACGTGGCTGAGGCCATTGGCTTCTCTTGACAATTTTTTTTTTTTCAGTTTTAAAAGTTGTATCAATCATTAAAAAAGCATAATTCATTTTTTTAGTTCAGAAAGGTGTAAAGAAGGAAATGAACATGAGCCACAATCCCCATCTTTCCACCCAAAGATGACCAACCACTGTTAACATTCTGCTGTCGTCCTCCAGATACGCCCACACGGTCACCTAGGGATGTACTAGTGACAAAAGTAGATTCCATGATGTTTTGTCGCCTGCGTTTTCACTTAACTTACCAAAGACATAGAAAGATATAGAAAAATCTGCACTGTTACTTCTAATGGCAACATAGGGTTACTATAACTTAGTAGCCAATTTGCTATTGCTGGAAATTTAAATTGCTTCCCCATTTTTACTCTTCTGCATGATGATAAACGTCCTTCTGCATACATTTTTGCACCCAGTCTGTTAATTTCCTTAAGGTAAACTTCTAGAAGTAGGATTACTGGGTCAAAATATATGGGCATTTAAACTTTTGATGCATATTTCTAAATTATGGGTCGTGGGTGGTTTTTTTTTTGAGAGCCGGTGGACTTTATTCCCGCCCCCCGCCCCGCCCCAGTCGGTTTTAGGAATAACAGGGGAAAATTCCTTATACAGTCTGTATTCCCCCCCAAAGCAAGACCTGAAACAGAGTTTGGGTGTGAATAGTTCCTTCCAGGGGCCATCCAGGAAGCGCTCTGAGGGTCAGCAATCATCAGTAATGAACGGGTAGCTGCTGGGGGCTGTGGGGTCCAATGCCGCCGGGGACCCTCTGGGCGACCACGCATAACACCCCAGACTTGACCCCCATTCGTTTCTGCAGGGCATCAACTCTCCAGATCGTTTGACTTTCCCCGCTGTTATTTGGAAAACGTCTGCGGGTAAATTCCGAGGAAGGCCCAGGGGATATGGCTGGAGCACCTACAGCCTCAGTTACAAATGAATGATTGCCCCTTGCCCCGAACCCAAACCAAGGGAGGAGGTTAATCCAGGACAAAATTGCAAACTGGGTTAAGATTTCATCAGCCCCTCCACCTTCCCTCTCTGCTCCCTAAACCGTCTCTTGGTGCCAACCCCCGCCCCTGCCCCAGGCTTCCGAGGTATTTGATTCTGTAAGACACATCAAAGAGGTCTTTTCATGATTTTCTCCACAGTGTTAGAGACAAAGGCTGTTAGTTACCTTTCCAAGCATGTTTACATTTGAAGACAGGCACCAAGAACTCTTCACTGAAGGAATTGGTGATGATGTTGGCATTTCAGGCACGGTGGCAGCTGAAGCCTTTTCTGGCGGGGCACCCAGCCTGAGGCCGGTCCAGCACAGGAATTCTGCTCGTCCTCTCCTGACCTACGGCAGGTGAGAGGCAGCAGGAAGGCGGAAGTGGAGGGGTGGGGAGAGGGAGGGAGGAGTCCAGAGCCTTGCTTTGCCCACATGGATGACACTCCCTGGCATGTGGATTTAATTTTTTTTTTTTTTTTTGAATTTTTAAAAATAATTTTTGGCCACACCATGCGGTACACGGTATCTTAGTTCCCCAGCCAGGGATCGAACCCCTGCCCCCTGCATTGGAAGGTGGAGTCTTAACCACTGGACCGCCGGGGAACTCCCTGGCCTGGGGATTTTAGAAAATGAGGCAGGAAAGAGGAAATCAGGCTGGCTCTGTTGCTGGAGGGGAGGGGAAATAAGTGAGCCGCCAAGGCAAGCGGGGTGAGACCGTTGTTAAAAAGAGGATTGAGCAGGTGAAGAGAATGAAGACGCATCTCCACGGGCTGTGGGTGCGATGAGGCACTTGAATGAGGAGCTCGTGGCCACGGTCCACACCTTCCCTTCCTCCGGTGAGTCTGCCCTCCTTCCTCCCTGGCTCCTCCTCCTCGTGTCCATCAGGGGGTCTGCTTTCTCCTGCCTGCCCCCTACAGGCTGATGCTACCTAGCGTTCTGTCCTGTGCCCCTTTTCTTCTCCAGCTGCACACGCAGTCTGGGCGGTCAGCGTCCCTCTGTGGCTTCTGCTGCCGCCACCGCATGCAGACGCGCACAGATGCTGGCCCAGCTCGTCGGGAGTTCAGGTCCCGACTGTCCAGAAGTTGACAGCATTCGGGGCAGTGGGAGGAATCTTGGGCCAGACACGTACTCCCTTTGGTGTGTGGTCTCTGGTTGTCACATTCGAGAGCTAGTGTCCCCAGTGGAGTTGTGAGCTGCGTGAGGACAAGGGCCTTGGCTTTGACTTCCCTGATTAGGCTCCTGCAGTGCCCACGGTGGAACGGCCCTCTGTAGGTGTAGCCTGTAGGGACAGGCAGAAGAAAGCAGACCCCCTAAGGGACACAGAGAAGGAGGAGCCGGAGAGGAAGGAGGGCAGACACACCGGAGGAAGGGAAGGTGTAGACCGTGGCCACGAGTTCCGCATTCAAGTGCCTCATCTCACCCACAGCCAGTGGAGAAGCGTCCTCATCCTCTTCACCTGCTCAATCCTCTTCTTCTTCTCCTCCTCCTCCCCTCCCCCCCTCCCCTCCCCCTCCCTTCCCCCTTCTTCCCCTCCCTTCCCCCTTCTTCCCCTCCCCTCCCCTTCCTCCCCTTCCCCCCCTTCCCCTTCCTCTCCTCCCCACCTCCTCCTCCTCTCCCCCCCCCCCCAGCTTGCTTGCCTTGGCGGCTCGCTTCTTTCCCCTCCCCACCAGCACCGTTGTGGGGACCTGGGAAGGATGGGGTCCAGCGCCTTCCTATGCAGCACCTTTGTTTTTACCGACTAGCCCCCTCCTACGGTCCACAGTCCCTAGGAACCCTCCGCTCACCACACCACTTCGAGTAGGTTTCCTCTTCTCACTCTCTCTCCTCCCTTTGCAGTGTCTGGCGCTGTTTTCTGCCTCCACCATCTTGAAACGATCCTTCCTTGGCCTCGGTAATAACAGCACACCCGCTCCCCGTCCTTCTGTCCGGTGGGCTGTTGTCCTTCGTCTCCTAAACATAGTTCTCCCCTGAGACTCCAGCCTCTGGAGTGGCGTGAGATAGTGGAAAGGATGCAGGTTTGGGAGCCAGAGTGACTGTCTGATTCTGGGCTGTGTCATCTATTAGTTGGGTGATCTCTCTGAGCCTCCATTTTCTCAACTGTGAAGTGCAGATTAATCCCGAGGGTCCCGAGGGTTGAAGGTATTGTAGGTAAAGGGCCTGACACAAAGTCGTGGCTAAATGCAGGGCAGCTGTGGGTGTTCTCTGCGACTCTGTCAGGCATTACACAGCCCCTGTTGACTCGCCTCTCGCCTGTCGCCTGGGGGTGCCAACACTCTCTCTCCAGCCCTGAATTCTCTCCCACATCTGGTCCCCAACTCCGCCTATCTGTAGGTGTTTCCACTTTTGACGTCCTGTCATGACCCGAGTGGTAGCCTGCATAAACCAACCTTGTCATTCTTTTTTCTCCAGAGCTCTTCCTGCCGGGTTTTCCCTGATTCAGCCGTCCACGCCGCTATTTCCCAGACTCTTGGGATCAAAAAGCTTGGGAGTATCTTTCATTCAGCCATCTCTTTGGCCTTTCATATTTGGAAATCGCGATGATTATTATTGGTCCAGTGACTTCACATGCATTTGTGACTTCATCTCAACAGGATTTTGATGTCGGCCATTACAGAAATGAGGCCTGGAGACGCAAAATCATCTGCCCGAGGAGTGAATAGGAGAGCAGGACTCGACTCCAAGCCTGGGCTTATCCCATTTCTCGGAGTTTCCCTCCCCGGCGTGACTGATAGCCTGGCTGGTCTCACATCCTACTAACTCAAAATGCTGAGGCCTCTCCATCTTAAAGACAAACTGATAAACCTTTGCCAGTGCCTGTCTCCAGCTCTTAGCCTTCTCCTGCTTCCCCCTGTACATAC
This sequence comes from Eschrichtius robustus, assembly GCF_028021215.1. Taxonomy (NCBI): domain Eukaryota; kingdom Metazoa; phylum Chordata; class Mammalia; order Artiodactyla; family Eschrichtiidae; genus Eschrichtius; species Eschrichtius robustus. The sequence goes on from NC_090824.1 coordinate 197,595,490, forward strand.
CCGCAAGCCTGCCTTACGCTCTTGGGTTCCTCAGTCACTGCAAGCTAGTGTCCGCCTCCCTGGAATGGCCTCCGCCAACTTCCCTCTGTCCCCAGGACACTCTGTGGCCCTCGCCATACCCGAGTCCTGTTTAACCCCATCACAGCCCCTCTTCCTCCCAACACGCCTCCCCTTAGCTTCTCTCCTGGATTTCCTTCTACCTCTCCGGCCATCCTGCCCTAGTGCCCTCGGCTCAGCCCATCACCTGGATGCTGTGAATCCCCAGGTTTTGGGTCCAGGCCATCTTCTCTTTACAAACCCCATGTTCTCCTTGGTTGGCTCATTTCCTCATGTGGCTTCAGTGACCACCACCATGTCGACAACTCCCCAACCTCTCTCTCTAGCTCAGATATTTCCCTGTAGCTTGAGATCTTCATATCGCTCTGAACGTGGAGTTCTGATCCTGAAACCACCACTTACCAGCTGGGTGACTGTGATGGTTAATTTTATGTGTCAGCTTGACAGGGTGCCCAGATATTGGGTCAAACACGATTCCAGGTGTGTCTGTGAGGGTGTTTCTGGATGAGATCAGCATTTGAATACACTGAACAAAGCAGGTGGCCCTTCCTAATATGGGTGGGCCTCATCCGATCCCAGGAAGACCTGAAGAGAACAAAAGGGCTACCCCTCTGTGAGTGACAGGGGAACTCCTCCTGCTGACCGTGGAGCGGGGACATCGGTCTTTTTCTGCTTTTAGACTTGAACTGAAGCAGTGGCTCATCTTGAGTCTGTTGGGTTGGAACTTACACCATTGGCTTTTCTGGTGTCAGAACTTCAGACTCAGGCCAGAACTGTGCCATCAGATCTCTTGGGACTCCAGCTTGTTTTTGTTGCTGTTGTTTAAAGATTTTTTTTGATGTGGACCATTTTTTAAAGTCTTTATTGAATTTGTGACAATATTGCTACTGTTTTATGTTTTGGTTTTTTGGCCACGAGGCATGTGGGATCTTAGCTCCCTGATCAGGGATCAAACCTGCCCCCCCGCATTGGAAGGCGAAGTCTTAATCATTGGACTACCAGGGAAGTCCCCCCACTCCAGCTTGTTGACTGCAGGTCTTGGGACTTCTCACCCAAAATTGGTAAGCCAATTCCTTATAATAAATCTTTTAGATATAGATATATAATAGATAGATAGATAGATATAAATAGATATATCTCCTATTAGTACTTGAGTTTTCTTACTATCCTAGGGTTTACTCTGTAGATCAAGGAACCAGTGAGGTTTCTGTCAACTTCTAATATCCATTCCCGTTGTACATTTGGGAAGCAGGAAAATGACCACAGGTGGGTTTGTGGACCACAGTGAGGCGTACATGGATCAGGAGCCCTTTATTACTAGATCATCGTATGACACTAATCTAACAGGGGCCATAATGGTACTTTGGGTCCCCATCATTTCAAACCCTGTATCCAACAGTCCTCAGAAGATCTGGGCAGTCTCCTTTCCCCACTGTACGGGTATCTGGGTAAATGGTTGTAAGTCCCTTTGGAGGAAAGAGTGAGGTGTCACGAGTGACCCAACCTTTCCTTTAGTTGATGGATGTGGGTCTGAAGACTGGCTCAGATCTGGAAACTGCGAAAAGGACTGTGGCTCTCCACCGGGGCTCCAGACATCCTGGTGCTTATTATTCTCGGCCTCTTTTGCTCACCCTTATGTACCAGGCAGTGACTTTGCTGCTTGCCCATCCGTCTTGCCTCTGGGAGCACCATGTTCTAATAGTCATGCCCACAGCTCACCACAGGTCCGGGTCCTTGGTTGCCATTCTGCCTTTGCTGCCCGTTACAATAATTGTGCCTATCCTGTTTCTCATGGTTAAGTGCTGCCCCTGGCCTTTGATATTCTAGGGTCCAGTACCATCCTCATTACCACCGAAAAGCCCAGACTAAACGGCCTCTCTTATCATCAGCCCCAGACTACAGAGGGGTCGCCACTGACTGAAGCATCTTAATGATGGTGGTTCAGCTCTCCCAGTGCTGTCCTCAGCACCTGGGCAGATGTTTGTCCTCCAGGCCCTTCTGAGGGAAAGTCAGCTGGTGTGTCTGGTCTCACGCTAGGCTAGTCCTAGTGCATCCATGTCTACAGCCTTTTGATCCCTCCTTCCATGGTTGAGCACGATGATCCTGGCATTGCTTTTTCCAAGCTTGTAAGAGCCATCAGGACTTCCCTCTCTCATCCCGCCCCTAGGCCCTTGCCCATGGTGTGAAATCCTTGTCCCAGGAGAATAGTTCCATATTAATAAACGTGCCCTGACTCAGAGTCTTCCCTCCGTGATCCGGCATTCTTCAGATGCACCCCCGGCACACACTTGCAGCTCCTGCCCGTTCACGTTCACCCACTCCTGCGGCTCCTCTGGCATAGAATTCTCCCCCCTTCTCAGGCCCAGCGAAGGAGCCTTCACGTGGGTTATCCTGAACCTGACCCTAGTCATTGGTCTGGTGGCCAGCAAGAAGGGGAGAGGGGAGATCCTCAGAGAGCAGTCGTCACTGTGGCGGCTTTTGCCTCGTTGGAGGCTTGTGCAGAACGTACAAGGAAAGGCTGCTCTCCTTTAACGAGGTGGAGGGGCCGCTTCTGCAAACTCAGGAGGTTCAGGGGAATTTGGGAGCTTCAGGGTTCTCAAATGCATCCACCCAGAAATACCCACTCCCCCATTTCAGTCCCTCAGTCCCTCCCAGTCTGTATCAGGCCCTGACGTGGATGGAAGAGAGTCGCTTTTCTGAAAGTCTTGAGTTTGGTTCTCAGCTTGGTCTACCTTCTGGCTCCAGGAGATGGTTTTTGTTTGTTTGTTTAACAGTGCCAAGGAAGCCTCTGTCTCTCACAGTTTGCTTTGGATTAGTCATTGATTTCCCCCAAGCCTGTCATTTTCTCTTTTCAGTGCCTCAAATGATGGTCAGCAATGGCCACCAACCCCACCGTCCTTTAATTACTCTTTGCCCTGTACCTCCCACGTGCCAGAGATATTGCAATAAAGTCCATCTCTTTCAACCTGTATTCCCTTTCAGCTCACCCCCCGGTGAAGGTCTCAGCAATTACACTGCTACATCAGGCCAAGGTCTTTCAGTACTACCACTCGATCACCAGAGATGAGGGTCCTCACTGCCAGCTAGGTGGCAAGGGATCAACTCAGGAATCGCATCTTTAGAATTTCCTCTGGAGAATATTCTTGGTACCAATGGTCTTAGGGTAAGCATCCTTCAAGCAGCGTCTGAGACAGGGATTTGGGTTACTGGGATTTACTGAGGGAGCACTCTTAGGAGAAAGGGAGCGTAAGGGAAGTAGGATGAGCCGGGAACGGACCAAGGCATGGAGGGCGTCTCACGTGGGACCCAGATACAGCTTGATCTCTTGGGTAGCCCTGGAGCATGGCCTGGACCACAGAACCAATCTCACCTTGAAGCAAAGGAGCCAGGCTTTTGTACCCTCATGTCAGTTGGTCATTAGCTGCAGATTTCTGCAGTGGGGTGGGGGGTGTGACTCCATGGGTGAGGTGGCTCCCAGCTCCCGTTTGGCTGAGGACAATTTTCTGGTAGTTCACAGTTAGGTTCGCTGGCCCGTAAAGTGATCCGGGCAGGACATCAACAACTCCTAAGATGATTTCAGTAAATAACACCCAATCCATCAGTTGCTCAAGCCAGAAACCTGGGACTTATTTTTGTCTTCTTCCTTTTCTTCAATTCTCAGTCCAGTCAATCTCCAAGATATGTCTTTAATTTTCTAATCACCCCAGTCACTTTTTTCTATTCTCACCGTCACGACCCAAGTCGACATCGCCACCGTCTATTGCGTATATTCCTGCAACAACCCCTAACTGGCCTCTGGTTTATTATCTGCAAGACAGCCAAGTTCAGCTTTCTAAAATCCCCGTCTTTTCATGTCACTTCCTTTATTAACCCTTCAGTGGCTCCCATCACTCTTATGATAATTTTAAACTGCTTTATGTGGCTTAAAATATCCTGCATGACCTCGGTTCTACTCTCCTTTCCTGGTTCAGCTCTCACTACTTAAAATCTCAAAAAGCTGACCCAAATGGACTTCTTTTAGTTATATTCAAATATGCCACACACTGTCTTTATTTTCTGTCTTTGCACATATTTTTTCATCTGCCTAGAGCACCTTTGCTACCTCTCACTTGATTACCTCATGTGCATCTTTAAGACTCTGCCAAGTTATACTTGCCCCTGAGAAGCCCCCAAACACCTTGTACTCCACTATCATACCCTGAATCATGTGGCACTGCAGTGGCCTATATCTCCTCACTACAGTGCTTTCCCTCTAGCACCCCTTTCCTGAATTTTTAAAGACAAGTTTCCTTCCATTTTTCTCTTCTCTAGTGGTTTGGCAGTAATACATCCAATTTCTACTCTTTAATGGTTTAGCACGAACTCATGTCTACTTAAATCCCAAGCTCTGTGGCAGCAGGGATGACGCTTACATTACTTACTGCTGTGTCGTCAGTGCTTGGTGTATGGATGGAGCTCAGTAAGTGTTTGTTATATAAAATAATAAATGAATAAAAGTATCTCATCTCCTTTTCAACTGCTGCTCTAGATGCCAGCACCTGCAACTGTGCCTTGCAGATAGTAAGTACTTAATAAATATTTGTTGAATTCAGTAGTGAGCTTAGCTTTTTCCTTTCCATTTGTAGGACAGCTGTTCTGCCTGATTCAGGTCCTCAGCACCTGTGTCCAGAGTCATGTAGCAGAGAGTGACATCAGCAAATTGTAGACCAGGAAGTTCCAAGTTCTCATTTCCCCACAGAAACACACACACACACACACACACACACACACACACACACACACACACACAAACAACAGCAAAAAGAAATGGAAGCTGTCTTAAACAACTTTGTAGGAGCTCTAGAAAATAGTCAAATAGTCAAATGTTTACAGCAACCAAGAAAATGCCCTCCAAAAAAAATCCATTTTCAAAATGGTGGGAAAATTATGTGATATTTTTACTCACCCTAGCTCCAGCCCACCTCACCCCTCCCAGCACAATGGTGATTTTGGTCTTGAGAAGGTGGCAGACCTGTTTCCAGTTTTCTCCCTCAAGCCGGAAAGGGCATACCTGGAGGAATGATGCAAGCCACTAGTCCCTGTTCCACACAACTTGAAATGCAGGTGGGTAGTGCTTGTAAAAGCTACAAGGCAACTACAAACTGAAAGGTATCTGGGTGGAGACATACCATAGACCATCTAAGGTCAGGAGGAGAATCTGAAGTTAGATGCTTTTGGAAATTAGGACATTTAAAAGTAGCCTTGTATTCAGGAGAATTTAGAAACACATGTGCATATTCAGGGAAGATACATGCTCAGAAAAATCCTGAGAAGAACTTAAGCATTTACATTGGGCTGATCCTTAGGCTCAAAGGAAGCCTAGGTAAGTGGTGAAGGAGTGTCCCTAGAACAGAGCCAGTCTGCAAAGACTAGGAAAGGTGGCTGTTCTCTCATTTTGGAGTCTTCTTTTGGTGTTTTTGTTTGTTTGTTTGAGCTCCTGGCATTTCAGGAAATCTCTGTCAAGATCCTAGCTGAACACAAGCAAAAGAAATAGAAACTTCAGAGATCACATGTGATAAGGCATATAATCTTTGCAAAAATATTTTGGAAAAGTATCATAAATGTACTACTATAGCCTACAACAATAACCATAGGAAGAGAGGGAGGAAGGAAGGAAGGAAGGAAGAGAAAGGAGAGAGGAAACCAGCAAACCCTGAGGAAGGGGAAGAAGTAGAATCTGATTTCCAGAGTTACCACATTATAGTAGTCAAATGCACAATTTTCAACAACAATAAAAGAAATCACAAGGCATAAAAAGAGTCAGGAACACATGGCCCATTCAAAGGAACAAAATTAATTGACAGAAGCTGTCCCTGAAGAAACCCAGGCATCAGAATTACTAGATAAAGACTTTAAACCAACTCTCTAGGGAAAACATGGACAAGGAACAAAAGGAAATTAGGAAATCCATATGTGAACAAAATGAGAATATTAACAAAGAGATAGAAATTATAAAAAGGAACCAAACAAAAATTTTTGAGCTGAAAAGTACAATAATTTATATAAAAAATTCACTAGAGGGGTTCAGCAACAAATTGGAACAAACAGAAAAAACAATCAGTGAACTTGAAGATAGAATGATTAAAAGTATTGAGTCTGAGGGCTTCCCTGGTGGCGCAGTGGTTAAGAATCTGCCTGCCAGTGAAGGGGACACAGGTTCAATCCCTGGCCCGGGAAGATCCCACATGCCGCGGAGCAGCTAAGCCCATGCACCACAACTACTGAGCCTGAGCTCTAGAGCCTGCAAGCCACAACTACTGAAACCCGTGTGCCTAGAGCCCGTGCCCTACAACAGGAGAAACCACTGCATTGAGAAGCCCACGCGCCGCAACGAAGAGTAGCCCCCGCTCGCCGCAACTAGAGAAAGCCCACATGCAGCAACAAAGACCCAACACAGCCAAAAATAAAAACAAATAAATAAATTTATAAAAATATATAAATAAAAAAAGTATTGAGTCTGAGAAGCAGGGAAAAAGGATGAATAAAAATGCATGGACCATAAGGGATTTGTGGAATACCATTAAGTGGAACAACTTATGCCTTATGGTAGTTTCAGAAGAAGAGACAGAGAAAGAGGCAGAATGATTATATGGAGAAATAGTGGTTGAAAACTTCCCAAATTTGAAAAAAGACATGAGTTCAAGAAGCTCCATAAACTCTAAGAAGGAAGAACCCAGAGAGATTCATACTGAGACACATAATCAAACTGTCGACAGCCAAAGACAGAATCTTGAAAACAACAAGAGAAAAGTAACTTGTCACATACAAGGGATCCTCAATAAGATTTTTGGCTGATTTATCATTAGAAGTCACGGAGGTCAGAAGGCAAGAGTATAATTTGTTTAAAATGCTGAAAGAAAAAAAATTGTCAACCAAGAATTATGTATCTGGCTAAACTGTTCTTCAAAAATGAGGGAGAAATTAAGACATTCTCAGATAAACAAAAGCTGAAGGAGTTCATTGCCACTAGACCTGCTCTACAAGAAATTCTGAAGAGAGTCCTTTAAGTTGAAATGAAAGGACTTTAGACAGTAGCGCAAAGTGATATGAGATCCGCAATAAAGGTAAATATATGGGCAAACATAAACTTCATCATTATTGCAATTTTGGTTTGTAACTCTATTTTTTATTTTCTATAATATTTAAAAGACAAACACTAAAAATAATTATAAATCTGTTACTGGGGATACAACATACATAATAATAAAGTTAATAATCAATATCAGAGCTAATCTGATGCCCACTGGGGATCCAGAGCCAGGAAAGAAAGCAACAGAGATCAGGTTACGTGGTGCCCAGGTACCATGCACACTTTCCTTCTCCCTGGTTGACCGTTCACTCCTGTGTTTGTTTGTTTGTTTACTCATTTGTTCATTTGTTGTTATCATGCATTTAGAATAAAACTCAAAGTCCTCATCACGGCTTTTCAGGCTCCTAGCTGCTTCTCCAGCCTCATTTCTTACCACTGTTCCCTCAGTCTGGCCTCCTGTCTGATCTTCACACATGTCAAACATCCTTGGGCCTCAGGGCCTTTGCATGTGCTAGGATGACTAATCTGCTCCGTGCATCTCTCACCTTCCAGCAGGCTAACCTGGGCTTGCTTTCATGCTAGCCTAGAAAGTTTCAGAGAGAAAGAGAGGACAAGGCCTCCCAAGGCCTAGGCTGGCAACTGACAGTTGGTCACATCTGCTACCTTCTACTGGCCAAAGCAGGTCACAGGGCAAGCCCAGATTCAAGGGATGGGGAAAATGCTAGAGGCTGTGTGGTGCAGAGACTTCAGGGTGGCTGCTGGGACCCCTGCCTCCTGGTGTCCATGACCTCGTATGATCCCCCTCTGAGGGTGAGCAGGACCTGTGCTTCTATCTACAGAATATGATAAAGGTAACAAAACATCACTCCTATGATTAGGTTACATTACACAAGACTCCCTCTTAGCAAACAGGGGCTAGAGACTCTCCTTATGAGCTTAATGAAAGATGCAGCCGTGTTGGAGAAGCTCGCATGTCAAAGAACTGTGGGCAGCCTCTAGCACCCGGGGGTGCCCCCAGCCAACAGCCAGCACGGGAGCTGGGCCCTCAGTACAGCCGAGCAAGGGAAGTCTGCCAAGACCCTGAATGAGCCTGGGGGCAGATTCTTCCCCAGCCGAGCCTCCAGGTGAGGACTCAGTCCAGACTCCTGCACACGGAAAGTCTGAGATAATAAACCCATGTTATCTTAAGCCATTAAGTTTGTGGTAATTTGTCATGCAGCACAGAAAATGAATGCAGCCTGGGTTCAGCTGATAAGCAGTAGCTGAGAAATGGAGTGTCCTTAAAGGAGTCTGATGGTTCCTTCCAGCTTTACCGGGGAACCCAGAGCCCTCAGCAGGTGAGTTGTGATGGACCATGTTTGCCTGGTACTGGCTTTCTCACGTGAACTGACCTACCTAAAATTCTAGAGTGGGAACACATAGAAAGACAGACCGTGTTGATGGATGGAGCCCAGCATGGCCATTCCCTGTAGAATGGGATGTTATGAGGTCCAGACTGGTCCTCCCTTCCCACCCACAAATGCACTCAGACCCAGTTTCCAATGGAATCTCTAGGGGTGATGTGACCGGGATACAGTCTTAATCCCAGTAACCTGGAAAGCACGAGAGGAAGAGAAGCTGGTCTCAAATTTGTGATAAAACCAAATAAAAAAAGATTTCAAAATAAGTTCTGTCTTGTCACTTGCAAGTAATTAAAAGAAGATGCAATGGTTAACGAATTCTTGTTAGACTTGCTTTTATGATTAGGGAAGCACCCTTTGTAATTAGCATATTAATTGCTGATATTCATATGAGAGATTGAAGATTTCAGTTTAAAAAATAGATTAATATTATCACAGTCTTCTTTATATTATCAGTTTGTGGTTTGAGAAAGAGAGGTGGTGCAAGGGTAAACAGCATAGCCCCTGTTTAAAAAGTCACAAACGTCAAATGAGCTGGATACAGATGATCAAGTTTTTACTCTGTGCTCAAATGGCAGACCTGAAGCTGATTTTGCCACCCAAGTGACGGACGAGGAGGGCACGATCGTGTCTGTCCACTGAAGCCACGGGAACAGTGCTTCCCCTACGACTCCGCTGGGCTGCCTGCAGTGGTGGGGTTTAACGTTCTGCCTTCTCCCCTCGGAAGGCCCTCAAAGAACAGCCCACAGTCCCCGTAGGATGTGCGATCCTGGGGCACCAAATGGCACCGGATAACCAGATTCTTTCCAGAGAATTTGAAAGTGTGATGCAAAACCCAAGTCAGGAAATGTTGGCAGAATTACGAGGTTGCATTACTTGATGAAGACAGACAAGCAGGTGCGGTTCTGGATTCTGGGCCTTTGTTTCCTCCCTTCTTTCACTGTCACTCCAGAAACCTGAGCCGATGGGGGGGCACCCCAAAAAGCCACTGCAAGGAGGGAGCAAGACTTTTCTCTCCAGCACCCAAGGCAGTTCCTTCCACTGGAGAGGGCGCCAGGCCTTAACACTGGCGGCCAGAATGGCAGCCAAGGGGCTTGACGTGAAAGAGCGAAAACTCAGGTTTTGCTAAAACTCACCCCAGCACTGCCTTTCATTCCAGAAACTTGACCTCAGGGCTCCAGGTGCTGAGCTGCTGGTGAAATGCTTAGGTCTGCCCAGAGAAGAAAGGCAAAGGCAGGCGGGAGCAGGTGGCAGCCCCTCTGTCCAACCTAGACGGCCCTGGGAGGAGGACAGACTGCTCGTACCCCGAGCTGTCTCTCGTGCAGCCAGGCCTCTCTGCCGTGCAGGTCCTGCGGCCAGAGCCGAGTTCAGCACCGCTCAGGGCCGGGCTCCGGTCCAGAGGTCAGCTCCTGCAATCCGGGCCTGGTGCGCTCGTCACCTGCTGTGTGAGTGACTCACCTCTGAGTCTCTGAGCGGCTCTGGGCTTCGGGCTTCTCTCCCTCCTGTAGAACACGGTCTGTTCCCGTGTGGCCCTGGGTGTGGCATCACAGCAGAATCTCATGACCAGGAAGAAGTCTACTTTTTCTGTGTCTTACACGAAGGAGGGTTTATTTGGCTGCATGTAAAAGACTCCAAATAATAGTAGCTTGAACAAGACCAAAGTTTCTTTCCCTTTGACGTCGAAGCCTGGAGGAAGGCGCTTCAGGGCAGTGTGAAGGCTCCCGGGCCTCCGTAAACTGGGCTCTCCACGCCGCCTGCTCAGCTGTCCAGAGGGTGTGGTTTTGAGGCTCAGGGTCCAAGGTGAGCTTCTGCCGGCTCGTCCACGCCCCCAGAGCAGGATGGAGGATGCGGGAAGGAGATGCACGACCCCCACCTTTAAGGGATCTTGTCCCAGAAACTACACACGTCCCTTCCTCACTCTCTGTAGGCCGGCCGTCAGCGGGCTGCAGGAAGGCAGAGAAACGTGGCCTCAAACCCAGCTAAATATCTGCGGATCTGTTATTGCGCAAGAAGCAATAAATGATTACTGAGGGAATGGCACTCGGCCTCCGACATGGTTTTTCTGTTCTCCTTTTCCATATTGATTTTTTTAAATTTCAAAATACTTGCTTACAACACATCAGGCAGTACAAAGATATATAGAGAAAAGCTCTAGGCCTCCAAGGAAACTGGACAGTTTGATGTGTATTCTTTCATGTCTTTCTTGAGAGACATAAAAAATACACAAACCTTTCTGTCTCCCCACCCACTTTTAATTTTTTTTTCAACAGAACTACATTTTAGAGAGAAAATATTTTTTCTGCAATTTGCTTGTTTCCAATACATAACGAATCTGTTTACCGGTAACTGTATGTGGCTCTAACCTGTTCTTTGTGATAACTGCATAACAGCTCAAAGTATGGATTTCATAGTTGAATGCACTGTAATTTCTTCTACCATTCCCCAACAGAATATGTAGGTTATTTCCTTTTATTGTCACTGTAAATAACGTTGCAAGAAACAACCTTGTACACATATCCTCAGGTACCTCTTTCTGTAAGATGCTTGATCAAAGGGGCTGTACAATGGAAACCGCAGTCGGTTCCACGTGGTCACTTCCTGAAGACTCATGATTCGCAGGCCGATCTGGGACCCCTGCACCACGCCCCTCGCTGCTGGAAGGAAGAGGAGAAAGGCGAAGAGGCGGGGGCAGAGAAGACAGCACGATTTCTGGGAACACGTTTCCTGGTCCAGTGCCCAGAACGTGCTTCGTTCTGTCTGCTCTTGGGGAGGAAACAACGAGGCACCGTCCCTCCCACTGCCTGAGAAGCAGATGAAGTCACGGTGCCCGCCCCACGGGCAAACCCCCCTGCCCTGGGGAGGCTGAAATGAAGCTTCACAGCGTGAGGAGAACGGCCTGGGTGCCCCACGGAGGCACGCGGACCTTCCCAGGCCGGGACGCACAGAGCCGGGGGCTCGGGGGAGGGTCGGGCTTCGCCCAGCCGTCCTGGGACCCGCCCAAACGCCCCCTTGCCCCCGGCCAGACAAGGAGACCCAGGCTCGGGGGCCGCGGGACCAGGCCAGGTTCACGGGGGCAGGGTCTGGGGACCCGCGCCCACGGCCCAGCACCCCCAGCGTTCCTGCGCCTCGTAGTCCTGCCCTGGGCCAGCACCTCCGCCCTTTGTTCGGGGGCGTCCTTTGCTCGGTCCAGTCGAAGGCCGAGGGGCGGCCACACAGGCCCGTGACTGATCGGGGGGCGGGGGGCGGGGTCGAGGAGGAGGCGGGGCCGCGGTGGGGCGGGGGCGGGGGCGGGGGCGGGGCGAGGCTCTGTCGGCTTCTCCGCGCAGCCTGGCCTTCCCTGCGGGCGGGAGGCCCCGGCGCTGCGGGGCGGGGCCTGGAGGGAGGGGCTGGGGGGTGGGGAGGGCCAACGTCCCCCACCCCCCCGCCGGCCAAGGCAGGGAGGGGCCGTGTCCCGCCCTTCAGCCCCATTTCACAGACGGGGGACTGAGCTGCACACCGCTAGCTAGTGAGTGACGAAGTGGGACCCTGAGCTCAGGAACTGGCCACCCCGCAACCCTCACCCTTGCGTCCTCCCGCCCGCTGGCGGCTCCTGCCTCTCCGCGGGGCGGGGAGGGGCGCCGGGGACGGCGGGCTAATTCTGTAGCCGCGTGGGCACTTTGCGGGCGTCCTGTGCTCCTGTTGGGGTGTGAACACCCCCGTTGGTGAGGACGGGTGACCTTAGGTCAGAGGGGCAGCCGCGCCCCCTCAAAACCACCCAATGCTTCCTGGATTCCTGGGATCCCCCCTCGCACCCCACCCCCACCTGAGGATGCGCTCGATCGTGCCCCGAACCTGTAACAGACACTGACCGATCGTGACCCGGACCTGTAACAGACACTGACCGTTGTCAGCGGCCAACGAGAGAAAACGAGCCGCACGGTTGGCGGGAGGACGGCAGGGTCTTCCGTCTCTAGGGAGTCTGTGCGTCTTGTGTCTTCTAGCAAAATAAGTGTCATCATTGCCCACGGAAAAATCAAAGTTATTAAGTCTGAATAAGGCCAGTTCAAGAAACAGCCTTTCTCACCCAGGCCTGTCAGCTCTACCTGGCTACCTGAAGATTCTCAGCTTTTCTCAGCCTGGGCTTAGCGCTCGGCCCAGCCCGGCCCGCAGAGCTAGCACGGGGGCCAGCGCCACTGCTCCCTCACCTTTTACCCGCAAGTGGCTTTCGGATAGGACTATAGGACACCTCGTTCCCACCAACCTACCGTTTGTTCCTCAGGAGCTTATATTTAGCTGTTGCTTTTCTCACATTTTGGGAAGTGCTGACTTGGTGCTTTTCAGGGTGAAGACAGAGGCCTGAAGCATCTCGTATGTTTGGCTCAGCAGTTCGAAAGCTGTCGCATCTAAGGATGTTTCTGAGTTTGGAAAAGGAGGGGAACAAGACTCTGCAGGATAGCCCTGGATTGTCGGTCGGGGCAGGGCAAGAGCAGGGGCCTATCTTCTCCTTTGAAGTAATGAGATCGTGAGCTCCCTGAAGGGCAATGGCCGTGTCTTACTGCTGAATCCCCAGCACCGTGCAGGGCCTGGCCCAGAAAGTGCTTGAGAAGTAGGACTGGGCAAATGCAGACAGAAGCTGAGCTCACAGGCAGGTGCCAGGCCAGGAATGACTGGGCCCAGGAACCCAGTGTCTTGGGGGTTCGGGGATCCAAGGGCGGCTGCAGCCCAAGCAGGAGGGGACCCCGTGGCACCACAGCCCTGGAGCAGACTTTTGGGGGAACTGGGGCATCAGCGGTGTGTTTGTACCCTGGCTTCCCAGGCTGGGCCTCCCTGGACGGGGAGGCTGCAGGTTGTGCCAGGTGAGCAGCTGTGCCCGCGGAGGCCCCGTGTGCTCTGGGGCGGTGGGCAGGGAGCCCTCCCCCCTGAGAAGCTGTCTGGGCTGTTTATTTCTGCAGCACCAGTTCTGCTCCAGGGGCTGAAATCCACTGGTGGGGCTCACAACAGTCACCAAGATAAGCAAACAGCAGAGGAAGCCTGGATCACAGCTGGCTCCCTTTTGGGGATGGACCTGAAGGAGGTGTGTCGGCCCCCAAAGGGTGGTCTCATGGGGATGGGTAGAGGCAGGGAGCCGACAAAAGACCCTTGGGGTGGCTGTACACGCAGAGATTCACGCAGCCACTTGTTACGTGTAATTAGATTGAGCTAATTTCCTTCTGTGACACAGAGCCGGAGACTCAAGCTTCTCAAAAAACGTTGCCTCATTTTGCGTAAATGTCCTCATGGCACGGCTGCCCTGGGAAGAAAGAACATTTTTGAGATGTTCCTGGTCCCCTATATGGATTGTGTTCCTTTTCTTCGTCGTTAAAGTCAGTCTAATGCCAGGGTCTCCAGGAGCCCATGCAGGGGTGACGCTGCATTTACGTAATCAGTCCACAGACGCAGAGGAAGGCGATTTTTGTGGATAAATCTAACACCTGAGTGAGGGAGGCTGAGAGCTCAGATGAGGGACCCCCCGGGGCCCCAGCATCTCCTCTCAGGAAACTGCCACAGTCACTGATCTAGGTTTGTCCCAGAGGGGAAATGACAGAAACGGAGAAATAAACCCAGGGCAGCCGAGTTCCACTTTTTTTTTTTTTTTTAAATTCATCATTATTATATATTTTAGCATTTATTTTAGTTTATTTATTTTTTTTTGGCTGAGTTGGGTCTTCGTGGCGGTGCGCGGGCTTCTCACTGCGGTGGCTTCTCTGGTTGCAGAGCACGGGCTCTAGGCGCGCGGGCTTCAGTAATTGTGGCACGCGGGCTCAATAGTTGTGGCTCGCGGGCTCTAGAGCACAGGCTCAGTAGCTGTGGCGCACGGGCTTAGTTGCTCCACCGCATGTGGGATCCTCCTGGACCAGGGCTCGAACCTGTGTCCCCTGCATTGGCAGGCGGATTCTTAACAACTGCACCACCAGGGAAGCCCCCGAGTTCTATTTTGAATCACTGTCCTTGAGTGACTCTGTGAAAGTAGGCAGCCCTCCGAGACCGGGGCTGATAAACGTTGAGGAACAAAAGAGAATGACTGTGCACTTTATTTATTTTTTACATCTTTATTGGAGTATAATTGCTTTACAATGGTGTGTTAGTTTCTGCTGTATAACAAAGTGAATCAGCTACACATATACATATGTCCTGCCTCTTGCATCTCCCTCCCACCCTCCCTATCCCACCCCTCTAGGTGGTCACAGAGCACCGAGCTGAGCTCCCTGTGCTATGTGGCTGCTTCCCACTAGTTATCTGTTTTACGTTTGGTAGTGTATATATGTCCATGCCACTCTCTCACTTCGTCCCAGCTTACCCTTCCCCCTCCCCGCGTCCTCTCTTCTTTTCAAGATGAGAATACGGCACAAAGACCATATTCTGGACCCCTGGGCAGGCAGCGGCAGCCTCCCCACCCTCCTGGCTCCTGCAGGCCTGGCCTCACCCTCCGCGCAGTCTCTCTTCTCCAGCTGTCCGGCTGCTGTCTTCAGGGGGACCAGCTGTTGTAGATGCCCGAGCTCCCCCCAGGGCAGTGTTTGCCTGGCTCCCTAGAAGAGCGGCCTGTCTGGAGGGACCGATGGCCGTGCCACCTCGGCCGGAGACCAGCCTTTCCCCCGACGGCTGGACGCTGCGATGGCCGCTCGGAGCCTCTGTTCTTGCCCGTCTGCCCTCTGGCTCTCGCAGTGACCGTGGGACGCCTGCAGGTTGGGCTCCGAGCACAGCGGCCCCCCACAGTCCTCTCGCACATGTAGGTTTCTGGAGGTGCTGCAGTCTGCTGTGCTAGAAAGATCGATGATGGGTTCAGATCTTAGGAGTGAACAGGCCAATAGGAAATGCCCCCAGCTTCCCGAGGAGGTGTCCCCGTGTCTCGGATACCGAGGACCACACACGTCATTCCGTGATGTGCTGGCGTTTCTCCACGTGACGACACTGGCCCCTGTGACGGCCACGTGCTTGTATCATCAGGAAGATGGCCTGTGGCCGTCCAGCTCCTTCCTCCACTGTGCTGCCCATGCCCCCCTGCCAGGTCATCAAGCCTCTGTCCTCTCCTAGTCTGGATTTCACAGAAACATATGCCCATGGCTTAGGACTGGGAGGGACCTCGGGAAGTAGTTGGTATGTCTGTCATGCTGCTAGTTTTACGTTGCCTTCACATACCTTTTCTCATTTCCTTACAAAGACTGTCGTCCACCCCGTGGACAGCACGGACACGGACACTGACACCAAGGTCTGGGGAGCATCAGCGACTTGAAGGTCATGCTGGCTCCACTCCATGCCCTCCTTGGAGTTGCAGACCCCTGGGCCTCCTCATCCTCCTTGGATCAGCTCCAGCCTCCGGTGTTAAATGCCTCATCACACCTCGGTCCAGCCTCGGCCGTCCGTGGACGGGGCTGCGGGCGCAGCAGTCTGGCTCGAAGCCTCCTGACTTGAACGGGAGTTTGAGTAGCAGCAGCTGGTCCTCCTGAGCCCCGTCCCGGCTGGGAAGTCTGGAGGCCTTTGCATAAATGCCCCACCATGGGGTCCAGGGCAGGCGCAGCCCAAACGCAGACGGTCTGGGATCGTCTTTGGTCACGGGTCATTCTTGGCGAGCCTGAAACCGGCTAAGCACACGTGAAGCCCTGGTTGTAACCGTAAGTGCGGCTAATGATTTCATTTCGAAATCCTCAGTCACTCTTTGGCGCATGCGTCCGATGGCCCAGATGCCCGGGACTCTCACCAGCCTTCTCACACAGACAGACTCTCCCACGGACCTCGGCTCAGTGAGGTCTGCATGCTCGGGACACCCTCCTTGGACAGTTTTCCAGTGTGAGGATGAAATGCCCAGGACCCGGCAAGGGGAAAGGCCGTGTCTTGGGACTCTCCACTGTGGGTGTTCACAAACTCAAGATGAAAGGAAGGTCCCTTGTTCCCCCAGGCCAGGTCATCACTGACCATCTGCTCCTCGTGGTCTGCTAGGGATTTAGTTCAACCTCAGGAAGTCACCTCTGCTGTCCCCCGCCCCCCGGGAGGCCAGATAGGTGGTGGCAGGAAGGGCAGAGTCCAACCTGTTTTTGAAGACCTGGTCAGCCAGGAGGTCGCAGATGAAGGACGCTGCTTTGTGGTGCTGCTTCCTGACGCCAGTGGGAGTGGGCCGTCCGGTGGTGGACGGTGACTAGGGCCAGCTTGGGGGTGTTAAATTCCCGGGGGGGCAGCTAAGCGAGCTGGGGGAGAGAGGCAGTTGAGGAGTGAGGCGCTTCTGCCAGCCTGGGAAGGGGTGGGGCAGTGGGGTGTGACTCTCTGGCTGCAGAGAGCGAGGAGGGGCCGGCACGGGGCCCAGCAGGGGCCTCAGACGTGGCTCGAAGGGAACCCGTGAGCAGTTTAAGTCGGGCGGGGACATCCCGGCCATTGGCAGGATGGTGAGGAGGGTCCGGTTGCAGATCTCGGGCAGAGTGCTGACGCCCAACCCTCAGCCCTCGATTTAAAACATATGAGAGGAGACATCGTTGCTCCTCCAGGGCAAGACGTCTTTGCCCAGAGCCAAGAGACTCAAGCTGGCCTTCTCCCCACATATGAGAAGGTGGTGTCGTTATGGAACCAGATGCTCTGGTCTACAAAACTTAGCCAACTCGTGGGAGGCTGGGATGCTTCTAGGGGGTTGTTGAGACAGGAGACCCTTTTTAATCGTGTGCTGATGAAGAGATTCAGCCCTTCTTAATGGGTTGCAACAGCAGGGTTGGAACTCTGGCCGTCACCAGTGGCCCCTGTGTTCGCAGCTTTGTGGATGGACTTTGGAACCAGAAGGAATCTGAGGCTGGGGGGAGGGGGGGCCTGGGGCAGGGGAGAGACTCCTTTATGCATCAGTGTACTGGGTGCTCCACGGAATACCTATTTCAAGGTTTCAGATGCACAAGAACCACCACACCCCCCCTCCGTGGCTGCCCATCTCCTCGCCCTAAATCCACTCCTGCACTTGCGACCTGAGAGGCTCTGGTTTGGGCTAAGCCTTCTTTCGCTGATAGACAGTAAGGTCCCAGCGAGACCGTGGGTTAGATCCATTTCACCTGCCTTCACTAATCAAGGTCGTTTTAAGGTTCTCTTGTCCTCCAAGAAGCACGTAGCCTAAAGAGTAAGATGTTTGCCCGAGTTGTTTCCCAGGAACTTGGAGTCAGCTGACTCAACCAGCTCAGTCTAGTTGCAGCTGAGCTGCTTAAGACCGGGTGGAACCACCGACCTCCCAACTGGGCATGCGCGCGCAGCCGCTCTGTGACCGTCTGAGGCCGGGAGCGGAGTTACGCCTGCGCAGAACGCCCGTGTCACACCTTTTCCTGATCACGCTTTCCCCGCTCCCGCGCAAACTCTCTGCTGCACACTTAAGCGTCTCCGCAGCCAGGCGTGCTGTGCCTTGGACGAACAGACCTGCTTGCGGATGCTGGAAGTCCTTTCTTCCCTCTCACGGGCCTTCGCAGCTTGGAAGAGCTGGTACGAAACTTTCCAGGTGAGCTTCTGTACGGTGAAGGCGCCAGGGGGGCTGGATGCTCGGGGGAAGAGGTGGTGGTCCGCCGAGGGGGTCGGGGAGCAGCGAAAGGCCACAGCCTGCATGTGATGTCCGTCTAATCTCCATCGGCCTCACAGTCTGTCTGGGCTGACCTGGGCCTTGCCATGTCTCTCCTTAGGCCCAGCAGAGGTGGGATGGCATGACCCTGGACCTTCTGCTAGACCTGCCTACACCTCCAGCCCCACTTGAAACCCCGAAAGGTAAGTTGTTCTAAGGAGACCGAGGTACAGACCGTCCTCAGCGTAGGGACGAGGTGTGCTCTGAACGCTGTTTGTTAATGTGGTTATTTCCTTATAGAAGCAGTGCTCTGCTCGGGGGTGATCTGGGGTCTTGGGTCTGCCCGCAAAGGCTTGACTGATCCAAGAGGTGTCCGGTACAGTTTTGACAGTGGTCTTGGGCCCCGAGCTTTCCTCAGGAGTTCAGGTCCATAGGGGCAGGAGCAGGGCCCTTTCTGGGGAGAGCTTGGGCAACGGAGCGGAGGGAGAAGGGGAACGAAAGGGCAAGGTGTGCGTGTGTGTTGGCTGGGGTACGGGGTTGGGGGAAGCCAGTCTCACAGCAGGTGCTTGGGGCTGCTCCAGGGACAGAATTCGGCAGGATCAGAGGTGGACACTCACCAGAAGGTACAGGGCAGCTCCCAGATCTGCTGGAGGCCTGTGCCCTTCAGTGCGTCAGGATTTGGTGTCCCTTTAAATCTGGTGATTTTTTTTCCTACTTAAAAAAAAAAAAAATTATAATCCACATACAGTAAAATGAAACTTTTTAAAAATTGAAGTATAGCTGGTTTACAATGTTTTGTTAATTTCTGCTGTAGAGCAAAGTGATTCAGTTATACATATATACATTCTTTTTTTAATATTCTTTTCCATTATGGTTTATCATAGGATACTGAATGTATTTCTCTGTGCTATACAGTAGGACCTTGTTGTTTATCCATTCTCTGTATAATAGCTTACATCTGCTAACCCCAATCTCCCACTCCATCCCTCCCCCATCCCATCCCCCAACCCCCCTCCCCCTTGGCAACCACAAGTCTGCTGTGTATGTCTGTGGTTCTGTTTCGTAGATAAGTTCATTTGTATCATATTTTAGATTCCACATATAAGTGATATTATATGGTATTTGTCTTTCTGACTTACTTCACTTAGTGTGATAATCTCTAGGTCCATCCATGTTGCTGCAAATGGCATTATTTTGTTCTTTTTTACGGCTAAGTAGTATTCCATCATATCAATATATATGTACCACATCTTCTTTATCCATTCATCTGTTGAGGGACATTTAGGTTGCTTCCATGTCTTGGCTATTGTGAATAGTGCTGCTGTGAACATAGGGGTGCAGTTATCTTTTTGAATTATAGTTTTCTCCAGATATATGCCCAGGAGTGAGATTGCTGGATCATATGGTAGTTCTATTTTTAGTTTTCTGAGGAACCTCCATACTGTTCTCCATAGTGGCTGCACCAATTTACATTCTCACTGTTGTGTAGGAGGGTTCCCTTTTCTCCATACCCTCTCCAGCATAAAATGAACCCGTTCAGTGGACAGTTCTGTGAGTTTTGATGTGATGTGTACAGTTGTGTAACCATCATCACAATCAAGAACATTTCATCACACCCTCCCTCCAGGTACACAATAGTTTTTGTAACTGTTATGAATGATTTTCTATTTTATTTTTAAATTGGCTATCATAGATGAAGAACATTGTATTAAATTTTGTGAGTTAATATTTTATCTTGCAATATTGATGAACTCTCATATTAGTTATAATTCCTGTTGAATTTTCTAGGTAGATTAACCATCTGCAAATAAAGACAGTTTTATCTCTTCTCTTCAAATTCTTTTAGCTCTTATTTCCTTTTCCTGTCTCAGTGATTGCCAGGATCTCCAGACTTATATTAAGTAGTCATGATGATGGTAGGCATTTCTAAACTTTAAGGGAATATTTAGGTTTTTCTGTTAAGTGTAATGCTTTTGTTGACTAAATATGTTGATATTTTGGTATTTAGATTTTGTTAAAATAAGGAAGTACTTTTATATTCCTAGCTTTTTGAGATTTAAAAAAATAAAAATCATCAATAGGTGTTGAATGTCATCTGGTACTTTTCTGCATTTATTATCATAATAAGCTGATTTTTTTTTTGCCTTTAATTCTTAGTACCTTAGCCCTTAATGTTACTGCTTTTTCTGATCCTAACTTATGCTTAAATTTCTAGGATAAACTTTTCTTGTTGCTGTTACATCATCAGTACCTATTGGATTTGGTTGTCTAATATTTTGTTAGGGTTCATAAGTATAAAGAACTGTTAACTTTTCTTGTACTCTCCTTATCCAGTTTCAGAATCAAGCATATGATGGGGGATTATCTATTCCTTGGAAGTTTGGTAGATTGCACCCACAATACCTGTCTTAGTCAGTCTGGGCTGCTGTAACAAAAATGCCATAGACCGAATGGCTTGAACAACATTTATTTCTCATAGTTCTGGAAGGTGGGAAGTCTAAGATCAAGGTGCCAGTGGATTCAGTGTCTGGTGAGAACCTGCTTCCTGGTTCATAGATCACTGTCTTCTTGCTTTACCCTCAAATGGCTGAAAGTGAGAACTCCCAAAGCCCCACCTCCTAATACCTTCACATTAAGGCTTAGCTTCAACATATGAATTCTGGGAGGACACAAACATTCAGTCTATAGCAATACCCTTTGGGTCTGGGTACATTTTGGAATGTTTAATTCAATTTCCCTAATAATTATTGGTCTATTCAATATTTCTCTTTTTTCTTGTGCCATTTCAAAAGAATTTTTATTACGTTAAAATGGACATACGACATTATATTATTTTCCGGTGTACAACAGTATGATTTGATATTTGTATCTATTGCAAAATGATCACGATAAGTCTAGTTAACATCTGTCACCACGTAGTTACAAATTTTTCTTGTGATGAGGACTTTTAAGACCTACTCTCTTAGCAGCTTGCAAATATGCAGCACAGGATTATTAACCATAGTCACCGTGCTGTACATTATTCCATCATCAATGATTTATTTATTTTATAGCAAGAAGTTTGTGCCTTTTGACCCCCTTCATCCATCTTGCCCACCTCCCATTTTTTTAATCTTATATTTTTCCAGAAATGTATTTTGTCTAGATTTTCTACATTTGTTGAAGCTGAGTACTTAATATTTTTACTGTTGTTATATCTCTGTTGTGTCGTAGTTGATCATCTTTTTATTTCAGCGTTGATTTGATTTGCATTATCTCTTTTTTTCTTGAACAGTTGTGCCAGAGGTATATATACCTGATTAGACATATTTATATTTTGATTTGTTCCTAATAGCCAAAGCAGATCCAATGTTCCTTAAAAATTAGCCAGACCTTTCCCACCTACTGGTAGTTCTTGTTCTCTTTTCAGTTTTCAGTTTTGGGGAATTTTCCAAAAAAACTTTTAAGTTTTGGGCAACTTCCCAAACCAGATAATTTCTTGGGCATCACATTAAAGGGTTTGAACTATATAAATTAAACGTGATTTAATATACTGTATGATAGAAAAGATATACCAAATTCGTTATCTCACCATCCATCCCCATAATTCAGGGAGATTAGGATCCGGGGAAAATCAGGTTACTATCAAATAATCACACAGATATGAAAATTACAACAGTGGTAAGATTTAAGGAGTGGGGAAAGGCTATGAGAGGTGATACAGGAAGCACTGAGTCAATCACGACAGTCAAGGAAAGATCCTCTGAGTAAGTGATAGGAGTTAACCTGGTGAGCAGGGGAAGGAACAGCATTTCCTATAGAAGGAACAGCATGAACAAAGGTCCTGAGGCCAGGAGCCAATGAATGAGGAGAAGGACTAAATAAATACATTCCAGGATTCCTGCAGTCAAGTCTGAAACAGTGATGTTGGTCGTATATTTAGACAGAGAAGTGTTGAGAAAAAGTCCTATGTTATAAACTAAAAGGGATATGTATTAGAGTTGGAAAAAACCAAAAGACAAATTGGAAGATAAAAAATCTTATTTGCATCCTGAGAAAAATAACTGCAAAGAAATATTTTTTTTTTTGGAGAAAAAATATCATTTGTTTATTTTTTAAATTTGTATTTCATATTGGAGTGTAGTTGATTTACAGTGTTGCGTTAGTTTCAGGTGGACAGCAAAGTGATTCAGTTATACGTGTATCTCTCATGCCCTCAGGAAACTCTCCTCTTTCACTCACTACAAGTGCCATCACAAAAATGTCTTTGGAAGGGTTAGAAATTGTTCCTACATTGATTTGAAATAATCAAAACTCAAAATGTTGCAGGTTAAAATTAAAAATAATTTAACATGATTCTTTGGGATGATTTAACCCAAGGTAACATGTTCAGCTTTCCCATCGTTGCATATTGAAGATGAATATATTTTCAACTTATAAAATAGTATTTGATTTCCATTTAATTTGAGTAAAGAAGAACTGATTAGTTAAATTTCAAAATGCAACAACCAGCCTTCCCCAAGAGCACAAACTCAGTGGTGTGCATGCACTGGCACTTCTGTCTGCATCGCGCCATATACCAGCTTTTTGGTTGAAAGATAATATCCACAAACACTAAATATCTCTTGACATGAATAAGCTTCAGGTTTGCCTAAAGGATACAAACTTCAGTTGCCCCAAATATGTGAGTGTCGGCTACAAATCTGAACCAAAAAAAGAGGCAAGAAATTGAGATGATGTAATTTACAGCTTCTTTTCCAAAGAAGTTGATGCAAGATAATTTGTTCATCTTAATGGCATTTTAATAGATTCTTTGCCGTGACACATATTGCAAACCAGAACATTAAACACTGCAAAAGCCTTATTATGACTGTGGATTTAGTAATGTGACAGACAAATTGCCTTGGTTATAAAACCTGAGATTGCTTCATTTGGCTTTGCAACATATAGAATTCTTCTCGGCAAACCACTACACATGCACCATGCCTTTCTAATTAAAACTAATGATTCCCTTTGTCACCATTTATTCCATCATTTCCTGGTGCAGAAAGCTTCATAGCATCCTAGGATAAAGGCCAAACATCATCGTCTAAAATACAGCTCCTCCACGACTTTCCTTCCTGGTCTTGCCACCCTTCAGGCTCTTGTAGGACCCTAACAGATAAACAGTCTGTATGCTTTCCCTGAATGTAACTTGTACCTTCCTACCTCTGTAGTTTGTGAAGTGCTTCCTGGAAAGTTCTTCTCTTTCTTTCTTCCATCTTGGCCTGCTGAAATCCTTGCAATTCTTTCAGAATGATCTCAGATGTACCGTGCATTCTGGAAGATTTACCTGGTCTTCCTAATTATAATATGCCTCCCAAACTGGGTTTTTCAGAACACAATTCTGTGATCATATAAGGAGGCTGCTTCCTGGAGAGTCACAAAACAAAAGCAGCATCTTAAATGCTCTGAGAAGTTGTACAGTAAAGACATCTGTTAATTTTTGTCCAGCTCAGCAGTTCCTAAACTTATTTGACCATGGAATTTTTTTTCTCCCCAAGTGGCATTCATTAACATCCCAGAGAGCTGACTTTGAGAAATGTTCCCCTGCTAGACTGAGTTCCCAGTTCTCAGGTCCTTATTTATTCATTCACTTAGTCAACAAATATTTATTGACAATCTACTGAGTGTAGAGAAGGATAAAATAATGACTCAGGCTTAGAGCCTTGAGGGGAGCTTAAAGTGTAGTAGGGGAACTAAGACAGCAATGGCCGTCCAGGGTCAGCTGTGTCGCATGTGCTGAGACAGGCACTGCTGAGATGCCATGCAGTCTCGGGGGATGGAAGGTATTCTTTCACCCCAGGGAATATGTCAGTCTGGGTTCTTCAAGAAGCACATTCCAAGACAGGACTAATTGTGCAAGGATTGATTAGGGGGTATCAGCTCTGAGAAAACAGGGAGGGAGCAGAGAAAACCTGGGAGAGCCACCAAGTCCCCCTGCAGCCTGACCCCTGAGTGAAGGAAAGAGGAATTGAGGGTTGAGAGGAAGAGAGGGCAGCCCAAGGAGGTTTTGGCCCGGCCATCAGGAGTCCTCTACCCAGCGCCAGCCTCAGAGCTGTCCTGACGCTCCCGTCACACTCAGTCATGGCCGGGAGCAACCCAGGGGCCACGTGGCCTCCACATGGGGACGGCAGTGAGGTCCAGAGTGAAGCCACGGGTCTGGAGGTCAACCCTGTCACGGCAGGTGCGCGAGGTGTGTTCCCACGGCTGCAGCTGGGAATCAGGGCGGGGTGTGTGTGTGCGTTGGGGGGGGGGGGGCTTTGTTCACAGGCTGGCACCGGTGCTTGACCTTGATGTAGATTTAGAACGTGGGGATGGGAGAGAAGAGTGTCCCAGGTAAGAAGCAGGAAAGTATGGAACTGCCCGTGGAAGACTGAGAGCATTTCATTTATGATTAGAACCTAAGGTGTGGGACAGCTGTTAAAAGTTATCAGCGCGGATTCTGGGGTCAGGCAGCCTCGCTGGAATCTCAGCTGCTCCCCGAAGTTGGATAAGCCCCTTAACATCTCTTTCTTCCAAACGTGGGAATAGTGATGGGGCGCTTGTGTCATTCCAACAACAAACAGTTCTCTGATCCTTCGAGACCAACGAGGTACCCTGCAGTTCAGTTCGATTCTGACGGTGATGACCCCGAGTGAGCACAGACCCCAAAGGTGAGGGCTCAGTACCACTTAAGTGACTGCCCGCACTTAGCAGCTGCCAGTGAGGTCCCCAGGCTACTTGTGTGTCTGCCCAGCTGGCTGTAAATTCAGGGCTTTCCAGACTCCGCACTCAGCTTTGATAAGTCACTAGAATAACTCACAGAACTCAGAATGGAGCTTTACTTACAATGACCACTTTTTTTTTTTTTTTTTTTTTTACAAAGGATGCAACTTAGGGACAGTCAAATGGGAGAGATGCATCGGGCAAGGTTCGGGGGTAGGGTGGGGTACAGGGCTTCCATCCTTTCTCCAGGCTCGGCTACTCTCCCAACATGATCAATACGTTTACCTACCTAGACGCTCCCCAAACCTCGTCGTTCACTGTCATTGAGGCTTCGTTACGTAGGCAGGATTGATGACATCGTTGAACGTTGGTGACTGAACTCAACTTCCAGACCAACTCCCCCACTGGAGGTCAGGGCACGGGGTGGACGTTCTAACCCTCTAATAGTGTGCATGGTGGTTCTGGCGTGGCCAGCCTTGCCCTGGGAACTACCCGAGGGCCCACCTTAAATCACCTTGTTAGTATAAACACAGGTGTGGGTGAAAGGGGATTGTTGTGAATAGCAAAAGACACTCCGGTCACTCAGGAGTAATGTAATGTTTATGTAAAATACACATAACATGAACTGTTCCATTTTAACCATTGTTAGCTGTACAGTTCAGTGGTGGTAAACACATGCACGTTGCTGTGCAGTCAAGTAATATTTCATATGTATCGACCGCATTTTGCTTATCCATTCATCTGTCGGTGGACACTTGGGTTGCTTCCATGTTTTAGCTGTTGTGAATAATACTGCTATGAACATGGGTGTGCAGATATCTCTTTGAGACTTTGCTTTCAATTCTTTTGGGTATATGCCCAGAAATGGAATTGCTGGAACTAATGGTAATTCTATGTATAATTTTTTGAGGAACCAATATACTGTTCTTCATAGCAGCTATACCATTTTACATTTCCACAAAGAGTGCACAAGGGTTGCAGTTTTTCCACATCCTCACCAGACTTGGTATTCCTATTGGGTGTGAGGCGATACCTCGTTATAGTTTTGATTTGCATTCCCCTAATGATTAGTGATGTTGAACATCTTTTCGTGTGCTAATTGGCCATTCACATATCTTCTTTGGAGAAATGTCTATTCAAGTTCTTTGCTAATTTTTGAATTGGGTTGTTTGTTGTTGTTGAGTTTTAGGAGTTGTCTATGTATTCTGGATATTAATCCCTTATCAGGTATATATTTGCAAATATTTTTTACCATTATGTGGTTTGCCTTTTTACTCTGTTGATTGTGTCTTCTGATGCATGGAATTGAAAATTTTCACAAAGTCCAATTAGTCTATTTTTCTGTTGTTACCTGTGCTTTTGGTATCATATGGAAGAAATTGTTGCCAAGTCCAATGTCATGAAGTTTTGTCCTGTGTTTTCCTCTGATATTTTTATTGTTTTAGGTCTTACAGTTAGGTCCTTGATTCATTTGTAGTTGATTTTGTATATGGTGTTATGTATGGGTCCAATTTCATTCTTTTGCATGTGTTTATCCAGGTTTCCTAGCATCATTTGTTGAAAAGGCAACATTGAATGGTCTTGGCACCCTTGTCAAAAATCATTTCACTGTATATGTGAGAGTTTATTTCTAGGCTCTCTATTTTATTTCATTAGTCTATACATCTGTCTGCCTGTACCACACTCTTTTGATTACTCTAGCTCTATAGTAAGTTTTGAAATCAGAAGGTGTGAGTCCTCCAGTTTTGTTCTTCTTTTTCAAGACTATTCTGGCTATTTGGGGTCCCTTGAGATTCCATGTGAATTTTAGATTGGGTTTTTCTATTTTTGTTAAAAAAATGCCATTGGGATTTTGATAGGAATTTCTTTGACTCTGTAGATTTCTTTGGATAATATGGACATTCTAACAATATCAAGTCTTCCAATCCATGAACATGAAATGTGTTTCCACTTATTTATGTCTTCTGCGTTTCTTTCAGCAATGTTCTATAGTTTTCATTGTACACGTCTCTCACCTCTTTGGTTAAGTTAATTCCTAAGTATCTTATTCTTTTTGATACTATTGTAAATGGAATTGTTTTGCAATTTCCTTTTTAGATTGTTTATTGTTCGTGTGTAAAAATGCAACTGATTTTTGTGTGTTGACTATGTATGGTGCTACTTTGCTGAATTCATTTATTACCTCTAATGGTTTTTTTGTGGAATTTTTAGAGTTTTCTATATATAAGATCATATCATTTGCAAACAGATCATTTTACTTCTTCCTTTCCAATTTAGCTGTTTTTTATTTCTTTTTCTTGCCTAATTGACCTGGCTATAACTTCCAGTATTATGTTGAATAGAAGTGGTGAAAATGGGCATCATTACCTTGTTCCTGATCTTAGAGGAAAAGCTTTCAGTTTTTCACTGTTGAGTATTACATTTACTGTGAGCTTTTCATAAACTGCTTTTATTATGTTGAGATAATTTCCTTCTATTCATAGCTGGTTTTTTTTTTATCATGAAAGGGTGTTTTATTTTGCCACATGCTTTTTCTACATCAATCGAGATGATTATGTGGTTTCTTCCTTCATGTTGGTGATATGACATATTACACTGATCAATTTTCATATGTTGAACCATCTTTGCATTCCAGATGCAATAAATCCTATTTGGTCATGGTGTATAATCCTTTTAGTATGCTACTAAATTCTGTTTGCTAGTATTTTATTGAGGATTTTTGCATTAATGTTCATAGGGATATTGGTTTGTAGTTTTCTTGTAGTATCTTCGTTTGTCTTTGGTATCAGGGTTAAACTGGCCTCATAGAATGAGTTAGAAAGTGTTCCCTCTTCTACAATTTTTTTGGAAAAGTCTGAGGAGAATTGGTATGAAATTATTATTTAAAAGGTATTATAGAATTCACTACGTGAAGCCATCAGGTTGAGAGCTTTTCTTTTTTGGGAGACATTTGACTACTGACTCAATCTCCTTACGAGTTACAGGTCTGTTCAGTTTTTCTCTTTATTCATGATTTACTCTTGGTAGGATTTGTGTTTCTAGGAAATTTTCCAGTTCATCTAAATTATCCAATTTGTTGGGGGTACAATTGCTCATACTACTCTTATAATCATTTTTATTTCTGTAGAATTGGTAATAATGTCCACACTTTCAATTCTGGTTTTAGTAATTTTTTTCTTAGTTCATCTAGTGGTTTATCCATTTTGTTGATCTTTTCAAAGAACCAACTTAAAAAATTTTTTTATTGAAATATAGTTGATTTCCAATGTTGTGTTAGCTTCAGGTGTACAGCAAAGTGATTCTATGTGTGTGTGTGTGTGTGTGTGTGTGTGTCTGTGTGTGTCTGTGTATATTCTTTTCCATTATAGGTTAGTACAAGATATTGAGTATAGTTCCCTGTGCCATACCATAGGTCCTTGTTGGTTGTCTATTTTATATATAGTAGTGTGTATGTTTAAATCCCAAACGCCTAACTTATCCCTCTCCACCTTTTCTCTTTGGTAACCATAAGTTTGTTTTCTATGTCTGTGAGTCTTTTTCTGTTTTGTGAATAAGTTCATTTGTATTATTTTTTAAGATTCCACATATAAGTGATGTCATGTGATATTTGTCTTTCTCTGTATGACTTAGTTCACTTAGTATGATAATCTTTTGCTACAAATGACATTGTTTCATTCTTTTTTATGGCTGAGTAATATTCCATTGTGTATATGTACCACATCTTCTTTATCCATTCATCTGACGATGGACATTTAGGTTGCTTCCATGTCTTGGCAATTGTAAATAGTGCTGCTGTGAACATTGTGATGCATGTATATCTTTTCATATTATAGTTTTCTCCAGATATATGCCCAAGAGTGGGATTGCTGGATCGTATGGTAACTCTATTTTCACAAATAACTAACTTTTAATTTCATTGATTTTTCTCTATTGTTCTCCTATTCTTTATGTCATTTATCTCTTCTCTAATCTTTATTGTTTCCTTGTTACTCTTAGCTTTGGGTTTAGGTCTTATTTTTCTAGTTTCTTAAGTTATAAAGTTAGTTTGTTGATTTGACATCTTTCTTGTTTTTAATATGTTTATAGCTATCAGTTTCCCTCTTAGCACCATTTTTTGCTGCAGTCTGTAAGTTTTGGTATATTGTGGGTTTATAAAAATAAACAAAATTAAAACTTACAGAAAAGTTGCAGTGCTTCCATATATTCTTTTAACGTATTTTTACCAATTATTAGCATTTTGGCACATTTTTCTTTTTGGGGGTGTTATTGAAGTATAATTGACTTACAATATTATATTAGTTTCAGGTGTACAATGTAGTGATTCAATATTTTTGTACATTACAAAATGAACACTGTGATAAGCCTAGTTTTCATCTGTCAGCATACGACATTATTTCAGTTGTAATTTCTTCTTTTTCATTTCTTATTTTATTGATTTGGGCCCTCTCTTTTTTCTTGATGAGTCTGGCTAAAGGTTTATCAATTTTCTTTATTTTTCAAAGAACCAGCTCAGTCTCATTGATCTTTTCTACTGTTTTTTAAGTCTCTATTTCATTTATTTCTGCTCTGATCTTTATAATTTCTTTCCTCTTACTAACTTTGGGTTTTGTTTGTTCTTCTTTTTCTAGTTCCTTTTAGATATAAGGTTAGATTGTTTATTTGATATTTTTCTTGTTCCCTGAGGTAAGCTTTTATTCCTAAAAAATTCCCTCTCAGAACTGCTTTTGCTGCATCACATAGATTTTGAATTGTTTCTCTTCTCATTTGTATCCAGGTATTTTTGATATTCTTTTTGATTTCTTCAGTGACCCATTGGTTGTTTAGTAGCATATTGTTTAGCCTCAGTGTGTGTGTGTGTGTATGTGTGTGTTTTGATTGTTGTTGTTGTTTGTAGTTGATTTCTAGTCTTATACTTTTCTGATCTGAAAAGATGCTTGATATGATTTCAGTCTTCTTAAATTGATTGAGAGTTGTTTTGTGGCCTAGCATGAGATCTATCCTGGAGGATGTTCCATATGTACTTGAAAAGTGTATTCTCCTGCTTTTGGATGGAATGTTGTCTATATACCTATTATGTTCATCTGATTTAATGTGTCATTTAAGGCCAGTGTTCCCTTATCGATTTTCTGTCTGGATAATCTGTCCATTGATTTAAGTGGGCTATTAAAGTTATTATTGTTAAAGTTATTATTATTGTGTTACTGTCAATTTCTCCCTTTATATTTGTTAATATTTGCTTTATGTATTTAGGTGCTCCTACGTTGGCTGCATGTATATTTAAAATTGTTATGTCTTCTTGTTGGATTGATCCCCTGATCATTATGTAATGTCCTTCTTTGTCTCTTGTTACAGCCTATGTTTTAAAGTCTATCTTATCTGATATAAGTATTGCTACCCCAGCTTTCTTTTCATTTCCTTATGTGTGGAATATGTATTTCCATCCTCTCATGTTCAGTCTGTGTGTTTCTTTAGATTTAATATGAGTTTCCTGAGTGCAGCATATTATTTGGGTCTTATGTTTTTGTTTTTTGTCCATTCAGCCACTCCATGTGTTTTGATTGGAGCATTTAGCCCATTTACATTTAAAGTAGTTATTGATGGGCAGGTACTTATTGCCAGTTTGTGAACTGTTTTCAGGTTGTTTTTGTAGTTCTTTTTCGTTCCTGTGTTTTAATTTTGTTCTCTTTCCTTGTGATTTGATGACTGTCATCAGTGTTATGTTTGGATTCCTTTCTCAATTTTATTTTTGTGTATTTATTATAGATCATTTGTTTAAAGTTCATATTAAGTTCATACATTTACATGTATAGTATAGTTTCGCTATATACTATATATAGCATATATGATTATTATATATATTGCTTACTTTATATATATATATATAATAAATTGCTGATCTCTTAAGTTTGAATGCATTCCAACAACTCTGCATTTTTTACTCTCCTCTCACCATGTTTAATGTTTTTAACATCATATTTTACAACTTTTTGTTTTGTGGACCCCTTAACTACTTATTGTGAATATAGGTGATTTTACTAGTTTTGTCTTTAAACCTTCTGCTATCTTTATAAGTGGTTGATTTACTACCTTTACTTTATGTTTGCCTTGTCCAGTGAGGTTTTTGTTTTTATAATTTTCACATTCTAGTTGTGGTCTTTCTTTTTGCTTAGAGAAGTCCTTTTAATGTTTCTAGTAAAGCCAGTTTTAGTGGTGCTGAACTCTTCTGGCTTTTTCTGGTCTGTAAAACTCTTGATCTCTCCTTCAAACCAGAACGATAGCCTTGCCAGGGAATGTATTCTTGGTTGTAGGTTTTCTCCTTACATCCCTTGAACTTATCATGCCACTCCTTTCTGTCCTGAAAAGTCAGCTTATAGTCTATGGGAGTTCCTTTGTACATAACTATTTCCTTCTCTCTTGCTGCTTTTAAGGTTTTCTCTTTTTCTTTAATTTTGCCATTTTAATTATAATATGTCTTGGTGTGGACTTCTTTGGTTATCTTGTTGGGCATTCTCTTTGCTTCCTGAACCTGTCTGTTTCCTTTCCCAGGTTAGGGAATTTTTCAGCTATTGTTTCTTTAAATATGTTCTCTGCCTCTTTCTCTGTCTCTTCTCCTTCTGAGACCCCTATAATGTCAACGTTAGTATGCTGGATTTTGTCACAGAGGGCTCTTAAATTATTCTCATTTAAAAAAAATTTTATTGGAGTATAGTTGATTTACAATGTCATGTTAGTTTCAGGTATACAGCAAAGTGATTCAGTGTTACATTATATATATATTCATTCTTTTTCATATTCTTTACCCATATAGGTTATTGCAGAATATTGAGTAGAGTTCCCTGTGCTATACAGTAGGTCCTTGTTGGTTATCTATTTTATATATATTAGTGTGTGTATGTTAATCACAAGCTCCTAATTTATCCCTCCCCACCACGTTTCCCCTTTGGTTTGTTTGGTTTGTTTTTGAAATCCGTGAGTCTGTTTCTGTTTTGTAAATAAGTTCATTTGTATAATTTTTAAAAATTAGATTCCATATAAGTGATGTCATATGATATTTTTGTCTGACTTCACTTAGTATGATAATCTCTAGGTCCATCCATGTTGCTGCAAATGGCATTATTTCATTCATTTTAATGGCTGAGTAATGAGTAACATTCCATTGTATATATGTACCACATCTTCTTTATCCATTCATCTGTCGATGGACATTTAGGTTGCTTCCATGTCTTGGCTGTTGTAAATGGTGCTGCAATGAACATTGGGGTGTGTGTATCCTTTTGAAGTACGGTTTTCTCCAGATATATGCCCAGGAGTGGGATTGCTGGATCATATGGTAGTTCTATTTTTAGTCTTTTAAGGAACTGCCATACTGTTCTCCATAGTGGTTGTACCAGTTTACATTCCCACCAACAGTGCAAGAGGGTTCCTTTCTCCACACCCTCTCCAGCATTTATTGTTTGTAGATTTTTTGATGATGGTCATTCTGACTGGTGTGAGGTGATACCTCATTGTAGTTTTGATTTGAATTTCTCTAATGATTAGTGATGTTGAGCATTCTTTCATGTGTTTGTTGGCAATCTGTATATCTTCTTTGGAGAAATGTATATTTAGGTCTGCCCATTTTTGGATTGGGTTGTTTGTTTTTTTGATATTCAGCTGCATGAGCTGCTTGTATATTTTAGAGATTAATCCTTTGTCAGTTGCTTCATTTGCAAATATTTTCTCCCATTCTGAGGGTTGTCTTTTTGTCTTGCTTATGGTTTCCTTTGCTGTGCAAAAGTAAGTTTAATTAATTCCCACTTGTTTGTTTATATTTTTATTTCTGTTACTATAGGAGGTGGGTCAAAAAAGATCTTGCTGTGGTTTATGTCATGGAGTGTTCTGCCTATGTTTTCTTCTAAGAGTTTTATAGTGTCTGGCCTTACATTTAGGTCTTTAGTCCATTTTGAGTTTATTTTTGTGTATGGTGTTAGAGAGTGTTCTAATTTCATTCTGTTACATGTAGCTGTCCAGTTTTCCCAGCACCACTTACTGAAGAGGCTGTCTTTTCTCCATTGTATCCTACTTTGTCATAGAAACTATCCTCATTTTTTAAAATTCTTTTTTTCTTTTTTCTGTTCAGCTTGGGTGATTCCCACTACTATCTTCCAGTTCATTGGTCCGTTCCCCTGTGTCATCTAATCTACTGTTGATTCCTTCTGTTGTACTTTTTTATTTCAATTATTGTGTTCTTTAGCTCTGTTTGGTTCTTCTTTATACTTTCTTTTTTAAACTTCTCACTGTGTTCATCCATTCTTCTCCTGAGTTCATTGAGCATCTTTGTGATCGTTACCTTGAAATCTTTGTCAGGTAGATTGCTTATCTCCACTTCACTTAGTTCTTCTTCTCATTTTTGTATTGTTCCTTCATTTGGAACATACTCCTCTGTCTCCTCATTTTGCCTAATTCTGTGTTTATTTCTGTGTATTTGTAATCCAGTTACGTTTCCTAATCTAGAAGAAATTGCCGTATGTAGAAGACGTTCTGTGGGGCCCAGCAGCTCACTCCCCTCTGGTCACCTCACGTAGGCTGTGTAGACTGTTATGTTGTGGTTGGTTTGACTACTGTGGGCACACTGGTCGGTGGGCCTGATCCCTGGCCCAGTTGGCTGCATGGCCCTAGCTCATGTGGAGGCTTTTGGCCTGCTGTTAGGTGGGGTGGGGTCCTGGCACAGCTGGTTGCATGGCATGGTGGGGGCAGAGTCGGTGCTGGCCTCCTGGTTGGTGGAGCCTAATCCTTGGGCGGCTGGCTGCCAGTCCTGAGGGGTCCTGGGACGGATGCCAGCCCACGGGTGGGTGTCCTGGGGCTGATGTCAGTCTGCTGGTGGGTGGGTAAGCCCCTGCTGCTAATAGGCTAGAAGGAGGATTCCAAAATGGTGCTTGTTAACACCAGTGTCCTAGTGGTAGAATGAACCCCCCAAAATGGCTGCTGCCAGTGTCTGTGTCCCCAAGGGGCATCAGTTGCCTCCTGCCTCTCCATGATCAACAAGTGGGTTTGACGCAGACTCCCTTCAAATTACTGCCTCTGTGCTGGGAATTGCATTGTGTGAGATTTACTGTGTGCCCTTTAAGAGTCTCTGTTTCCTAGATTCCTCTGGCTCTCCCATGCACAAGCCCTGTTGCCTTTCAAAGCCACACATTCTGGAACCTTGTTTTCCCGGTGCAGGACCTCCAGGCTGGGAAGCCTGATGTGGGGCTCAGACCCCTCACTCTTTGGGAAGAACCTCTGCAGTTGTGATTATCCTCCCATTTGTGGGTTGCCTACCTGGGGGGTGTGGGTCAGATCATCGTGTATCTCTGCCATCCCTAACCATCTCATTGTGGTTGCTTCTTTGTATCTTTAGTTGTGGAAAGTCTTTTCTGCTGGTCTTCAGGTTGTTCTCATAGATAGTTGCTCTGGAAATAGTTGTAATTTTCACATGCTCGTGGGAGGAGGTGAGCTCAGGGTCTTCCTACTCCACCATCTTGGCCACACCTCCATCGTGTTCTCATTTTTACTCATCTCTGAGTATTTTCTAATTTCCTTTGTGTTTTCTTTTTTTTTTTTGATCCATTAGTTGTTTAAGAGTATATTGCTTAACTTCTAAAATTTTGTGAGTTTTCCAAATTTTTTGTTACTGATTTCTAACTTTCATCCTGTTGTGGTTAGAGAAGATCCTTTGTATAATATCTATATTTTAAAATGTATTGAGACTTAACTTGTGGCCTAACATATGGTGTATCCTGGAGAATGTCCTATGTGCACCTGAGAAAAATATGTATTTTGTTGTTGGGTAGAGTGTTCTGTATATGTCTCTTAGACTAGTTGGTTTATTGTGTTGTCTTCTATTTCCTTACTTATCTTCTGTCTGGTTATTTTATCCACTATTGAGAGTAGAGTATTGAAGTCTCCAACTATTATTATGGAGCTCTCTATTTCTTCCTCAGTTCTGTCAGTTTTTGCTTCATTTATTTTGATGGGCTATCATTTGGTATATAAATGTTGATAATTGCTATACCTTCTTGCTGTATTAAACATTTTATAATATGTAATGTCCTTCTTTGTCTCTTATAAGCTTTTATGATTTAAAGTCTATTTTGTCTGATATTACTATAGCCCTATCCCCTGCTCCCTTTGGGTTACTGTTTGCACATAATATCCTTTTCCATCTTTTCACTTTCAACCTGTTTGTGTCTTTGGATCTCAAATGATTATCTTGTAGACAGCATATAGTTGGAGCATGTGTTTTTATACACATGCCAATATCTGTTTCTTGATTTGTGAATTTAATCCATTTACATTTAAAATAATTACTTATGAGGAGGGGCTTACTTCTGTCATTGTTTTCTATATGCTTTATAGCTTCCCCGCCCAATTTGCTACATTCTTGTCATCTTCTGTGTTTAGTTGATTTTTTGTAGTGAAATGTTTAAATTCCTTTCTCATTTCCTTTTATGTATATTCTATAGCTATTTTCTTTGTGGTTACCATGGGGATTACATTTAACATTCTAAAGTTGTACCAACTTAACTTTATTAACATACAAACACTGCTCCTTTACAGCTCTGTCCCCACCTTTTTTGGTTGTTGATGTCACAGAATTACATCTTTATACATTGTATGCCCCCAAACATAAACTGATAATTATTTTAAATGCATTAGTCCTTTATATTATGTAGAAAACAAGATTTGGAGTTACAAACCAAAGTTGCAGTAATATTAGCTTTTACACTAATAATTTTTTCTTTAAATGTGTTAATTTCTTAAACCATGTAGAAAATGAAAAGTGCAGTAACAAATCATTGTTACATTAATACTAGCTTTTATAATTTTCCATCTATTACTTTTATTGAGATATTCATTTCTCCATGCAGCTTCAAGTTACTACGTAGTGTCCTTTCATTTCACCTTGCAGGACTCCCTTGAGCATTTATTGCAGGGCAGGTCTAATGGTGAAGAACTCCCTCAGCTTTTGTTTATCTGGGAATGTCTTAATGTCTTCTTCATTTTTAAAGACAGTTTTTCAGGGTGTAGGATTCTTCGTTGACAGTTTTTTCTTTTAGCACTTTGAATATATCAGCCCACTGTCTTCTGTCCTGTGAAGCTTCTGATGAGAAATCTCCTGATAATCTTATTGAGGGTCCCTTGTATGTGATGATTTGCTTCTTTCTACATGCTTTCAAGATTCTTTCTTCGTCTTTGTTTTTTGATAGATTGATTATAATGTGTCTTGGTGTAGGTCTCTTTGAGTTCATCTTACTTGGAGATTACTGACCATCTTGGATGTTTATACTCATGTCTTTCATCAAGTTTGGGAAGTTTTCAGCCATTATTTCTTCAACTATTCTCTCTGCCCCTTCCCTCTCTTCTCCTTCTGGGATTCCCATGATGCATATTATGTTGGTCTACTTGGTGGTATCCCACAGGTCCCTTAGGCTCTGTTCACCTTTCTTCAATCTTGTTTCTTTCTGTTCTACAGACTTGAAAATTTCTGTTGCCCGATCTTCAAGTTTGCTAATTTCTTTCTTCTGCCTGCTCAAATCTGTTTTTGAGTGCCCCTAGTGAATTTTTAAATTTGTTATTGTTCTTTTCAGCTCCAGAATTTCTTTTTGGTTTCTTTTTAGGTTTTCTATATTAATATTTCCATTTTGTTCACAGTTTATTTTCTTGGCTTTCTCCACATCACCCTTTAATTCTTTGAGCATCTTTAAGACAGTTGTTTTAACATCTCTGTCTAGTAGATTTGCCATCAGGTCTTTTTCAGGGACGGTTATGTTGGTTTATTTTTTCTTTTGAATGAGCCACACGTTCCTGTTTCTATGCCTTGTGATTTTTGCTGTTGTCATTGTTGTCGAATACTAGACATTTGAATCTAATGATGTAGTAACTCTGGAAATCAGCTTCTCCCCTTTCCCCAGGGTTTGCTCTTTGTTATTGTTTTATTTTTATAATCTGTCTCTGAGCCAGGGATTGGTCTGAGGTGTAAACTTAAGGTTTTTTTTTTAAAGATATACTGATTGATTGATTGCCATGTTGGGTCTTCATTTCTGCGCTAGGGCTTTCTCTAGTTGCGGCAAGCGGGGGCCACTCTTCATCGCAGTGCGCGGGCCTCTCACCATCGCGGCCTGTCTTGTTGCGGAGCACAGGCTCCAGACGCGCAGGCTCAGCAGTTGTGGCTCACGGGCCCAGTTGCTCCGCGGCATGTGGGATCTTCCCAGACCAGGGCTCAAACCCGCGTCCCCTGCATTGGCAGGCAGACTCTCAACCACTGCGCCACCAGGGAAGCCCAAACTTAAGGTTTTTCTCAAGTCTTTTCTGAGCCTTGTCCTGGGCACGTGCAGTCACTTTCTAATTTTCCCCATATATTAGTTGTTTTTGAATGTCCTAATGTCTGGCTCCTAAAGTGAAAAATGAATGGGGGATGGAAGTCACTTCATCCGGAAGGAGAGGGGCTTGTGACAGTTGGGGGAGGAGTAACAACAATGGCTGCCGCCTCTGTGATCAGAAGCAGGAATCAGTGAACAGAGCACAGGTGTCTGCTGTTTGGAGCACAGGGTCCTTTGTGCCCACCCTGGATCCTGCACACTGTGTGCAAGATACTCCAGCAACATGTGTGCAGATGCCTTTCACAGGCTGGGGTTGGGGGATAGGTAGCTGCTCCTGGTGACCAAAAATTAACTTTGGAAATTGACCAAAATTAGCTTCAATTTACTGTCCAAGTTTTCCCTTGGACACTAGTGTCCAGGGTACCAAAATAGTTACATCAGACATATTCTGCCTAGGTAATTGTTGTCTAGGTGGGGAGACAGAGCCTGGTGCTGTCTACTCAACCATCTTCCCACAATCCTTCCCCAATATGTACATTTTTATTATACCACAGGGCCTACCTCATAGTGTCATTATGAGGATTAAACAGTTTATAAGTATAATACAAGTATCCCAGTGTCTGACATAAAGTAAGTGCTCAGTAAATATGAGCTACTAATTATATTAGGGGAAATTAAGGTGTAACTGCTAAGGAATTTGGCTTTTACTCCATAGGCAGTGGTCACACATGAACAGGGAGCTATAATCAGAGCTGTACTTAAGGAAAATTAATGGGCAGTACGTGAAGATGAATAGTTAGGAGAGAAACTCTTCTATTTATTAACCACCTACTGTGTGTGCATATGCTTGAAACATTTGTACACATTTTCTCATTTAATCCTCACGAGGGAGCATATTAAATACATTTTATAAACGAAGAACCTGAGAAGTGATTCCTAACATTCTGAGATTTAAACCTAGGTCTATCTGAGTGGAAGAAATAAGTATTATTTATCGGAATAAGTATTATCAAACACAAAACAAAATAACAAGTGTTGGCAAGGACATGGAGAAATTGAAATGCTTGTGCTTTGCTGGTGGAATATAAAATGGTGTACCACTGTGGAAGACAGTTTGGTAGCTACTCAAAAAGTTTAGCTTAGAATTGCCATTTGATCCAGCAATTCCACTTCTAGGTATACACCCAAAAGAATTGAAAGCAGGAGCTCAAAGAGATACTTGCAAGTCAGTGTTCACAGGGGCATTATTCACAGTAGCCAGAAGGCGGAAACAGCTCGATGTCTATCAATAGATGAGTGGATAAACAAGATGTAACATATACATACAATGGACTATTATTTAGTCTTGAAAAGGAATGGAGTTCTGATACATACTAAAGCATAGATGAACCTTGAGGGCTTTATGCTAAGTGAAACAAGCCAGACACAAAAGGACAAACACTGTGTGATTCCACTCATATGAAGTATGTAGACCAATTCAGAGAGATGGAAAATATAACAGAGTATAATAGAGGTTAAAGAGGCTGGGGACAGGGAGGGATGAGGAGTTTTGGGTACAGAGTTTCTGTTTGTGATGATGAAAAATGGATAGTGGTGATGGTTGTACAACATTGTGAATGTACTTAATGCCAGTGAATTGTACACTTAAATATGGTTAAAATGGTAAACTTTATATTGTATATATTTTACCACAATAAAAAAGAATATACAAGCCCCAAAGTAATAATAATAGAACATAGCGTTTTCTGAAGCTCCAGATGATTTTTAAAAAATTCT
The DNA here is from genome assembly GCF_028021215.1 of Eschrichtius robustus. NCBI lineage: Eukaryota > Metazoa > Chordata > Mammalia > Artiodactyla > Eschrichtiidae > Eschrichtius > Eschrichtius robustus. The sequence goes on from NC_090824.1 coordinate 197,634,388, forward strand.
AACTTGAATATGTCTGCGTTTAAGAGATAGTCCCCTTCCCACCTTCTAGTACTCTAAAACTGAAAGAAGAAACCTAATCCAATAATAGAAATACTGAGTTACTGCAACACAACTCAAATATTTACTTAGAACACAAGGACAGCACTTACTACCTGTTGTTTTGATCTTTTAATTAATAAAGGAAATGGAGGTTGTGTGAGATTGGCATCAAAAAGGATAATTTTTACAGTTTTTACAAAGGTGTATACCTGTGTGGCCACCACGCTTCATGTTATACTTTGCATATCTGCTTTTCAGATTCATCCATGTTGTTATATATGTTACTTATTGCTTATGTGTTACTTATTCCCGTGTATGGAAATGCTGCAGTTTGTTTATTTGTTCCCTGGTTGATAGATATTTGGGTTATCTCCAGTTTGGCTATTATGACTAAAACTGCTATGAACATTTTAATACAGTTTTTGAGTGGACATATGTTTTCATTTATCTTGGGTAAATACCAAGGAGTGGGCTTTCAAGGTTGTATATTAAGAATGTGTTTAACTTTGTAAGACACCAACAAACTATTTTCTAAAGTGGTTGTACTGTTTTAAATTCCCACCAGCAATGTGTGAGAGTTCCAGTTGCTCTACAGCCTGCGCAGTATTTGGTATTACTGATAGTCTTAAATTCTGGCCCTTCTCTTGGGTGTGTAGTGGTAGCACATTGTGGCTTTACTTTGCCTCCCCTAATGCCTGATGATGTTGATCATCTTTCCATGTGCTCACTTCCCATTCGTATGTCTTCTTTGGTAAAGTGTCTGTTCAAATCTTTTGTCCAATAAAAAAAAATTGGGCTGTCTTATTAATGTATATACATATATTTTAATAGTTTTGTTGAGATATAATTCACACGCCATAAAGCAACCCCCTTAAAATGTACAATTTTATGGTTTTTGTATATTCACAGAGTTATGCAAATATCACCACAATCTAATTTGGAACTTCGACTGTCCCCAAAAGAAACCCATACCTGTCAGCAGTCAGTAGGCATTCTCTCCCCACCCCCAGCCCTAATCTACTTCCTGTCTCTTTAGATTTGCCTATTTTGGATATTTCATATGATGGAGTAACAGAATATTTTATCTTTTGTGACTAGCTTCTTTCACTTAGTGTAAGGTCTTCAAGGTCCATCCATGTTGTAGCATGCGTCAGTACTTCATTCCTTTTTACTATGAAATAATATTCCGTTGTATGGATATACCACATTTATCTATTCATTAGTTGATTGACATTAGGACTGTTTCCACTTTCTAGCTATTATAAGTAATGCTGCTATGAACATTGTGTACAGGTTTTTGTGTAGACACGTTTTCATTTCTCGGCTATATAGATATATGTGTGCAAATATTTTCTCCCTCTTGAAGAAGTCTGTGTCTTCCCTCTTGATTTTCTTGACAGTATCTTTTGGAGAGCAAAATTTTAAAGTTTTCATAAATTTCAATTCATCAGTTCTTTTCCTCTATGACTCATTCATCCTTTTTGTATCTTATCTAGGAAATCTTTGCCTAATCGAAGGTCACAAAGAATTTATGTTTTCTTCCAAAAGACTTATAATTTTAGCTCTTATATTTAAGTATGCAATCCATTTTGAAACAATCTCTATGTATGGTGTAACGTAAGGATCGAGTTCATATTCCTGCATATGAATATCTATCAGCAGTACATTTTAAAAGATGATCATTTAACCATTGGATTATCTTGGCACCTTTGGCAAAAATCAGTTGACTATGAATATGTGGATCTCCTCCTAACTCTTAATTCTGTATTCTTGATCTATATGTCCATTCTTATACAACCCTGTATTGTCCATTCAATACAACCCTGTATTGACTACTGTAGCTTTATAGTAACACTAGAAATCAGGTAGTCTAAGTCCTCCAACTTTATTCTTTTCCAAAATTCTTTTGCTTACTTGAAGTCTTTTGCATTTCCATATAGATGTTGAATAAGCCTGTCAGTTTCTACAAGTATGTGGCTGCAATTTTCACTGGAATTGTGTTGAATCAATAGATAAATTTGGGGAGGATAGGGACTTCCCTGGTGGCGCAGTGGTTAAGAATCTGCCTGCCAATGCAGGGGACACGAGTTTGATCCCTGGTCTGGGAAGATCCCACATGCTGCGGAGCAGCTAAGCCCGTGAGCCACAACTACTGAGCCCGTGTGCCATAACTACTGAAACCCACGTGCCTAGAGCCTGTGCTCTGCAACAAGAGAAGCCACAACAATGAGAAGCCCATGCACTGCAGCGAAGAGTAGCCCCCACTCGTTGCAACTAGAGAAAGCCCACACACAGCAACGAAGACCCAACAGGCAAAAATAAATAAATAAAATAAATAAATTAAAAAAATATTTTTAAAAATATATAAATTTGGGGAGGATTGACACAGCAATGACATTGAATCTTCTGATCAATAAACATGGAATATCTTTTCATTTTCATTGCACCTTTAATTTCTTTCAGCTGTGTTTTGTATTTTTCAGTGCCTAGGTTTTGCCCGTATTTTGCTAAATTATCCCTAAATATTTCATACATTAAAAAATTAAATTTCCATTTTACCCCTACTGTAAGAATATGATAGATGTTTGCATAATGACCTTATATCCTGTAACCTTGCTCTCACCTTTTCTAGCTGCTTTTTTGTAAATTCCTTTTTTTCGACATAGACAACCAAGCTGTCTGCAAATAAAAAGTTTTACTTCTTTTTTTTCCCCGATCTGTATGCCTTTCATTTTTCTTGTCATGTTGCACCTGGTGGGACCTCCCGTACAATGCTTAATAAAAGGGTGAGAGCAGACATTATTGCCTTATTCATAATTTTAGGAGGAAAGCATTTAATTTTTCAAAATTATTATATTAACTATGGGGTTTTTTTGCAGGTGCCCTCTATCAGGTTGAGGAAACCCCCTTCTATTCCTAGATTGCCGAGAACTTGTATGACTTGGTGTAGAATTTAGTCAGATGCTTCTTGTACACCTATTAAGATGATATATAGTTTTTCTTTTTGCTCTGTAAATATGATGTAAATATGTAAAAACTATGTAAATTTTTGGTTTACAAGGTGGTTTTTGAATGCAAAAACAACCTTGCAGTCCTGGGATAAATTCCACTTGGTTGTAATTTACTTTCCTTTTGATAAACTATTCAAAATGATTTCCTAATATCTTGTCAAGGATTTTTGCATCTACATCCAGGGAGCTATTAGTGTGTAGTTTTTGTTTCTTGTAACATCATTGTCTGGTTTTCCTATCAGGTTAATGCTGCTGCACAGACTAAGGCGGGAAGTGTTTTCCTCTTTTATTTTCTGGATGAGTTTGTGTAGAATTGGTACAATAACTTCTGTAAATTTTTGGAAGAATTCACCAGTGAAGCCATCTGGGCTTGGAGTCTTCTTTGTGGGAAGATTTTTGTGATTGGACTAATCAGGTTATCTATTTCTCCTTTAGTGAGTTTTGGTATTTTGGACGTGACATTGTCATCAAAGTTGTCAAATTCATTGGCATAAAGTTCGTAATACTTCCTTTTCATCCTTTTACCCTGTAGAATCTGCAAGAAGATCTTCTCGCTCGTTCTTGGTGATTTGTCTCCATTTTTTTATTCTTTGATCTATCTGGTTAGAGGTTTATCAATTGTATTAATTTTTTCAAAGAATCAGATTCTGATTTCATTGATTTACTCAATTGTTTTTGTTTTCTATGCCATTGACTTCTGTCTTTTATTATTGCCTCCTTTCTGCTTGGTTTGGGTTTAATTTTATTCTTTTTCTGATTTCTTAAGGTGGAAGCTTAGATGACTGCACCTTATATTCTTTTCTAATAAAAGTGTTTGTTATAAATTTTCTTACATGCACTGCTTTTACTGCACACTGCAACTTCTGATGTTGCATTTTCATTTTTACTTAGTTCTTCATAATTTATAACGGTCATATTTTACTTAGAAATGTGTTGTCTAATTTCCAGTAGTTTTGCAGAGGGGGGTGGATTTTCCAGATGTATCTGTTACTGATTTCTAGTTTAATTATTTTGTAGTCAGAGAAAAACCACTTTGTTTGCAATTCTTTTGAATTTGAGGGTTGTTTTATGGCCCATAAGATGGTTTCTCTTCATGAATGTCCCATGTGTTGTTGGGAAAAAATGTGTATCGTTGAGTGGAATGTATTTGTTCACTAGAACAGAGGAATTTATGCTTTTTTTTTAGGTTCAGAAGACAAAGACCATATTGTGGTTGTTCTAATTGATCCTAAGAGATCTGTTCTGAGTTTACATTTTCACGTTTTCAAGGCTAATTTTAAGTTTGCACACAGATTTGAAAAACCCTTGCCCTTGCTTTTCTTTTTCACCATGTTATAAACTGTATATTGGTCTTGCTGACATTTTCTACTCATGTTACTTAAGGCCAGGATTGAGTTTAAATGTAGATGGTGTAAGTGAGATGTGAGGCAGGCTAGTTAAGGGCATGGCTCTTAGAGTCGGGTGGACCCATGTTCCAATCTTTATTCTGCTACTTAATATGTCTTTGTTCACGGGCACATAGTCTTTCAATCTTGCAAGGCTTTTGTGAAATCAGCTTTGACAACAGCAGTGAAGCACCTGTGCATGGTACAAGTCAGGGACAAATGACACTCTTGCTGTTACGGGACCTGGGGGAGTCATGGGAAGCAGCCACACGGTTTCACTGTCAGAACGTGTCTGATGAACCTGGAGGCCTTTGTTAGCCATTTATTTACCCACATGTGTCGAGCACTTGCCTTCTCTGAGCTGCTCCTCAGAGTGACTGTAGTACGCATGTCTCCTAAGAAGCGTTATTTATTCTTATTTTCTAACCCTATACAATGAACTTGTTTATTGGGTAGCTCTTCTCAGTGACGGAAGAAATGAGGCACCATTGCTGATAACGATCACCTAGGAACGTGAGGCCATGAGAAGGGGAGGGGTCCCATCAATTCCTACCAGGGGCCTCGAATGCCTGTGTCATGTACTATTAGGTTAAGCACCAGAAAGACGACACCTGGAAATAAGCTCGCAAATCAGAATAGAAAGGCAACAGGAAAGGTATAGTTTACTATTTGTCTGTTATGTCTGTCTAGTGTTTAGTAGGGCCTGAATAAAAAAATTATTAAATTGCTGAAATCACTGAACATATATAGAAGCAAAAGAGTAGTAAAGAAAGACACAGCTGAGCTCTGTTAATGTGCAAGTTATATCCTCGTTCAACCAACGTGGCCGCATGTACTTGGGCCGGGCACTCTGCCGGGCGGGCACTGGGGCGGGTGACCCGGCGGCCGACACGGCCCGTCCCGGTGGGCGGGGTGCGAGCCACAGCATAAGGGCTGAGATGATGAGGCAGGTACAGGGGCTGTGGGAGCCCAGAGGAAAGGCACCTAACCCAGGCTCCCCGAAGGCTGAGAGGCCACGGGATCAGGAGTGAGGGGCTAAGGGTTTCGGGAAGAGGAAGCAAGCTCCGGGGAGGCCGTTAGTTGTCACCTCTGACCTTCCCAGAAACACCCAGCCGCAGGAAAATCCATGATTTAGCGGGGAATGTCTACACCATTTAGTCTACCCAGACCCAGCCCAAGATAAACCAAGCGCAGGATGACGGATGACGGTATAATACCCCCATGTATGTCACAGAGTTTTCCAAAGAAAATCTTGATAATGATTAAAAGAATGACAGCAAGTAAGTCAGTCAGGCTTGTTGATGCATTTTATTGTGAGATGGGGGAGTCTGGTAAAAAACTAGAAAATGACCATGGTGTAACAAGGAACTTAAAAATGAAGAGTCAGATTTGTAACTTACATACATGAATACAGGAACAAATTGGCACAAAATGTTAAACGTTGTTCCCAACACTGTTTATACACGGTTGCCCTAGCTTGGCTTATAAGGAAATGAGACTTCATGGTTAGACTAATCTCTTAATAAAACCGCAGAGCATCATGCTGTTAGTCACACAGTGAATTTCAGAATTTAAGAGTTTTATATTAAAAACTGGGTAAAGGTAAAATGACTTGATTGTAGTTGTAAAACTAATACATTCCCATTTAAATTCTGTTCTACAGTCCAAGGCAAGTATAAATGTTAACATAACACTGTTAAATCAAATCTCAATGCAAGAGAACCAATTGCATCTCTACTTTAAATCTTATCAACTTTCCAAATTTTCATACTAAAATATATTATTGTATTAATACAAACTACAGTATTATACACTACACTGTGTAATAAATAAAGAAATATAAAAATAAGACACATAAATATAAAAGTTTTCTAAAACTAAAAGTACATATGTCAGTTAAGAAGGGTATTAATACTGCCAGGTTTGAAGACATACAGTACAAAAATGTTGCACAGATCTATAAACTAAAAGAAATAAAATAATACTGATAGGTAAGAATCAGCTAATGTTGTTAATAAACTGGGTCCATAATAACTAACATTTGGAAACAATTATGAGCCAAATAACAATGGCAGGTCCATGTTTGAAATGCAAGTACATGGATAAAGCAGATTAGAAAATTTCCCTTTCATTTCTGTAGAGAAATTCTGAAAGTCAATTAACGCAAAATGAATACTGAGGAATTATTAAAGGGTGAAATGTCCCAGTGTTTGGCTTCTCTGACAGAGTCAGTGGTTTTAAGTTTTATTTTAGAATTTGATACAAGAAACAAATCAACAAATGCTAGTTATTGTAGGCCACGCATGAACGGAGGCTGGTCAGAGCCTTGAAAATACTGATAAATGGCACTTACAGCACACAGGTCTTGCTTAAGGCCAAAGGAGATACAAAGCTTCATATCACATCCTTCATATTTGTTTACCACGTACTCAAACACAATTACGAACACTGATTCTGACGGCTCTGCTGTCCTCACCAGTATCAACACTGTTAGTCCCTGCAATCAGAACTCAACGGCAATCTTCTCAACTCCATTTAAACCACATGAGTAAGAAACTTCAGCTCTTCTATCGGCTGCTTTCTTAAGGCTAACGATACACTTTAAATGAGAATACGCTCTACTATGACATCTAAATATTAGAAGTTACTACCTTCTAGATTGAATTTAGAAATGGTAGTTAGCACGGTTTGGAACTGCATTATACTTCTCCGTGAAGGGAATTTTGTAGTGCAGAAGTTCTCACATTTTAAAAAACATAATAAAATACTGAAGCGGATTTAGCATATGTTTACCAATAAAAAATTATAAAATTTCTCCCAATTGTACAGCTTAAGAATAAACCAACATAAGAGTGATAATTAATACTGATAAAATGAAACAATGCCAGATGCTTATCTAAGTAATCAGTTTCCTTTAACCTGTTGCATCTTTGCTTTCTGAGTCATTAAGTTTTCTAATCTGCTTCATGTTACAAACTTGTTCCTAACTTTGAAAAATGCATGAAAAATTACTAGGTCTGAGGTTCAGGCACACCCGGATTTTTTTTTTTGTGTGGTTTTTTTTTTTTTTTTTGGTATTTTGTATTTTTTTAAATTTTTACTTTACACAGTAGTGAACAGAAATCACAGTATACAGGTTACTGTGTTTCCGTGAAAAGCATGTATAATATAGAACAAACTTCATTACCAATTAGAATTTTCTTTCTTTCTAGAAAAACGATCAGGCTTCGTTTGTTTTCTCTTCAGACACCTGCTCACCGCCCTGGCCGGCTTTGTGTTCTAAGCTGCGGGCTGGGCTTCCAGCTCCCGCGCCCTCCCTCGCACCTTCGGAGTTCGCCCCCTCCCCCTCGTGCCCCTCCCCCTCCATCTCCTCCTCCCCCTCCTCCTCTTCCCCCTCCCCTCCTCGCGGTTCTCCACTTTCCTTTTCCTCCTGCAGCTCCTCCGTCTCCCTCTCCTCCTCCTCCTCCTCCTCCTCCTCCTTGTCACTGTCCTCGTCCTCCTCCCGCGTGGAGCTCTCCCTCTCGTCCGAGTCGCCCTGCGAGGGGGAGGCGCGGGCCCCCGCGTGGTGCGCGGGCGGGCCCCCGGGGCCCGAGGCCCCCGGCTCCGGCCCCTCGGCCTCCCTCTTGCAGTAGGAATAGCGGTGGTTCATGTGCTGGGAATAGGAGCCCGAGTGGGAGAAGCGCTTCCCGCACTTGTCGCACTGGTAGGGCTTCTCCCCGGAATGCAAGCGCGTGTGCTCGATCAGGTGATGCTTGTGTTTAAATGCCTTTTTGCAGATGCCGCACTCGTGAGGTCTTTTACCTGAAAATAAGGGCACAGCTATGAAATAAGACGGCATTAAGCCGATAGGCTTCCGGGCACTTCAGGTTATGGAAACGGTTATAAATTTGTTTTTCCAAAACTGCCAGGTTCATGAGCATACGTACCTGTGTGTTCGTATTTATGTCTCAACAACGAGCTACTCTTCTGGAATATCTTATCACACAGATCACAAGCATACATTCCATTTTCTGTCTTTCGCATTTTCTTTTTGGGTGGCGTGGAATCAGAGTCATTCTGATCTTCTACATTTGATACTCCTTCTGAGCTAGTGTCTTGCCTTTCATCCTAAAGGAGAAAAACAAGTAGGAAAATTTCATTTAAAATTACAAGATAAGCAAGAGACATAAATAAAAGCACAGATTAAAGAACTACTGTGATTTACACTTTCAACAGCTTGACCAAAGCAGGCTCCAAGGGGAGGGCCAGGTGACAGGCGGGGCTGACACAGACAAAAGGGAGGGGCGCTACAGCCACAACCGCAGCAAACCCAGGGCCAGCTGGCGCCGAGAAGGAAGGGCACCAAAAAGAAAACACAAAACGCGGTACTAACACGGTCCACCCAGTTCCATGTGAATCGTTAATTTATGAGAAACTGGCAGCAAGTTTTAACTTACGAGTTTGCTAAACAATCACAGATTTCTGACTGCATCACTTACCTTCACTTTTTCATTCTGGGTTTCACTAAGCAAAGATTAAGATTCTGTTTTTTAAAAGTGGTCTTTAAATTGTATCTTCCAGAACCTTAGAGTTTTGTGAACTAAACTCCATTGTCTCCCTATCACTTTTCTAAGGAGCAACATGGAAAAACAATGTAGGAGGGTCTACATTTTTAAACAAGAACACTTGCTAGACAATGAACCTTCAGAGTTTCAGGTTAGGGATAGGGTTGGGGAGGTAACTTGGGCCTCCTGTCGGTAGAATAATTCTTCAGGGAGCCTGTAGTGGGATGGGGCCCCTAAGATCCTGTGTCTTTTCTGAAGTCTTCCATTCTAAATTCAGAAATTTTCTACACATTCAAAGGTTTTCAACATTTCTCACGGCTTTGTAAGGTGGGAGAGGCGCCGACATTTTTCTGGCATTTGCAAGCTGCTAATGGTGCTAAAGGGACTCTATTTTCAATGTTATTTGATCTAGTTGGATGATTAACTGAAATGTTTGTGGTTCCCTGTTTATTATTCAAAGGCGTGAAGAGTGTTTTATACACCCAAAATTTAGACTTAGTAAGAAATTTAGCCATGTGAAAACTTTTTCAAGAGTTACCACAATTACGGGAAGCCCATTGGTAGCAATAGTTAAGGAGAAAAAAGCAGCAAAACACACTTGAACAGGATACTG